>NC_042992.1:37104672-37704672 GCF_901001165.1 Salmo trutta
ACAGACGTCCAGGAGGGCACGTGGGTGCGCTGCATCCAGAGACTAGACGAGGTGCTGAAGGAGGTGCGCCAGGCGGCCCGCATCGTGGGAGACTCGGTCCTGGGCAGCAAGATGGAGAAGGCCTCCCTGGCCATCCGCAGAGACATCGTGTTCACTGCCTCACTCTACACACACTGAGATAGGGAGGGGGGAGAGAGAGGGTGTAGATAGTGTTTGTATAGTACTGTAGGTGAAAGTGTGCCAACGGAGCGAGGGAAGAAAGGAGGGAGTGGAGAGTAAGAGAGGGCGAGTCAGTGTGTGTTACTGTATAGGTGAGAAAGTGGGGTGTCGATACTGTATAGGTGAGAGAGTGCCAAGTTGCCTTAGCCAAGTCCCAAGCTCGGTCAGCGTGTGTTTTATGGTCAAAGAGAGGGTGAGTGTGTGAGGAAGGGATCAGTTAGTGTGCTTGTGATGAAAGTGATGGTGTGTATGTGTGAGGCAGTGAGTGAGTATGTATGGACATACTATTGTTTACATGAGTCCTGAGGAAATTGCTGGACATGGAAAGGGAATGCGCTTAAACAAATCAGACCAAAATAGTAATGACATTAAGGAAATGGTTTGTAATGTATTGCACAGTAATAAAATCAACTGTAGACTACCAATTGACTGTTTTTTTTCTTCATATATTGTCCCCCAAGGTCTTGTGTGATGTCTAAGTGTGTGTATGCGTGAGTCTAACATTGGTTTAAATGATGACACTGTGAACTACTGCTCTTGCTGTATACTGTAGGAACAAAAATCGGTGCATATCCTATTCTATAAAATACAGTAAAACAATCCTATTCATGTCATTTACAGTCATCTAACCCTGATCAAAACTATCATCAGTTTTAGAGTCATGCCCATGTCCAGCAAAAGCGTTGCATGTCATGACAGCAACATGATTCTCCAGCATCCACGAGGATAAAGAGGGAAAGGTTTTCAGCATAGTATACTAAGTATTCAAATCCAATATCGGGTCGCCTCCAAAATAGATTTGTTTCGGCTTTTCCATCTCAGTGGCATAGGTATTTCCCAGTCTCGACTGTCTCTTTAAGACAAATAGCTGTGTGTCTGATTAATTCAATGTAACTAGAGATGCTTTGGAGAAACCCACTTTCCGCTATTACGGTGGATGTACCAGCTACAGATGGAGTGTGAATAAACTGTACATTTCTTTCCTAATTGGTCGTTATAATCGGATAATCCAATTGGCCGTTAACATATAAAGTTATCCAGTGATACCTTTACTATAGGCCACGGATGTGGAGATAAAAAAAATAATTAGCTGGAAATTGAAGTCTCAATAATTTCACATTTCCCTTAGAGGATTTACCAGAAGTCGTATTGCAGAAATAATTATATTTACATTAAATTGTTTGGAGGGGAGTTTTATTCTGACTGCACGAAATGTCGGAAAAACACGGTAAGCTTTTATTCTCTGGTTCTGTTGCGTCTTTTATGTCAGCACTGTAATTGATAATTGAGCCAATTCTTCCACTCCCCCGCTGTCTATTCTCTCCGTTGCATTGTGATAAATGTGTATATTTTGGATAATTGTTTGGCTATAGGGTGTTTTGGTGATTTTGGAGGTGGATTATTGTAACAATTGGCTACATGGTGACGCACGATATCTCTGTTTCCATCTTCTACATTTTCAGCTCCCCATGTCAACATCTTCGACAAACTCATCTTACTTATCTGCATGCGCTGCATCTGTAGTACACTGTCCCCCCCCCCCCCAAAAAAAAATAGGCTGCTCTCTCTATTTCATCACCTATGCATGCACATTTATTTAAACGACTACAATGAAGTAACGTTTTGCGCGTGCGTGCGTGCGTGTGGATGTTTCCCTGCGTGCGGACAGTGCGTGTGCGTGTGTACGGTGTATCAGGGTGTGATGTTCACATAAAAAAATGCACTACAATAATTTGCTTCATTTGTCCCTTTTAACTTCCCTGGATTCACTGTAACCTAGGAGGTTACCAAGGTAAGCGCCATGTCACTGAGTGAGATGCCTCCCTGTATAGAGAGGCCTACAGTGCATGTTCATGACATTCTCACATATCTCAATGAATGAAGTGCATAGGCTATATAGCCTCATCACGTGCTGGACACACAAACACACCTCTGAGGTTTTGTTTTATGTATCAGAATAGACAGAATAATGTAATCCAATATGGATGATAAGACATGCCAGATAAAAGGTATTTTTCACTGGAGATATGGCAACAGATATAGACAAGCCTATTCCCCTTAATAATAAACATACCCAAAGGAGACCTATTATGATTTGCCTATAGATCTACGCTGAACAAAAATATAAATGCAACATGCAACAATTTCAAAGATTTTTCTGAGTTACAGTTCATATAAGGAAATCAGTCGATTGAAATAAATTCATCATGCTTATCGATGGATTTCACATGACTGGGAATACAGATGTGCATCTGTTGGTCACAGATACTTTAAAAAAAGGTAGGGGCGTGGATCAGAAAACCAGTCAGTAGTGGTGACCACCATTTGCCTCATGCAGCGTAACACATCTTCGTATAGAGTTGATCAGGCTGTTGATTGTGGCCTGTGGAATGTTGTCTCACTCCTCTTCAATGGCTGTGTGAAGTTGCTGGATATTGGTAGGAACTGGAACACGCCGTCGTACACGTCAATCCAGAACTTCCCAAACATGCTCATGGCTGACATGCATGCAGGCCATGGAAGAACTGGGACATTTTCAGCTTCCAGGAATGAATTACAGATCCTTGCGACATGGGGCCGTGCATTATTACGCTGAAACATGAGGTGATGGCGGCGGATGAATGACACAACAATGGGCCTTAGGATCTCGTCATGGCATCCCTGTGCATTCAAAATGCAATTGTGTTCGTTGTCTGTAGCTTATGCCTGCCCATATCGTAACCCCCCGGCACCAAAGGGCACTCTGTTCACAACATTGACATCAGCAGTCAGTTGAAACCGGGATTCGTCCATGAAGAGCACACTTCTCCAGCGTGCCAGTGGCCATCGAAGGTGAGCATTTACCCACTGAAGTCGGTTACAACGCCAAACTGCAGTCAGGTCAAGACCCTGGTGAGGATGACGAGCACGCAAATGAGCTTCCCAGAGACAGTTTCTGACAGTTTGTGCTGAAATTCTTCGGTTGTACAAACCCACAGTTTTTGCAAACCCACAGTTTCATCAGCTGTCCGGGTGGCTGGTCTCAGATGATGCCGCAGGTGAATAAGCCGGATGTGGAGGTCCTGAGCTAACAACTTTGGAGGTGGCTTATGGTAGAGAAATGAACATTAAATTCTCTGGCAACAGCTCTGGTGGACATCCCTGTAGTCAGCATGCCAATTGCATGCTATCTCAAAACTTGTGACTGTGTTGTGTGACAAAACTGCACATTGTAGAGTGGCCTTTTATTGTCCACAGCACAAGGTGCATCTTTATAATGTTCATGCTGTTTAATCAACTTTTTAAAATGCCACACCAGTCAGGTGGATGGATTATCTTGGCAAAGGAGAAATTCGCACTAACAGGGATGTAAACAAATCTGTGCACAAAATTTGAGAGAAATAAGCTTTTAATTTCAGATCACTTTACATGTTGCGTTTATATTTTTGTTCAGTATACAACATAAGACATTTTGAATGATCAAACTATATATGTTCTTTGGTTTTAGTTCACCATTAGACTACTGGGTTTCATGCAGGCCTATACTGAACCTGATGGTCTATTTGATATAAAGTATGGCTTAGTTGTGAATGGGCCATTAATTTAAACAGCCAATGAAAGTATACATTAGTGCTTATTATTCATTTGGATCTGATAGTGAACTGGCCGTGTATCACATGTCCCCCAATCATCCACTATTCCCCTTCTTTTCTTCACTGTTGTCCTTTATCTTTCACCCATTTTACTATGTCTCCCATCTCATCCTATTAATCAGATTTCTCTGTTTCGCATTCAGTCCCTTTTGAGTGCCATGTGCCCTTTAACAGGTGTCCCTCCTTCTGTGTCAGCATCCAATCCCTCTTCTTCTGTGTCTGAGTGGTCTTACTCTCACAGTGGTGACAGTGTTAGTGGGTTATGTAATGCCTGTGTGTATCCACAAGCACAACTCATCTCTCATCACTCATTATCTCCCCACCCCTCTCTCTCTCTCTCTCTCTCTCTCTCTCTCTCTCTCCCCATCTCTCCTCTCTCTCTCTCTCTCTCTCTCTCTCCTCTCTCTCCTCTCTCCTCTCTCTCTCTCTCTCTCTCTCTCTCTCCCTCTCTCTCCCCACCTCTCTCTCTCTCCCCATCTCTCTCTCTCTCTCTCTCTCTCTCTCTCACCTCTCTCTCTGTCTCTCTGTCTGCCTCATCAACTGCTGAATGGTCTAGTCAGCATGCTGTGAATTCCTGTATTGTACAAAGTCAACCTGGCTACTGTGTGAACGTGGGGATTTCTGTTTCTCTCTGCGTGAAATGTATTCAACATTTTCCCACGCTATACATGTCTATGTGGTTTACATACCGGTAGGGGGAAAAAACGACAGTGCTCGTTAGGGTTGCACATTTTGGGGAATATTCAGAGGTGGACACTTTCCGTGGGAATAAATGGGAATTAACGGAAATATATGTGAATTAATATTAATACCATTTAAATGTAGATGTTTTTTGGATTGGATATATTTACCATATCATATAGAGACAGAAACATAAACCTTTTACCTTATCATAAGTAGACAATTGCAAATTATTAAATCCTTCCAATAGAAAGAAAAACAATTTAGTTACGAATTGAACTTTAATTAATTAGTTGACTCTTCACATGGGATGATTTCACTGAACAACAAAAGGGAATATTGATCCCCAATGATCCATTGCGTCTCCCAAAAACATTTTCAGCATACATCTGTAAAATGGTAGTCTAGAAACTAAAGCTTTGGTTGTCTTCCTCTCAGGCTTCCATGTCTTCTCCCTGGACCTCCTCAATGTCCACCTCTTGAACATCAGACTCTGAGGCCTCATCTTCACTGTCACTTTCCAACCTGTTTGAGGATGGCTCGTTGTCAGGCTCAAAAAACTTTTGCCCAGATGGCCACAAATTTGTCAACCCTTGTATTGGTCAACCTGTTGCGTGCTTTGGTGTGTGTGTTCCCAAACAAGGACCAGTAGCGCTCTGAGGCAGCTGATGTTGGTGGGATTTGGAGGATGATGGAGGCAACAGGGGGAAAGAGCCTCAGATCCTCCCTTCCACCAGGTGGCTGATGAGATATGTTGGCACGACTGCCATATTGCATCTCCATCCCAAAGCCCTTGCTTGGACGTGTACTTCGCCAGACTGCCAAGAACCTTGCCCTCATCCAGTCCAAGGTGGCGAGACACCAGTAGTGCTGACACCATAGGCCCTTGGTGATCCATGTGCCAGACAGAATGCTCTTCCAGCATACTTGGGGTCCAACATGTACGCTGCGGCGTGTTATGGGCTTCAGGCAGAAGTCTTCATGCTTTTTGATGTATTTCTTCTCTGTACATCTGCAAGCAGAGTCTGACATCGACAGGATGACATTGTCTCCCTCAATTCGTAGCATGGCTGCTGCTATAGGTTTCAGGAGTTCAGGCTACTTACCAATCTCTCCAAAATACATCATCCAGAGGATCCTCTTGATGGGGCTGTCCCATATCGGCAGACTGTGATATGGCCATTTCTTGGAGAGACTCCTTCCCCTCCAGGAGACTGTCAAACATGATGACGACACCACCCCAACGGGTGTTGCTGGGCAGCTTCAATGCGGTGCTCTTATTCTCTCACTTTGCTTGGTGAGGTAGATTTCTGCGATATCTTGATGACCCTTCACACCTAACCAATTTCCTTGGCTCTCTTGTAGTGTTTCCATTGTTTTCAGAGCCATGATGTCCTTGAGGAGCAGATTCAATGCATGAGCAGCACAGCTAATGGGTGTGATGTGAGTGTAGGACTCCTCCACTTTAGACCAATCAGCCTTCATGTTCGCAGCATTGTCTATCACAGTGCAAACCTTCTGTGGTCCAAGGTCATTGATGACTGCCTTCAGCTCATCTGCAATGTAGAGACCGGTGTGTCTGTTGTCCCTTGTGTCTGTGCTCTTGTAGAATACTGATTGAGGGGTGGAGATGGTGTAGTTAATTATTCCTTGCCCACGAACATTCAACCACCCATCAGAGATGATTGCAATACAGTTGCTTTCTCCATGATTTGCTTGACCTTCACTTGAACTCTGTTGAACTCTGCATCCAGCAAATGAGTAGATAAAGCATGTCTGGTTGGAGGGGTGTATGCTGGGCGAAGAACATTCATAAATCTCTTCCAATACACATTGCCTGTGAGCATCAGAGGTGAACTAGTTGCATACACAGCTCAAGCAAGACATTCATCAGCATTTCTCGACTACTTTCCTCCATTGAGTCAAAAAAACTTCTGATTCCAGGAGGACCATGAGCTGTTGCTATCGATAAGGTGTCTGATTCATCATTTTCATCTCGAATAGAAGTAGAGGGACTTTGTCAGAGGTTGCTTGTTGAGTGCTGAGGGAACTTTATGCACTTGGCCAGATGATTCTGCATCTTTGTTGCATTCTTCACAATATGGCACAGTATTTGCAAATGTACACAGCTTTTCCTTCTACATTAGCTGCAGTGAAATGTCTCCACACATCAGATAGTGCCTGGCATTTTCCTTTAAAGATTAGAAAATATTAGTAAAAAAACAACAAATACAATTCCATGTACAGATAAGTAGTTAAGCAGTTAGATTAAACAACTCCTTTGTAAGATACATGTTTTAAAATGAAACATGTATGGAAACAGGTGAATTAACATCCACAGTTAGCGGGCTCAAGCAAGTTAAAACCCACATGGTAGCAAAAACTAACTAGCAGAAATTGTTAGCAAGTTAGAAATGATTTAAACACACTTTGCTGTAGGCTACTATTTACTAGTTAACAAAAATCATGTATGTCAAATAAAATATATTCACCCCACCCAGTATTGTAATCAAAATTTACCAGAACGCATGTAGTCCTTGCCTCAGACAGTGTAGTAGTGTGGGTTTAATAGCATCTCATTAGTGTGCAAGATCTTGAGAATCAGCTGTACATGTGATGGAAGACTGCATTGCACATGTGATGGAAGAATGCACTGTACATGCAGAGGGTTGCAATTCCATTTAATTGGGGATAGTTTAACCAAAATATGCCAAAAGACCTAGAATTGCCTTATGTGTATCCCACAAAAAAAGGTTCACTGTTATTAGGTAACTTTTTTGATGAATTTATGCCAAATTCCCAAATTCCAGGGCTTAACTTCCCATGGAAAATTTCAGAAAAAATTCCGGAAATTTACCAGAAAGTTTCCAACCCTTTGCACCCTAGTGCTTGTATTGCGGAAGCGGAGACCAACATGTGAGTGATGGCAAGTTAGATAACATTTCTGCCTACTCTTCTCTCTCTCTCTCTCTCTCTCTCTCTTTCTCTTTCATGTTTTGTCTCGCTAATTAATTTCTATCTCTTCCTCTCTCAGGTCTGGAGGACACCAATCGCCAGGCCATGTCCCAACCCATGCAGCAAATGCAGCCCCCTCCATACCTCCCCTCCCAGGATCTTAACATGAGCCAACAACACTCCAACATGCAACACTCCAACATGCAACACTCCAACATGCAACACTCCAACATGCAACACTCCAACATGCAGCACCCCAGCATGGCCCCTCAGACCGGCTGTGGCCCCAGCCCAACTACCCCCCTCCAACCCCCCGCCCCCTGGCTCCGATGGCTACCAGGAGACCCAGTTCCACCATGGCTTCCTACGGACACCCAGGGGCCCCACAGGGCTATACAGTCCAGACCCAGGGCCCGGGAGGGGGGGTCCCCACATGCCCCTGTGGGGTACTTTCAACCAGGATACCCTCTCCAGCTGCAGCCTGCACAGCCTACGTCCTGTCTACCCCGTGGCGTCGGTGAGTCAATGACTTCAACTACAATAGCAGTCATCGTTTGAACACAAGAAATGTTTCATTGATGCATGATATGTAATACGTCATTGCATTGCAAAGCATTTTGTGTTTGTCGAAAAGACAACAAAGCGTATGAGGATGATATGCTCAATCCAAATCTGTAGAAAACCGGTGCTGGGTGGGCAAAATATACAAGAACGGAAAGGCCCCGCACAGGTATAATACTGCTCCCCAGTCCTTTACTTCCTCACCATGATAGATTATGTAGTGGAGAATGAGTCACCCACATAGCCAATGTCCAATGGTTCTTAGATTAAGGCTGTAGAAAGAAAACATTGGTTTGCTCCTCTTGAGGGGTACAGGAAAATTCAAAAGGCTTTCCAAGGTCAGTGGCTATAAAGAGATCAAGCATCTCACAGTAGGAGTGCTGGTTTTGGATCAGTTTTGCCTACTAGATCACAGTGAATAAGATTACATGGACAGGGGGGACCCTGATCCAAGATAAACACTCCTAATCTGAGACGCTTGATACAGTACATACAGCCCAGGTCACAACAACTTCCGGGAGCCACTGTTATATGATACCCTTTGTGTGTCCTCTCTCTCCCTCTCTCTATCTTCCCCCCCCTATCTCTTGCACCCTTTCTTTCTCTCTCTCTCTCTCTCTCTCTCTCTCTCCTCTCTCTCTCTCTCTCTCTCTCTCTCTCGCTCTCTCTCTCTCTCTCTCTCTCTCTCTCTCTCTCTCTCTCTCTCTCTCTCTCTCCCCCTTCTCTCCCTCTCTCTCTCCTCAGGGGGCAGCCCTACCAGGGGATGCCCAGGGCCAGATGGGCATGCAGATGCCCCATGGCATCGCCCTGATGGAGCCCCGGCGCCAGCCTCACGACTACCTGCCAATCGCTGTGCTCACCACCGTTTGCTGCTTCTGGCCAACAGGAATCATAGCCATCATCAAGGCAGTACAGGTTGGTATTAGGCTAGCACACCATCATACAGAACACTAGAATGGACATTGGCATCCCAGGAACGGGATAACAAGACAACCATCAGGGTCAGGTCAAACCTTCCTTCTAGAAACTGATCGAATATGGTCAAATGTTGTATGAAACTTAAACGTCTGTAGATATGTCTGCCACAGTATGTTTGTTAGCTAGCCAGTCAGTTTTAGTGGAATGATTTATTGAGTATTTTGTTGTATCTCTATGTGTATTAAAGTATTATGTCCGTTGTTTATATGCTGGCTTTGTTAGTTAGCCTGATCATTATGCACAACACTCTACAACAGCCTACATTATGTAATTGCAGCATTGTTTACACAGGTTAAAATAGATTTTCACTTTGGGCTTGCTTCCGATGTGTTTTTTTGTTGAGCTAAGCTGACAACAAGGCGTAGATAGGCCTGCAAGCTTAGAGCTTTAACCATTAGTATGTTTGATTAATTTAAGGCCTGATAAATTGTGTTTTGTTGCTTTTTGTGTGGGCATGTGCTGTTGTCAACACCTCTCTCTCTCTCTCTCTCTCTCATTCTCTCTCTCAACTAAATTCAGAAGTTGCTTTAACAGCATGAATACATTCTATAAATATGGCCAAAGCATTCCAAAAACCATATTTGTGAGTGGGGGAAAAACTCTCTCCCTCTCCCTCAGGTGCGTACGGCGGTGGCCAGGGGGGACATGGTGATGGCAGAGATAGCGTCCCGCGAGGCGCGTAACTTCTCCTTCATCAGCCTGGCGGTGGGCATTGCCTCCATCGTCCTGTGTACCATCCTCACCGTGGTAGTCATCATTGCCTCCCAACACCATGACGACGACTGGGAACCCTAATACATAACGCAGTATGGCATCATGGGATATGTAGTTTTGGGTGAAGATAGAATAATAAGGGCACTGAAATGCACACTCTGATACTGGTATGTTATATTGGAGGTATATATGTGTATATATGCACCCTGTGTACTGTATATACAGTTCTGACCTACTGACTACTTACAGGCTGAGAAACAATCACAGCTAATATTCAAATGCCAAAACAAATAGGTGCCCATTATGGGCCAGTATTACTTACCACTGTAACCATTTATATTCAGATATAATAGTACTCCATAGCGCTTATGGGGGAAAACAGAGTACATACACAGAGGAATTGAATGGCAATTCCACCACTTTTCAACCTAATTTTCATGATCTCCTGTAACAATACTAGTGTCATATGTGAAAAGAGCGCCTGACGTCATCAAAAGTTAAAACATTGAAACAGTGATTTTCAAACACTATCAGATTCTCAGTGATGTGGGGAGTATGAAAATATTCTCCATCTGGCTAGAAACTCATTGCAGTTTACTTTTAATCCTAGCTTGTGATGTTCCAGAAAAGCATGTTTTTAGGACTATTCTTCTTCTTTTTTTTAACCACAGATCATAGAAACGCAGTATTTTCACATATATAGATACTGGTATGATGCTGGAGATAATGAAAATGAGGTTGAAAAGTGGTGGAATTGCCTTTTAACTATGAATTATTATGAATTACTGATTAATTTATGGTCCCCTCGAACCTAGGTAGACTAAACCATGGTCACACTGTATCACAAAACTGCCAAATAGATCACAAAGCATAACTGAAATACTTCCCTATATAATTAGTATTTTATGAAGAGATTGTTTTGAATTACTTCAAAAATAAATACTTTTATTGAATTGTTTTTGTAGTCATGTATAGTTTTAGATTTATTATGATTTTCAGAAACATGAGCCATCTAGTGAAAGTATATTTTATATTTATTTAAAGGATAGAATAAATTACAGTATAACTGACTGCCAAACATTGCCATTCATTTTATACACAATCAAATGGAAAGTAAATCAAGTCATGATATAGTTGACTAATTATGAGATCAAACTATGAAAAAGATGAACAAATATTGAGATTTTTCTTTTGAGATGAATGACATCTCTATTTAAAGTTGTGTTGATGGAGAGAAACTTGGTTGTCGACAAAATGTTTGTTGCATAAGACTATTTAATACTTGTTCACTTTATTTATGTATGTATTAATATATTTTGTAGCATAAGACTGTATAATACTTGTTCACTTTATTTATTTCTGTATGTAATTATTCTATATTTAATTTATTCATTAGTTTATTTATATAATATATTTTTTCATAGCTTTTTGAATGTCACCCTGTTTAAAAATGTTTACCTTTATTTAACTAAAGTCAGTTAAGAACTAATTCTTATTTTCAATAACGGTCTAGGAACAGTGGGTTTAAATGCCTTGTTCAGGGCAGAAACGATAGATTTTTACCTTGTCAGCTCGGGAATTTGATTCTTTGCAACCTTTTGGTTACTAGTCCAACGCTCTAACCACTAGGCTACCTGCCGACCATTATGTTTTAGTTGAAATCAATATTTTATTGTACCCATATTAGCCTACAAACCTTGAAACTAGAGGGAATTGGATGATGTTTGGGATGATTTGCACTTCCAGTAGGCTTAGAATTGCTTTCTACTAGGTTTTTTACGCTTCAATAGAAAAGGGTAGAATTATAGAAATGGACACATTTAAAACAACAATTGCTTGCCTGATTAAAGTGGTTGACCCATTTTCTGTCACAGACGTAAAGTATTGCCAGTACTAAGACAAAAAGCAACACATTAATGGAAAGTGCTTGGACGGAGGCAATATTAAAAAGGGTATGTAATTATACATAGGGATAGTGAGGTGTACATTTGAAAAATTGCTGCTTTTGCAAATAATGTTTTGAAAATATTGAATAGGGTCATAATTGGCAGTACAAGAGTATTATCTTAGTTAACAGTTTCTCAGAGTAAAAAGGTTGTAGGCAAAGGACTTATAGGATACAGACAAAAACTCTGTTGTGCACGCCATTGTGAACCATTATTACAATTCTCTCAGCTAAACGCCTCCCTAATTTTCTTCGCTGATAATATGGGTTGCGTTCAAACACATTTGGTCTCCAATCTAGCCTATCACGTTATGAGGTGTGTTGCCCCCATGTTATAGAGAGCCAAGAGGGCTGTTGTGGGACAGTACGCGCTGAAATGACCTGAGCCGGAATCAGTGGAGCAGAAATACTGATGGTGGCTCTGAAACGAATGTCTCTGAGGAGAGAGAGAGAGAGAAAAAAAATCAATCCCTAATATATATTGTGGCATTTTCCTCTCCTCCACTTGTTTCTATTACCCAAGCCCCCTCTCTCTCTCTGTTTCTCTTTCTGCTGTCCATTGCAAAATTGGGACCGTAATTCTCAACATATCTCTAATCTGCTTGTCCTTTATCTTCTGTTTTCAATTCCTATGATAATGCTATTTTTTTTTTTTAAAGAAAATGAAGTTAGTCAGAAGTGTTGAGAATGTATTGTTTCTTGTGAAGGACCATGATAACTTATTTGAATATTGTATTAGGGTGTTTGAAGTTTCATTCTGAAAGTGTTATTACTATGGCTATTATGATTCTGTTACGTGGTAATCACTTTTGCATTTGATTATCACTGCTGTATTTATAATGTACATTGTATTTGGAGAATACTGTATGTTCTGAATCTGATAACATGGTATTCTAGAAATATGTTAAGAGAGCAAAGTAAGCACGGTATTGTGACTCGTAGTGCTGTTACTCACCTCTATACAAGAGAAGTATTGGTATAGAACGTGTGTATGCTTTTTAGACTCCCTCCTAGCATATCTAGTTGTGTTTAGATCTACACTGTGCTCTTCCCACATACTTGCTTTCTAAGGCATTTCTATGTCATTGTTGATGACAGGCTGGGCAAATGCTACTGCTTCTTTGCGGTATTGATACCTTTTCTCTGAGCATGTAAATGTAATGGATTGGCGTGTTCAAAGTGGCTGGCGAATCACAGTGTACATGAACTTCTCTTGGGGTTCATTTCAGTTCATGGATGTTACACATGCATTTGTTGTGTATGAATTCAATTGTTTGAATAAAATACGATTTTTTGGGTTGAGCAAGACCGAGAGTAACAGTGATGTGTACTCTACATCTCTCTCTCTCTGTCTCTTTCTCTCTCTGTGGCCTTTCCTCTCCCTACGTCTCTTAAGTGCTATTTATAGTTGGCCCGGATTCCTCCATCCTTGTACAGTATCTCTTTCTCTCCCTGTCAGAACATGAACTATCTTTCAATAGCTAGGGCTTAATCACATATCGGAGTGCAGCCTCAATGGTGTTTCTTTCTACTCCCATTATTACAGCGCCAGCGTTTGTGTTTGTCTTTTTGCACCGTCTCAAGAGGGCCTATGTCATGTGTATTTTTACTATATTTTTTTTCCATGTAGATAACGCAAGAGCTGAATCGCAGCATAAAACATTAAAACATCTCTATACTCCACGTCCCATTGATTGCTTATAGATATTACACTTGCTGGTTGAGTGCACATGTAACCCCAGATAGACACAGAAAGCAGAGGAGGCTGGTGGGAGGAGCTATAGGAAGACGGGCTCATTCCAATGGCTGGGATGGAATAAATTCTACGGTATCAAACACACACGGAAACCGTTACCTTTATTCCATTCTAGCCATTACACTGAGCCCGTCCTCCTATAGCTCCTCCCACCAGCCTCCTCTGACACAGAGACAGAGAGAAGAGAGGGAGGTGGTGGGACTACGCCAGACTGTGTCTGCAAGATCACAGATGGTCGTTTAGCCTCCCAAATAGTGACCCAGCGTCTGTGCGATCGTTTAACTTGGACTGTCGCAACATGCATCTCTGTACCGCTACACCGCCCTGCCTCCCCTGAGTGCTGTGTCTCTCCCTGTGTGTGTGTGTGTCATCATGCCAAGCACCGGATACTTATGAGCCAATCACCTCAGCAGTTATGTCAAGGCTGATTAATAACCATGGGTTAATGAATGAAACTGTGTGCCACATGCACCTCCTGTGTAGCCGTGCAGCCGGCCAAGAACAATGATTCACGTTGACCCCCTGAGCTTAATACTTAATCTCTGCATCATTGAATCTGTCCTCTCCTGCCCCCCCTCTCTCTCTCTTTTTAGCTCTCCGCAAAATCCCTTCTTAATTTGCCCTGTTAATCTAAATGCACTGCCAAAACATATTGTAGCGTGTGCCTTATCAAAATAAAGGAATATACTTGTTTACTTAAGGACACGACTCATAAAGAAGATATACATTTATTGTTTGTACAATTTAATGCAAAATAATTTACACAAAAATGGGTTTCAAACTGTGATTTTTACATGATCAGTGCAAACATTATACTGTCCTACAATAACATATTATTTAAAGTGGAATGAATAAGCTTTTCTGTGTCCCTGTCTTATAATCGTAGAACCTTGGTTTTGATATACTGACACAGACAAAGGGAGGCAGTGGTGCAGTGATTCCTCCTGGAGCGTAGGGGGCGGTGTGTGGAGTTTGGCAGCCTTTCAGACACTAACAGCTTGACATACACCGCACCATAGGTCAGTAAAAGTTGGAGTGCTTTGGCCTGCAAAAAGAGATATGTTTGGATAGCATGAACAACAAAAGAGCCTTAATAATACTATATTGAACACACTCTAGTCTGTAGGTAGGCTATATCTTAGACAGAGGTGGCTGGAGCCCATCCTCCAGATTTCTCCCTCCACCAGCCTCCACTGATCTGAAATACCATTTCTTCAACATATTGCACGATAGAAAAACCATTTAGTGAGCAGTCCAAATTATAACATAAGATTACAAGTATTATTGAAAGCAGTTTCTCTAACTAACTTGAGCTGGTAGTATTTGGTCCGGTACCAAACTGTAGTTAGTGGTGAGTTTGGTGTCCTCCCTCTGGCTGGTTGAGGTACTGTGTCCAGTCTCCTCATCGTTCATCAAGAGGGGCCTTTCCTCATCAGAACTTTCATTGACACTTGACCCCCCCGCCACAGGATCAAAGGTCATGACCTCTGTCACCAGGACAAGGTGGGACATTCTCTTATTAAGTATTTTCTAGGGAGTGAGTGAAAAGTGAGGATAACCCATTAGATTGCATTGCCTGCTACTGCTACACAGAACCACTGAAAGGTGGTCATCATTACACATCACAAGATTGCCTTACTAGGCAATAGAAGGGCTATATACACACCACCTAAAACCCTCTGATAGGCCTAAATCACAATCTATAATACTCAATGTCTGCTGTTGTCAATTTCCAGTTTAATTTCAATTTGCCTTATACAATTCCTTTTAACAGTACACAGAGATTTGTCAATATCAATCTACTGTAAAACTTCAATTAAATGCAGTCTCAAATAGCCAACTGTCCTTTTTAATAGCCGGGAGACGGCAAACATTTCAGCAAATAAACGCCTGTTTCAAATAAACGCTGGGTGTAGATGTTTATGAGGTTACCATGAATTGTTTACGAGGTTTAATGTTAGATTAATTACATTAAATAATTCAGTAATGACTCTAAAAACAATGTCAATCATCCATTTCTAGCACCAGTAAGAAACTTCTAGCCATTGACTGCTAACAGCTGAGTACTGCTAGCTAACTGGCAAGCGCAAAAACAGTCAGCAATTTTGGGAGTACAGGGCCCGGTTGCATAAAATATCTTAAACGTTTTCCTTAAGGGTTTACATTAAGGAATAATTTTCCCTTACATAAGGGAATTGTTTAAGGGCATTGCTTAGAGCCCACCAAATATATCCTTAGGTATGGGCATACTTAAGGGGTTTTATGGTAGTTTGAAGGCACGTATGGCAGAAAGAGTATCTGGTTACCATGGAGATGGCCTGATTCACTGACTAAGCTTCTCATGAAAGAAATCGCTTAAATTTTGTGAGATAGAAAAATAGAACTTCAAGACAGAATAACCTAATTGTTTCAGAAGTAACTCCAAGAAACATTATCTTTTTTCTTTGTTTATACTACTTTCTAGTACGTCAAGCTAGCTTACAGAGTAGCTATAGCTAACTAGCTTTGTAGAGATGGATTGTGCATCTTCCATTGTTTAGCTAAGTAGCTAACGTTAGCTGGTTGATGTTTTCCATTTGTAACCACAGCAGACGAAAGCAACATTCACCTCCACAAATGCTGTTTACATTGACATCCATACTGAATGAAGAAGTTAAGGCACCGCATGGGTACTCTTAACTTTTTCACTTAAAATGTTTTGTTAAGGAAACTTTAAGGAAAACTTCAGGTGTTTTATGCAACCTGGCCCAGACCCTCAGAAATCAGCAGATCGCCCTCTAGTGGTGAAATAACTGCTGAAAATGCACAGTCAGGAGAAAAATTGATGGGGGGATAGAGGCATTCTAAGTCAAAATAAACTTGACAGTGTGCAAATGCTAACACATTAGTGCAGGTAATGTAGAAATTGATTACAATGCTGTAATTAAACAATGATCTATGCAAATGAGCAAAAGCTGTGTGCTTCAAATAGAATCTTGTCTCTAATAAGCGCTTGTTGTGTTCAGTGATTTAAGCAAATAAACACCAGGGCTATTAATCAAACTTTTATGCTATGCATATTATATCCCATTGCCTTCCCGAAACAGCATGGACAGAAAAGCCTTGCCAAAGAGAACACAGACACAAATCAATAGAGTCATAGACCGAACATGGTGACATCATGATGTACCTACCTGGGCCTCGTCTCTGACAAAGCGCATCTCCTCTAGAGTTTCAGTCAGTGCCCTCAAGCAGTGGGCCGTATCCCAGTACACAATGAACAGCTGAGAGGGTAACAGCGAGAGAGAGACAGACAGATAAAGAATGACAGAGAGAGACAAAAAGATACAGACAGTAAGATGGACAGACAGATAATGTAATGGGGACATTTTAAATGAGTTGTGATCAACACAATGTTTAGCATATTTAGAGTTTCTGTAATACATCAATTCCAGGGTTCCATTTGTGACACTCAAGGTGAAGGTTGATGGTCACTAGACTTGCTTTGGATTATTCTCATATCTGTTGATAGTGATTGATGCTAGACTGGAGGTACAAGGACCAAGGATACTGATTATTCACTATTGTATTGATGGCATTCTGTGGCCACTGTGATTCTGTAGCAGCTGGCAAAGTCACTGCCTTTTCGTTTTGACTTTGTACGTGTCAGAACATTTGGTGCTGTCTGATTAGGATATAAAGGGCCTGTCCCAGAGGCCAGTTAGACATTTTCTCTACTTCTGCGCTGGGTGGTGTCTCCCTGTTGCAACTTACAATGAACCAGATAGATTTTTGATTGACCTCTTGTTTCCCCTGGAAATTCCTATTACAATGAAACTACACAATCATATCAATACATCGATATATAACTTCATAATTGATCATTCGAGGGATCCGGTTACAGATTCATACCACAACAAACAGGCATTTAGAAGTAACCTCAATTACAAGAACGGGAGAGCGATAAAAAGGTTTGACACAAAATGTCTGCCCTCACGGATTGAGCTGCCTAAATGTCGAGGTTAACGCAGCATACCTGTAGACTTCCAGTACAGTTCTGCACCCAGTCAGCTACGCCTACAAGCAGCTTATGTCGGCTCAGCCTCTCATTCACCTGGATGAGTCGCACGTCAATGTTCATGTTTATCTGTAGGATGACCATTAAACATTACAGGTACATCTAAATCTAACGTTTCAGGGTCTTAGAACTGGTTGTAGGCTATAGCCCAATATCTCTACATAATTCAGACATGGAAATCATGGTGTTTAATATCGAACCATATTGGTTTCAAAGTGTCTGTGAATGTTTTGCTTCAACCCTCTTGAGTGTGACATATCTACATAGTGTATTTATGTGCTTCCACAAGCACAGATGCATTCCTATTAATATCTATGCATCATTTATGTTGCTACCGCAGCTCACTAATAGCATTGCGATTAAAGATTAGATGGAATTTATAAGTGAGCAAACCATTAAGGTTCTTAAGCACTCTCAGACTGGAAAACAGATTGAACACCCACCTCCTTGTTACTATAGTGGAGGATGACAATGATGGCTGTGGTGAGGAAGATGGAGACCAGACTGACAGACAGGCAGAGGACCCAGTAGTCAGTGACTGAGAGATAGAGGTGAAGAGTGGAGAACACAGCACACCATATCACCACATATAGAATCTGGAGGGGAGATAAAAATGATACGCAGTATAAACTAAACATACAAAGAACAAGCACTAACTCTGAACAGATACCGGACACATTAGTAAAAGATCTCCTGATGGTGTATGAGATTAACTGATACTGGACACTATAGTGTGAATAATGTAAGAGAGGTATAAATAACAGGTACAATGGACCCTTGAGTTATGAACAAATACTTTGAGGGACCCTACCGGAGCCATGATGAAGTGGAAGAGAGAAGAGTTAAAGAACAGGTATCTCCTGACTGAGGGCACGTCCAGTGCTATTTCCAGAGGCGTCTCAAAGTCTGCTACAGGAATCTACAGTGGAGAAATCAGACAGTGAACACATAGCAATAATGTATTCTAAATGTAATTTTCCATGCAATGGCTTTCATACTTTACCAAAACACATTACACATAAACAAGATAAGGGGAAAAGATAAGAGGGGGGGGGAAAGAGTGCTTTGATCTTGGTGGTAAAAAGGTTGTAAAAGTGTGTGTGAGTATGTGTGTCACACTGGTATAAAAATTTGGAGACAGACGCAGGAATACACAATAGGGGTTTTTAATACACCCAAAACAAACACGTATACAAAAACACTGGGCTGTACCCAAACAAAAGAGCGAGGGTAAACCTCGTTGAACAACACGGGACGATACCCGTAATACACAATATATAAAGCACGCAGTATAACTGCTGCACCACCGCATAGGTACTCACACGGCCAACGGACATGGGGAACAATAACCGACAAAGACAGAGGAAACAGAGGGCACATATATAACATACTAATCAGGGGAAATGGGAACCAGGTGTGTGTAATCAGACAAGACAGTCCGGGGTTGATGATAATGAATCCCGTCAGTAGACCACCGGAACTGGTGAACAGAATGAGCAGCAGTACTGGGGGGGGGGATCCGTGACAGTATGTGGAAGTGTATGCGTGTGTGAGTATGATCTCTAACATAAAAATCACTCACTTTGTCTCTGTGAATAAGCTGTGCTCCAAAGGCAGCAGCACTACAGCCATTCCACACAAGTGGGTATTGCCACGTAACAATGTGTTTTTATTGTGATTCCCATGTCAAGTTTTGTGTGCCACAGAGCTTCTTGACAGAATAAAAAGACAGCTGATGCAAGCACACAAACCTTTTGTAGTTATATGTACAATCCATAAACAATGATTTAAGCAACTTTTATTTTCAATATAAGGTGTTTATTTAATATTGGGAAAAAAGGGTTTCGTTTCTCCTAGGACAGCCAGGGACAGCCCATCCATCTTGACGGATGACTGACTAGCAGAGACGCTCAGCGCAGACAAAGGCGTAAGCCTCGCTGCATTCATTATCAACCCACAGCGTTTGATAGTTTGTATTTACACAGTTTTGAGCCTCACCGCCATCAGGGTCTGATTTAAACCAGGCGGTAAAGTCCACCTTGGACCCGTCAGTCCACATCCACCTCCCTTCCTTAACGACGTCAGACAATCCAATCCAGGTGTAGAACTCTAAAGGGTCGAACATCTTGATTAGGGTTTTGATGATCTGGTGTTCTGCCTCCCTGTGCACAGAGGCCAAGTTCGCTCCCTGAGTCACACAGTAGGACTCAGCGTCTGCCCGGTCCAGTCGTGTGGCAACATACTTATAGCAGCGTCCACATAGCTTCAGCGTGTAAATCAGCTAGAAAGATGTGTCGGCATCGAGTAATTGTCTCTGGTCCCCTCCCAGTTAGGGGGAGTGATGAGCTCTACAGCAGAGTCTCACAACTCAATCGCTGGTTGAAAACTGTTTTCTGCCCCTCCCAAAAGATAGAATTTGTAGATAATTGGCCCTCTTTCTGGGACACACCCACAAACAGGACCAAGCCTGGCCTGTTGAGGAGTGACGGACTCCATCCTAGCTGGAGGGGTGCTCTCATCTTATCTACGAACATAGACAGGGCTCTAACTCCCCTAGCTCCACAATGATATAGGGTGTAGGCCAGGCAGCAGGCTGTTGGCCAGGCAGCCAGCTTAGTGGAGTCTGCCACTAGCACAGTCAGTGTAGTCAGCTCAGCTATCCCCATTGAGACCGTGTCTGTGCCTCGACCTAGGTTGGGCAAAACTAAACATGGCGGTGTTCGCCTTAGCAATCTCACTAGAATAAAGACCTCCTCCATTCCTGCCATTATTGAAAGAGATTGTGATACCTCACATCTCAAAATAGGGCAACTTAATTTTAGATCCCTCACTTCCAAGGCAGTTATAGTCAATGAACTAATCACTGATCATAATATTGATGTGATTGGCCTGACTGAAACATGGCTTAAGCCTGATGAATTTACTGTTAAATGAGGCCTCACCTCCTGGTTACACTAGTGACCATATCCCCCGCGCATCCAGCAAAGGCGGAGGTGTGGCTAACATTTACGATAGCAAATTTCAATTGACAAAAAACCCCTGACGTTTTCGACTTTTGAGCTTCTAGTCATGAAATCTATGCAGCCTACTCAATCACTTTTTTATAGCTACTGTTTACAGGCCTCCTGGGCCATATACAGTGTTCCTCACTGAGTTCCCTGAATTCGTAATAGACCTTGTAGTCATAGCAGATAATATTAAAACATTTTGTGACTTTAATATTCACATGGAAAAGTCCACAGACCCATTCCAAAAGGCTTTCGGAGCCATCATCGACTTAGTGGGTTTTGTCCAACATGTCTCCGGACCTACTCACTGCCACAGTCATACTCTGGACCTAGTTTTGTCCCATGGAATAAATGTTGTGGATCTTAATGTTTTTCCTCATAATCCTGGACTATCGGACCACCATTTTATTACGTTTGCAATCGCAACAAATAATCTGCTCAGACCCCAACCAAGGATCATCAAAAGTCGTGCTATAAATTCTCAGACAACCCAAAGATTCCTTGATGCCCTTCCAGACTCCCTCTGCCTACCCAAGGACGTCAGAGGACAAAAATCAGTTAACCACCTAACTGAGGAACTCAATTTAACCTTGTGCAATACCCTAGATGCATTCGCACCCCTAAAAACTAAAAACATTTGTCCTAAGAAACTAGCTCTCTCCGAAAATTGGAACGGAAATGGCGCCACACCAAACTGGAAGTCTTCCGACTAGCTTGGAAAGACAGTACCGTGCAGTATTGAAGAGCCCTCACTGCTGCTCGATCATCCTATTTTTACAACTTAATTGAGGAAAATAAGAACAATCCTAAATTTATTTTTGATACTGTCGCAAGCTAACTAAAAAGCAGCATTCCCCAAGAGAGGATGGCTTTCACTTCAGCAGTAATAAATTCATGAAGTTCTTTGAGGAAAAGATCATGATCATTAGAAAGCAAATTACGGACTCCTCTTTAAATCTGCGTATTCCTCCAAAGCGCAGTTGTCCTGAGTCTGCACAACTCTGCCAGGACCTAGGATCAAGGGAGACACTCAAGTGTTTTAGTGCTACATCTCTTGACACAATGATGAAAATAATCATGGCCTCTAAACCTTCAAGCTGCATACTGGACCCTATTCCAACGAAACTACTGAAAGAGCTGCTTCCTGTGCTTGTCCCTCCTATGTTGAACATAATAAACGACTCCCTATCCACCGATGTGTACCAAACTCCCTAAAAGTGGCAGTAATAAAGCCTCTTTTGAAAAAGCCAAACCTTGACCCAGAAAATATTAAAAACTATCGGCCTCTCCCATCTCCCATTCCTCTCAAATATTTTTGAAAAAGCTGTTGCGCAGCAACTCACTGTCTTCATGAAGACAAACAATGTATATGAAATGCTTCAGTCTGGTTTTAGACCCCATCATAGCACTGAGACTGCACTTGTGAAGGTGGTAAATTACTTTTTAATGGCGCCAGACCGAGGCTCTGCATCTGTCCTCATGCTCCTAGACCTTAGTGCTGGTTTTGATACCATCGATCACCACATTCTTTTGGAGAGATTGGAAAACCAAATTGGTCTACACGGACAAGTTCTGGCCTGGTTTAGATCTTATCTGTCGGAAAGATATCAGTTTGTCTCTGTGGATGGTTTGTCCTCTGACAAATCAACTGTAAATTTCGGTGTTCCTCAAGGTTCCGTTTTAGGACCACTATTGTTTTCACTATATATTTTACCTCTTGGGGATGTCATTCGAAAACATAATGTTAACTTTCACTGCTATCCGGATGACACACAGCTGTACATTTCAATGAAACATGGTGAAACCCCAAAATTGCCCTCGCTGGAAGCTTGTGTTTTAGACATAAGGAAGTAGATGGCTGCAAACTTTCTACTTTTAAACTCGGACAAAACAGAGATGATTGTTCTAGGTCCCAAGAAACAAAGAGATCTTCTGTTGAATCTGACAATTAATCTTGATGGTTGTACAGTCATCTCAAATAAAACTGTGAAGGACCTTGGTGTTACTCTGGACCCTGATCTCTCTGTTGACGAACACATCAAGACTGTTTCAAGGACAGCTTTTTTGCATCTACGTAACATTGCAAAAATCAGAAATTGTCTGTCCAAAAAGGATGCAGAAAAATTCATCCATGCTTTTGTCACTTCTAGGTTGGACTACTGCAATTCTCTACTTTATGGCTACCCGGATAAAGCACGAAATAAACTTCAGTTAGTGCTAAAAATGGCTGCTAGAATCCTGACTAGAACCAAAAAATTGATCATATTACTCCAGTGCTAGCCTCCCTACACTGGCTTCCAGTTAAGGCAAGGGCTGATTTCAAGGTTTTACTGCTAACATACAAAGCATTACATGGGCTTGCTCCTACCTATCTTTCCGATTTGGTCCTGCCATACATACCTACACGTACGCTACGGTCACAAGACGCGGGCCTCCTAATTGTCCCTAGAATTTCTAAGCAAACAGCTGGAGGCAGGGCTTTCTCCTATAGAGCTCCATTTTTATGGAATGGTCTGCCTACCCATGTGAGAGACGCAGACTCAGTCTCAACCTTTAAGTCTTTATCGAAGACTCATCTCTTCAGTAGGTCCTATGATTGAGTGTAGTCTGGCCCAGGAGTGTGAAGGTGAACGGAAAGGCACTGGAACAACGAACCACCCTTGCTGTCTCTGCCTGGCCGGTTCCCCTCTCTCCACTGGGATACTCTGCATCTAACCCTATTACAGGGGCTGAGTCACTGGCTTACTGGTGTTCTTCCATGCCGTCCCTAGGAGGGATGCGTCACTTGAGTGGGTTGATTCACTGACGTGGTCTTCCTGTCTGGGTTGACGCCCCCCCTTGGGTTGTGCCGTAGCGGAGATCTTTGTGGGCCATACTAGGCCTTACTAGGCCATACTAGGTCTCAGGATGGTAAGTTGGTGGTTGAAGATATCCCTCTAGTGGTATGGGGGCTGTGCTTTGGCAAAGTGGGTGGGGTTATATCCTGCCTGTTTAGCACTGTCTGATGGGGCCACAGTGTCTCCTGACCCCTCCTGTCTCAGCCTCCAGTATGTATGCTGCAGTAGTTTATGTGTTGGGGGGCTAGGGTCAGTCTGTTATATCTGGAGTATTTCTCCTGTCTTATCCGGTGTCCTGTGTGAATTTAAGTATGCTCTCTCTAATTCTCTCTTTCTCTCTTTCTTTCTTTCTCTCTCTCGGAGGACCTGAGCCCTAGGACCATGCCTCAGGATTACCTGGCATGATGACTCCTGGCCGTGCTGCTGCTCCAGTTTCAACTGTTCTGCCTGCGGCTATGGAACCCTGACCTGTTCACCGGACGTGCTACCTGTCCCAGACCTGCTGTTTTCAACTCTCTAGAGACAGCAGGAGCGGTAGAGATACTCTCAATGATCAGCTATGAAAAGCCAACTGACATTTACTCCTGAGGTGCTGACCTGTTGCACCCTCGACAACTACTGTGATTATTATTATTTGACCATGCTGGTCATTTATGAACATTTGAACATCTTGGCCGTGTTCTGTTATAGTCTCCACCCGGCACAGCCAGAAGAGGACTGGCCACCCCTCATAGCCTGGTTCCTCTCTAGGCTTCTTCCTAGGTTTTGTCCTTTCTAGGGAGTTTTTCCTAGCCACCGTGCTTTTACACCTGCATTGCTTGCTGTTTGGGGTTTTAGGCTGGGTTTCTGTACAGCACTTTGACATATCAGCTGATGTAAGAAGGGCTATATAAATACATTTGATTTGATTCAAGTTGTACCAGCCCATGGGGCAGGATTTTCGGGATAGCTCTTTACCCTGGTCAGGAGTGTCGTGTTCAGCATCCAAAGCAAGACTGAGGAGAGAGATAACACAGAAGAACACAAACATGGTTCTAGATGGGCTGGTAGGCATGTAGGTATGCTGGGCTGAAGTGGGTCCTGTTCTTTTATCTGACTTACAGAGGGAACGTGTGGCTGGTAGGCATCATGTCATAGGCGGATCGTGTACAGACGTGGCACATTCACTCTCTCAGAGTAAATATTAGGCCTATATAAATAAACCTCAACCTTTACTGAAGCTGTTTAATCTGTAGAACAAAAAACAAACTCTAAAAGAAGAAACGAAACAAGGAAATCAAACAGTTTAAGAACGTTATTTCTCACTTCCCTCATTAAGGTCTGTGTGAATAAGCTGTGTACCAAAAGGTCTGATGCTGTACGACTGAAGGTAATTGCCTTGTTCCGCCCCACTCCCATCCCGCTGGACACCTTCCCTTCTCCATTCATCATTGAGCGTTGGTTGTTTAGCTATCGGGAAGAGGTGTCCAGAGAATTTGGCAACATAGCCACTCCGCTCCAAATGCATCACTACAGCCATTCTAGATAAGGGGGTATTGCCACATAACCCAGTGGTCATATCAACTCTGCAGCTGTGTTCTTCTCAGAATTTCTGTTCCAAGTTTTGGTACAGGGCTTTTTGACACAAACAAAATACACCCTGGATGTGATGTTTTAGCCAACAACTTAGACTTTTGAGGTAACATCTTCAACATTAACTGCTGTTCAGTTGTCATTCCAAAGAATGATATAACCCAAAATAAAGTGCCTTGAAATGTATTCATCCCCCTTGGCATTTTTCCTATTTTTTTGCCTTACAACCTGTAATTTAAATGGATTTTTATTTGGATTTCCTGTAATGGGCATACACAAAATAGTCCAAATTGGGGAAGTGAAATGAAACAAATTACTTGTTTAAAAAAAATTGAAAATATATAAAAGGAAAATTGGTGCATGCATATGTATTCACACCCTTTGCTATGACGCCCCTAAATAAGATCTGGTGCAACCAATTACCTTCAGAAGACAAATCATTTGTTAAATAAAGTCCACCTGTGTGCAATCTAAGTGTCACATGATCTGTCACATGATCTCAGTATATATACACCTGTTCTAGAGACAGCAGGAGCGGTAGAGAAATTCTCAATGATCGGCTATGAAAAGCCAACTGACATTTACTTTTGAGGTGCTGACTTGTTGCACCCTCGACAACTACTGTGATTATTATTATTTGACCATGCTGGTCATTTATGAACATTTGAACATCTTGGCCATGTTCTGTTATAATCTCCACCCGGCACAGCCAGAAGAGGACTGGCCACCCCTCATAGCCTGGTTCCTCTCTTGGTTTCTTCCTAGGTTTTGGCCTTTCAATGGAGTTTTTCCTAGCCACCGTGCTTCTACACCTGCATTGCTTGCTGTTTGGGGTTTTAGGCTGGGTTTCTGTACAGCACTTTGAGATATCAGCTGATGTAAGAAGGGCTATATAAATACATTTGATTTGATTTGTTCTGAAACGCCCCAGAGTCTGCAACACCTCTAAGCAAGGGGCAACACCAAGCAAGCAGCACCATGAAGACCAAGGAGCTCTTCAAACAGGTCAGGGACAAAGTTGTGGAGAAGTACAGATCAGGGTTGGGTTATAAAAAAATATCCGAAACTTTGAACATCCCACAGAGCACCATTAAATCCATTATTAAAAAATTGAAAGAATATGGCACCACAACAAACCTGCCAAGAGAGGGCCGCCCACCAAAACTCACGGACAAGGCAAAGAGGGCATTAATCAGAGAGGCAACAAAGAGACCAAAGATAACCTTGAAGGAGCTGCAAAGCTCCACAGCAGAGATTGTAGTATCTGTCCATAGGACCACTTTAAGCTGTACCCTCCACAGAGCTGGGTTTTACGGAAGAGTGGCCAGAAAAAGCCATTGCTTAAAGAAAAAAGTAAGC
The DNA here is from genome assembly GCF_901001165.1 of Salmo trutta. Lineage (NCBI taxonomy): Eukaryota > Metazoa > Chordata > Actinopteri > Salmoniformes > Salmonidae > Salmo > Salmo trutta. The sequence goes on from NC_042992.1 coordinate 37,130,947, forward strand.
ATACACGCTTGGTGTTCGCCAAAAGACATGTGGGAGACTCCCCAAACATATGGAAGAAGGTACTCTGGTCAGATGAGAAATGTAGCTTTTTGGCCATCAAGGAAAACGCTATGTTTGGCGCAAACCCAACACCTCTCATCACCCCGAGAACACCATCCTCACAGTGAAGCATGGTGGTGGCAGCATCATGCTGTGGGGATGTTTTTCACCGTCAGGGACTGGGAAACTGGTCAGAATAGAAGGAATGATGGATGGCGCTAAATACAGGGAAATTCTTGAGGGAAACCTGCTTCAGTCTTCCAGAGATTTTAGACTGGGATGGAGGTTCACCTTCCAGCAGGACAATGACCCTAAGTATACTGCTAAAGCAAGACTTGAGTGGTTTAAGTGGAAACATTTAAATGTCTTGGAATGACCTAGTCAATCCAATTGAGAATCTGTGGTGTGACTTAAAGATTGCTGTACACCAGCGGAACCCATCCAACTTGAAGGAGCTGGAGCAGTTTTGCCTTGAAGAATGGGCAAAAATCCCAGTGGCTAGATGTGCCAAGCTTATAGAGACATACCCCAAGAGACTTGCATCTGTAATTGCTGTACAAAGTATTGACTTTGGGGTGGTGAATAGTTTTGCACGCTCAAGTTTTCAGTTTTTTTTTGTCTTATTTTTTGTTTGTTTCACAATAAAAAATATTTTGCATCTTCAAAGTGGTAGGCATGTTGTGTAAATCAAATGATACAAACCCCCAAAACATCTATTTAAATTCCTGGTTGTAAGGCAACAAAATAGGAAAAATGCCAAAGGGGGGGTGAATACTTTTGCAAGCCACTGTGTATGGATAGGCCGGGATGCGAATACGGAAACATTGCCTTTAACAGTGCCAGCAGTATAACACCCTGCATCCCACTGCTAGCTTGGCTCTGAAGCTAAGCAGGGTTGGTCCTAGATGGAAGACCAGATGCTGCTGGAAATTGTGTTGGAGGTGCAGTAGGAGGTACTTTTTCCTCAATTCTGAATAAAATACCCCAGGGCAGTGATTGGGGACATTGCTCTGTGTAAGGTGCAGTCTTTTGGATGGAATGCTAAACGGGTGTCCTAACACTCTGTGGTTATTAAAAATCCCATGGCACTTATTGTAAGAGTAGGGGTGTTAACCCCGGTGTCCTGGCTAAATTTCCAATCTGGCCCTCAAACCATCATGGCCACCTAATCATCCCCAACTTTCAATTGGCTCATTCACCCCCATAAGCTATTCCCCAGGTCATTGCTGGAAATGAGAATGTGTTTTCAGTCAAATTACCTGGTAAAATAAATCAAATGAAAGGTGCATAGCTGAAAAGGAGCGATCGGATTGAATCCCGGCCTCACTCATGGCTTATGTTTAGCTGTCATTTAAGACCTATAGCTTCAAAATATGTTTAACTATCATGTTGATCTCATGGAATGTCAGTGATTGCATGCAAAGCTTTATCTATGAATTTGAGTGCTTGCATTTCTCCAGCCCTATTCCTCAGCTTAGCAAATCAAGTGTGTGGGGTACAATTTGCTGTCTCATAAATTCAGCATTGTGGCATTAGCACGGGTCATGTTTTTCTTCATGAAAGCTTTTTAGATTGATGACATAACAGTAGGCCTATATTTTGATGAGACATAAGACAGTCTGAGAGAAGAAGTGAGATAGCGAGCTATTCTAGTTTAACCTCCCCACACAAGTGGACAGGCTGCTTGACATAGCGAGGCCCAACGGATGAGAATAAAGAGTGCCAGTGGGCGCCCAGAGAGAGAGAGAAAGCAAGAGTTTTTGTGTGTGTGTGTATGTGTGTGAGCACTGACCTGGAAGCCGTCCCTCTCCAGCAGAGCCCTGCAGAGCGACAGATCAAACCTGGGGCTCAGCATGGAGGAGGTGGGTACTGCCAGCACGCACTGACCTGGAGGAGAGAAAGAGAGAGAGGGGGGGGTGATAGATAGATAGATAGATAGATAGAGAGAGAGATAGATAGATAGATAGATAGATAGATAGATAGATAGATAGATAGATAGATAGATAGATAGAGAGAGAGAGAGAGAGAGAGAGAGAGAGAGAGAGAGAGATAGATAGATAGATAGATAGATAGATAGATAGATAGATAGATAGATAGATAGATAGATAGAGGGGAGAGTGTTAAGGTGGACAGTAACACATTCTGACAGAGATTGTAATAGTGACAACAAAGGAGAGTGATTGAGAGAGTCAAAACATAGAGAGAGAATCAAAAAGGTATAGAGGAAAAAGACCATGGGTTAAAGCGGGACATTTTGAAAAGTGTTAGTTTATCCCAAAAACTTGCCAAGAGGCAAAACAATGAACAAGGAAGAGAAACAAAAACACTGATTTGAAAGACAGGATATGCCACATGATCAGACTTTTACCCATAGTACAGTTTGATAACTATGTTACTACGCACCATTCCTCCATCTAAATGTTCTTCTGTTTTCTGGCTGGATCTTGGATGATCGTCTTAGGTCAACTTCAACATCACTCTCGTCTGAAAGCACAGAAGTCTTGTCCTCCATCTCATCCATGATGACGAGACCCTGAACGAGCAAAAACAGTGATACAGTTGAATCAAAATCCCCAACCATAATTCAGACGAAGTGACTAAGAGTGTAGTTAATGGCCAGTGTGATGACTGCCAGTGTGATATACAGCGCAGCAACACAGTTCCATTAGCCTGGTCTCAGATCTGTTTGTGCTCTCTTGTCAACTCCTACAATGACTAGAGGAGACAGCACAAAAATATCAGGGACCAGGCTACAGCTTTTTTGCTCAAGCAGAGAGATGCTTTGGCATGATTGTGAAACCACTTCCTAGTTCCCATCTATCGTAGACTGTCAGATACAGTATGTGTGTGACGTATTCACAGTGTTATGAAGTGAGTACTAACACTACAGCTTGCAAGAAGCACAAGCAGCACATTCCAGTGGCATGCAAAACAAACAAAGACAGTGAAATTTAGAAAATTTGACCAAATATTCCCTCAGTAGATAATGTTTTCCTGAGGCATAGCTTAAACTGTAATCTCAGGTATACCAGAACTAAAATCTGGTGTAATTTGGTCGCGTTCGCAGAATCTGTTTACAAGAGATGAATTATACCGTGACTCTACTGGAGAAAAAATGTCAAAGGGCTGAAGCTGAAGCTCCCTTCGAGAGCCCCCCTCTGAGACTATAACTTTATTTAGCAATGGCATCAAATGCCAAAGTTTAACTTTGGAGAAGTCAGTGTCCTACATCACTACTCCTTTTAGAACTGATTACATTGCTCTGCTATGTTATTTCAACATCTTGGAGAAACCAACAGAGTAATTAAACTGTACTGCCAAGGATTTCAGATTCAGCACTTTCAACACAAGTTTAAACAATAATTTAAGTCGTAGACTGAGTAGACTGTTTTACTGTCATTGTACTTTCCTTTACTATCCAAGTATACTGAACTTAGGTGTAGCGAAAGGCAACTACACTTGTCTTTCAAATGTGAGCTTTTCTCTTTTCTCAGGCTACACTCTTCACAGGTTTCTGTTGAAAGTGGTGAAACTGTACCACGGTTAGAAGATAGACATACTGCACCTCAATAGGCACTGTCTTCAACGCACCATACACAGCCAAATTATCGCTTTCCTTTCAGCAGCTACAAAATCTGTGAAAGAGAAATACTGAAATGGAGAAGAGACGGAGAGAGCAGCTATATTTTTGTTCTTTGTCTCCCTCTCCAATCCTCCCTCTCACCCTCTGCCGCTTTGTCTCTCTCGTTTGCTTGTTAGAGAGGGAGACACATTTTTTGCACAAATGCTGTCGGCAAGGTTGATTTCAAGTTGTCTCCGTATCCCTACTGTAGTTCTCTCTCTCTCTCTCCTGCTCACTCTCTCTCGTTCTATCTCTCTCTCCCTTCTCTCTCTCGTTCTAATTCTCTCCCCCTTCTCTCTCTCTCTCTCGCGCTCTCTCTTTCTCTCTCAGGCACACACTCTCTTACTCTCACTTCCTCCCTGCTGTAAGTGAGTTGTGACATCTTGCCAACTTTGAAACAGTTTGTCTCCATACGTTTCTGTGCACGTGTTGTAAAGAAAAGTGGATGCCTACAATGTTATGCGAATGAGTGTATGTAGCTGTGTATAACCATGTGATCTGCGTGTGTGTGTGTGTGTGTGTGTGTGTGTGTGTGTGTGTGTGTGTGTGTGTGTGTGTGTGTGTGTGTGTGTGTGTGTGTGTGTATGCAGGTTTAATGATAGAGAATAACAAAATATTTTAAGCAAAAACCATTGCTTCCGCTTGGCTGAGTACTCCCCTCGTGTTTTCTCTTCATTTATTTCCTTCCGAACTCTAGGTATGGTTTTTAAAGATAAAAACAATTTCAGAGAATCATAAAGTTTAGCAGTGACAGTGAGGTGCTGAACATAAAGGAAGACACATGACAAATAGGAGAACTCACCAGAGACTATTTAATGTAGAGTCTATTACATGATCAAGAGCTTCCTACCCACCCGCATTCAATGTAGTACAGTTACAGTATTACAGTGTGACCCTCTTCCCTTCCAACTACACTGCAATGCCTCTGAAACCAGACTCCCTGTATCCCCTTTATTCTTTATTTTACTTCCCACTTAAGCCCCCCCCTTCCCCCACACAATCTCGAACTCTCTCTCTTTCTCTCAATTCAGTTTCAATTTAAGGGCTTTATTGGCATGGGGAACTCTCTCTCCCAGCTTGTGACTCAGATCAGCCGGACCACATGACTGGTGGAATGCGGCCTATGCTTCTCAGCCCAGCAAAGAGAATAGAGTGAGAAAGTGAATGAGAAAATTAGTCCAAATTGGGTATTGTCTACATACATAACCCTATCTGTGTAGGGTCCCGTGTTAATGACATAGCAATGTATCACAACGCAATGACAACAAACTTTCTTTAACAGATGGATATAAGCTGGCGGAGTAGGATCCTACTTGAGCTATACGAGGCATCAATACACACACACACACACACCACACACACACACACACACACACACACACACACACACACACACACACACACACACACACACACACACACACACACACACTATTCCTTACCTACCTTAGATTGTTGTTGTTATTCTAGCCAGTGTGGGTGTGGATCTGGATTCCTGGGAGAACAGCAGCTGTTCTCCAGGCTGTTATGACTCTGGTCTGGTGGTCTGCTGCTGGGGGCTGGGACAGTCACACATTAACACATGCCCCAGAGCCCAGAGGGGCATAGTGAGAGGTCACACACAGGCATGCACGCACACACAAGTCTGCATGGACGGATACATATACGGGCTCCGGGACGAATGTGCACAGGTGCATGCACGCACACACACAGACACACACACACAGACACACACACACACACACACACGTACATTTGGGCGGATCACATACGGTCTTTGGGACGGCTACGCACGTACACACTGACAAATGAGAACAGGCAGAGTGATATATGTTATTGATTGTAACTTGGTACCATGGAAATCTGTATCATTTTGTGATATTAACCAGTTGACCTGAAAGAAGATTATGTAGAAACCACAATCTGATGACGCATGTGATAAATTTATGAACAATTCCACCTTGGTTATGAGTTTACAATGACGTTTCATATTGTTCTCTCTATAATTTCAGGAACTTTATGAAGACAAAAAAGTCCAAATTAAATGTTGACTTGGTGTTTCAATGGTTTATTACTCAGGACATAGCAGACCTTGTGACTGGGACATGGCACAACACAGGCATGGTGGCCAGTCTTTCACTTCACTAAAGTGCTCCGGCTAGTACGCCATCTTGTGTGAAGGAGTAAACAAAACGGAATACTTAGTTGTGTGTAATGGGAATATTTAAGATGAATAAAGTTCTTATTCAGTTAAGAGTGATTAACACAATGTTTAGCATATTTATATATTTTCCCATGATGTAATTCACATGATTTCCAGTGTTCTGTTTGTCATGGTCACTAGACTAGACGCTGTATGTTATGAATTAAACTCATATCTCTTGAGAGTGATTGATGCCAGACTGGAGGTACAAGGACCGAGGACAGACTGATTATTATTGTAGTCTGTGTGATTAATCACTGTGTGATTATGTAGCAGCTGATAAAGTCACTGCTTTTTGTTTGAGTTCCTACAAGCCTCTCGTGCTGGTGTTTACAGAACATTTAGTGCTCTCTGATTAGAATATAACGGGTGTGTCTCCAAGATGCTAGATAGACATTTGCTCTGCTTCTATGCTGGTTGTTGTTTCCCTGTTGCAACTTGTATTAAACTGTATTGATTTCTGATTGACTTTATCTGTGATTTATCTTCTCTTTTATTCACCTGGAAATTCCTATTACAATCATCATCATCATCATCATCCTCATTACCATCATGTGCTATAGGCCTGTATATAAAAATATAACCAAGGATAATCCTCCTGAGAAAAAAAACTGCATAGACCAGAGCCATATGCATAGAGTTCGGCCAGGTTATAGAACGGCTGCCATGTTAGTGCCTTTATTCTTGAAATGTTGATGATGTCACAATTTGAGAGCCCCTCTGACAATTCACTATGAAATGACCCACTGTAAACAAGCAAAACAGAGCAGCGAATTTAACAGACATTTATATGTATTAGCATTCGGGATAATGTGCTTCCAAGTCTGTACTGTGTTGTGGTGTCAACAAATGTAATTTCTGCTTTCACGGGACATCTTCATAGGTTTTGAAAACTATCAGAAATAAACGTCAACTTAGAGCACAGCACGGAAGCATCAGTTATCACTTAGCAAAGGCTATGGAGGAGAAAGTGGCGCTCTCAGAAAGTTCTGACAGAAACCGCATTGCCCAACTCTCTATATATATATGGCTCTGGCCTAGACCAGCATATACAGTGCCTTGCAAAAGTATTCATCCCCCTTGGCATTTTTCCTATTTTGTTGCATTACAACCTGTAATTTAAATGAATTTTTATTTGGATTTCATGTAATGGACAAACACAAAATAGCCCAAATTGGTGAAGTGAAATGAAAAAAAAAAATTCTAAACAATAAAACAATTGAAAAATGGTACGTGCGTATGTATTCACCCCCTTCGCTATGACGCCCCTAAATAAGATCTGGTGCAACCAATTACCTTCAGAAGTCACATCATTTGTTTAATAAAGTCCACCTGTGTGCAATCTAAGTGTCACATGATCTGTCAAATGATCTCAGTGTATATACACCTGTTCTGAAAGGCCCCAGAGTCTGCAACACCACTAAGCAGGGGGCACCACGAAGCAAGCGGCACCATGAAGACCAAGGAGCTCTCTAAACAGGTCAGGGACAAAGTTGTGGAGAAGTACAGATCAGGGTTCGGTTATAAAAAGAATATGGGGTGAATGCTTTCGTAAGCCACTGTACTGTATTTCAAGCTGGTCCATGGTGGTTTATGCTGGCCCATGGTGGTTAGTGCTGGTCAAGCTGGTCTGACCAGCTTGGTTTAGCTGTTCTGACCAGCATGGTTAGCTGGTTATTCTGGCTGACCAGCATGGTCTAGCTGGTTAGAATTACTGACTAGCTAGTCATGCTGGTGATGCTGGTATGCTGGTGACCAGTTTATGCTGGTACGCTGGTGACTATGCTGGTCCAGCATGGTCTAGCTGGTCAAGCTGGTCTACAAAACCAGGCCTATCATATTTCCCAGCATGCTCTATTGCAGTTACATTTTTAGAATGGTTATTGCTATCCGGAATCCTTGCCCTAAACACCTACCCTTACCTTAACCCTTACCTTAACCACAACCCTTACCTTTACCTTTACCCTTACCCCAACCTTAACCATAACCACAACCCTTACCTCACCCTAACCTTAACCCTTACCTTAACCATTTTAGATTTTAACTTCAATGGGGGTAGGGACTTCTCAAGGATCCCAGATAACAAGTACCTTTTGGAATTATTTGTTTAAATATATTTTTGGTTTATTGTGTTTTTGCATGTACATTGATTGATTAATTAATCTTATGCGACACAAAGATAAATAACATGCACTACCTTTCAAAAGTTTGGGGTCACTTAGAAAAGTCCTTGTTTTTGAAAGAAAAGCACATTTTATTGTAATTAAATAACATCAAATTGATCAGAAATACAGTGTAGACATTGTTAATGTTGCAAATGACTATTGTAGCTGGAAATAACATAATTGCAAAAGGGTTTTCTAATGAACAATTAGCCTTTTAAAATGATCAACTTGGATTAGCTAACACAACGTGCCATTGGAACACGGGAGTGATGGTTGCTGATAATGGGCCTCTGTACGCCGATGTAGATATTCCATAAATCTGCCGTTTCCAGCTACAATAGTCATTTACAATGTCTGCACTGTATTTCTGATCAATTTTATGTTATTTTAATGGACCCAAAAAAATATTTTCCTTCAAAAACAAGTACATTTCTAAGTGACCCCAAACTTTTGAACGGCAGTGTATCAATTTTTATAAACTAATCCAATCTGTTAGGATTTATTGCACCCGTTACTGAAATGGTTGTTCCAGCTAAACCAGCACTAGTCAACAGCATATGCTGGTGACCATCATGACCAGTCTGTCGGTCTATGCTGGTTTTCAGCAGGGAATATATACTCCTGGACAGTCTGTGGTGCAATGTGGCGTTGGTGGATGGAGCAAGACATGATGTCCCAGATGTGCTCAATTGGATTCAGGTCTGGGGAACGGGCGGGCCAGTCCATAGCATCAATGCCTTCCTCTTGCAGGAACTGCTGAATCACTCCAGCCACATGAGGTCTAGCATTGTCTTCCATTAGGAGGAACCCAGGGCCAACCGCACCAGCATATGGTCTCACAAGGGGTCTGAGGATCTCATCTCGGTACCTAATGGCAGTCAGGCTACCTCTGGCGAGCACATGGAGGGCTGTGCGGCTCCCCAAAGAAATGCCACCCCACACCATGACTGACCCACCGCCAAACCGGTCATGCTGGAGGATGTTGCAGGCAGCAGAACGTTCTCCACGGAGTCTCCAGACTCTGTCACATCTGTCACGTGCTCAGTGTGAACCTGCTTTCATCTGTGAAGAGCACAGGGCACCAGTGGCGAATTTGCCAATCTTGGTGTTCTCTGGCAAATGCCAAACGTCCTGCACGGTGTTGGGCTGTAAGCACAACCCCCACCTGTGGACGTCGGGCCCTCATACCACCCTCATGGAGTCTGTTTCTGACCGTTTGAGTAGACACATGCACATTTGTGGACTGCTGGAGGTCATTTTGCAGGGCTCTGGCAGTGCTCCTCCTGCTCCTCCTTGCACAAAGGTGGAGGTAGTGGTCCTGCTGCTGGGTTGTTGCCCTCCTACGGCCTCCTCCACGTCTCCTGATGTACTGGCCTGTCTCCTGGTAGCGCCTCCATGCTCTGGTCACTACGCTGACAGACACAGCAAACCTCCTTGCCACAGCTCGCATTGATGTGCCATCCTGGATGAGCTGCACTACCTGAGCCACTTGTGTGGGTTGTAGACTCCGTCTCATGCTACCACTAGAGTGAAAGCACCGCCAGCATTCAAAAGTGACCAATACATCAGTCAGGAAGCATAGGAACTGAGAAGTGGTCTGTGGTCCCCACCTGCAGAACCACTCCTTTATTGGGGGTGTCTTGCTAATTGCCTATCATTTCCAACTGTTGTCTATTCCATTTGCACAACAGCATGTGAAATGTATTGTCAATCAGTGTTGCTTCCTAAGTGGACAGTTTGATTTCACAGAAGTGTGATTGACTTGGATTTACATTGTGTTGTTTAAGTGTTCCCTTTATTTTTTTGAGCAGTGTATATAAAATGGAATTTTATTGCCCATATACAGTTGAAATCGGAAGTTTACATACACCTTAGCCAAATACATTTAAACTCAGTTTTTCACAATTCCTGACATTTAATCCTAGTAAAAATTCCCTGTCTTAGGTCAGTTAGGATCACCACCCTGTTTTAAGAATGTGAAATGTCTGAATAATAATAGAGAGATTGATTTATTTCAGCTTTTATTTCCTTCATCACATTCCGAGTGGGTCAGAAGTTTACATACACTCAATTAGTATTTGGTTGCATTGCCTTTAAATTGTTTAACGTGGGTCAAATGTTTCGGGTAGCCTTCCACAAGCTTCCCACAATAAGTTGGGTGAATTTTGGCCCATTCCTCCTGACAGAGCTGGTGTAACAGTCTGGTTTGTAGGCCTCCTTGCTCGCACATGCTTTTTCAGTTCTGCCCACAAATTTTCTATAGGATTGAGGTCAGGGCTTTGTGATGGCCACTCCAATACCTTGACTTTGTTGTCCTTAAGCCATTTTGCCACAACTTTGGAAGTATGCTTGGGGTCATTGTCCATTTTGATGACCCATTTGCGACCAAGCTTTAACTTCCTGACTGATGTCTTGAGATGTTATTTCAATATATCCATATAATTTTCCTCCCTCATGATGCCATGTATTTTGTGAAGTGCACCAGTCCCTCCTGCAGCGAAGCACCCCCACAACATGATGCTGCCACCCCTGTGCTTCACGGTTGGGATGGTGCTCTTCGGCTTGCAAGCCTCCCCCTTTTTCCTCCAAACATAACGATGGTCATTATGGCCAAACAGTTCTATTTTTGTTTCATCAGACCAGATGACATTTCTCCAGAAAGTACGATCTTTGTGCCCACGTGCAGTTGCAAACCGTAGTCTGGCTTTTTTTATGCCGGTTTTGGAGCAGTGGCTTCTTCCTTGCTGAGCGGCCTTTCAGGATACGTCGATATTGGACTCATTTTACTCTGGATATAGATGCTTTTGTACTGGCTTTCTCCAGCATCTTCACAAGGTCCTTTGCGGTTTTCCTGGGATTGATTTGCACTTTTCGCACCAAAGTACGTTCATCTCTAGGAGACAGAACGCGTCTCCTTCCTGAGCGGTATGACGGCTGCGTGGTCCCATGGTGTTTATACTTGCGTACTATTGTTTGTACAGATGAACGTGGTACCTTCAGGCATTTGGAAATTTCTCCCAAGGATGAACCAGACTTGTGGAGGGCTACAATTTTTTTTCTGATGTCTTGGATGATTTATTTTGATTTTCCCATGATGCCAAGCGAAGAGGCACTGGGTTTGAAGGTAGGCCTTGAAATACAACCACAGGTACACCTCCAATTGACTAAAATGATGTCAATTAGCCTATCGGAAGCTTCTAAAGCCATGACATTTTCTGGAATTTTCCAAGTTGTTTAAAGGCACAGTCAATTTAGTGGATGTGATACAGTGAAATAATCTGTCTGTAACCAATTGTTGGAAACATTACTTGTGTCTTGCACAAAGTAGATGTCCTAACAGACTTGCCAAAACTATTGTTTGTTAAAAATACATTTGTGGAGTGGTTGAAAAACGAGTTTTAATGACTCCAACCTAAGTGTATGTAAACTTCCGACTTCAACTGTATCATTGAGGTCAAAATCAATGTAAGCATAATGGCCTTGGTTCATCTCTCTCGACCGCACCTGCTGTCTCGACCTCTGAATTCTATGCTATGAAAAGCCAACTGACATTTACTCCTGAGGTGCTGACCTATCGCACCCTCTATAACCACAGTGATTATTATTTGCACCTGCTGATCATCTATGAACATTTGAACATCTTGAAAAATAATCTGGCCTTAATGGCCATGTACTCTAATAAACTCCACCCGGCACAGCCAGAAGAGGACTGGCCACCAGTCAGAGCCTGGTTCCTCTCTCTTCCTAGGTTCCTGCCTTTCTAGGGAGTTTTTCCTAGCCACCGTGCTTATACATCTGCATTGCTTGCTCTTTGAGGTTTTAGGCTTGGTTTGTGACAACTGCAGATGTAAAAAGGTCTTTATAAATACATTTGATTGATTTGATTGATTCAAGGTAGAAAAAGTAAAGTCTTGAACTTTTGAATTCAGATTTGTGTTAATGCAGACTTTTTAGGGCAAGAACATGCAATCTTATTCGGTCAGTGCTATTCGGTATAGCAAATACCCATCCGATTCAATGCTTCCCCCTTCACAGTTTTGTTTATTTATTTGCAGTATTTGACGAGTTAGTCATGTGCGGGCTTGTTTAGATTTTTTGTGCTTCTGTGGATCAGAAGGAGCGTGCATTGTGTCTTGACCAATTTGATAAGTTTGAAGTGTAGTGTGTGTGTGTGTTTCTTCGGAACAGGGCACCCCTCAAGGGGCTTACTTGAGGCGTCTCTTGGGAAGTCGATTTTGAAGAGATTAAAAATATTCCTGGAGTGATTGAAGCACGTCGGATGAATCGTGTGGTGAATGGTGAAAAAGTGAAGAGTATCTGTTGTTTTTTTTTATTTGGAGTCTCTCCCTACTCAGGTGCAGTTAGGGTATTTTAACAGAGCATTTATCCCAAGAATGATGCAGTGTGATCATTGTAAAGCTTTTGGTCATGTATCAGGTGTTTGCAGAAGAGAGAAGCTGTAACGATCGTCGTGCAGGAAGGAAGAAGTGGACCAAGGCGCAGCTGGGAGCGAACACATGTTATTTATTTCAGACTGAAATAACACGGTCAAAACAGAGAATAAACGTATCGCTACTGCTCAAACAAAAAGAGACAACAACCCACAAACATCGTGGGGGGAAAGGAACTTAAATGTGATTCCCAATCAGACATAACTAGCGACAGCTGTCTGATTGGAAATCACCCCGAGCCCAACATAGAAATAAACCACAAAGAAAGGCTATAACAAAACATAGAAAATAAACCATAGAAATACCACACCCTGACCAAAATAGCAGAGTTCCCCTGGTCAGGGCGTGACAGTACCCCCCCTCCAACGGTGCGTACTCCCGGCGCACCAACCTAAAGTCTATTAGGGGGGGGACCCGGGTGGGCGCCTCACCCTCGGTGGAGGCTCTGGCCCCGGGCGTGTTTCTCCCCCTGCCTCCACCCTAGCCCTACCCCTCTGGCCCGGACTGGACCACGGTGGAGCGGCATGCTCAGGCTCCGGAGCGGAGCCGCCGACCGGAACAGTACTGGTCACCGGTGGACCGGACACAGGCCGTGCCGGACTGTGGACACGCGCCGTGGGCCTGGTGCGGGGAACAGGGACGGGCCGGACAGGACCGGGGACACGCACCACCAGCCTGGTGCGGGGAGCAGGGACGGGCCGGACTGGCCTGGGGACACGCACCACCAACCTGGTGCGGGGAGCAGGGACTGGCCGGACTGGACTGGGGACACGCACCACCGGCTTGGTGCGGGGAGCCGGGATGGGCCGGACAGGACTTTGGACACGCACCACTAACCTGGTGCGGGGAGCAGGGACGGGCCAGACTGGACTGGGGACACGCACCACTGGCTTGGTGCGGGGAGCAGGGACGGGCCGGACTGGACTGGGGACACGCACCACTGGCTTGGTGCGGGGAGTAGGAATGGGCCGGACAGGACTGGGGACACGCACCACTAACCTGGTGCGGGGAGCAGGGACGGGCCGGACTGGACTGGGGACACGCACCACTGGCTTGGTGCGGGGAGCAGGGACGGGCCGGACTGGACTGGGGACACGCACCACTGGCTTGGTGCGGGGAGCAGGGACGGGCCGGACTGGACTGGGGACACACACCACTGGCTTGGTGCGGGGAGCAGGGATGGGCCGGACAGGACTGTGGACACGCACCACCAACCTGGTGCGGGGAGCAGGGACGGGCCGGACAGGACTGGGGACACGCACCACTGGCTTGGTGCGGGGAGCAGGAATGGGCCGGACAGGACTGGGGACGTCTGGCAGCTCGGGACAGTCTGGGCAGTCTGGCCCCTCCGGCAGTTCAGCGCAGTCTGGCCCCTCCGGCAGTTCAGCGCAGTCTGGCCACTCCGGCAGTTCAGCGCAGTCTGGCCACTCCGGCAGTTCAGCGCAGTCTGGCCACTCCGGCGACTGTTGACTGGCGGGCAGCTCCGACGACTGTTGACTGGCGGGCAGCTCCGACGACTGTTGACTGGCGGGCAGCTCCGACGACTGTTGACTGGCGGGCAGCTCCGACGACTGTTGACTGGCGAGGCTGGGTTCACGCACTTGAAGCCTGGTGCGTGGTGCTGGTACTGGATATATAGGACCATGGAGGCTTACTGGCGGTCTCGAGCTTAACCCTGGCATCGCCCTTTCTGGCTGAATGCCTGCTACCCCCTGGTAACTGCGGGGCGCTGGTATAGCGCGTACTGGCCTAAAAACACTTGGCCTCGCCATAACACCCATTACCCCGAAGCATAAGCCCTGTCCATTAACTGGCCTCCGAAAAGCAGTCCGGGGATTTGGCCTGGGGCTCCAAACTTGCCCCGCAAAACTCCCCTTGTGCCCCCCCCTAAAAAATTATTGGGGATGCCTCTCGGTTTCCCTAAACTCTTCCATCGCCCTGGAAATGCTCCTCCTTAACTCGGCCCATGTCCATCCTTCCTCTTCGTTCCTCTGCTGCTTGGTCCTGGTTTGGTGGGTTGTTCTGTATTGAGCTTAGGCTTTGCCAGACTGTTTGTTGTCGTTCGTTCGTTCGTTTCTCGTGTTTGTTATTTTTGTACGGTCATTGTTTGAAGTTAATAAATCATCAAAATGAGCATACACGTACCTGCTGCGTTTTGGTCCTCCTTCACCGACGACAACCGTGACAGAAGCAGATATGTCCAAGTTGTGGAAAAGATCATATCATGTGTTTTAAAAGGGAGGAAAATGTGACATGTTGCAATTGTGGTGGGAACCATGAAGCTACGTATTTCGAATGCCCCACAACGGTGATAGATAATGAGGTGGCCAAAGTCAGGGTTGTACAGAGCATTCCATATGCAGCAGCTGTGAAAAGGGTTCAAGGTTTGAATGGTGCACCAGAAGAGTCCAGGGTGGTGGATAGGCCTACACTGCAGGCTGCAGGAGTTGCCTTTCACAAGCAGGATCCTGATATTTTAAAGGTTAAGAAGGTGGGCTTTGTGGCCTTTATAGCTATGGTAACTAATTGCACTGCCAAGGTGGGGAGAAGGTCCAGGAAGATAGAAATCATAGTGGAGCCTTTCCTGGCGCTGAAAGATTTCTCACTGAAGGAGTTACTGGAATATTGACACAAGCCGTACCACCCTCTCAGGTTCTAGAGCCTGAGAAGGGAGATATGGAGAATTAAAAGAAGGAAGAAGTGGGAAGTTTTGTTTGTTTTTGGCAATGTACTATTTTAATTGGGGTGGATTATGTTAGTTTCACTATTACGTATGGATTTATTTGTATTTTTGTGATTAAAACCAGTCCTCTTGAGTGTCATAGTGGTCTAAGGCGCTAGAAGTGCCACTACAGACCCTGGTTTGTTCCCAGGCTGTTTCACAACCGGCTGTGATCGGGAGTCCCAGAAGGCGGCGCACAATTGTCTGGGTTAGGGGAGGGTTTGGCCGGAGGGTAGGCCGTCATTGTAAATAAGAATTCGTTTTTAACTGACTTGCCTACTTAAATAAAAAAGTCCAGTTGGTGGCGCCAATACAGCTTTTTGTGTTGTAATCCGCCATAAACCCCACTGAAGACGACGAAGAAGAAGAAGAAGAAGAAGAAGAAGAAGTTAGTCAGTCAGTCAGTCATATGACCGCGGTGTTTATGGTTTCGGTGAGGAGGAAGTGGTTGCTGTTTATTCGTCGACAGTTTTGCTCTGATGCCATAGTATCACAACGTTCTTCGTCAAAGAACGGCCGAGAGAATACTGAAACAGCATAGTCACAAGGGCTGGTTTGATGGGGGTACGAAGCCGACTCGCACTACTTTTCTCAGTTGTGCTATCGCCAAGTCTATGCACCTCTTTTGGCCAGGTAGGAAACTTGTCAGGTATTTTGACCGGTTTGTAAGTCATGTGTTGTATTCCTGAGTGTTTACCAGAATTTTTAGCTTGAGTCTGATAATTATCTGTACAAAACCATTAATCTGAAAACTTGTTGAGTATAAAAATACTAGCTTGATATGTTTTCCGGGTTATTGAAATACTTTGCAAGTGTAACTTATTTCTATGTGTGAACTGTAATGGTCTATTCATTCCTTTTCCATTGTAGTAGATGCTCCTTGTGAGTGCATACATTTTCATACAGGTCCCCCGTGGCAATCAAACCCACAACCCCAGCATTGCAAACACCATGCTCTACCAACTGAGCCACATCATCACAAACCACTTGTGCTTTGGTTTTTTTTCATGGTGATAGAAAGTCTGCAGGTACAAACCTAGATGACCAGCCTATGTACAACACAGTATTATACATTTAGATTAAGTGGTTTGTAAGGATGATACATTTAATACTGCACAACAAGTGGTTGTTTTCCCTGTTATTTGATCAAGAAAAATATTACATTTTATGGGGTTGATTTGTGTCTTTGCCCATAACTTTGCACCTTTTGATGTAAATGTTTGAGGACAGGGTTTTGTTCTTTTTGGATTCCATTAGAATGACAATCGCAGAGAACGGGACAGGGCAACAACTCTTACATTCAACTATTGACTCCTGCTAGTTACTGTTCTTAGTTATATAACTACCTTTTTGGGAAAACAGTGAGTCAAAAAAATATAATTTTGCCTGCGCTACAGATGTCTATCGGTCCGCTGATACTAGTAAAGGCCCAGTGCCTTACTTTGTATGGATGTTTTTATTATTATGAATTCTCAAGGGGTGCTTTCACCCTCAGCAACCCTACTTCATGTGGCTATGCTGTGTAGGCTTGAGTGTGAAGTCTCCTATACAGTGCAGAATTCTACACAGCTTTGCAAGATATAGCCAATCTATTTTGTAGATTGTTTACTGTAAGAACGCATAGCAGTATAATGATTTTGGGTGTGATAATGTTGTGGCGCGAGAGCTATTATCTCTGTAACCAACACTGCAATAGACTTGCGCTGTAAGTGTGCACTAACAGGCCGTTGCAAAGCTAAGCGACCAAAACAATCCAACATAACCTCTTGCACCTCAACATTTAGTAATCCACCCTGTGTTTTAATAGCAGATACGTTAACTTGCTGAATTGGTGGCATACAATATGTGAACAAGAGTAACACTTGTTCTGAAGGATCATGTCACTTGACATTACAGTTAATGATGTCATACGTTAGTGAACTTGGGTGGCACAGAGAATTATTTTTATGGACACATCCTGTTCATCTTGTTCTGTCACTGTCACATGCTGTCTTTTTATAATGGTCTCTCTCAGCAGTTATTTTTGGCTAAAATCCAAGCTTCTTCCAAGAGGGAACTTGGCGGTTTGCTTTTTGCCCACTCAGTTTCCCCTGGCCTAACCTGGCAAGTGGCTACATCTGCCAAGCAGTGAGCCAAATGAAGTCTCTCTCTCTCTCTCCCAGATTGACCCCCTGGTCTATGATGAGCAGTTGCTGTGGGTGAGCGGCGGGGCAGGGGCCGTGAACACTTATCGGATCCCACTGCTCTCCTTCACCCCCATGGGCAGTCTGCTTGCCTTCGCTGAGGGCCGGAAGAAGTCCCCCAGCGACGTGGGGGCCAAGTTCCTTGCCATGCGACGGTCCACAGACAGAGGTAGGCAGGCAGAGCGAGCAGACAGACACAGTAATGCAGGGATGGGCAACTTTGATGGGGTTGGCAGCCCCCCCCCCCAATTTTTGTTTTTAACTCAGTGGCTCACAGGTCTGCGTACCCACATCCATTCCCACACATGCAGTCAGCAAGCCTTTTGACAGCAAAACAAATCCTGCAATTCTACACATTTTGCCATGGGGCGTGGAGAAAATGTTGCAGTTTTAAAGCAAGTTTGCTGCACTTCTACACATTTTGCCATGAGGTGGAGAGAATTTAGAAAAATTATAACTAATTTCATGCAATTCTACTCATTTTGTTATGGGGTGGAGAGAAAAATTTGCAGTTTTGCAGCTAATTTCCTGCAACTGTACACATTTTGCCATAGGGAGGGGACAAATGTTTGCAGTTTTTAATATGCTATCTGATGATCAATGGGGCCCCCCCATTTGGTAATTCAACCATGATTACTACAAGTTTAGATAGTTTGCTGGCCGCTAGACTTACCAAATCAAAACATTTTTTGCTGACATGGGCTTATTGACTGACATAACAATGATGAGAACATGCCATGTGGGGAATTGTAATTGGCTCGTTTTATCTTGTTCTTGATACCATGTCTTGTTTTGAGGTGTTTTTACCTATTTTTTTTTTATTTTTTTTCCCATGTCAACGCTAATATGGCTCAAATTCACTAGCTAGCTAAGCAATGACTGTAACGATGCATTTGACAGACACCAAGTGCTCATTGTGCAAATTGTATTTATGTTTTCAAAAAACATTGGAGACGAAATATATGTCGTCAACAATCTATGCCAACCCGGCCTGTTTTGCCCAATAGTTGCTCACGTTGGAAAACGAGGAGAGGTTTGGTTGTGGTTCAAAGTTCACTGCTGCCCTTACTCTGTTACTGCTTACAAATTGGATCATAACTCTACAAGTATCAGAAATCCCACTCTGGAACTTTTGATATGTCCGTAGAGTATATTATGTTCAACAATATATTCAACATTTTGCAAAATCAAACAATACATTTTTTTCAATATTCATGTTTATATTTTTCAGTATTCATAAATGAATGTTTCAAAAATGTTTAATCAAAGTACCACTCGTATTACAGAGCAAGCGGTAAAGCTTTATATGACACCACTGTATGCTTTGTAGCACCTACAGAATAAACACTATGGAGTGTGTTAAAGGAGGCCTGGGTAAGGTCAATATGACAAATATGCCAACTTTGAGTCATTATTGGTCAATTATGCTTTTACATATATATGTCAACAATCCTTCCTCAAAATGAATATTCTATGGATTCCATTTTGTTAAAATCCCCCAAATCATGGTATTTTTTTTGTCTGGGTTTTGTGAGGAATAATTCTAATAGGAAATTCCAGGTGAACAAAAAGGAGAGCAGTAGCAGATAAAATAAATCAATGTTGTTTATTACAAGCTGCAACAGGAAGACACTTCCAGCACAGAGCAGAGAAAATGTCTAACTGGCCTTCTCTGATCAGGCTCTTTTATCTTAAAGGCCCATTGCAGATGATAACTTTATTTTCCTCTTTTATATTTATTTCCACACTGATGTTGGAATAATTCTGATAATATCCTTTCAGTGTAAGAGCTGTTTTGATATTGAGATAAAAAGGGCTACATTGGACCTTTTTAATCAAAGCTGCAAATCTTCACTTGAAGCTCCAGTGGATCTGTTTTTATCTGGATATCAAATCATTTCTGGGTAACAATTTAACTACCTTACTGTGATTTGTTTTCAATTAAAATGGTCAAAGCTAGCTTCTAAGCAAAAAGCCATTTCTCATGCAAGAATGTTGCTAGGACTGTCTGGGGGTGGTCTGAGTGGGTAGGGGAAAAGGAGCAGTTTTTGAGGGGATTTGATTGATCTGGCCTGGGTGCCCGGATTGGCGTATTTTGCACAGGGTAAAAGTTGATTGCATTAGTTTTGGAACCCGGCGGCCTTCAGTCTGGCATCAACCACTATCAACAGATATGAGAATAATCCATAACAAGTCTAGTGACCATCAACCCGCACATTGAGTGTCACAAATGGTACACTGGAAATTATGTATTACAGAAACTCCAAATATGCTAAACATTGTGTTCACTCTAAATTAAATATGAACTTTTGTTATGTTAAATATTCCCATTTCAGACAGGACAGAGAAACGCAGAGACTCGTACACGTATTTGAATTGACATCGCTTTTTATCAGTGAATCTTCACTCCAGTGCATTTCATTTACAGCACTCTACTTATGACTGATACTTTCCTCCTCCCTTTGTCTCTCTCCCTCTTCTATACCTCCCCTCCACCCTAGGTGCCACGTGGTCTCCCACCACCTTCATAGTGAACGATGGCTTCCTGGCTGACGGACTGAACCTTGGTTCAGTG
Organism: Salmo trutta; assembly: GCF_901001165.1. Taxonomy (NCBI): domain Eukaryota; kingdom Metazoa; phylum Chordata; class Actinopteri; order Salmoniformes; family Salmonidae; genus Salmo; species Salmo trutta. Next base: position 37,150,907 of record NC_042992.1, read on the forward strand.
GTGGTGGATGAGGAGACTGGCGCTGTGCTACTGATCTTCTCTCTGTGCTTCCACCAGTACCAGTGTGACCCCGCCAGTATAATGCTGGTGGAGAGCACGGACGACGGACTCCGCTGGAGCCCACCAAGGAACCTCTCGGTCCAGCTGGGGGTCAAGAACTTCCTCCCTGGGCCCGGCTTCGGCATTCAGGTGGGTCACCATCATCCAAGTCTTTCAGACTTCTCTTCACCTCCCCTTATTCCTCTCGCTCTTAGAGTCAATTTATATAGTTAATTTAATTAATACATATACACTGAACAAAAATATAAACACAACATATAAAGTGTTGGTCCCATGTTTCATGAGTTGAAAGAAAAGATCCCGGAAATGTTCCGTACTCACAAAAAGCTTATTTCTCCTTTGCCAAGATAATCCATCCACCTGACTGGTGTGGCATATCAAGAAGCTGATAAACAGCATGATCATTACACATGTGCACCTTGTGCTGGGGACGATAAATGGCTACTCTAAAATGTGCAGTTTTGTCACACAACACAATGCCACAGATGTCCAAGTGTAATTGGCATGCTTACTGCAGGGATGTCCACCAGAACTGTTAACAGAGAATTGAATGTTAATAACATCGTTTTAGAGAATTTGGCAGTACGTCCAACTGGCCTTACAACCGCAGATCCCGTGTAACCACGCCAGCCCAGGACCCCCACATCCGGCTTCTTTGACGGCAGGATCGTCTGAGACCAGCCACCCGGACAGCTGATGAAGCTGTAGGTTTGCACAACCAAATAATTTCTGCACAAACTGTCAAAGCTCATCGGCGTGCTCGTTGTCCTCACCAGAGTTTTGACCTGACTGCAGTTTGGTGTCGTAACTGACTGTACCGGGCAGATGGCAGACATTGTGTACGGTGTCATGTGGGTGAGCGGTTTGCTGATCTCAACATTGTGAACAGAGTGCCCCATGGTGGGGTTATGGTATAGGCAGGCATAAGCTATGGACAACAAACACAATTGCATTTTATTGATAGCAATTTGAAAGCACGAAGATACCGTGACGAGATCCTGAGGCCCATTGTCGTGCCATTCATCTGCTGCCATCACCTCATGTTTCAGCATGATAATGCACGGCCCCATGTCGCAAGGATCTTCTGTACACAAGTCCTGGAAGCTAAAAATTGCTCAGTTCTTCCATGGGCTGTATAGTCACCAGACAATGTCACCCGTTGAGCATGTTCGGGATGCTCTGGACCGACATGTACGACAGCATGTCCCAGTTCCTCCCAATATCCATAAACTTCGCACAGCCATTAAAAAGCACTGGGACAACATTCCTCAAGCTACAATCAACAGCCTGATCAACTCTATGTGGAGGAGAGGCAAATGGTGGTCACAACAGATACTGATTCTGATCCAAGCACCTACCTTTTTTTTTAAAGGTATCTGTAACCAACTGATGCATCTCTTTTGTTTTTCTCAGTCATTTGAAATTCATAGATTTGGGCCTAATTAATTTATTTCAATGGACTGATTTTCCTTATATGAACTGTAACTCAGTGAAATCATAGAAATTGTTGCATGTTGCGATTTGTATTCAGTGTAGTTTCCCCCTCTTTATTTGCCTTCTCTACCGACCTATGACGAGAGCACCTTTGTATTTCCTTCCTCGTGATTCCATTGCTGACGTAGCCTACTTTTGTGTTGTCAATTATGAGGCCAATTTCTATCATCATAACCCTTATCCTGTTATGCATAGGGGGCAGTATTTTCACGGCCGGATAAAAAACGTACCCGATTTAATCGGATTATTACTCCTGCCCAGAAACTAGAATATGCATATAATTATTAGCTTTGGATAGAAAACACTCCAAAGTTTCTAAAACTGTTTGAATGGTGTCTGTGAGTATAACAGAACTCATTTGGCAAGCTAAAACCTGAGAAGATTCTGTACAGGAAGTACCCTGTCTGACCATTTCTTGGCCTCCTTGATCATCTCTATCCAAAACAGGGGATCTCTGCTGTTACGTGACACTTCCTACGGCTCCCATGGGCTCTCAGAAGGCGGCAAAAAGCTGAATCGTGGCTTTGCAGGCCCTGGCTGAAAAACATTAGCGCGTTTGGATAGTGGCCAGTCAGAGTACTATGAGACTGAGGCTCGTGCACGAGGGGACACCATGTTTTTATTTTCTCTCTCTTTGTACTAAAACACGATTTCCTGGTCGGAATATTATCGCTTTTTTACGAGAAAAATTGCATAAAAATTGATTTTAAACAGCGGTTGACATGCTTCGAAGTACGGTAATGGAATATTTCAAAAAAAAATTGTCACAAAATGCGTCGGGCGCGTAACCCTTCGTCACCCTTGGATAGTGTCTTGAACGCACGAACAAAACGCCGCTATTTGGATATAACTATGGATTATTTTGAACCAAACCAACATTTGTTATTGAGGTAGAAGTCCTGGGAGTGCATTCTGACGAAGAACAGCAAAGGTAATAACATTTTTCTTATAGTAAATCTGACTTTGGTGAGGGCTAAACTTGGTGGGTGTCTAAATGGCTAGCCCTGTGATGCCGGGCTATCTACTTAGAATATTGCAAAATGTGCTTTCACCGAAAAGCTATTTTAAAATCGGACATAGCGAGTGCATAGAGGAGTTCTGTATCTATAATTCTTAAAATAATTATGTTTTTTGTGAACGTTTATCGTGAGTAATTTAGTAAATTCACCGGAAGTGTTCGGTGGGAATGCTAGTTCTGAACGTCACATGCTAATGTAACAAGCTGTTTTTTGATATAAATATGAACTTGATTGAACAAAACATGCATGTATTGTATAACATAATGTCCTAGGCGTGTCATCTGATGAAGATCATCAAAGGTTAGTGCTGCATTTAGCTGTGGTTTTGTTTTTTTTGACATTATATGCTAGCTTGAAAAATGGGTGTCTGATTATTTCTGGCTGGGTACTCTGCTGACATAATCTAATGTTTTGCTTTCGCTGTAAAGCCTTTTTGAAATCGGACAGTGTGGTTAGATAAAGGAGAGTCTTGTCTTTAAAATGCTGTAAAATAGTCATATGTTTGAAAAATTGAAGTTTTTGTATTTTTGAGGAATTTCTAATTCGCGCCACGCTTATCATTGGATATTGGAGCAGGTGTTCCGCTAGCGGAACGTCTAGATGTAAGAGGTTATATTGTGTATAATAATAAACCTTAGTAATAAATATTGGGGTTAATGCACCAAGGTCAGTCGTTTTGATTGAACTGTTGTGCTTTGAAAGAGTACACTATTTTGACTGTCTCCATGTCTCCGCTCACAGAAGCACTACCCTCCTGCTAAGGGGCGTCTGGTGGTGTGTGGACATGGCACCCTGGAGGGTGACGGGGTCTTCTGCATTCTGAGTGACGACCACGGACGAAACTGGAAGAATGGCGCCGCGCTGAAGAGCATCCCCTACAACCAGCCCAAACAAGACCTGGACTTCAACCCAGATGAGTGCCAGGTAAAGCTAACCAGGGAGGGAGTGAGCAGGAAAGAAAGGATGGCACACAGTACAATAGCCGTGTAGTTATTAGGCTGGTGGGAGGAGCTATAGGAGGAGGGCTCATTGTAATGGCTGAAATGGAATTAATGGAACGGTATCAAACTTATGGATATTACATGTTTGACTCTTCCATTAACTCCATTCCAGCCATTACAATGCAGTGGCGGTTCTAGACCATTTCAACTGGGGGGGCCAAGCTGGGGCCAGTTGTACTGTTAGAGGGGCCAGTTACATTAGACGTTATTGTTGTCATATCATTTTCTTCACTGCATTGCAGGCATTAGCAGGCAAAAGACCATGTTCATAATCATCATCGTTGCCACTGTCTAATAACGGATGTAAAAAAAGAACGATAGCAATAATTAGTTATGTAAAAATGATTTCATACTCCACATTTAGGGGGGGTCCAAAATTGTTTTCACAGGGGCACTGGCCCCCCCCTGCCCCAGAACCGCTAGTGTTACAATGAGCCTGTCCTCCTATAGATCCTCCTATGCCATTAGGCAACCCTCTAGTTTTAATAGTCTGTAGTTTTACTAGTCTGGTACTAGTTTCATACTTATTTGATTTAACCTTTTATTTAACCTGTTAGGGCTAGGGGGCAGTATTTACACGGCCGGATAAAAAACGTACCCGATTTAATCTGGTTACTACTCCTGCCCAGTAACTAGAATATGCATATAATTATTGGCTTTGGATAGAAAACACCCTAAAGTTTCTAAAACTGTTTGAATGGTGTCTGTGAGTATAACAGAACTCATATGGTAGGCAAAAACCTGAGAAGATTTCATGCAGGAAGTGGCCTGTCTGACAAGGTGTTGTTGTTCTTGCCTCTGTTTATTGAAGACTAAGGATCTTAGCTGTAACGTGACACTTCCTACGGCTCCCATAGGCTCTCAGAGCCCGGGAAAAAGCTGAACGATATCGAGGCAGCCCCTGGCTGAAACACATTATCTCCTTTGACAAGTGGCCGATCAGAGGACAAAGGGCTTAGGCGCGTGCCCAAGTCGACCCCATGCTTTATTTTCTTTCGTCTGTTTACCTCATTGCAGATTCCCGGTCGGAATATTATCGCTTTTTTACGAGAAAATGGCATAAAAATTGATTTTAAACAGCGGTTGACATGCTTCGAAGTACGGTAATGAAATATTTAGAAATCTTTTGTCACGAAATGCGCCGTGCGCGTGACCCTTATTTACCATTCGGATAGTGTCTTGATGCCTGCAAATAATCCATAGTTATGTTCCAACAGCGGCGTTTTGTTCGTGCGTACGAACAAAACGCCGCTGTTGGAACATAACTATGGATTATTTGGGACCAAACCAACATTTGTTATTGAAGTAGAAGTCCTGGGAGTGCATTCTGACGAAGAACACCAAAGGTAATCAAACTTTTCTAATAGTAAATCGGAGTTTGGTGAAGGCTAAACTTGCTGGGTGTCTAAATAGCTAGCCCTGTGATGCCGGGCTATCTACTTAGAATATTGCAAAATGTGCTTTCACCGAAAAGCTATTTTAAAATCGGACATATCGAGTGCATAGAGGAGTTCTGTATCTATAATTCTTAAAATAATTGTTATGCTTTTTGTGAATGTTTATCGTGAGTAATTTAGTAAATTGTTAGTAAATTCGCCGGAAGTTTGCGGGGGGTATGCTAGTTCTGAACGTCACATGCTAATGTAAAAAGCTGTTTTTTGATATAAATATGAACTTGATTGAACAAAACATGCATGTATTGTATAACATAATGTCCTAGGTGTGTCATCTGATGAAGATCATCAAAGGTTTAGCTGTCTTCTGGGTTTTTGTGACATTATATGCTAGCTTGAAAATTGGGTGTCTGATTATTTCTGGCTGGGTACTCTGCTGACATAATCTAATGTTTTGCTTTCGTTGTAAAGCCTTTTTGAAATCGGACAGTGTGGTTAGATTAACGAGAGTCTTGTCTTTAAAATGCTGTAAAATAGTCATATGTTTGAGAAATTGAAGTAATAGCGTTTCTAAGGTATTTGAATATCGCGCCACGGGATTCAACTGGCTGTTGAGTAGGTGGGACGTAGCCCAGAGAAGTTAAAGCCCATGATCGGGCTCACCTCAGTTCCTCAATCAAACTCCTCTCTGCCCCCCCCCCCCTCTTTTCCGTAGCCTGTAGAGATGGAGGATGGTAGCATCGTCATCAACGTGCGCAACCAGAACAACTACCACTGCCACTGCCGCATGGTGATGCGCAGCCTGGACGGGGGTGAGACGCTACCCATGGAGCAGCTGTTGTTTGACTCCACCCTGATAGACCCTGTGGTAGCGGCAGGGGCGCTGCAGAAGGAAGGCGTGATGTACTTCACCAACCCAGCTCACAGTACTCACAGTAAGGACTATGGGATGGGGATGGGGCCCTCTGGTGGGTAGGACAGGGGAATAGTGGTGAGCTATTATTTTTTACTTCCACCCTCAACCTTTCTGTCCCTCTCGCTTTCTTTCCCTCCCTCTCTGTCTGTCTCCTTCCTTTCTTCCAGGGGTCAACCTAACCCTGCGCTGGTCTCTGACCAATGGCACGTCGTGGGAGAAGAAGGCTGTCCAGATCTGGGCGGGGCCAAGTGGCTACTCCAGTATGACATCACTTACGAGTGGCGGTGCAGAGGACAGGAAGTTCATCTTCGTCATTTACGAGAAAGGCCACAAGGACTACTATGAGACCATCTCCTTTGCCAAGATCCACCTCTACGGTGGACTGTAGTAGAGTAAGGCTGGGGGGGTGGGTACTTGGTAGAGTCTGCTTCTAACCACTGGTCCATGGTCAGGGCCCGTATTCTCAAAGCCTCTCGGAATGCTGAACTAGGATACATTTTGCCTTTTAGTTCATAATGGATTAGATTATATAGACGGGGGACCTGATCCTAGATCAGCACTCCTCCTCTGAGATGCTTTTAAAAAAAATATAATCCCAAATATTTTTATCCACTTAATAGTTATGGTTAAGATGGGGATTGGGGAATTTCATCTGTGCTAAGGGGGAGGATGTTGAAGATTCTTTCAGGAAGGAAGGAGGACTCATTGGACTTTGCAGCCCAACTTTATTTTGATAGGTGAAGGGAGACTTGGAGAAATACGAACCACTGCTGTTGTATGGCACCAAGAATGACAGGTTTGTGCCACTTTATCCTAAGGTGGGCTTTTAAATACTTCATGATTTTATTCATTAGGGCAAAACGTAGCAAAAACCTTTCGCAACGGAAAATGGAAATTTGCTTTTCTTTATTGGATAAGTTCAGGTAGTCCCTCCCTGTTTGTCTGTTTTCCTCGATTTGGTGCCTAATGTACATTTATTAGTATGGCCCAATCACAGGTGTCCCGTCCTTTACTGAAGCTATGGTAGTCTGTAATGATTGATGGTATGTTGGTGTACGCTTCCTGTCTGGGGCTCCCATAGCTGAGAGAGGAGGAAATCCCCAACCCACATCTTTTATTTTGTGATGTGGGGAAGGAAAAAGGTTTGGGTGGGGTATGCGTCTCCAAGCCATACAAATATTGGGACAGACTTACTAAGCGTTTGCAACTGTGCTATTTCCATAGGGCAAAAAACTTGAACAAAGAGTAAAAATCTAGGTTTAGAGGAGGACCATTTTAACGCCCTTTAAATCTAGCTCCCATGCATCACAGCCCATAACAGAATGGTTTCACTTTCAGAATGGATCTTGCCAACTTTTCTCATGAGAGAAGTCTATGATGAGACAATAGTTTGTGAGGGAATGGACCTGTAAAGGATTGACTTGTCAGAATAGGACATGCACATTTTGAATCCCTTTTATTTTTTATTATTATTATTATTTTTTGAGCCATGGAGCCAGGGATCTGTCATTTAAATGTAATGGAAATCCCCCTTGTTGTGCTATCAGTCGAACATTTATTAAATGCGATTGTGCCTCAACTCAGTACCTGGCACTCCCCTTGTATGTGAAACAAAGTGACAATTTACCTCCGGTTTCTATAGCATATTTGATCAGTCTCATCTAGCTAGCACACTTCTGTCCACAGCAGTTGTAGTTGTTTCTCTCAGCTCACCTGGATGCAATCTGGATGCATGGCTACTCATTGTGGCAAGAAGTTTAATTGCCATATGTTATGGTCTTTAGGTCCACTTGATGTTGTATTTTATTTTGCATATATTTTTCTGTTATTGTAAGACTACATATCTTACGAAGTTTATTATTCTGCCTTTCCTGAAAGTGTAACTTCAATAGAATGCTTTCAATTCATGTTTGAAGCTAAGATTTGTGGTTTTAACATTTCAGATGTGTTTTTCTGATCAAGACATTGAATTCCAATATAAATAGTGATAAAGGGAGGTGTGAGTGTGATGTGTGTCTGAGTACAAATATGATATTCTGTATGTACGTTTGGATATTGTACTGATATTTTTCCAATTAGTGGTAAAATATCAGAACTGGGCTGCCTGTTTTAAAAGCAGCCATTGAACTACAGTATGTGTTCCAGATCTTTACATTTTCTTAAGCCTCTTGTCATGTTTTGGCATATCCCCTGGTCTGTAGATCATGTACTGTATTCTGTACTTCCCTGAACAGTTTGCAACTCGTGTTTCATGCTCTGTGTGTGAGCACTAGATTCATATTGAGCTTTTGGCGCAAAGACATTGGTCCATGATAAACACAGTTTACAATGTAAGATGACAGATTAGATGTAAGATAAGGTTATAAAAGAGAATACTGCAAATATCAATTTAACAGCTCTTATTATCTATGTCACATTCATAGAAGTAATATATGTTGCCTTAATATGATAATGTTGCCAGAATCTTATAGTAGAATCCCAAAGTGGGTCTTCTAAAATGTATTGTGTTATGCATTAAAGCAAAATTATAATGGGGAGAGAACAACATTCATCATTACTGAAGATACTTATTAATATCGGCAGTGCTTCAAATGCATTCATAGACATGAAACAAGTTATTTGAAAATGAACCACAATGAAGAGGAATTATTTTCCCCTAACCTTACCACCCCTACCATAATAGGAGTAAACTAATGGACAACAACACTTAGGCTTCTACTTCCAGCTTATACATACTATATACATTTTACGGACACAGTATATTTTACATTGGTTATCTTTTTTGGTTTTTAGTTCCATCCTTCATCTACCCTCAACCCCTCCCATCAACCCCGAAGACCATCCAGTTTTGATTTCTATTTGCCAAATATTTTTCAACTGTACTGTTTCACAAAAGTTCTGAAAGTATTCAAAACCCTTGACTTTTTCCACATTTTGTTAGGTTACAGCCTTATTTTAAATTTGATTTAATATTCCCCCCCCCTTATCAATCTACACACTACCCCATAATGACAAAGCAAAAACAGGATTTCTGACATTTTTGCTAATTTATTGAAATATCACATTTACATAAGTATTCAGACCCTTTACTCAGTACTTTGAAGCACCTTTGACAGCGATTACAGCCTCGTCTTCTTCGGTATGACGCTATAATCTTGGCACACCTGTAATTGGGGAGTTTCTCCCATTCTTCTCTGCAGATCCTCTCAAGCTCTGTCAGGTTGGATGGGGAGTGTTGCTGCACGGCTATTTTCAGGTCTCTCTCGATGTTCAAGCGGGTTCAAGTCCTGGCTCTTGTTGGGCCACTCAAGGACATTTCAGAGACTTGTTCCGGATCCATTCCTGCGTTGTCTTGGTTGTGTGCTTAAGGTTGTTGTCCTGTCGGAAGGTGAACCTTCGCCCCAGGATCTCTCTGTACTTTTCACCGTTCATCTTTCCCTCAATCCTGACGAGTCTCCCTTTCCCTGCCTCTGAAAAACATCCCCACAGGATGATGCTGCAACCACCATGTTTCACCGTAGGGATGGTGCCAGGTTCCTCCAGAAGTGACGCTTTGCATTCAGGCCAGTCTTGGTTTCATCAGACCAGAGAATCTTGTCTCTGATGGTCTGAGAATCTTTAGGTGCCTTTTGGCAAACTCCAAGGCGGCTGTCATGTGCCTTTTACTGAGGAGTGGCTTCCGTCTGGCCACACTACCATAAAGGCCTGATTGGTGGAGTGCTGCAGAGACGGTTGTCCTTCTGGAAGGTTCTGCCATCTCCACAGAAGAACTCTAGAGCGCTGTCAGAGTGACTAGGTTTTTGCTCTGACATGCACTGTCAATTGCCGGACCTGATATCAACAGGTGTGTGTGCCTTTCCAAATGATGTCCAATCAATGGAATTGACCACAGGTGGACTCCAATCAAGTTGCAGTAACATCTCAAGGCTGAATTTCGAGTTCCATAGCAAAGGGTCTGAATACTTATGGAAATAAGGTATTTCTGTTTATTTTTTATATATTTGCAAAAATGTATTTGTCATTATGGGGTATTGTGTGTAGATTGAGGGGGGAAAATTATCTAATACATTTTTGAATAAGGCTGTAAGGTAACAAAATGTGGAAAAAGTCAAGGGGTCTGAATACTTTCCGATGGAACTGTACATTTTAGGGACACAGTCTATTTTACATTACTTACCTTGTTATTTTTAGTCCCACCCTTCAGCAAAACTCAACCCTTCCCATCTACTGTATCTGTGAACAGTTTTGATTTTTATTTGCCATATATTTTTGAACTGTGCTCTGTTTCACAAAAGTTCTGAACCTTTCTATTCTCAGTTTCTACAGATACAATTTTTTGCTAACAGTATTATGTTATTGATTGATTGACTATGATTTTTCAGATCACCCAGCAGTGCTATCTGCAGAGTTAGCTCTAGGTAAATATTGCAATTCTTCAGCCATTCCTGGACCTGCGAACAAAAACAAGCTACATATGGACAGTACCAAAACAAATGATCTAATGATTTTGTCTCTAAGCAGCAAAATCTGCAGTGCTGGGAGGGTTGTATCCCCCGTTGCAAGAATTTTGTGTAATAATTAAAATTGAAAAATTCAGTTTTGAATCCAGCATCGTTTTGTGTATCAGTTCATAAACCATGGAATGGGTACATCAAATCTTTTCCCAACTATTTTGTAGTCTATATGGCACAGCTGTCAATTTTTTGGTCCTTAAATTAAACTGGTATACTTTATTTATTCATCACAATTTTCTTTAATAATTTTGATCTTTAATGCAGGGCTGACAGACCAGTTCCTTACTTTCTCCCTCTTTCACTTGCCTCTTCCATTTTTGCAATAAGGCTGCAATTGGTTTGTTGTAATTTTGAGTAGAGCAGACATTTCCATATCTTTGTTAGCTGCATGTGTGGCAACTCCACCAGTCCTATTTCTGATATCATTTATAAAGATTATACCATAAATGTTTTTTTATTTTTTTATCTATTATATGTGAGTTTAACCATAATATTAGTTGTAATATTTCTTCTGTCTATTCTGGTGGATTAAACTGAAATTGCAACCAACTTTCTATGGCTTGTTTTAAAAAATATTTTGGAGATAATTTCATTTTGAAGTAACAGAAAGTGAGAGGTTGTATCTGAATAAAGGGGAAAAGGCTGTTCTTGAACACGGGTTGAGACATTCTTACTAATCTGCTAGAGAACCCGTTTGGATTTAAGTATTACTTTGGTATGACTGAAGCCTTTAGTGAGAGGTCTAATGCTTTAATATTTAATCATTTCTGCCCTCCGAATTCCATTATAAGTTCAGCAAAAAAAGAAACGTCCTCTCACTGCCAACTGCGTTTATTTTCAGAAAATGTAACGTGTAAATATTTGTATGACCATAAGATTCAACAACTGAGACAAACTGAACAAGTTCCACAGACATGTGACTAACAGAAATTGAATAATGTTTCCCTGAACAAAGAGGGGGGTCAAAAGTAAGTCAGTATCTGGTGTGGCCACCAGCTGCATTAAGTACTTCAGTGCATCTCCTCCTCAGACTGCACCAGATTTGCCAGTTTGTGGTGTGAGATGATACCCCACTCTTCCACCAAGGCGCCTGCAAGTTCCTGGACATTTCTGCAGGGAATGGCCCTAGCCCTCACCCTTCGATTCAACAGGTCCCAGACGTGCTCAATGGGATCCAGGCTCTTCGCTGGCCATGGCAGAACACTGACATTCCTGTTTTGCCGGAAATCACGCACAGAACGAGCAGTATGGCTGGTGGCATTGTCATGCTGGAGGGTCATGTCAGGATGAGCCTGCAGGAAGGATACCACATGAGGGAGGAGGATGTCTTCCCTGTATCGCACAGCGTTGAGATTGCCTGCAATGACGACAAGCTCAGTCCGATGATGCTGTGACACACCGCCCCTGACCATGACGGACCCTCCACCTCCAAATCGATCCCGCTCCAGAGTACAAGCCTCGGTGTAACGCTCATTCTGTTGATGATAAACGTGAATCCGACCATTACCCCTGGTGAGACACAACCGCAATTCGTCCGTGAAGAGCACTTTTTGTAACAAGTTTCAGTAAATTATTTTTGGTAGCGTTTCTATGTTGAAAAAATATATATTCCATTCATTTCGCTTTATTATTATAATAAGTTACACTTGAATAAGTTAAGGGTCCCAATCACCCCAAAGCTTGTGACAGTGCTTCATAGAATCTGTACAGTTCTTCAACCATTGAAAGGTTGTGGAGGTCTGCAGTGGTTGTCTGTTGAGGAGGTATGGCCTTTAAATTTTTCTACGGTTAAAATATCTATACACAGCATTCAATGGAAAATGGTCCATTATTTTGGTCCCCTCCTCTCAGGAATACTCACTTAAATGTTTCACCAAATTACAAACACATACAGTACATATGGAATTATCTCAGTTTGTTACAGTACCTCTTTCTCTTCCCATGTTCCATTGCGGTCCAAGTTGACACACACAGGCCCTCCTGTCCAGCTCGCTCCACTCTTACCCTGAGTCCCGTTCTTCAAACCAATCCCTGCTTTTGTCTCGCTATCTAGTCTTTCACTTGAATGAAAATGTCGTCCATGTGAGATCTGTTTACAGTGACTATAAAGTGCTGGTGCCATTGGCCTTTGCCCATGTCTTTGTGTTACTACTGTAAACACAGGAACATAAAACTAACTAAGCACAGGAAATAAAAATAATATTCAAAACTCCTTGCACACAGAACACCCAGCTAGTGATGGTTGTAGAACAATCCTTCTACACCAGACTGACAACATTAACTACATCCTTCATTCCTATACATTTCAAAGCAATAATATGCTAATCTTTATGCAACACTTTTAACTGCCACCTGTTATAATATATTTATGTATTTAATGATATATTAACGTAATATTTATAAATGCAGTGCATTGGGAAAGTATTCAGACCCCTTAACTTTTTCTACATTTTGTTACGTAACAGCCTCATTCTAAAATTGATTAACCTACACACAATACCGCATAATGACAAAGCAAAAACAGGTTACATTGTTTTTGTTGCAAATTATATTAAAAATAAAAAACTGACATCACATTTACATAAGTATTCAGACCCTTTACTCAATACTTTGTTGAAGCACCTTTGGCAGCGATTACAGCTTTGAGTCTTCTTGGGTATGACCCTACAAGCTTAGCACACCTGTATTTGGGGAGTTTCTTCCATTCTCCTCGAGCTCTGAGGTTGGATGGGTAGCGTCGCCACACAGCTATTTCAAATAAAATAAAATTGTATTTTGCACATGTGGCCAATACAACAGGTGTAGACCGTACTGTGAAATGCTTACAAGCCCTTAACAAACAATGCAGTTTTAATAAAATAGAGTTAAGGACATATTTACTAAATAAACTAAAGTTTAAAAAAGTAACACAATGAGGCTATATACAGGGGGTACCGAGTCGATGTGCGGTGGGACAGGTTAGTCGAGGTAATTTGTTAATGTAGGTAGGGGTGAAGTGACTATGCATAGGTAATAAACAGCGAGTAGCAGCAGCGTAAAAACAAAGGGGGGATGTCAATGCAAATAGTCCGGGTGGCCATTTTGATTAGTTGTTCAGCAGTTTTATGGCTTGGGGTAGAAGCTGTTAAGAAGCCTTTTGGACCTAGACTTGGCTCTCTGCTACCTCTTGCCGTGCGGTAGCAGAGAGAACAGTCTATGACTTGGGTGACTGGAGTCTTTAACAATTTTTTGGCCCTTCCTCTGACACCACCTATTATACAGATCCTTGATGGCAGGAAGCTTGGCCCTAGTGATGTACTAGGCACGAACGCACTACCCTCTGTAGCGCCTTACGGTCGGATGTCGAGCAGTTGCCATACCAGGTGGTGAAGCAACCGGTCAGGATGTTCTCGATAGTGCAGCTGTAGAACTATTTGAGAATCTGGGGACCTGTTGTCGTGCCCTCTTCACAACTTTCTTGGTGTGTTTGGACCATGGATAGTTTGTTGGTGATGTGGACATCAAGGAACTTGAAACTCTCGACCTGCTCCACTACAGCCCCATCGATGTGAATGGGGGCATTTTCGGCCCTCCTTTTCCTGTAGTCCACAATCATGTCCTTTATCTTTGCTCCCGTTGAGGGAGAGGTTGTTGTCCTAGCACCATACTGCCAGATCTCTGACTTCCTCCCTATAGGCTGTCTCATCATTGTCGGTGATCAGGCCTACCACCGTTGTGTCGTCAGCAAACTTAATGATGGTGTTGGAGTCGTGCTTGGCCACGCAGTTATGGGTGAACAGGCAGTACAGTACAGGACGGGACTAAGCACGCACCCCTGAGGGGCCCCTGTGTTGAGGATCAGCGTGGCAGATATGTTGTTGCCTACCCTTACCACTTGGGGGGCGGCCCGTCAGGAAGTCCAGGATCCAGTTGCAGAGGGAGGTGTTTAGTCCTAGGGTCCTTAGCTTAGTGAGGACATTTGTGGGCACTATGGTGTTGAACGCTGAGCTGTAGTCAGCGTTCAATGAACAGCATTCTCACATAGGTGTTCCTTTTGTCCAGGTGGGAAAGGGCAGTGTGGAATGTGATTGCGTCATCTATGGATCTGTTGGGGTGGTATGCGAATTGGAGTGGGTCTAAGGTTTCCGGGATGATGGTGTTGATGTGAGCCATGACCTACCTTTCAAAGCACTTCATGGCTACTGATGTGAGTGCTACGGGGCGGTAGTCACTTAGGAAGGTTACTTTTGCTTTCTTGGGCACAGGGACTATTGTGTTGTGCTTGAAATATGTATGTATTACAGACTCTGCCAGGGAGAGGTTGAAAATGTCAGAGGACACTTGCCAGTTAGTCCACACGTACTCTGAGTACACGTCCTGGTAACCTGTCTGGCCATGCGGCCTTGTGAATTTTGACCTGTTTAAATGTCTTGGTCACATCACCTACGTAGAGCGTGATCGCACAGCTGATGCTCTTATGCATGCTTCAGTGTTGCTGGCCTCGAAGCGAGCATAGAAGTAATTTAGCTCATCTGGTAGGCTTGTGTCCCTGGGCAGTTCTCGGCTGTGCTTCCCTTTGTAGTCTGTAATAGTTTGCAAGCCCTGCCACATCCGACAAGCATCGGAGCCGGTGTAGCCTGTTTGATGGTTCGTCAGAGGGCATATAAGAAATCCTGCTAAGCATCCGGGTTAGAGTCCCACTCCTTGAAAGCGGCGGCTCTATCCTTTAGCCCAGTGCGGATGTTGCCTGTAATCCATGGCTTCTGGTTGACGTATGTACATATGGTCACTGTGGGGACGACGTCATCGATGCATTTATTGATGAAGCCAGTGACTGATGTGGTGTACTCCTCAATGCCATCGGAGGAATCCAGGAACATATTCCAGTCTGTGCTAGCAAAACAGTCCTGTAGCTTAGCATCTGCTTCATCTGACCACTTTCTTATTAACCGAGTCACTGGCGGTTCCTGCTTTAGTTTTTTCTTGTAAGCAAGAATCAGGAGGACGGAATTCTGGTCAGATTTGCTGAATGGAGGGCGAGGGAGAGCTTTGTACGCGTCTCTGTGTGGAGTAAAGGTGGTCTAGAGTTTTTTTTCCCCCCCTCTGGTTGCACGTTTAACATGCTGGTAAAACGGATTTGAGTTTCCCTGCATTAAAGTCCCCGGCCACTAGGAGTGCCGCCTCTGGATGAGCATTTTCCTGTTTGCTTATGACCGTATACAGCTCATTGAGTGCGGTCTTAGTGCCAGCATCGGTTTTTGGTGGTATATAGACAGCTACGAAAAATACAGATGAACTCTCTTGGTAAATAGTGTGGCCTACAGCTTATTATGAGATACTCTACCTCAGGCGAGCAAAACCTCGAGACTTCCTTAGATTTCGTGCACCAGCTGTTTACGAATATACATTCACCCCGTGTCTTATCAGAGGCCGCTGTTCTATCCTGCCGAAAAAAGCTTAAAATCCGCAAGCTGTATGTTATTCATATCTTTTTTCAGCCATGACTCGGTGAACCATAAGATATTACGTTTTTTAATGTCCCTTTGGTAGGATATACGTGATTGTAGTTCGTCTATTTTATTATCGATTGATAGTGCGTTGGCTAATAGGAGCGATGGTAAAGGTAGTTTACACTCTCGGCGACAGATCCATACAAGGCACTTGGACCTTCGTCCCTGATACCCCAGTCTCTTTCTCCTGAGAATGACGGAGATGAGGGCCTTGTCGGGCATCTGAAGTAAATCCTTCCCATCCAACTCGTTGAAGAAAAAGTAGTCCTCCAGTACGGGTTGAGTAGTCGCTGTCCTGATATGTAGAAGCTCTTTTCGGTCATAAGACACGGTGGCAGAAACTCTGTCTGTCTGTCCCGTCTGTCTGTCTGTCGTGACTTTAATTTCATTAATCTGACGACTCTAACTATAATTGTTACCCGATTTAAATGAATCATGTAACAATTAACTCATTAATATTTGGGGCACCACAGGAAAGGTTGTTTTAAAGAGATACTTATCTCCCGAATTAAATTATTAGGCAGCCTTTCTTAAAGTTTTGGTGTCAGAGTAAATTTATAATTACTGGAATTGATTTGGCCAAGTGCATCTGCACTCTCTATTCAGTGCGCTCTCTGCTTAGCAGCGTCTCTGCCCAGTTTGGCAGCTGCGCTAGTGGCAGAGGGAGATGCCCTTGCGCTTCGCGGTTTAGCGGATCTTTTTTGTTTGCTGTTTTCTTGATGATCACGCAGCGACACACACGATGCAGAGCTGTTGTTCAGCAGCAGATGATGCGCTGTCTGCCACTGACTTGTCATTCTCACTCGCCATCACTCACCGCTGTCATCAAATGGACTCATGCTAGCCACAAGTTCTGACTGAACTCGATTGTCATGAAACGCATATACAGCGATGAGTTTCTCTCCCTTTCATACAAACTTATAACGAGAAGCACCCTCAATGTGTTTTATGGAGGGAAGTGCTGAGGAACAAGTCTCTCAAAATGAACAAATTAATAAAACGACACGTCCTGACCAAACCCAGGGAGTTCTTTCAGAAAAGGGCAGAAGGCTTCAGGAAACAGTGCTTCAACAGTGGAAAAGTCAGCCAGCTAGGAAGGCATTGTTGTCATTTGTTGTCATTTTATAACAGGTGATGATAAGCAGAAATAAGGGAGTACTAACTAACTAACTCTCATAGTAGTAGATGTGAGTTTCTCTGTCAAACAATCCCCTGGCCTTGTACACAGCTAATAGCTAACAATCGCCAAAGCAAGCTAGCTACTGCAACCATAGTAACAGTACAGATGAAGATGAAAAATTATCAGGCCTAATGTACATCTTACTGTAGAAAACTGTAGAAAACGAATCTAGGTTGGAACTGTCGCTGTTAAAATAAAATAATCATTTTTATTCTTAATTGGAATAAACTGATTGAAGCAAGATGTTTTTTTAGGCAAACCACACTCACACTGTTCTGGGTTGCTCATCTACAGCAGGAAGCGGTCTCCTGCCTGACTGAGAAAGCAGTAGATGTTCTGGTCCAGTGTGGCACCACATACCTATTCGAGTCAGGGTTCTCAACTCTGACATACTTAAAAAACAAGTACAGAAACAGTTATAAATTTTTGTATATTTGCATATTTTCCTAAGCTTGGGTCCCAGGAAAACACAGAATTTCGAATTTGGGTCCCAGGCTGAAAAAGTTTAAGAACCCAAGCTATAAGGTGTATATATCTGTTTATTGATGTAATAATCATCTTATTAATCATTACCTCTTATCATATCGTCATTCTGAACAGTCGCAGCCATCTTGGATCTGCAAAAGCCCCAGCCTTACTCATGATTCAGTACTACACAAATTGGTTTAATTATTTATCTACTAGCTAACTAAATGAGAACACAGGATAACATACACACTTAATACATGAGAAAACGGTCCCTAGTGGACTGTTTAAAATATGGCGACATGTTACACAGAAAATTAAGAGGGGGGGGGAAAGAGAGAGCCTTATCCTCAATACATTTCAGAGCTATTCTCACAGTAATCATATAGTTTGCACATGAACCGCCGCCTGTTTGGAATAAGAAATCAAGAATGTATTTACATGTGAAGGTTGTTGTCGTTTAATCAGCCAGCTTGTATGGCTCTGCTTGTCCGACAGGGGTCTCCCCTTTCCCGTCTTCTACTGTTGTTCACTCTGGAAGATAGCTAGCCAGCCGTGTTGATGGTTCCCATTGGTGATGAGCGTAGTAGGATAGTCTCACTTATATTTGCTTTTCTAGATATTTGACTCAAGACAGCTAATTAGCTGTACCAGTGATTGTCTAAGAGGGGAGTTTGTTTTCCCCTTGTGTCAGTATTCAGAATTTGGACCACTTTGGACATGAACTACAGCTTGCTGTTTTTCTGGTCTAAAGGAAGGTGATTTTATTTCTTCACCTCGTATTGAGGTTCAAAGTTCGAACCATTTCAAACGCGTAGCTCCCGCCTCACGTTTCCTGGTCTAATGTTAATGCACTGTTTATAGGAGAGAGATTATCTTATACCTCCAACAATGACATTCCTATTTTAACAAAAATACTTTCAGCATTTTTCACATACGAGACTTCATACCTGTAGTGTAAATACTTTTCAGTTGACAATTTTCCACTTTAACCTTTTTTTAATGACATCACAAAATAAAAACCAATATGACATTAGTTCTCTATAGATCATCTCTGACCATTCCCCACGTTCTTATGCTAGATATATTGTTCCAGTATTCGCTTTTTGAATGTGTTAGACTTTTTCCCGCCAAAAATCTGTTAACAAAGGATATTCCTTGGTGGATTTTACTGGAGGGGAAAGAGAATCCTCTGCCTGAAGGTACCACATTCATATGTTCAAACAATAGTACGCAAGTATAGACACCATGGGACCACACAGCCGTCATACCGCTCAGGAAGGAGATGCGTTCTGTCTCCTAGAGATTGAATGTACTTTGGTGCGAAATGTACAACTCAATCCCAGAACAACAGCAAAGGACCTTGTGAATATGCTGGAGGAAACAGGTACAAAAGTATCTATATCCACAGTAAAACGAGTCCTATATCGACATAACCTGAAAGGCCGCTCAGCAAGGAAGAAGTCACTGCTCCAAAACCGCCATAAGAAAGCCAGACTACGGTTTGCAACTGCACATGGGGACAAAGATCGTACTTTTTGGAGAAATGTCCTCTGGTCTGATGAAACAAAAATAGAACCGCTTGGCAATAATGACCATTGTTATGTTTGGAGGAAAAAGGAGGAGGCTTGCAAGCCAAAGAGCACCATCCCAACCATGAAGCACGGGGGTGGCAGCATCATGTTGTGGGGGTGCTTTGCTGCAGGATAGACTGGTGCACTTCACAAAATACATGACATCACGAGGAAGGAAAATTATGTGGATATATTGAAGCAACATCTCAAGACATCAGTCAGGAAGTTAAAGCTTGGTCGCAAATGGGTCTTCCAAATGGACAGTGACCCAAGCATACTTCCAAAGTTGTGGCAAAATGGCTTAAGGACAACAAAGTCATTCAACTGTATACAGTTGAAGTCGGAAGTTTACATACACCTTAGCCAAATACATTTAAACTCAGTTTTTCACAATTCCTGACATTTAATCAGAGTAAAAATTCCCTGTCTTAGGTCAGTTAGTAGGATCACCACTTTATTTTAAGAATGTGAAATGTCAGAATAATAGTAGAGAGCGATTTTTTTTTATTTTTTTTTTTTTTTTTTTTTTTTTTTAAATTTCATCTTTATTTCTTTCATCACATTCCCAGTGGGTCAGAAGTTTACATACACTCAATTAGTATTTGGTAGCATTGCCTTTAAGCTGTTTAACTTGAGTCAAACGTTTTGGGTAGCCTTCCACAAGCTTCCCACAATAAGTTGGGGGAATTTTGACACATTCCTCCTGACAGAGCTGGTGTAACTGAGTCAGGTTTGTAGGCCTCCTTGCTCCCACACGCTTTTTCAGTTCTGCCCACAAATTTTCTATAGGATTGAGGTCAGGGGTTTGTGATGGCCACTCCAATACCTTGACTTTGTTGTCCTTAAGCCATTTTGCCACAACTTTGGATGACCCCCCTGAACAAGGCAGTTAACCCAATGGGGAGTCATTGTCCATTTGGAAGACTTATCTGTGCGCACAGATTTTTTGGTGACAGTATTTTGCTTATCATGTGAAATATAATGGTACATTTCAAACAAACTCCAGACCAGCCATTTTTATTTTTTAACTAAGCAAGTCAGTTAAGAACAAATTCTTATTTTCAATAACGGCCTAGGAACATTAGGTTAACTGCCTTGTTCAGGGGCAGAACGACAGATTTTTACGTTGTCAGCTCGGGGATTCGATCTTGCAACCTTTCAGTTACAAGTCCAACGCTCTAACCACTAGCCACTATTGCGTTAGTTAGCTGGCCTCTGACATTCATCCTCGCTTTACTATCAACTATATTTATCAGGCCTCTTTAGATGCGAGGGAAAATGAATATATTTGCTAGTTAACCATCTGATACAATTGATATAAATGCCATTACTTAGCTAACTTGAAGCTTATTTTACTCTGGACTTTTACTCTGCCCCCATCCAAATGACATTCATCACTGTTGCAGTTGTTAATGTGTGTGTGTTATTTATTTATTTATATATATATATATATATATATATATTTGTATTGTTTTATTTCACTTGTTCCCCACATCCCCTCAATGGTAATTTAGTCTGACTGATGCTCCCCCTATGGTCATTCCCCCTATGGGCAGTCTTTACTCTGCTTCCTTCTCAATGGAAATGTATTTAGTCACCACTGCTACAGTTGTTATTATGTATATAGTGATATTTACATTGTTTTTTTATTACCATTTTCAGAATTTTATTTCACATTCCTGCATGTCGGAGCTCAGAGCCTAAGATTTTCACTGTACCCTGCAGTCACAACTGCAACCCTGTACATGTGACTATTAAACACAGAATCTGGATCTCTGCTGGGGAAAAGCTAGCTAACTCCCACCATCATCACTTCAAAAACGATATATTTGCTCTCTATATCTTAAAGATTTGTTAGACTTTTGAACACTTGTCAAACTACTTCATTCTGCTGCCTGTTTTTGAAGAATTGTTGACTGAAAAGTTTGCAAGAAAAATGATCCTCCCAATTTCACTGCAAATAGACTACTAGGCTGTATTGGTTGAGTATCATTTGCCTGATGTGCACATTTACATGATTATTTAATTAGTCTAGTTAGCCAAGTTATTGATTGACTAGGCTCATTGTTATTCATGTTTTTGTTGTTGTATTCCAGGTGTAGAGGGAGTAAGAACACGAGAAAGCAGCATGCTACCAGACCACCAAAGGACCCTAGAGGTATTACAGTCAATGCTTATTAACTGGATATTGTATGTGAATTGCCCATTTATATCAATGACAGTAACAAAATGGTTGGATTGTTCAGCAACATGTGCAGTAAATGCTAACACCGCTTAGGTGATGAAAGTTACAATGTATTTGTCATCTCCCTATCAGGCGACTGCATGATGTGACAAGGGCCTGGATGGCGACCCACATCTGCTTCAAGCTGCCTGAATGAATACTGTGGCCTTCAGTGGTACCTGCCTTTGGTTACAGCAAGAGTCTCCTCATCTCTGTTTCATAACCATTTAACATGTAATGTCTATAACCACTCAAGTTCATAAAACTGCTAAGAACGCAAGAATTGACGGTTATTCACTTCGTTCTGGCTTTATTTAGACAGGCAGCCCAATTCAGATTTTTTCCACTCATTGGTCTTTTGACCAATCACAAAAGATCTTTTCGCATCAGATCTTTTTCAGAGCTGATCTGATTGGTCAAAAGACATTAGTGAAAGCTCAGACTTGGGCAGCCTATTTGTCCTATTCTTCAGTCTTGTCTGGGATATATATGTTAGTTGGCACACCTGTGTGATGTCTTATTTACGTTAATACAAATGTATTCACCCTGGAGATGAGACTTACATTGATTTTTGTCACCAAAGCACCATATATTACCCACCACTGCGACCTGTACGCTCTCGTTGGCTGGCCATCGCTTCATACTCGTCGCCAAACCGTTAGAGATATTTGGAACTCACATGTGAAAAGGTTAACATGTATTGATAATTATCACAGATTGCGTGATAACCAATTTTTGTGTTCTATGTTTGCTTTTCTAATAACCAATTTCTGTGTTCATGCAAGTGACTGATTGAATGAATCCTCACTATCAGTATCTGCAATTTGGCAGTATGCCCAGAACCTTGTTTTGAGAAAGGGATATCTCAGTTTCAAGGTCTCAGCTTGGAGAGAAGCCTCGTGAGGTATTGGTCTGTCACATGAATGAACTAGCATTAGTCAGTAACATGAATTAACCAAATGTTAATGATAAATTAATTATGAATAAGCTAAATAATGCCTATGTAATGTGTCTGTAAGCAGTGTATATAAGAGAACTAACGGGACTGCCCCGGTAGAGCTCCTGATCAACATGTGTACTTGGTGCATTGAGTTGGTTGAAACATCTCCAGTACGCTGATAATAAAGAATGATTAATTTAAGATGGACTTTGAGTGTCCCTGGGTAGAATTTCCACGACACAGGTAAAACAGTGTTTTATCCCCTACCAAACAGCCAAGCTTTCATGCATTTTGGTTTGAAGTTAGCCTTACTCTGTGGTTCAAGTTATTCTTCATGTCTGTAACATTGTCCTCACTCCCTCTGAACCCTAAGCCCTGACCTCCCATTGGCCCAGTGCTTCGGCAAAACCTAATCAGTCTCTCTGACAGGGAGTTACTTCAGGAGTAGACAGGTTTATGGTGCATAGGGATTATCCACTCCTCATATGAATGGAGTATTATATATTTAATAAATATGCATGACCTACTGGCACTGAGATGGAGCACTCCATGTTCCTGCTGTTAGCAGGCCTCAAACTAGATGCAGGGAAATGTCCTGCTTTGGAGTATGGTTGTATCCATCTCCCCCAGGCTGCTGGGAATCATAAGACAAACCTGTATAGAAAAACAAAATAAATAAGGTAACTGTATTTAGTCAATTGAAGTTTGTTTACAAGAATATTCATACTTGTAAACAGACAATAATTCTGAAAAATAAATGCTTGCAAATCTTGAATGTATTCAAATGTCAAGTCACAAGTTTGTGACCGTTAAGTCTCACATGATACAAGCTTGCGAAATTAAAATGACACATATGCAAATCGTACTTGCGGCCATGAATCTCTTTGTGTAACCATGACATTCAAACTCACGTTGACCAGTGTGGTGACTAATTTCTGCATTACCAAATGAGGATAGTTACAAACACACCAGTCCGAGTTAACTAGATCTTTAATACTTAAGATACTTTTGCAAAAGCACTTGACCCTCAATGATGCCATTGAAAAAGGTGATTACACAATGGCTACAGAGATATTTTATAGCAAAGTTACACCCCCTTCAACGTACATGACAAACCACAGATACATAGAATGGGTCACAAAGGTTAAGTTTTGTATGACCGATATCCATAAAACACAGCAGGCAGTAACTGCTATGTCAACAGGGTTCATTGTATAGCCCAGTATCTGGTCCCCCTAGAACCGTCCCTCCCTGGTACTTCATAGAACAAAAACACCATTTCATCCAATGGCATATATCAATTGTCAACTCTAGATACTCCCATTTCAAGCAAACCCCCTCTTGACCCCACTCCTGGACAGGCTCACTGGGGGGAGTGAGCCTCTAGGCCATATATTATCACAGGATAAGTGTGAGATCTAAGAGAGGACATACAAGGGTCCAGTTACTGCCATAAACCTCCCCACAATAAAGAAAAGGAGGGAGTGACTTGCTCACAGACGTTGTGGAGACAAGTCATTGGTTCCCCATTAATCACGCCATCCCTTCACATGGTTTAAGAATAGGTAAAGACACATTCACATATAAAAGACAAGTCTGACCTCTCCCCTCTCTGGGCCCCAAGTGACTGAGCCCCAGCTAAGGGAAACGTGCAACTGAAAGATACCAGAGTCCAATGGACACTTTCTAATGACAAGTATCTCACATAAGCATATTATACTAATAAAACATCTTAATTATCTGTAGTTACCCAACTAATTCTGATTCATCCACGACACCAGACCGCATGCACACGTCGCACATACATATTATTCAATCATTGCACCCACACTGCTTGCTTGCGTTTGCGTAGCCAGGGGCTAAAATAGAACTTGGTTCTATTTGTGACGCGTTGCAAGTCCTGCCTCTCTCATCTCCTCAGTGGTTTTTAGGCACATATACCCACGTGCCATCTCCTCATTGGTTTTTAGGAGCATATACCCACATGGGTAATTGAAAGATGAACTGAGGTCCACACTCCAGTACAGTCTGTTGTGGTAATGCACCTTAAAGTTGGTTGCCAACCGCCATATAAAGTCCAAAGAAGAAGCCTGAAGGAGGAGAGATTAACAGAATAACTTTTAAACTCTTTGTTTTGGGTCCACACTACACATAATACCCCAAAATGTCAACGTGGAATTTTGTTTCTTCAAATTCTTTACAAATTCCTACAAAATGAAAAGCTGAAATGTCTTGAGTCAATAAGTATTCAACCCCTTTGTTATGGCAAGCCTAAATAAGTTCAGGAGTAAAAATGTCACATAATAAGTTGCATGGACTGTGTCAAATATAATATTAAACAATTATTTCAATGACTACCTCATCTCTGTATCCCACACATACAATTATCTGTAAGCTCCCTCAGTCGAGCAGTGAATTTCAAACACAGATTCAACCACAAAGACCAGGGAGGTTTTCCAATGCCTCGCAAAGAAGGGCACCTATTGGTAGATGGGTAAAAATAAATATCCCTTTGAGCATGGTGAAGTTACTAATTACACTTTGGATGGTATATCAATACATCCAGACACCACAAAGATATAGGTGTCCTTCCCAACTCAATTGCCGGAGAGGAAGGAAACCGCTCAGGGATTTCACCATAAGGACAAAAGTGACTTTAAAACAGTTCCCTTGTTTAAATGGCTGTGACAGAAGACTGAGGATGGCTCAACATTGTAGTTACTCCACAAGACTAACCTAATTGACAGAGTGAAAAGAAGTAAGCCTGTACAGAATACAAATATTCCAAAACATGCATCCTGTTTGCAACAAGGCACTAAAGTAATACTGCAAAAAATGTGGCAAAGCTTATTACCTTTTTGTCCTGAATAGGGCTGTTACGATGACCATATTACCACCACAACGGCGGTCACGAGTCATGAAGGCAGTCAAATTCCACGTGACTGTTTAGTCCGTGACCCCCAGCTTCTCCATGAAGGCCTTCTATACACGTGATGTGAATTGGGGGCCACGATCAAAGAGTGCCTGAAGACCTGCCTCAGCAACCTGGATAGCGGTAGGGAGACCAGAGAGAGGGATGAAACAACATGATTTTGAGAATTTGTCCACTATCACAAAAATTGTGGTAAAACCGTCAGAGGGGAGATCAGTGACAAAATCAATGGACAGATGAGACCAGGGATGCTGAGGCACGGGAAGGGGATTGAGTTTCCTTGCTGGAGCGTTCCGGGGGGATTTGGATTGGGCACATACGGAACAGGAGTTGACATAACAAGTGACGTCCTGTGCCAAGGTGGGCCACCAGTACTTTCCAGAGATGGACTGAATGGTGCGGGTGATACCTGGATGTCCAGCAACGACAGCTGCAGGGATGCAAACTGGTGGGTGCCCAAAAAGGTGCCACTTTTTTTTGCACTGAAACATGCAAAAAATCCCTGCTAGGGGGAAATGCAGGTTTTAACTAATTAAACACCAAAGAATATGATCTAAATGATCAGTCTCTGTGTGTAAAATAAAAAGTGGGCAATGTGAACCTAACTCACAGAAAGCAATCCAATGTTATTTGTTACCTAGACTTTACGGCAAATGACACTCAAGTCTTGAGAAAAAAACAACACTAATATTGCAGTTAGCTATGACAACCTTTATAATAGAACGCTTGTGACCACACACAATATATATAAATATTGCACTTGGGGGGAAAAAAACATCTTAAAGTAGACCGGTGACATCAAGCGCTGGAAGCGGGAGAGCGGGAGTGGACGTAACAGGTGGCCTCTATTAAGATGAGGATCCCACGAGCTTTGTAACAGCTAGGTCTACTATATTTATTTATCAACTTTCCTAATATTAAGCACATTGCTTCTCTTTTACAACAGGAGTAAATTACCACGGGAAAAGTGTCCTCCATTCGCTATTTAAGTGCATAGATGACATGTATTTTTCCCCTGCCCCCTGGTGCATGATAATGGTCCATTTTAAATCCAAACAAATTTCAAACATATTATTTAGTATATGTAAAGACAAGACTAATAGTCTGATGGGTGAAAGTATTAGCCTATGACTTGTGATTTACATATTATCACTTGTGAATGATGCCCAGTTTAAGGCAAGAAACAATGCCTTTTTTTCCCCGACTTTTTCGAATCATAGTCGCACACCTCATGTAGCCTTATTGTGTCAGCCTTATTGCGTAAAACAGGTTTTTTGATGATAGTGGTTGTATTAATTTGGGATCTATTGCATCCCACAACTGTCCCATACTATATTTGGAATATTTGTTTCTCGCACAGAATAGAATAGGTCAACTGTTGTACTATGGGGGATAGTAGATTGACATAGGCCAGTGCTTTTGCTGTTCATTAGGCCTACTCATCTTGTTGGCTGATGAAAAGTAAATGTGGATAGTTCTTCCAATATCTTCAATATGCACCACGGAATTGGATAAGGACGCGCGCAGTTGCGTCCCCGATGTGTCTGTCTTCACCTGTAGTCTGTGAGAAAAACCCGATCACTTGATGGTGAGCCGTATGAGTGAGATGCTTCAGAGCACGCAGCACTCAGGGAGAAGGGAATTATAATTATTATGTTCAGCCCAAGGGTACAACGTTCACTGGCTGCAAAAGGCAAGGATTTTTTTAGGGGGCATTGCGGCCACACCAAGGGGATGCCGCCCGGGAAATTCGGGGCATTATCAAGTACTTGTCAAATATTGAATGAGAGACTGATGAAGTGTGTACAGCCTGCGCATAAAACAAAGCAGAGCTCATGCTTTTCATAAAACTTTTCAAATCATCCTTCGACTGTCATCATGCAATGCAATCATACATTGTATTAAAAATCTAAACATATAGCCCAACATTTGTAAAACAACTAAAGTTACATTAATAACTCTAAATGAAGCATATAGGAGTACCTATTTCTTTGTTAACCACTCAACAGAATAGCCGCCTGTGCGCACTCCCTCAAATGTTTGGAGAAAATATATTTATTTATTCAGCTTTGTTCAATTGTATTCTTCATACTATAAAATAATATAAAAGTCTTCAACGTAACTCTAAGCAAATATTGTCTGCTAAATGAACTAGTGTGGCCCACAGCCATATGGCATAGCCAGATGAGGACAGAACATAAGGACAACTCAGAGTATGCAATTCTGTTCTTCTGAAATAGACTACTGTCACGCCCTGATCTGTTTCACCTGTTCCTGTGATTGTCTCCACCCCCTCCAGGTGTCGCTTATTTTCCCCAGTGTATTTATCCCTGTGTTTCCGGTCTCTCTGTGCCAATTTGTCTTGTTTGTTAGTCAAGTCAACCAGCGTGTTTTTCCCGTACTCCTATTGCTATTCTCTTTTTGATAGTCTTCACGGTTTTGACCCCTGCCTGACTCTGGACTACTTTCCCGCCTGCCTGATCATCCTGCCTGCCCTGCCCTTGATTCTGCCTTCCCTTCGGTACCTTTTGGACTCTGAAATGGTTTTGACTCTTTTGCCTGTCCACGACCATTCTCTTGCCTTCCCCTATTGGATTAATAAATATTTTAAGACTCCAACCATCTGCTTCCTGTGTCTGCATCTGGGTCTCGCCTTGTGTCATGATAGTACGAACTGGCCATGACAGACCCAGCAGACTTGGACCAGCTCCGTCACGCTGTCTCCCTGCAGGGAGTTGTTGTTACAGGGCCCTTTTGGAAGGGCTCAGTTCCTTGACGGAACACCATGACCATGGGTTAAAGGCTATTATGGAGCAAATCAGGGAGTTAGCTCAGACTGTCTGCCACCTCTGGGAAAAAACCCAATCCCCCAGTAATTATTTCCCTATCTGTGGTGAGTTTGTACAGCCTATCCCGACTCCCTGTGAACCCTGCTTTCCTCCAGAGCGATATTCGGGGAATCATGGTACCTGCCAGGGTTTTTTTTCTCAGTGCTCGCTTATTTTTGAGCAACAGCCATATTTGTTTTCTTCAGACCGCTCGAAGATAGCATATATAATTATGCTAATGTCGGGAAGGGTGCTTTCCTGGGCTATGGCAGTTTGGGAACAACAATCTGCCATTTGCGGTCATTTGGAGGAATTCATGGCAGAGGTCAGAAGTTTTTGAGTCTCCGGTATCCGGGAGAAAGGCGGCCAGCAAACTGCTTAACTTAAGTTGAAACTCCCGTAGTGTGGCAGACTACGCGTGCACTTTTGCACGTTGGCCGCCGAGAGTGCCTGGAATCTGGAGTCTCTTTTCAATACTTTTCTGCACGAATTATCTGAGGAGGTAAAGGATGAGCTAGCTGCTCGGGAACTGCCGGTGGACCTCGACTCCCTTATCGCCTTAACCATTAAAATTGATGGACGCCTAAGGGAACGCAAGAGTGAGAGGTCTGGTCTCAGGCACACTCGTGCACCCGATATGGCGCGTTCACCTCCTATGGAATCCGGAAGTTTCCGAAGGCAGCTCTTCCGAGAGGAGTCGAAATCACCCGAGCTCTCTCGTGAATCTACGACGGGTGAGTTGGATACTCCTGAGCCTATGCAGTTGGGAAGAACTAGGCTATCAGTTTGGGAGCGCTCACGGAGGATGAATAATAACTGTTGTCTGTACTGTGGAGGGGCAGGACATTTTATAGCTGCCTGCTCTATTAGGAAACCCTTGTCCCTAGTGGGTACCAGTACTATGGTAAGTCAGACTAGGAGTTCCCTAATTCCCATCACTCGCACACCCTTTTTTGTGCTTGTGCTGTGGGGAGACCAATCTAAGTCTCTTCGAGTGCTCATTGACTCTGGGGCTGATGAGAGTTTTATGGATGCCACTTTTGCCATTCCCACTGCCTTCAAGCAGCACAGCCTTCCCCTAGTCATCGTCCTCAGGAGGTTTGCAAGACTGTGGATGTCTCTGTTATCCCTAAAAAAAATTCTGGTTGGTTTTTCTTTGGATTTCTTCCTACCATGTAAATTGTGTTATAGTCTCATACATTATTTTAACATGTATGCAAACTTCAAAGTGTTTTCTATCCAATGGTACCAATTATATGCCTATCCTGGCTTCTGGGGCTGAGTAACAGGCAGTTTACTTTGGGCACGTCAGTCAGGCGGAAATTCAGAAAAAAGGACGCTAGCCTACCTGTTTGGGATAGGGGTTCCGCTAGCGGAACGTTTCGACAACATCCGGTGAAACTGCAGAGCGCGAAATTCAAATTCAAATTATTTTTTTTTTTTTACTTTCATACATTCACAAGTGCAATACACCAAATGAAAGCCTAACTTCTTGTTAATCTAGCCATCGTGTCAGATTTCAACAAGGCTTTACGGCGAAAGCAAACCATGCTATTTTCTGAGGACAGCACCCCATCAAACAAACACATGACGATCATAATTCAACCCGCCAGGCGCGACACAAAACTCAGAAATAACGATATAATTCATACCTTACCTTTGAAGATCTTCTTCTGTTGGCACTCCACTATGTCCCATAAACATCATAAATGGTCCTTTTGTTCAATAAATTCTGTCGTTATATCTCCAAAATGTCCATTTATTTGGCGCGTTTTATTCAGAAAAACACCGGTTCCAACTCGCCCAAAATGACTACAAAATATCTAATAAGTTACCTGTAATCTTGATCCAAACATTTCAAACAACTTTCCTAACACAACTTTAGGTATTTTTTAACGTAAATAATTGATTAAATTAAAGACGGGATAAACTGTGTTCAATACAGGACGAAACAAAGTGGAGCGAGCTTTCAGGTTGTGCGCACCAACCACAACAGTACACTAGACTCGACCATCGTTCTGAACAGCCATACTTCTTCATTACTCAAAAGAAAAACATCAACCAATTTCTAAAGACTGTTGACATCCAGTGGAAGCAATAGGAACTGCAAGCAAGTGCCTTAGAAATCTCGATCCACATAGAAAACTCATTGAAAACACTGTCACCTCAACAACAACAAAAATCCTGGATGGTTTGTCCTCAGGGTTTCAACTGCCAAATAAGTTCTGTTATACTCGCATACATAATTCTAACAGTTTTAGAAACTTTAGCGTGTTTTCTATCCAAATCTTCTGGGCCTGAGTAGCAGGAAGTTTACTTTGGGCACGCTTTTCATCCAAAATTCCGAATGCTCTCCCCATCCTAAAACAGTTAAGTATTTTTTGTTGTAGTGGGAACAGTAACATTAGTAATCTCTTAACATTATACCTTAAGGAAAGTTTTTCTTTATAGAATATCTCATTTTCATAGCTGTCTGTTTACCACCACAAACCATTGCTGGCACTAAGACCGCACTCAACGAGCTGTATAGGGCCATAAGCAAACAAGAAAAGGCACATCCAGAGGTGGTGCTTCTCGTGGCCGGTGATTTGAATGCAGAGAAACTGAAATACGTTTTACATCATTTTTACTAGCATGTCACCCGTGCAACTAGAAGCAACAAAGCTCTAGATCACCTGTCCTCCACACGCAGAAACGCATACAAAGATCTCCTTCGTCCTCCCTTTGGAAAATCTGACCATAACTCTATCCTTCTGGTTCCTGCTTACATGCAAAAACTTAAACAGGAAGTTCCAGTGATGCGCTGAATTCGGAAGTGGTCCGATGAAGTAGATCGGATACTAATGTCATGACTGTCCTGTGAGGATCACAATGGGTGAGATCAGCTTGGCAATGGCTGACAATAACCAGACCATCTCTCACCTGCAAAGGGAAGGAGGGAACTGGTGTGGGGGCTTTGACACCTCCAGACCCGGTCATAAATTAAGCAGGAGAGGACTCTCTCTCTACCCTCCAGTATTGGTGAGAGGATTGTGCCTTTGTTTCACAGACTTGTTACCGCCAAAACTCTAACGTCCAAAAAGTGAATACAGGAAACAATATTTCTAACATAACAATGTGGGGAATGGTCAGTGGGGAACTATGGAAAATGAATGTAATATTGGTTTTCATTTTGTGATGTCATTAAAAACTATATAACGGAAATACTGTAACTTGAAAAGTATCTCCCCTTTATCTGTCAAGTTTTCATCCAATATGTTGTGCATATAATATGAACATGATGAAAGTATTTTTGTTAATGTGATTTTACTTTTCGAATAAAATTATTGTTTTTGATAATACTTTGCACAGTAACTAGCCCCGCCCCAAGTTAGGTCAGAGAGCTTGTCAGCATGACGGAACACCCTTTTGACCAAGAGTCCATAAAGGCTTGGAAGAGAAATCAACCTTTAGACCAGAAAAGCGTGGAGCGGTAGCCACATGTTTGAAATGGTTGGAACTTTAAACCTCAACACGAGGTGAAGAAATAAATTCATCTTTCTTTACACCAGGAAAGACGGGGAGCTGCAGCCCACGTCTTAAGTGGTCTAAATCCTGACTATCAACACGAGGAGGAAGAGGTGACAAACTCCCCTCTCAGACAATCACTGGTACAGCTGATTAGCTGTCCTAAGTCAAATATCTAAAACTTTTCGAACCATTCCATCCTACTACGAGTCTCAAGTCACCGTATGCTACTCTTTTCACCCACTGGAACCATCGGCACAGCTGGCTTATCTTCAAATAAGCAGCTTCAGAAGCAAATGGAAGAGTGAACTCTGTACAGAGTTCAGCAGCATCTGGTCTCCCATCCAGGGACTGACCAGGACCAACCCTGCCCAGCTTGGTATGGCAACTGCTTGGTTTGATTAATAAATGCATTTCTATAGCTTTCAAAATATTTTTTACAATAGTGAGGGAGTGCGAAGATTGAGGTGTGGTGGCTTGAACACAGCACCCCCTGATAGTCATCTAGTTAAGATATCAAATATTGGTAGTACCTCACTGCGAAAATGGCTGAACTGATTTTTAAGCTTTACATTTTAAAATGACCCTAGCGATCGGGGCTTTCAAAAAAAATGTATAACACACAGACAGGCAAAGAAACTTCAAACTTATTTTACAATGTATTTTCCTACTGGAAACAAGTGAAATAAATCAATGACGCATATGGAGGATAAATTCAAGGTAATGACACAGTAAATGTGGATGGAAAAGAAATGTGTTGCATTACAATGACCACCAGGGGGTACCCTTTCCATGCATACAAAATGTTTACACTTTTGGTGACTTGATCTAAATTGCACATGACCATGGCCACTGGTGGAAAAAGTACTCAATTGTCATTCATTAGTAAAGATACCTTAATAGAAAATGACTCAAGTAAAAGTAAAAGCCACCAAGTAAAATAATACTTGAGTAAAAGTCTAAAAGTATTTGCTTTTAAATATACTTAAGTATCAAAAGTAAATGTAATGGCTAAAATATACTTAAGTATCAAAAGTAAAAGTATAAATCATTTCACTTTCCTTATATTAAGCAAACCAGACAGCATGATTTTCTTGTGTTTTAATTTGCTGATAGCCAGTGGCACACTCCAACACTGACATAATTTACAAACAAAGCATTTATGTTTAGTAAGTCTGCCAGATCAGAGGCAGTAGGGATGACCAGGGATATTATCTTGATAAGTGTGTGAATTGGATCATTTTCATGCCTGCTAAGCATTCAAAATGTAACGAGAACTTTTGGGTGTCAAGGAAAATGTATGGAGTAAAAAGTACATTATTTTCTTTAGGAATGTAGTGGAGTAAAAGTAAAAGATGTTTAAAAAAGTACAGATTTAAAAAAAAACGATTTAAGTAGTACTTTAATGTATTTTTACTTAATTACTTTACACCACTAACCATAGCTGGTGATTTACGGCCTCTGACCAAAATTGACAGTGGGTACAACTTAAACTCTGCTCAGAGTTTAACAGGTTGAACTTCTGGTCTAAAAAACGTGTTAAAAACCGCTACAAAACACTCCTAAGCAACTCATAATACATCAATCAACAATAGGTTTGGAGTGTTTTGGAGCGTTTTCTAACATGCTTTAGACACATTTTCATACTGCATTGTAATCAATGGCAATGTGACAACCATTTTTTTCTGTAATGAAACAAAATATTAAAAAATGGTTTGGGTGATCAGCTACAAGCACAGAAAGAGTGAAAATAAGACACCATGTAAACATGGGTGAACTTCTCCTTTAATTATATGGTCATTCATGAGAGATGAGCAAGAGGGATAAACCATAAAATATTGAATTGCATTATACTGAGAATGAAAAACACACACTTGATTTTGTTTTAGTGTTGATAAATAGCAGCCAGACAGTGTGACACGATAAACAGTGCGTTCAAAACAACTGGGGACTCGGAAAAATATGAGGTCAAATCAGTGATCTTCAAGTACGACAGTCGAAGTTCTCGAAAGAGGTCCGACATCCCCAGTTTGAAATCCGAGTTTGATGACCGTTCAAAATACATTTCCCTAGTCTGAGCACATTTCTTCCGAGTTCCCAGTTGTTTTGAACGCGGCAACAGTAGACCGTTCACTGGTTGAACGCTACAAATACATTACGTAAATGTTTCCACGACATGACAATGTAGGGTACAGGGCGTGATTTAAATCCATGCAAATTAGAAATAATCCAACATTTTAGATCTGATAGGCCAAAACGCGGATTCGGAACTCATTATTTTAATCTGACCCCGCCCACTTTGCGTGCCCTCCGCCCCCCTCTGCACTACGGTCTGTAGTAGCCGTTGACGGCTCTTGTAGTGACGGATCAAATTCTCCTGTAATATTTTTATTTTGTTTTGTGGAAAAAGAAAAAGGAGTACAAGTAAGCCGCTTTACACACGTCAATCTCCAGTATCCCCTCTCTGGTTTTATAATAAATCAATTTGTATTTTCAGCTAGCAAGCTAGGGTAAACGTTACTTTCTAGCACCAGCGTGAGCAATTAGCTAGTGTAGTGAGCTAACGTGATTACATTATTCTGCCGTACAACCTCGAGACAAGTCGGGACAAGACCAGGTTAGTAGCTACATATTGTATTTCCTGATGTAGAAAAAATAAGCTAGTTAAATTATAGTGGATATGTAACGATGGCAACCGCAATAGATGTGTGCTAATGAGGTAACCTTAGTTAGCTAACTAATGTTAGCGTCGGCTAACAGTCACTTGCTAGCGATAATAGTGTTGGCTAACTATCTGCTCAATTGCTGTCTGGTTTGGTTCATAACAGGACGAGTTGTAGGAAGATATATTGGAGATGGCTAGGTTACTATTTTCGATTCGATAGTTATACAATAATCTGGTTGCACAACAGCCAATTGTGTTTTCACAACGTGGGTGAATGTTCAATGTGTGTATCAACGCAAGTAACGTTAGCTAACTAGCTAGATTCATTGCTCACCGGTTTGTTCTAAAGATGGGCCTACCCGCACCGCCATTTTGTTTTGTTATCTTAATAAAATAATTTGCCAAATCGCCTAGTTCCTAGTATTTGGGCTTTATACGATCCTTATTATCGCATTAAATGGGAATTATGATTGACGTATCCACTGTGATTCAACGAGGAATGCAACTAAATTCATTTCACCAACTGGATATGTATTACGAAACATCGCAGCCCCCCCCCCCCCCCCAACGTGAATATGGAGGCCGCATTAACTACCTAGCTAGCTGTTCACTGAGCTAACGTTGGCTACAGTCAATTCTATGTGCTAACAACCGTTTTTGTTTAAGCGTATTCATGGGATGTATGTTTGTTTGACCATTGCCGTTGAGTGTACTGTGTTAGCGGTTATGATGCTGATGATGGCAGGCTGTGGCTGGTCCTGAGCTCCTTTCTGTGTTAAAGGCCCTTTCCTGGTGTATTGTAGCGATGGCTTCCTTAGCTGCCCTGTTAATCCCCGCACAACATGCAATTTGCCGGCCATCCCACGACCTAATTTTCTAATCTCATTGGGCTATTGAGGCACACACGGTTCACTGTTATTTGGTAGTTTTTGAGACAATAATATGACTTGAAAGTATATTTAAATCATTAAGGCAATCTTCACTAAATACAAATTTGCATTGAAAACATTCTTGATTCATCATCTGGCATAGTTATTGATGGGGGCCTTCCTGTCTTTATTGTTGCAGTCTTTAAATGTGTCAAGTTATTTTGTCAGTTGCTCTTGTGGTTTGCAGTGCACTATTGAAAACCCATCTAACATGACACTGTTTATGCTGTGTACTTGCCATGGATCATAACTGTGTCAAGGCTTGTCACTGCTCCTTCTCTCTTGATATAACTACACGAACTCACAATATAATGATGCTGCCCATTTTCTGGCAAGATTGGCAGAGCTCAACCATTCAGTTACAGCATAAACAGTTACTGTCAGAGCTCAACATTGCAATCTTGCCAGAAAATGTTACTGAAATGTTGAGCTCTGACAATCTTGCCAAAAAATGGGCAGCATCACTATATTGTGCATGTGTATATATATACACAACATTTTGGATACACTTACTCATTCCAGGGTTTTTATTTATTTTTTACTACTTTCTAGAATACTTGTGAAGACATCAACTACGAAATAACCCTATAACCATCCTGGCGTTGGCACCACGCTCTACCAACTGAGCTACAGTGGACCTTACGTTTACATTTTAGTCATTTAGCAGATGCTCTTATCTAGAGCGACTTACAGTAGTGAATGCATACATTTCATACATTTCTTCTTCTTATTTTTTCTTCTCCGTACTGGTCCCCGGTGGGAATCGAACCCACAACCCTGGCGTTGCAAACACCATGCTCCATGCTCTACCAACTGAGCCACACGGGACCTCTGATTCATCAACTCATTGTGCAGCTTGCAATTTATCTCCATCTTGTTAAATGACATTGAGAGCAACATTTACCTCAAACAAGATGGCACTGCCTACAAGACTGAGATTGTTTTTGTAATGTTTAACAAGGTTTATACCGAACTAAAATATAATCAATCACAACATGTGTTGGTCCCATGTTTTAATGAGGTAAAAAAAAAAATCTCTCTCAAATTCTGTGCACAAAGTTGTTTACATCCATGTTAGTGAGCATTTCTCCTTTGCCAAGATAATTAATCCACCTGACAGGTGTGGCATATCAAGAAACTGATTAAACAGCATGATCTTAACACAGGGGCACCTTGTGCTGGGGACAATAAAAGGCCACTCAAAAATGTGCAGTTTTGTGACACAACACAATGCCACAGATGTCTTAAGTTTTGAGGGAGCATGCAATTGGCATGCTGACTGCAGGAATGCGCACCAGAGCTGTTGCCAGATAATTTGTTAATTTCTCTACCATAAGTTGCCTCAACGTCATTTTAGATAATTTTGTATTACGTCCAACCAGCCTCACAACTGCAGACCATGTGTAATCACGCCAACCCAGGACCTCCACATCTGTCTACTTCACCTGTGGGATCATTTAAGAAGTGGGTGGGGGTGCTGAGGAATATTTCTGTCTGTAATGAAGCCATTTTGTGCAGGAAAATAATTCTGAAAGGCTGGGCCTGGCTCCCCAGTGGGTGGGCCTATGCCCCCCCTTGACCACCCATGGCTGCTCCTCATGAAAAATCTGTAGATTAGGGCTTAATTTATTTATTTCAAATGACTGATTTCCTTCTATGAACTCAGTAAAATCTTTGAAAGTTTTGAGTGTTGCGTATATATATTTTTGTTCAGTATACATACACATAACACCTCTCTAGCTGTCACCAAATCTTTGAATTGGACAGATGTCAACCCAGTGGATTTTATTGGTGAGCAGTAAAATGGGCTCAACCCTGGTGTTGCCATGGAGGCAACCCCTCTCAAGGCAGACCTAGTAGAACTGAACATCATTTATAATGCATCACCATGGCAACTGTGCCATGGATTGCATTATTCTCTCGGTACAATATTTCCTGTGTTGACGTGTTTATTGCAATGTACTAGCTCTGCTCACACACACAGGTCTCTGTAATGCTACTGACCTGTCCTGAGCACGGTCTTCCCCCTCTCTGTCCACACTACAAACTTTGTCACGCACACACTGCAAACCAAAGACTGGAAATCTGGACTTGTTTTGTTTAGATACCTGCGTGAACTCAACACCACATTTACCTTCACTTACAGTGCTGCATCAAATGTCTCCATTTCTTTCTCTCTTTCCCAGTCTCAGGGCTCACCATACTCAATGAGCGGACAGCGCAATGTCAGAGCGCTCTGGGCAAACTGCAAAGGGGAAGGATGGCAAATCCAAGTATGCGTCTCTCAACCTGTTTGATACCTACAAAGGAAAGAGCCTTGAAGCACAAAAGCCTCTTGGTGAGTTTTCTCGTTTCCATTGTCCAAGTATTCTGTGTGTGGATAGTGCAAAGCCTCCCTTTTTAAAAGTAGAACAATGTCAGGTGTTGATGTGAGGTGTCCTGATCGGATCGTCGTGTTCTGATCATAGTTTGATTGTTCTTGTTGATACAAGTTATAATAAACAGGTCATATTATGCACTAATTTTGTCAACATAAGATCTATGGGCCGAGTTGGTTGTGCATGCACATCTAGTCCACTTTTTTAGCACGTTGCATCAAATACATCCTTCACAAGAACTGGAGTTACTCATGTTGGCTTTGGCCCCATTACATATGAATGCCTACATAATTTTTTCCCCCCCTTTGATCACTTAAACTGTGTTATTGATTTAAAAGAGAACAGATTCTTGAGACGTGACATTGTGTTGTGTGACAACTGCACATTTTAGAGTGGCATTTTATTGTCCCCAGCACACCTGTGTAATGATCATGCTGTTCAACCCTAAGGTCGATGTCCACGCCCCCTCTGAAATCAAACTTTCCTCCACATCTGCCTATGAAAAAAATGTATGGCAGTATATATGGAGACAGTTTAGTGCCAAAAAAATAAGGGGTTAAATACATCAACAACAAAAAGTTTCCTGATCTTTTATATATATATATATATATGCAGACACTTCAATGTTTTGGGACTTTTGGGATCTGTTGTTCCATGTAGTGAATCTGTTGTTCAGTTCATTTGTATGGGCTAATAGCAGGTGGGCCCAAAAAAAGTTTTTCATCAAATAATTGTTATAGATTTTTTTTTGTATACTTCAACGGGTCTTAAAATTCTAAATCAAATAGCAAAATGATCCTTGGTATGACCTTGAAACAATTCCATATACAGTGCATTCAGACCCCATGACCTTTTTCACATTTTGTTACGTTCCAGCCTTATTCTAAAATGGATAGTTTTTTCCCCTCATCAATCTACACACAATACCCTATAATGCGAAAGCAAAAACAGTTGTTCAGATTTCTAAAAAATAAATAAAATACCATAAACATCACATTTATGTAATTATTCATACCCATTACCCAGTACTTTGTTGAAGCACCTTTGGCAGTGATTACAGCCTCAAGACTTCTTGGGTATGATGCTACAAGCCAGGTTGGATGGGGAGCATCGGTGCACAGCTATTTTCAGGTCTCAAGAGATGTCTGATTGGGTTCAAGTCCGGGCTCTGGCTGGGCCCCACATTGCCATTCAGAGACTTGTCCCAAAGCCATGTCTTGGCTGTGTGCTTAGGGTCGTTGTCCTGTTGGAAGGTGAAGAACCTACTCAAGAGCACTCAGGACTTCATCAAGGATCTCTCTGTACTTTGCTTCGTTCATCTTTCTCTCAATCCTGACTAGTCTCCCAGTCCCTGCCGGTGAAAAACATCCCCACAGCATGATGCAGCCACCACCTTGCTTCACCGTAGGGATGGTGCCATGTTTCCTCCAGACGGCATTCAAGACGAAGAGTTCAATCTTGGTTTAATCATACAAGAGAATCTTGTTTTCCATGGTCCGTTAGTCCTTTAGGTGCCTTTTGGTAAACTCCAACCGGAGTGTTATGTGACTCTTACTGACGAGTGGATTCCGTCTGGCCATTCTACCATAAAGGCCTGATTGGTGGAGTGCTGCAGAGATGAGAGAACCTCCCAGAAGGACAACCATCTCCACAGAGGAACTCTGTCAGAGTGACCATTGTCCCCTCCCTGACCAAGGCCCTTCTCCCCCAATTGCTCAGTTTGGCCAGGTGGCCAGCTTGAGGAAGAGTCTTGGTGGTTCAAAACTTCTTCCTTTTAAGAATGATGGAGGCCATTGTGTTCTTAGGACCTTCAATGCTGCAAACATTTTTTGGTACCCTTCCCCAGATCTGTGCCTCGACAAAATCCTTTCTCGGAGCTCTACGGACAATTCCTTAGACTTCATGGCTTGGTTTTTGCTCTGACATGCACTGTCAGCTGTGGGAACTTATATAGACAGATGTGTGCCTTTCCAAATCATGTCCGATCAATTGAATTTACCACAGGTGAACTCCAATGAAGTTGTAGAAATGTCTCAAGGATGATCAATGGAACCATGATGCACCTGAGCTCAATTTTCAAGTATCTTAGCAAAAGGTCTGAATACTTATGTAAGTAAGGTATTTCTGTTAGTTTTTTACTGAATTTGCCAAAATTTCTAACGGCCAGTTTTCGCTTCGTCATTACAGGGTATTGTGTGTAGATTTGAGGACATTTTTGTATTTAATCAATTTTTATAATAAGGCTGTAACGTAACAAAATGTTGAAAAAGTCAAGGGGTCTGAATACTTTCCGAATGCACTGTAGTTTCGTAGAACCTGTCGCTCGGCTTAGACGGGGTTTAGACTCTTATGGGTTAATCAGCTTCATGATATGCTACACCTGTCAGGTGGAGGGATTATCTGGCAAAGGTGAAATGCTCACTAACAGGGATATAAACACATTTTTACACAGTTTGAGAGAAAAAGCATTTTGTGCTAATGAAAATGTAGGGGATTTTTTTTCTTCGGCTCATGAAACATGGGACCAACACTTTACATGGTGCGTTTATATTTTTGTTCAGTGTATGAGAAAATGACCCATTCTATGCAGTGTTCCGTTATCTAGTGAACAGTGTTCAATTCAATATATTTTGTATTGAGTGAAAGTGTGAATGTCAGTGACCATTTCTTTGTGTAGCACGTGCGCATAACGTTTAGCAAACGGGAACAAGCGTAAGGGTATGCTATGCCACTGAATTTTTCCCTTTTGGTATCGCAATGCTACTCGGTACCGTGATACTTGGAAAGGTATTGGATCTTCAGTAAAATGTTGATATTGTGACAACACTGTGTTGTGCTATTTTTGTGAAACCTAGTGAGATACTTAGCCTATAGCTGTGCCCTCAGCTGGAATCTGCTGCCTGTTGCACTGAAACATACCAAGCATTCAGGTTGTCATACATGACTCTCACTGTCAGTGAAAGAGAGAGCTCCAATACATGGTAACAAGCCATATTAGCTATCACCTAGGCCCCTGTATAAAGAATATCGTAGGATTTTTTGGGGCTTTTTGGGGTCTCTAGAATGATTTCTGCATTCGATGAGTCCGAGGAAAAGGTTAACTGAATATTCACATTTTCCTCATTGAAAGCAACATTAGAGTGAATGGTGGAAGGGGAAGGGATTGACAAACCTTGTGTGAACTGTGGTCGCTGGGTGCAGGCCCCACGGTCTGGTGGTCTAGGCATATGCAAACTAAATTATAATGTAAAAAATGTTTTGTCACATTCAACGGTGCAGTGAAAGGCGGTGTTTTACATGATGGGCCATAGCAGTATGGCATCCCTGGATAAAATTAGAGTTAAGTGCCTTGTCAAGCGCGCATATAGACAGATTTTTCACTTCGTCGTCTTGGATATTTGAATCAGCGACCTTTCGGTTACTGGCCCACCGATCTAACCACAAGGCTACCTGTCACCTTAGAGCTGCCCCGGTAAACTATCAGGGCAGGAATTTGACGAACTGACTTGTTGGAAAGGTTGCGTCATATGACGGTGCCACTTTGAAAGTCACTGAGCTCTTCAGTAAGGCAATTCTACTGCTGTTGTTTGTCTATGGAGATTGCATAGTTGTGTTCGATTTTATACACCTGTCAGCAATGGGTGTGGCTGAAATAGCCGAATCCACTAATTTGAAGGGGCTCAAAATGCTTTTGGATATACAGAGCATTTGAAAAGTATTTAGACCCCCTTTTCCACATTTTGTTACGTTACAACCTTATTCTAAAATAGAGTTTTTTTTAAAAAACAAAAAACTCTTCAATCTACACACTACCCCATAATGATAAAGCGATAACAGGGTTTTAGACATTTTCAAATGTATTTAAAATAAAAAAACGAATACCTTATTTACATAAGACTTCAGACCTTTTGCTATGAGACTCTAAATTGAGCTCAGGTGCATCCTGTTTCCATTGATCATCCTTGAGATGTTTCTACAAGTTGATTGGAGTCACATGTGGTAAATTCAATTAATTGGACATGATTTGGAAAGGCACACACCTGTCTATATAAGGTCCCACTGTTGACAGTGCTTGTTAGAGCAAAAACCAGGCCATGGCATCGAGGGAATTGTCCTTAGAGCTTTGAGACAGGATTGTGTCAAGGCACAGATCTGGGGAAGGGTGCCAAAAAATGTCTGAAGGATTGAAGGTCCCCAAGAACACAGTGGCATCCTTCATTCTTAAATGGAATACCCATACAAACATACTTTATACTCCATACTTAATGAGTATATACTTATACAATGTACTATTATTTAATTTTAGTATACTGTAAACGAACAGTATCCTTTCAGTTGAGCGTACCAGCGCTTCGTCTGTCTACCGGAAGTTGATGCAGTTGCTATGCAACCTCTTGCTAGCTTGTTAGCATAACAAATTACTAGCTAGATATCTTACAATTTCGGGTGTGTTCGTAAATTCAATCTGGAGTGCCAAAGTGCGCTCTGGCCGTATTCGCTCGCGGAGCGTTGAGTGCACACTAGACGCTCTGGCCAAGGTGTAGGGTTGATCAGAGTGTTCTGACCTCACAACGGCACCCAAGCTAACCTGCTAGCTAATTCCAGAAAACAAATGAGAGAACACCTCACCCTGACCATTTTACTCGCCCTAGCAGAGCTGGTTATGCTGTTTTCATGTTGTCCAGCGTGTTGGTGACTGTAACTGTGCTGCTGGCAGCAATTTAATTACACTTTTTTGCCGATGTTTAATGACACCGGCCATATTCAACGGGTGTTGTGCGTTCGTAAATTCATAATTTATTCTGTGCTCTGGCACAGGTACACGTCAGACGAGGGTGCTCTGAAGTCGGAGTATATAGCCAGAATTAACAATGTCCACTGAGAACGCACAATGACTTTACCACTTAGATAAGCTACGAAGGATGTGAATAATCAGGTCAAGAAATAGTTAGAACCTGATGGTCACTCTGACAGAGCTCCCGAGTTCCTCTGTGGAGATGGGAGAACCCTGCAGCACTCCCCCATTCAGGCCTTTATGGTAGAGTGGCCAGATGGAAGCCACTCCTCAGTAAAAGGCACATGACAGCCCGCTTGGAGTTTTCCAAAAGGCACCTAAAGACTCTTACACGGAACCCAAACCGGCTGCGCGTGTGCACCATTGTGCATAAATGTATTTTTTCCCCCCACACCAAATGCGATCACGACACGCAGGTTAAAATATCAAAACAAACTCTGAACCAATTATATTCATTTGGGGATAGGTTGAAAAGCATTAAACATGTATGGCAATTTAGCCAGCTAGCTTGCACTTGCTAGCTAATTTGTCCTATTTAGCTAGCCTGCTGTTGCTAGCTAATTTGTCCTGGGGTATAAACATTGAGTTATTTTACTTGAAATGCACAAGGTCCTCTACTCCGACAATTAATCCACACACAAAACGGTCAACCAAATCGTTTCTAGTCATCTCTCCTCCTTCCAGGCCTTTTCTTCTCTTGACTTTATACTGCGATTGGCAACTTTCATAAATTAGGTGCATTACCGCCACTGACCTCCTTCGTCTTCCAGTCACCCACGTGGGTATAACCAATGAGGAGATGGCATGTGGGTACCTGCTTCTATAAACCAATGAGGAGATGGGAGAGGCAGGAATTGCAGCGCCATCTGCGTCAGTAATAGAACTGACTTCTATTTTAGCCCTTGGAAACGCAGTTGCTTGTTGGCACGCGCGAGCAGTGTGGGTGCAATAATTGAATAACATAGATTTCTACATTTATTTTGCAACGCATGCGACGCGAGCGGTGTAGTCAGCCTGTCAGACCATGAGAACCAAGATTCTCTGGTTTGATGAAACCATGGCTGAACTCTTTGGTCTGAATGCCAAGCATCACGTCTGGAGGGAACCTGGCACCATCCCTACGGTGAAGCATGTTGGTGGCAGCGTCATTCTGCGAGGATGTTTTCCAGGGACTGGGAGACTAGTCAGGATTGAGGGAAAGATAAACGGAGCAAAGTACCCAGAGATCCTTGATGAAAACCTTCTCCAGAGTGCTCAGGACCTCAGACTGGGCAATGGTTCACCTTCCAACAAGATAACGACCCTAAGTACACAGCCAAGACAACACCGGAGTGGCTTCGGGACAGTCT
This sequence comes from Salmo trutta, assembly GCF_901001165.1. Lineage (NCBI taxonomy): Eukaryota > Metazoa > Chordata > Actinopteri > Salmoniformes > Salmonidae > Salmo > Salmo trutta. Next base: position 37,194,560 of record NC_042992.1, read on the forward strand.
TTGAATGTCCTGGAGTGGCCCAGCCAGAGCCCGGACTTGAACCCGATCAAACATGTCTGGAGAGAGCTGAAAATAGTTCTGCAGGGTAGGTCTCTATCCAACCTAACAGATCTTGAAACTCCCCAAAAACAGATGTGCCAAGCTTGTAGCGTCATACCCAAGAAGACTCGAGGCTATTAACACTGCCAAAGATGATTAAACCAAGAAATGGGTAAAGGGTCTGACTACTTATTTAAATGAGATTTTTCAGTGTTTTTGTGATATAAATTTGCTAATTGGTATTCGGTAGACTCACTTTTTTACAGAGGGTGCCCCATGTAAAATGGCTGACACCTTTCCAATGTTGCTTGAGCACAATTTCTTTCTACTGGCCTTGAGCAAACAAAAACTAAAATCTTCTATGCAGTTGAAGGCAACTGCTACATTTTAGGAATGGGCACGATTATTCGATATCCAAACATACGTTAGTGTTCTATTACTTGGGAGAGTATTAACAATTATTTATGTGACATTGCTATATAGCCTACAAGGATGCAGCATTACATTTGACATTTTCAATACAACTGTTTTATGACATGTTTTGTGAATGCGCCGGATTAAAAAAGACTCACTGGTAGCCTACATGTGTAGCTTATTGTTATTTTTTTAATCAATGCAAAATGTAATTAAAGTTACAGAATTAAGTGAGGAATAGGCTAGTGTTTCATATGAATGGAGTTGTTATAGACATTGGACGAGTAGTGCAACAAAATATCCTCAATTAGCCTTGTTACTTTAGCTAGCTAGCTGGCTAACTTAGCTGGCTAGCATCTTTACAGCAGTTTGATGCAGTCAAGACAGCCACTACCAGATGGTATGATAGGTTATCTGTCTATGGCAGCAACAAGTTTGTCTACAGGTTTGTCATGAGTCGGTTTACCTTCTCTCTCCCTCCATGCCACAGGTATAGACTATCACACACGCCGGCCCCTGCTCCTCTCTCGCCCCTCCCCCACATTCTGCTGAAATAACCAGAGCGCAGCGCACCGGCTCTCTCAAGCAGTGCGAGCAAGTCTCTATTTGAAGTATCTCTCCAATAAATGTCCCTTTAAAACATGTATTCCGACTATCCAGAAAAAAATATTGTGATGTTATTCGAATACCGAAATCATTTCAAATGCCCGTCCCTATTAATTAGAACCCAGCATATGTCAACTCGTGTTGTAACGCAGTTCTTACGGCGTCTCTATCGAATTCCTACATATTGTGTCGGCGATCACCACTGTCGTTCTCATGTCCCCCTCTCCCTTCCATTTGATTCTCAGTGGTCTCAAGTTACTGTGGTCTTTCTGCTAATGACCTCATCTCCCCCCTCTCTTCCTCCCCCTAATCAGTTCCCCCCCGCCATGGCCTTCAGTCTCTTGGTAAAGTTGCCTCTGCGCGGCGCATGCCACCCCCTGCCAGCCTGCCCAGTCTGAAGGCAGAGAACAAAGGCAACGATCCCAACGTCTCGCTCGTTCCCAAAGACGGCACAGGATGGGCAAGCAAGCAGGAACCAGCAGACCCAAAGAGGTGAGAAGGCCCCCCTGACATGCTACCCATGAGGCGCTCTATAGATTTGAATATACTAAGTCCTTGTCAGTGTTCGCTCTGTATACACTGATCTTTACTATGTTATCTGCAGTAAAAAATAAGAATTGACTACCGCATCTTCTAATAGTGATTTGAATGCACAGATGCTATCTTATCTCAAGAAATGGCAGCAATAATGCTGTGGAACATCGCTAATAGGCCCCATACTAGCTCGGTAATTGGCGCAATTGTCTGTCTGACTGACTGGCGCGTCTGACACTTATCCATCTGGCGTTTCTCTCCTTTTTCTCCTCTTTTCCTCTCTCTCCATCTCTCAGTACCGATGTATTGTCAGCACCGCAGCTGGAGTCGCAGCAGCCTGTGGTTTCACAGACGCCTGCACCGACCCGCCCGAGAACCCCGCCAGCTCCAGAGGTACACACCAATTCGATGCCGATGTAAACTGAAACACAAAATGGTTCCATACTGCCAATGGTGCTTAATGTTGTGCTGTTTTGTGTGTCTCTCAGGTTCCACCTCCGGTTCCGGCCACGGTTTCAGCCCAGGCCGCAGGGGCAAGGTCCTGGGCTCAGGCCAGTGTTACACATGGAGCACAAGGAGATGGTGAGTATCATACTTTACATCTGTCTGTCACTTCCCTCTCCTATGGTACTTTGCAGCAGACTTGACTGCCTCATCAATGGAGTAATTAACTCACATTTGGATATTTGACGTTGAGTAACCCCTCCTCTCTCTCGCACCATACAGGTGGAAAGGGATCAAACCAACGGTCGCCATTCTCTCGCGAGGAATTTCCCACCCTGCAGGCGGCTGGCGACCAGGACAAAGCTGGCAGGGAACAGGGCACTGCAGATCAGTTGTATGGGCCCGGACCAAGCCTCCGCCCCCCGAGTGAGTAACGCCAAATCTCCTCTCTGTATTGCTTATTGTAGACCACACCTACAGTGAAGAGGGTTGCCGACAGAACAGAAGAACCAGTGGTCAGAGCAAGGGCTTATTTTAACAACGACTATGATTGCAAAATTCCGGTAACTGTCCTAAAATTCCCACATTTTCCAGAAATTCTGGTTGTAGGATTGCCAGTTGGAGGATTACCTCCCTGCTTATTCACACCTGATACTGAGAATCCTCCAACTGGGAGGAGAAAAAAAGGAATTCTGGGAACATTTTGTTAGTGATGCACCGATATGACATGTTTGGCCGATACCGATATCCAATATTTTCCTTGCAAAAAAAAACCTGATATCGATAACCGTTATTTGAAATTTTAGCGGCATTTTAACTATTTAACTGTACTAGACTGCTTAACATACACACACATGGACGCAACGGTCTAAGGCACTGCATTTCAGTGCAAGAGGCGTCACTACAGTCCCTGGTTCGAATCCAGTCTGTATCACATCCGGCTGTGATTGGGAGTCCCATAGGTTGGCGCACAATTGGCCGTCATTGTAAATAAGAATTTGTTCTTAACTGAGTTATTTTGTTAGCATTTACGTATGTCCCCATTACCAGTAAAGCATAATCAAAACCTATTTCCTTCACTTACTTTCTGTGTTTTGTTGTTCATTTGTTCAGTCATTTCATCAGAATAAAAGTATGTACCGTAAATTCCGGACTATAAGCCGCAACTTTTTTCCCATATTTGAACCTCGCGGCTTAAACAATGACGCGGCTAATGTATGTATTTTTCCCGCTTTCAATTTTTTTCTCTCAGTTTTTTGGCGGCATGAAGCTTTCATTAAACCAATGAAATTGCCGAACGGGTTAAGGTCAAACAACTTTTTTGTTTACTGTTTAGATTAAATCGAGCGCTCTCAAACTTCCCATCATTCTGATTACGGTAGTCATTTTGTCACCCTCATGGCAAAGACACAGAGAAATGCATATGATGCAGCTTTCAAGTTGAAGGCGATTGATCTGGCTGTTGGAAAAGGAAGTAGAGCTGCTGCACGAGAGCTTGGTCTTAATGAGTCGATGATAAGACGTTGGAAACAGCAGCGTGAGGAATTGACTCAGTGCAAAAAGACAACTAAAGCTTACTGCTAATTTTTTATTTTTTGTTACAAGCCGTGTTTTGTTAAAGCCTATTTATTTTTGTTACAAGCCGTGTTTCGTTAACCTCTCTGGGCCAGTGACAATCCTAGGACATTATGTTATACAATACATGCATGTTTTGTTCAATCAAATTCATATTTATATCAAAAACCAGTTTTTTACATTAGCATGTGACTAGCATTCCCACCGAACACTTCCGGTGAATTTACTAAATTACTCACTCAACAGCCAGTGTAATCCCGTGGCGCGATATTCAAATACCTTAGAAATGCTATTACTTCAATTTCTCAAACATATGACTATTTTACACCATTTTAAAGACAAGACTCTCGTTAATCTAACCACACTGTCCGATTTCAAAAAGGCTTTACAACGAAAGCAAAACATTAGATTATGTCAGCAGAGTACCCAGCCAGAAATAATCAGACACCCATTTTTCAAGCTAGCATATAATGTCACATAAACCCAAACCACAGCTAAATGCAGCACTAACCTTTGATCTTCATCAGATGACAATCCTAGGACATTATGTTATACAATACATGCATGTTTTGTTCAATCAAGTTCATATTTATATCAAAAACCAGCTTTTTACATTAGCATGTGACTAGCATTCCCACCGAACACTTCCGGTGAATTTACTAAATTACTCACGATAAACGTTCACAAAAAACATAACAATTATTTTAAGAATTATAGATACAGAACTCCTTTATGCAATCGCTATGTCCGATTTTAAAATAGCTTTTCGGTGAAAGCACATTTTGCAATATTTTGAGTAGATAGCCCGGCCATCACAGGCTAGCTATTTTGACACCCACCAAGTGTGGTACTCACCAAACTCCGATTTACTATTAGAAAAGTTTGATTACCTTTGCTGTTCTTTGTCAGAATGCACTCCCAGGACTTCTACTTCAATAACAAATGTTGGTTTGGTTCCAAATAATCCATAGTTATATCCAAATAGCGGCGTTTTGTTCGTGCGTTCAAGACACTATCCGAAGGGTAAAGAAGGGTGACGCGCCCGACGCGTTTCGTGACCAAAAAAATTCAAAGTATTCCATTACCGTACTTCGAAGCATGTCAAATGCTGTTTAAAATCAATTTTTATGCTATTTTTCTCATAAAAAATCGATAATATTCCGACCGGGAGTCGTTGTTTTCGTTCAAAGAAAGAGGGAGAAAGTAAACATGGTGTCAGCTCATGCACGTGCCTCCAGTCTCATTGTCCTCAGATCGACCACTTACAAAATGCGCTACTGTTTTTCAGCCAGGGCCTGCAAAGCCACCATTCATCGTTCTAGCGCCTTCTGAGAGCCTATGGGAGCGTTAGAAAATGTCACGTTATGCCAGAGATCCCCTGTTTTGGTTAGAGGTGATCAAGAAGGCCAAGAAATAGTCAGAGAGAGCGCTTCCTGTTTGGAATCTTCTCAGGTTTTGGCCTGCCAAATGAGTTCTGTTATACTCACAGACACCATTCAAACAGTTTTAGAAACTTTAGGGTGTTTTCTATCCAAATCAAATAATTATATGCATATTCTAGTTACTGGGCAGGAGTAGTAACCAGATTAAATCGGGTACGTTTTTTGTCCGGCCGTGCAAATACTGCCCCCTATCCCCAACAGGTTATTAAAGCCTATTTATTTTTGTTACAAGACATGTTTCGTTAAAGCCTGTGTAAAGTTTGTTTCAATGTACCGGTAGGCACCTGCGGCTTATAGACATGTGCGGCTTATTTATGTTCAAAATAAAATACAAATTTAAATTCAGTGGGTGCGGCTTATATTCAGGTGCGCTTAATAGTCCGGATATTACGGTAATTGACAGTGATACAAATGGTAGAATTTTGCCATAATTGAATAGATCATGCTAAACGAGGTTGGAATGTTATATAAAATCAACAAAAGACAATTTGTTAATTTGACAAAAATCTGTTGAAATCACTAAGCTATGGATTGTGGATCAATGACATGGGGTATTAGTCTACTCAGTGACACCCAGAGAACATTAGCGTCATAGCTGTTATTGCAGTACTCTAAAACTGTGAATTGAGCCACATTTGTCAACCTATGTGTATTGAACACTATTCCCGAGGCCCAAAATACTGCCTGGATGTTTTGGAGTGTGATAACCGAGGAGGACGTTGGGAAAAAATACTTGGGTATTGAGTCATCTGTTACCCCATTTCATTGATCCCCAATCCTTAGGTAAAGATGTACAGTGCAATATGAATGTCAATACACACAATAGGCTGATGATGATGGGGGGGGGATTTCACACTGTCACAGTCCTGCTATAAGAGCTACAACGTTAATATTTGCATGAACTCTTCACAGTTGTGTTCTGTGGGTGTCACCGAGTAGACTGATAGCCCATTTCATTGCTTCACATTTCAATCCTGTTTGACATGATCTAGTCTAAATATGGCATGATTTCACCAATTGTAACCTTCTGCATCACTTTCGAAGAGGTACTTTTATTTTGGAGGCAAACTGCAAATTCCACTATTATGCCAAATCCTTATTGTGGCTAGCTTCACAACCCGGTCGGTCGAGCCTCACTAGCCAGATGAAGCTAGCTGGATGCTTATAACGTTAGCTTTGGGCAACATGGTAGCTAGCTGGCTAGCTATTTATTTTCATGAATTTAAGTTCAGTTTCAATAGGCGAACAACAAGTGGCTACCTAGCTAATACTTACACACAAGCTAATACTTACACACATTGCTAAGAATAATGAAAATGACTGCAGTTTCTACTGGTCATTGTTTTCAGGCTGGTTGTATTGGTGCTAGCTATATACCAAGCTAAAGCTAGCACCCCAGAAGTAGCAGTCGAACAAATAATGCTTTATTACCAATGCGGTATTGTAAACACATCGTTCGTGGCCAGTGTTCGCTTGTTTGCAGACATTTTTGTACAGCAAATAGCGCACTTGGTAGTGTGTACCCGTGCTCAACCATTCAGCAAAAGCCAACATCACCCACAACAGACAACGGTTGATTGTCAAGGGTAATGAATTCCATTATCTTGGCGTTAATGGATTTCGCCTTTGAGTTGTCTCGCTGAAATTTTCTTACTCTTTCAAATGACTGCTTGACTTGTTGACTGCTCGATCCACACAGCAGACATTGTGGGCTAGGTTAGGAATGCTGTGTTGCACGTGTTGCGCAAAATTTTACGTGGCGTCATTATACGCCATGTACCTACGTTATATAGGTATGCACATCAGCTTTGACATCGGTTTTGCACATTGGCGTTAAACTAGACATCGGGCTTATACCGATGTTGGCATTTTTAGCTAATATCGGCCGATTCCGATATGTTCACCAATATATCGTGCATCCCTAATTTTTATAACTAGGACATCAGCTATGGCATGATTCTATTGCATGTGTAGTATTCATTTCTGAATACAAACACTGCTATAAGTGGCTCCTATTCCCATCCATTTTTACCTATTTTCCTCGTTTTCCCTTTCTCTCCCCAGACATGACGAGCTGGCGGGACGGTGGGGGCCGTGCCCTGGCGCCCACCGGAGAGGGGGTCGCAGAGGGTGGCCCGGGCGGGGTGCTGGCGTTGGAGGGGGCGGCCGGTGGTGGCCAGGCAGGCCCCCCTCCTCTCCAGCAGCAGCAAAACCCCCAATCCCATGGGCTGCCTAGGAATCCCCCCGCCGGCAGCCCTGGCCTGCCCCAGCCCCCCATGGGCCCTGGGTTCCCCCAGTACAGAGGGATTATGCCTCCATTTGTAAGTCTACTCCTGAGCTGTGTTTGAATACTCATACTAACCGTACTATTTGTGATGTAAATTGAGTATATGGAATGCTGATTGGTCATAGTATGGATATAGTTAGTATGTCAAAAGTTCCCGGATGTCATAATATATTTGTATACAAGCAGTGGACACTATTTCTGTGCTTTTAGGGCCCATAATGCAATTCTTCAGAAAATGGGCATGGCTTCATAACGTTTTCGGGTTTTGAAGAAAAATGCGGAAAATATGCAGCCTTGAGTAAAATGGTCAGTGTGAGGTGTTCTATCATTGTGTCTTGAAGTAGTTAGCAAGTTAGCCAGTTAGCTTGGGTGCTTGACTGCCGTTGTGAGTTAAGAACGCTCGGATCAACCCTACTCCTCGTCCGAAATCGTAAAATGTCTAGTTAGTCATTTATTTTGCTAACAACCTGCTAAGAGGTTGCATAGCTACAGCATCAACTTCCGGTAGAGGGGCGAAGCGCTGGTACGCTCTCAACTGAAAAGATACCGTTTGGTTACAGTATACTAAAATGAACTAATAGTATGTAGTGTATATACTTTTTAAGTATGTAGTATTTAGTTTATGTATTATTATTTTTGTTAACCTTTTTAATTAGGATAGTCAGTTAAGAACAAATTCTTATTTTCAATGACAGCCTACACCGGACGACGCGGTGCCAATTTTACGCTCCTATGCGACTCCCAATCACAACCGATTGTGATACAGCTTGGATTCGATCCAGGGTGTTTGTAGTGACACATCTAGCACTGAGATGCAGTGCCTTAGACCGCTGCGCCACTCCCCCGATTGTATAGAGTATGTTAGTGTGGGTATTCGAACACAGCTCTGGTATAATCTCTGTATGTGTGCTCACAGGGGCTCTATCTATTATAGCTACAGCGCATTCGGAAAGTATTCAGACCCCTTGACTTTTTCCACATTTTGTTACATTACAGCCTTATTCTAAAATAGATTACATTGTTTTTTTTGTACACACAATACCCCATAATGACAAAGCAGTTTAGAATTGTTTGTAAATGTATAAATAAATTACAAAAATATCAGTTACATAAGTATTCAGACCCTTTACTTAGTACTTTATTGAAGCATCTTTGTCATTGATTACAGCCTCGAGTCTTCTTGGGTATGACACTACAAGCTTGGCACACCTATATTTGGGGAGTTTCTCCCATTCCTCTCTGCAGATCCTCTCAAACTCTGTCAGGTTGGATGGGTTGGACAGCTACTTTCAGGTCTCTCCAGAAATTTTAGATCGGGTTCAAATCTGTGCTCTGGCTTGGTCACTCAAGGACTTTGAGACTTGTTGTCTTGGTTGTGTGCTTAGGGTCGCTGTCCTGTTGGAAGGTGAACCTTGGCCCCAGTCTGAGGTCCTGAGCGCTCTGGAGCAGGTTTTAATCTGTGATCTCTCTGTACTTGGCTCACTTCATCTTTCCCTCGATCCTGACTAGTCTCCCAGTCCCGGCCGCTGAAAAACATTCTCACAGCGTAATGCTGCCACCAACATGCTTCACCATAAGGATGGTGCCTGGTTTACTCCAGATGTGACGCTTGGCATTCAGGCCAAAGAGATCCATCTTGGTTTCATCAGACTTGTTTCTCATGGTCTGAGAGTCCTTTAGGTGCCTTTTGGCAATCTCCAAGTTGGTTGTCATGTGCCTTTTACTGAGGAGTGGCTTTCGTCTGGCCAATCTACCATAAAGGCCTGATTGGTGGAGTGCTGCAGAGATGGTTGTCCTTCTGGAAGGTTCTCCCATCTCCACAGAGGAACTCTGGAGCTCTGTCAGAGTGACTATTGGGTTCTTGGTCACCTCCCTGACCAAGGCCCTTAACCCCCTATTGCTCAGTTTTGCCGGGTACACAGCTCTAGGGAGAGTCTTGGCGGCTCCAAACTACGACTTCCATTTAAGAATGGAGGCCACAGTGTTCTTGGGGACCTTCAATGCTGCAGAAATGTATTGGTAACTTTCCCCAGATCTGTGCCTCGACATGATCCTGTCTCGGCGCTCTACATTCAATTCCTTTGACCTCATGGCTTTGGCTCTGACATGCACTGTCAACTATATAGACAGGTGTGTGCCTTTCCAAATCATGTCCAATCAATTGATTTTACCACAGGTGGACTCCAATCAAGTTGTAGAAACATCTCAAAGATGATCAATGGAAACAGGATGCACCTGAGCTCAACTGAGTCTCATAGCGAAGGGTCTCCATACTTATGTAAATAAAGTATTTCTGTTTTTTAATTGTAATGCATTTGCCCAAATTTCTAACAACCTGTTTTCGCTTTGTCGTTGTGGGGTATTGTGTCTAGATTGAGGAAATGTTTTTATTTAATCCATTTTAGAGGAAGGCTGTAACGTGACCTTTTCAAAATTCCGAATGCACTGTATGTTTCCATCCATTTGGCGAATATTTTCAAGGGGATAGACAAACGGTGGCACAGAAACAGTGTTAGAACATCTCACTGTTAGAGGTGTGCGCACAGATGGTCTCTCACCCTGTTACCCACCAGTGTAGCATTAGTGTACTGTCAATCTCTGCTTTTGTGCATCTCAGGGTCTCTAAATGTCTTCTACCTTCTCTCTTTCTGTGTGTGTCTCTCTCAGATGTACCCTCCCTTCCTGCCCTTCCCGCCTCCCTACGGCCCCCAGGGGCCCTACAGGTACCCCCCTCCTGGTGAGGCCCCTCCCAGGTTTCGCCAGCAGGGTCAGGACGGCCGCGGGCGTCCCCAGGGCGGTCCCCGTGGTGGGGGAGGAGAGATGGTGAAGCGACCCTCCATTCTGAAGCAGGATGACCTGAAGGAGCTAGATGAACTGGACCACCAGGACGGAGACGAGGGCTGGGCAGGTGAGAGAGCGGAGACGTCAGGACTCATGAACACTTGTAATTATTGGTAGAGTATACTGCTCAGAAAGCAGTGGCAAGTGTAAAAAGTCATCACATTAAGAGTAGAGACCTGTACACTGTTAAATTGATATGAGAACCTTAAACAACGTGGGACAATTGACTGGATAGCCTGAAAGTATTACAAGGAAGCCAGCCACCTTCATTATTTTAGAATCCAAGTGACACTCACTCTCTATCATATCAATTGTATGATGCTGATATGGTGGGAGTTTGCTAATACATGGAGAAACACAGCGGGTATCACATTTGACTGCATCATCTCATCTCATGGGTCCAGTAGTGCTTTGTGTGGGGGAGGGGAGACATCAGGTTTATCCAAGTGGGGGAGGGAGAGATGAGAAGCATGCATTGTTTCAAGTCTCCCTCATAGCGTGTGTGACTGTGTATAATGGTCGAGGATGGCAACGGTGCAAATGCGTTCCACGTGTCCATTGTGCTTCCCCTCTGAACCGTTGAGTCTGTCAAACAGGGGCACACGAGGAGATCGACTACTCGGCCAAGTTGAAGTTCAGCGATGATGAAGGAGAGGAAGATGAGGAGAGGAACGATAGACCCGAGAGGAGTGAAAGAAGCGAGAGCAAGAACGGCTCACGGTATGTCCCACAGTACCTGCCCAACATAACAGATTGACATGGTGTGGAAAATACAGTTTAAACGTTTAAAACTATTTTTGCTGTGCTAGCAATCCTCCTTTCTGCCAAGAAGACCCATACGCTCACATAAATTGTTTCTGAATTAATAAATGACGGAGCCAGAATGTAATGAATTCTTGAAATGGTTGTTGAATGTGGGATTGCTTTTGACGTGACAAACGTGTCGTCTCTTCTTTCCTTCCCCAGGGAGATGCAAAGGTCTCAGGAAGGTCCCCCTCAGGTGGTCCAGCGCTCCCGAGTCTCTGACAGCGGAGTGGACAGGGACACCCGCCGCACCCCTCCCTCCAATGCCGACCACGACGGCCCCCCACCCCCCTCCAGCAAGCCAGGATGGGCCGAGGAGGGGGGCAAGAGCGGCTGGGGGAGCCAAGGTGCCCATGCCACCTACCAGGTACGACCCTCGGCAAGGGCTAGTCTAGTGGACTTTCAGAGGCATCTCAGGGCTAGTGCAAGTGAACAGTGACCATTTTATAGTAAAAAGCAGGATTGCTTTGAGGACATGGATATTAGCGTATTTAGCGTAGTAGGTAACTAGATGCATCTGGCTAACTGTAACCTGTGGCTGCATGTACACTACAGGGGCGTAGGCCTGGACTGGGTGGGTCCCGGGAGCAGCCCTCCCCCCCACCAGGGCCTCTCCTCCACCAAGGACAGGGGCCTTACTCCTACTACCGACAGGTATCTGCCTACCTGGGGAGAGAGAGGGCCTCGTGTGTGTGTGTGTGTGTGTGTGTGTGTGTGTGTGTGTGTGTGTGTGTGTGTGTGTGTGTGTGTGTGTATATATATGCGAGAGTGTGTGTACAAAACATTAGGAACACCTGCTCTTTCCATGACCAACTGGGTGAATGCAGGTGAAAGCGAAGATCCCTTATTGATGTCACTTGTTAAATCCACTTCAATCAGTGAGTGCGTTCAGAAAGTATTCAGACCCCTGACTTTTTTCACATTTGGTATGTTACAGCGTTATTCTAAAATTTATTAAATTGTTTTTTCCCCTCATCAGTCTACACACAATACCCCATAAAGACAATGCTACATTTTTGCAAATGTATTTAAAAAAAAAACTGAAATGACATTTACATAATTATTCAGACCCTTACTAAGTATTTTGTTGAAACACCTTTGGCAGCGATTACAGCCTTGAGTCTTCTTTGGTATGACGCTACAAGCTTGGCACACCTGTATTTGGGGAGTTTCTCCCATTCTCTGCAGATCCTCTCAAGCTCTGTAAGGTTGGATGGATAGCGTTGCTGCACAGCTATTTTCAGGTCTCTCCAGAGATGTTCGATTGGTTTCAAGTCCGGGCTCTGGCTGGACCACTCAAGGACATTCAGAGACTTATCCCGAAAGCGCTCCTGCATCGTCTTGGCTGTGTGCTTAGGGTCATTGTCTTGTTGGAAGGTGAACCTTCAACACAGTCAGGTCCTGAGGGCTCTGGAGCAGGTTTTCATCAAGGATCTCTCTGTACTTTGCTCTGTTCATCTTTCCCTTGATCCTGACTAGTCTCCCAGTCCCTGCCTCTGAAAAACATCCCCACAGCAGGATGCTTCCACCACCACCATGCTTCACCGTAGGGTTGGTGCCTGGTTTTCCCCGGATGTGACGCTTGGCATTCAGGCCAAAGAGTTCTGTCTTAGTTAATTCAGACCAGAGAATCTTGTTTCTCATGGTCTGAGAGTCCTTTAGGTGTCTTTTGGCAAACTCCAAATAGGCTGTCATGTGCCTTTAACTGAGTAGTGGTTTCCGTCTGGCCACTCTACCATAAAGGCCTGATTAGTGTAGTGTTGCAGAGATGTTTGTCCTTCTGGAAGGTTCTCCCAACTCTATAGAGGAACTCTGGAGCTCGTCAGAGTGACCATCGGGATCTTGGTCACCTCCCTGACCAAGGGCCTCCCCTGCTCAGTTTGGCCGGGCGGCCAGCTCTAGGAAGAGTCTTGGTGGTTCCAAACTTCTTCCATTTAAGAATGATGGAGGCCACTGTGTTCTTGGGGACCTTCAATGCTGCAGAATTGTTTTGGTACCCTTCCCCAGATCTGTGCCTCGGCACAATCATTTCTCGGAGCTCTGTGTATAATACCTTCGACCTCATGGCTTGGTTTTTGCTCTGACATGCACTGTCAAATGTGGGACCTTTTTATATAGACAGGTGTGTGCCTTTCCAAATGATGTCCAGCCAATAGAATTTACCACATGTGGACTCCCAATCAAGTTGTAGAAGCCTCTCAAGGATGATCAACGGAAACAGGATGCACCTGAGCTCAATTTCGAGTCTCATAGCAAAGGGAATACTAATGTAAATATCTGTATCTGTTTTTTTTATCTTCAATATGTCAGCAAAAAAATCTAAAATCCTGTTTTCGCTTTGTCATTGTGGGTTATTGTATGTAGATTGAGGACTACAATTAATTGAATCAATTTTAGAATAAGGCTGTAATGTAACAAAATGTGGACAAAGTCAAGGGGTCCGAGTACTTTCTGAATGCGCTGTAGATGGAGAGGAGACTTGTTAATTAAAGGATTTTTAAGCCTTGAGACCATGGTGTATGAGACATGGATTGTGTATGTGTGCCATTCAGAGAGTAAATAGGCAAGACAAAAGATTTAAGTGCCTTTGAACAGGGTATGGTAGTAGGTGCCAGGTGCACCGGTTTGTGTCAAGAGCTGAAACGCTGCTGGCTATTTCACGATGAACAGTTTCCTGTTTGTATCAAGAATAGTCCACCACCCAACGGACATCCAGACAACTTGACACAACTGTTTGAATCATTGGAGTCAACATGGGCGAGCATCCCTGTGGAACACTTTCTACACCTTGTAGAGTCCATGCCCGGACTAATTGAGTGTTCTGAGGGTAAAAGGGGGTACAACGCAATATTAGGTGATGTTTTTAATGTTTTGTACACCGTGTATAGCCGGACAGCATTTTCACACACTTTTTTGCGGATCAGTTATTTGAGTTATTCATAACATCCTAGGAAAGTTTTTTTTCTCATATTGCAGCAGAGTTTGTTGTCATGTGTGTCCTCATTCAATCTCTCCTTACCCAGGACCGCAACTCCCCTAATCAGTCCAGCCCGGTGGTAGCCCCTGAAACTGTCTCTGCCTCCCTGGCCCCCGGGAAGGCCGCCCCCTCCTCACAGCTCCAACTGCAGCAGGCTACTTCCCCCGTCCCCGGAGGCCCCACCCCTCCACCTCAGACGACTGGCCTGCTGGCCCCGCCCCCCGGCGAAGATGAAGAGGAGACATGGCGCCAGCGCAGGAAGCAGTCCTCCTCGGAGATCTCGGCCGCTGTTGAACGCGCCCGCCGGCGCCGCGAGGAGGAGGAGCGAAGGATGGAGGAAGAGCGGCGTGCGGCCTGCGCTGAGAAGCTGAAGAGGCTGGATGAGAAGGCCCAGCAAGGTGGTGGTGGGAGCAGCGGAGGCTCCAAGCCCCCCAGTCTGGACGGCAACTCCACCACGGCCGGAAGCCCCAGCCCTTCCCTGTCGGCCTCAGCCTCCTCCCCCAACATCAGCCAGCCCCCGTCCCCCTGCGTGGACCTTGAGGAGCCCCCCCTGGCTGCCCAGGCTGTTACCAGGGACCTAGTGCCAGGGCCCAGTCCCACCGACAGACAGAGGGCCAATAGCAATAGCAGCTATGACTCCAATGCTGGTGAGTTTTGACAAGAGCTATGACGGTCATAAAATTGTCAGCAGGTGATTGTCATACAAATAACTGCAGGTTGCAAGGTAATTTACCATTAATTAACATAAACATGTTTAGCATCTCCTGGCTTCCATGCACAGCCTACAAGCCAGTGATGCGGCGCTTTGGAACATCTACATTTTAAAGTCTAATAAATCCATTTAATAAAGCCTACACATCACAATAAATATGTTATTTATTTTGGGCATGCCTAAAGAAACATGATATTAAGAAAATATAGCCTACTTCAGATGAACATATTATGAGTCGTTCTTATGTTAGGCCCTGATCTGGCTCTGCCATGTGGCTGTGGGCTACAGTAGTTTGCAGACAAGATTTGCTTATAATTCCCGTGGCATTATATTACAGTAAGAAGAATACAATTGAACATAGCTGAATAAAATAGAAGATATATTTAAATGAAACAGGTCCTCCTAAATGATTAATTGTGTTATTTATTAAACTTTAGTTGTGATTCAAACGTTAGGCTATATGTTTAGATTTTTTTAATCCATTTTAAGGCTGTATGATGCAACTCTAATGATGATTTGAAAAAAGTCCCATCAAAGCCATGAGCTCTGCTCTGTTTCTTGCGCAGGCTGCACACACTAGAGGTCGACCGATTATTGGATTGCTGAAAAAAGCTGATGCCGATTTAAAAAAAAATAATAATAACAATTACAACAATACTGAATGAACACTTTTATTTTAATATAATACATAAATCAAATCAATTTAGTCTCAAATAAATAAGGAAACAAGTTCAGTTTGGTTTAAATAATGCAAAAACACAGTGTTGGAGGAGAAAGTAAAAGTGCAATATGTGCCATGTTAAAAAGCTAACATTTAAGTTCCTTGCTCAGAACATGAGAACATATGAAAGCTGGTGGTTCCTTTTAACACGAGTCTTCAATATTCCCAGTTAAGAAGTTTTTAGGTTGTAGTTATTATAGGACTATTTCTCTCTATACCATTTGTATTTCATATACCTTTGACTATTGGATATTCTTACAGGCACTTTAGTATTGCCAGCCTAATCTCGGGAGTTGATAGGCTTGAAGTCATAAACAGCGCTGGGCCTCAAGCATTGCTGAGAGCTGCTGGCAAATGCAGTAAAGTGCTGTTTGAATCAATGCTTACGAACCTGCTGCTGCCTACCACCACTCAGACAGATTGTTCTATAAAATATCAAATCATAGACTTAATTATAATATAATAAACACACAGAAATTCGAGTCTTTGGTCATTATAATGGTCAAATCCGGAAACCATTATTTCGAAAAAACAAAATGTTTATTCTTTCAGTGAACTACATAACCGTTCCGTATTTTATCGAACGGGTGGCATCCCTAAGTCTAAATATTGCTGTCACATTGCACAACCTTCAAAGTTATGTCAAAATTATGTAAAATTCGGGCAAATTTATTACGGTCTTTGTTGGGAGGAAATGGTCTTCACACAGTTCGCAACAAGCCAGGTGACCCAAACTGCTGCATATACCCTGACCCTGCTTGCACTGAACGCAAGAGAAGCGACACCATTTCCCTAGTTAATATTGCCTGCTAACATGAATTTATTTTAACTAAATATGCAGGTTTAAGGAAATATACTTCTGTGTGTTGATTTTAAGAAAGGCATTGATGTTTATGGTTAGGTACATTTGTGGAACGATTGTGCTTTTTTCACGAATGCGCATTTGTTAAGTCACACAAGCTAGTTAACTTGGTAATATCCTCAACCATGTGTAGTTAACTAGTGATTATGTGAAGATTGATTGTTTTTTATAAGATACGTTTAATGCTAGCTAGCAACTTACCTTGGCTCCTTGCAGCCACCAGGTCCTTTTGATGCTGCACTGGCGTAACAGGTGGTCAGGCTGCCACGCAGTCTCCTCGTGGATTGCAATGTAATCGGACATAATCGGCGTCCAAAAAGGCCGATTTTACCGATTTATGGAAAAATGTAAATTATATTTAGATTTGTTTAACACTTTTTTGGGTTAGTACATGATTCCATATGTGTTATTTCATAGCTTTGATGTCTTAACTATTATTCTACAATGTAGAAAATAGTAAAAATATAGAAAAAAACTGGAATGAGTGTCCAAACTTTTGACGGGTACTGTATGTGTGAAATTTGTTTTGATTTAGAATGGGCCATTATCATACACCTGTCGGTCACAGGCAGGGGGAAAAAATGCATGTCATCTGTATGCACTTAAATAGCAAATGGAGGACGCTTTTTCCGCAGTTCATTTTCAGGCCAGTCCAGGTAGGCTACTCCGGTTGTAAAGCGAAGCAGTGTGCTTAATATTAGGATAGTTGAGAAATAAATATAGTAGGCCTAGCCTATAGCGGCGTCAGAGAGCAGTTTTTGAGAAGCCTATTTACTATGACTAAATGGTCACATGGAATTTGACTGTGGTCATGACTTGTGACTGCCAGTGTGGTGGTAATACGGTCACTGTAACAGCCCTAGTTTTGACCCAGCATTCTGGTGTTGTCTACGTAGTTCAACTTGGTTAGCCGTTTGATGTGAGTATCTCTAAAAAGGTTTGTTTGGGCCAGTCGACAAAAGGCTTGTATGTGTTTCGCCAAGCGGTTGTTCATCTTTGAAGTTGTTGTTTTATCACGTCTTAACTTCACAATAGTACCTTTACTGACCTTCCTTAATTGTATAGCACATGACTTGGTCTTATTCACATCTGCTTACCTCTTCCAACAACAAGTGGCATATCATTCCTATATTCTCTCCCTTTCCTCCATCCAGATGCCCAGGTGTGTCCCCAGCCCCCCACTCCCCAGCTGCAGCAGCCCCCTCTGGAGGTCCCGGTGCCTGGGGAAGGGAAGGCGGAGATCCTAGGTAGTGCTCACGTCCGCAGTGGAGGAGGAGGAGGAGGTGGTGGAGGAGTGGTAGACCCAGTGAAGGTAGAAAGCATGGGAGGAGGAGCAAGTCGTCAAGCCAGCGGACCCCCCGGACAGGGCTACTCCAAGTACCAGAAGTCCCTGCCTCCCCGCTTCCAGAGACAGCAACAGGTCAGTCTAATAACCTATTGAAGTCATTACCCAATGGTAAATCTATGGGTAATGATCTTATGGACAATATTTATCTTCGCTATGCTGCTCCCCAATGGCAGCTCCTCTGAAATATATATTTAATTGGTCACTGGAAAACAGTCAATATCCAAATGTATGGTAGCATGCTGAGGTGTGTCCAATTCCAAGACAACAAATTCCTTACGTCTGCTAATAGTTGACCAATCAGTCTACTCCCTTCAATCAGTAAGATATTAGAGGGTATTGTGAGTAAACAAATAAGCGAGTACATGGAAAATAATGATTTGATCACAGCCAATCAGCATACTTATTGCAAAAAACATTCTACCGCTGCATTGGTTGACATGATTGATAATGGCTCGGTGCTGTGGATGATGGCAAGTTTTTGGGTATACAATTTCTAGATTTTAGTGCAGCATTTAGATTTAGTGGGTTGAAAAATACTTTCAACTGCCGTTTTTTAAAATTGTTTAAACGATAATATAGAATCCTTTAACCTGATATGGATAGGGGGCAGTATTTTCACGGCCGGATGAAAAAAACGTACCCGATTTAAACTGGTTACTACTCTTGCCCAGAAACGAGAATATGCATATTATTAGTAGATTTTGATAGAAAACACTCTGAAGTTTCCAAAACTGTTTGAATGGTGTCTGTGAGTTTAACAGAACTCATATGGCAGGCAAAAACCTGAGAAAAAGTAAACCCGGAAGTGTATGATCTGAGAAATGTAGTTCTTCTTTCTAGTCCCTTTCGAAATTACAGTATCTGTGCTGTTACGTTGCACTTTCTAAGGCTTCCATTGGCTGTCTAAAGCCTTCAGAAAGTGGATTGAGCCTTCTCCTGTCTCTGGGCAGAGTATAGGAGCTCAATTACTGAGTGGTCTGCCTGAGGACAAAGAGATTGGATATATGCGTTTCTGCGAGCGCGCAGTTTTTTTCTTTTCCTCCTTGAATGAATACACTATTGTCCAGTTGGAATATTATCGCAATTTTACGTTAAAAATGCCATAAAAATTGACTTTAAACAGCGTTTGACATGCTTCTAAGTACGGTAATGGAACATTTTGACTTTTTGGGTCTCGAATTGCGCTCGCGTGTTACCCTTTGGATAGTGACCTGAACGCACAAACAAAACTGAGGTATTTGGACATAACTATGGATTATTTCGAACAAAAACAACATTTGTTGTGGAAGTAGCAGTCCTGGGAGTGCATTCTGACGAAGATCAGCAAAGGTAATACAATATTTCTAATACTAATTCTGAGTTTAGGTTGCCCCGTGATGGCGAGCTATGTACTCAGAATATTGCAAAATGTGCTTTCGCCGAAAAGCTATTTTAAAATCTGACACAGCGATTGCATAAAGGAGTTTAGGATCTATAATTTTTTAAATAATTGTTATGTATTTAGTCAACATTTATGAGTATTTTTGTAAATTCACCGGAAGTTTTTGGTGGGAATACATTTTCTGAACATCACACGCCAATGTAAAAAGCTGTTTTTGGATATAAATATGAACTTGATTGAACAAAACATACATGTATTGTATAACATATATAATATATATGTATAACATAATGTCCTAGGAGTGTCATCTGATGAAGATCATCAAAGGTTAGTGCTTCATTTAGCTGTGTTTTGGGTTTTATTGACATATATGCTTGCTTGGAAAATGGCTGTGTGGTTTTATGTTATACATTATGTTATACAATACATGCATGTTTTGTTCAATCAAGTTCATATTTATATAAAAAAACAGCTTTTTACATTAGCATGTGACGTTCAGAACTAGCATACCCACCGAACACTTCCGGTGAATTTACTAAATTACTCACGATAAACGTTCACAAAAAACATAACAATTATTTTAAGAATTATAGATACAGAACTCCTTTATGCAATCGCTATGTCCGATTTTAAAATAGCTTTTCGGCAAAAGCACATTTTGCAATATTCTGAGTAGATAGCTCGCCATCACGGGCTAGCTATTTTGACACCCACCAAGTTTGGCACTCACCAAACTCAGAATTACTATAAGAAAAATTGGATTACCTTTGCTGTTCTTTGTCAGAATGCACTCCCAGGACTTCTACTTCATCCACAAATGTTGTTTTGGTTCAAAATAATCCATAGTTATGTTCAAATATCCTCTGTTTTGTTATTGCGTTCAAGATACTATCCGAACGGTGACGCGCGGACGCGTATCGTGACAAAAAAAATCTAAATATTCCATTACCGTACTTCGAAGCATGTCAAACGCTGTTTAAAATCAATTTTTATGCGATTTTTCTCGTAAAAAAGCGATAATAATAATAATAAACCAGATTAAATCGAGTACGTTTTTTATCCGGCCGTGAAAATACTGCCCCCTATCCCAAACAGGTTAAAATGGTGTATAATACTTGTATGTGTGAGAAATTTGAATTATGAGATTTTTGTTGTTTTGAATTTGGCGCTCTGCTATTTCACTGGCTGTTGGCGGGGTGGGATGCTCCCAGAGTGGTTAAAGAAGGATTTTTAAGCCTTGATACATCAAATCAAATTGTATTGGTCAATTACACTTGTTTAGCAGATGTTATTGCGGGTGTAACAAAATGCTTGTGTTTCTAGCTCTGACAGCGCAGTAATACAGTGAGGGGAAAAAAGTATTTGATCCCCTGCTGATTTTGTATGTTTGCCCACTGACAAAGAAATGATCAGTCTATCATTTTAATGGTAGGTTTATTTGAACAGTGAGAGACAGAATAACAACAAAAAAATACAGAAAAATGCATTTAAAAAATGTTATAAATTGATTTGCATCTTAATGAGGGAAATAAGTATTTGACCCCCTCTCAATCAGAAAGATTTCTGGCTCCCAGGTGTCTTTTTATACAGGTAACGAGCTGAGATTAGGAGCACACTCTTAAAGGGAGTGCTCCTAATCTCAGTTTGTTACCTGTAAAAAAGACACCTGTCCACAGAAGCAATCAATCAATCAATCAATCAGATTCCAAACTCTCCACCATGGCCAAGACCAAAGAGCTCTCCAAGGATGTCAGGGACAAGATTGTAGACCTACACAAGGCTGGAATGGGCTACAAGACCATCGCCAAGCAGCTTGGTGAGAAGGTGACAACAGTTGGTGCGATTATTCGCAAATGGAAGAAACACAAAAGAACTGTCAATCTCCCTCGGCCTGGGGTTCCATGCAATATCTCACCTCGTGGAGTTGCAATGATCATGAGAACGGTGAGGAATCAGCCCAGAACTACACGGGAGGATCTTGTCAATGATATCAAGGCAGCTGGGACCATAGTCACCAAGAAAACAATTGGTAACACACTACGCCGTGAAGGACTGAAATCCTGCAGCTCCCGCAAGGTCCCCCTGCTCAAGAAAGCACATATACATGCCCGTCTGAAGTTTGCCAATGAACATCTGAATGATTCAGAGGACATCTGGGTGAAAGTGTTGTTGTCAGATGAGACCAAAATGGAGCTCTTTGGCATCAACTCAACTCGCCGTGTTTGCCAAGTTTCCTAAGAGCTAGAAGCAAGGCAGCCCTCTCTGTCGGCACCATTTTTTAAATTCATGGATTGTGTATGTGTGGCATTGAGGCTGAACTGGCTAGACAAAAGATTTAAGTACCTTTTGTACGGGGTATGGTAGTAGGTGCCAGGCGCAGCAGTTTGACTGTGTCAAGAACTGCAATGCTGCTGGGTTGTTCACGCTAAACAGTTTCCTGTGTGTATCAAGAATGGTCCACCACCCAAAGGACATCCAGCCAACTTGACTCAACTGTGGCAAGCATTGGAGTTAACATGGGCCAGCATCCCAGTGGAACGCTTTTGACACCTTGTAGAGTCCATGCCCCAACAAATTGTGGCTGTTCTGAGGGCAAAATGGGGTGCAACTCAATACTTGGAAGGTGTTTGTCTTGAAAAAAAAAACACAAGATAGAGAGAGATGGATGGATGGATATTCATTCTCTAAATAAGCTTTGTTGCACAATTAAGTCAATACACTACATTTCAAACAGAATTCTAATGAATTCAGGGATTGTAAAATTATACCTAGGCTAAGTTATAAGCCTTTCACAACCATAAGACCAACTAATAATGCAGTTATTTTATAAAAATAGTTAAACCTGCTTTTTTTTCTTTCAATAATCACTGATCTGGCTTCCATGTCTTATCTATGAAAATCCCCTTTTTGTTACAAATTTAACCAAAACCATGCACATCTAATAATGACAAAATAATTGTAGAATTTATTACAGAAAATGAACACAGGATTCCAAAACAATCTCTCAAGCACCAGCCCAAGTGCTAGCAAAAAAAGCCTGCTAATCAATTTCAAGTCTTGCCAACTTGGATCTATTTGCTAGCTAACAAGGTAGAACAGTTATGAACCCTCCTGTCTGTCTCCAACTGTTTGAACTGTCCACGTTGTTTAGATGTTAATTAAATGGCCTACCTAGCTATTATTTCTTAGAATGAGAATGAGTTGTCAATTCCTTACATAAATCTGCATTTTATGCTCATTGCACATTTATGACACAGACTACACAGCTAGCACATCTGGCTAAAATGCTGCCAGCTAGCGGTACCGCAAGGCTGCGCGCAACAAAATGAGCATTCATTTTCCAGAATCAATATTCTTTGAGTAGTTTTTGCTCTCTGTCAATTTTGTTAGTTGAGCCAATAAAAGGGTATCCTCTGTTACAGTAAAATGTCTCAATGTGTTTTGGTGTACATATGACCGATTTCTGTTGGACTAAACCTCAAATACAAATAGCGAGTTTAAACTGCTTGTCAGAGAGGAAGACGTGGTCTTTCATCTGTTGCGAGTGGCTTGGGGTGTGTGTGTGTGTGTGTGTGTTTTTATTTTTTAATTTTTTTTATATATATATATTTTTTTTATTATTATTTTTTTTGTGGGAAGGTGCACACAGCACAGAACGAGCCAAGGAGACGAGACCACGAAGACATGAGATCAAGCGGACATAAACGCTGATAAAAACGAAATAATGTGATTCTTGTGATTCTGGCATTTGGAATTTTGCGCTAAAACATACATTCAAATGAATCTAATTAATGCTTTATCGCCCAGCCCTACACGCATGATTAAGTAGCTTTGGATAAAGCGTCTGCTAAATGGCATACAGTGCATTTGGAAAGAATTCAGTCAGACCCCTTCACTTTCTCCACATTTTGTTACGTTACAGCCTTATTCCAAAATTGATTAAATAGTTTTTTCCCCTCATCAATCTACACACAATACCCCAGAATGACAAAGCAAAAACTGTTTTTTAGAAATGTTTGCAAGTAAGTATTCTTACCCTTTACTCAGTACTTTGTTGAAGCACCTTTGGCAACGAGTCTTCTTGGGTATGATGCTACAAGCTTGGTGAACCTGTATTTGGGGACTTTCTCCCATTCTCTGCAGATCCTCTCAAGCTCTGTTAGGTTAGATGGGGAGCGTTGCTGCACAGCTATTTTCAGTTCTCTCCAGAGATGTTCGATCGGGTTCAAATCCGGGCTCAAGGACATTGAGACTTGTCCCGAAGTCACTCCTGCGTAGTCTTGGCTATGTCCTTAGGGTCGTTGTCCTGTTGGAAGGTGAACCTTCACCCCAGTCTGAGCGCTCTGGAGCAGGTTTTCATCAAGGATCTCTCTACTTTGCTCCTTTCCTCTTTCCCTCGATCCTGACTAATCTCCCAGTCCCTGCTGCTGAAAAACATCCCCACAGCATAATGCTGCCACCACCATGCTTCACCGTAGGAATGGTATTGGTCAGATGATAAATGGTGCCTGGTTTTCTCCAGACGTGACGCTTGGCATTCAGGCCAAAGAGTTCAATCTTGGTTTCATCAGACAAGAGAATCTTGTTTCATCCACCTCTGGCCTGCTCGCCTCCCTACCTCTGAGGAAGCACAGTTCCCGCTCAGCCCAGTCAAAACTGTTCGCTGCTCTGGCACCCCAATGGTGGAACAAGCTCCCTCACGACGCCAGGACAGCGGAGTCAATCACCACCTTCCGGAGACACCTGAAACCCCACCTCTTTAAGGAATACCTGGGATAGGATAAAGTAATCCTTCTAACCCCCCCCCCCCCCCCCAAAAGATTTAGATGCACTATTGTAAAGTGGTTGTTCCACTGGATATCTTAAGGTGAATGCACCAATTTGTAAGTCGCTCTGGATAAGAGCGTCTGCTAAATGACTTAAATGTCATGGTCTGAGTCCGTTAGGTGCCTTTTGGTTAACTCCATGCGGGGTGTCATGTGCCTTCTACCGCGGTGCTTCCATCTGGCCACTCTACCATAAAGGCCTGATTGGTGGAGTGCTGCAGAGATGGCTGTTCTTCTGGAAGGTTCTCCCATCTTCACAGAGGAACTCTGGAGCTCTGTCAGAGTGACCATCGGGTTCTTGGTCACCTCCCTGACCAAGGCCCTTCTCCCCCGATTTCTCAGTTTGGCCGGGCGGCCAGCTCTAGGAAGAGTCTTGGTGGTTCCAAACTTCTTCCATTGATGAGTGATGGATGCCACTGTGTTCTTGGGGAACTTCAATCCCGCAGACATTTTTTGGTACCCTTCACTAGATCTGTGCCTTGGCATAATCCTGTCTCTGAGTTCTACAGACAATTAATTCGGCTTGGTTTTGGCTCTGACATGCACTGTCAACTGTGGGATCTTATATAGACAGGTGTGTGCATTTCCAAATCATGTCCAACTAATTGAATTTACCACAGGTGGACACCAATCAAGTTGTAGATATATCTCAAGGATGATCAATGGAAACAGGATGCACCAGAGCTCAATTTCGAGTCTCATAGCGAAGGGTTATAAATACTTTTATGTAAATATGGTATTTGTTTTTTATTTTTTATATATTTCTTAAAAACCAAACCTAAACCTGTTTTTGCTCTGTCACTATGGTGTATTGTGTGTAGATTGATGAGGAAAAAAGTAATAATTTAATCAATTTTAGAGTAAGGCTGTAACGTAAGAAAATGTCAAAAGGGAAGGGGTCTGAACACTTTACGAATGCACTCCATATTATAACATCTCTCCCATTTGGTGTCTTCAGGAGCAGCTGATGAAGCAGCAGCAGCAGCAGTGGCAGCAGCAGCACAGCCAAGCAGCCCAACAGAGCCAGCAGCAGCTCCCACCTCAGCAGCCTCAGCAGGGCACCCAGCAGCAGGGCCCTTCTCCGGGGGCCACCACACAGACCCAGGGTCCCAAGCAGCAGCAGCCAGGGTCCCTTCAGTACCCTCCACAGGGCTCCTTGGGCCGCGGCCCCCTGCCCATGAACTTTGACCCGCGCTGGATGATGATGCCCTACATGGACCCCCGGATGATGCAGGGGGGCATGCAGGGTCGACCTCCAGGGCCCATGGACTACTACCCGCCCAACATGCAACATGCAGGTGGGTACTCATGGTAGTGTGGTTTGATATATGAAATATTCAATCAAGGAGTTAGTATTTTGCCATAGGGCAGAATCTGAATTTGCAGGTCAATGGCAGATTTGTGCAAACCAGATTCAAATTTAGAATTTTGAGATTATGATAATGCAATAACGTTTATATGCTATAGGAAATGGCACTAGGTTGCCTGCCGTCATTGTTTATAATTGAGTATGACTTTTTTTCTAATGTAATACCCATTTCTGTTGCAGGGATGATGGGGCGAGAGCGCTCCGATTCGGGGGGCTCTGGTTCGGACACCTTCGACAGGCAGCAGCACCCGGGACACCCGAACCGTGGGACACCTCCCATGGATCCCAAACTGGCCTGGGGGCCTGAGGTGTTCCCTGGGGGCAGCGAAGGCAGGGGACTGAGCTCCCCTCTG
The DNA here is from genome assembly GCF_901001165.1 of Salmo trutta. Classification (NCBI taxonomy): domain Eukaryota; kingdom Metazoa; phylum Chordata; class Actinopteri; order Salmoniformes; family Salmonidae; genus Salmo; species Salmo trutta. Next base: position 37,220,095 of record NC_042992.1, read on the forward strand.
AGACAGAAGCAGGCACTGGAAGAGGATGATGTCAGTGGCAAAGGGCCTAGGTAAGACGGAGGGGGGGTGTCAGATGTCACACACACGATCATTTAAAGGGATACTTTTGGCAATGAGGCCCTTTATCTACATCCCTAGAGTCTGATGAATTTGTGGATACCATTTTTATCTCTGCATGCAGTTCAAAGGAAGATGCTAGTTAGCTTTGGCTCATGAAACTACCTCTAATTTCCTTAATACTAGAGACATAAAAGTGGTACCCATGAGTTCATCTGACTCTGGAAAAAGATAAAGGGCCAATCCCGAAGTATTCGTTTAATGATCAAATCATACAATACTGTTTGAAAAGGAAAATAGGTATTAGTTGAAATGAAATGAGATTAATATATGAATTCAGTCAGTTTTATAAGTACAGTATACGGTTTATGGAATAAATGTTTTTATTAAATCACCGGTTTTTATTTTAGGAGTGACACCCCTCCAGTCCGTGGTATGCGAGAGGGAGGGCCAGGCCCCATCCAGCAGCCCAACTCTGTTTCGGGCTCCTCCAACCAGACCCCACCCCCTGTGGGCACTCTGGTGGGGGGCCAGGGAGGAGGCAGCCACCACCCCCACCACCACCAGTCCTACATGGGTGGCCGGGGCAACTACAGCAACTTTCCCGACCAGGGCTCCCGCATGGCCCTACACCAGCAGCAGCAGAGGGGGAGTGGTGGAGGCTTCAGCCACCAGGATGAGGGCCAGGGCCACAAGGGTGGCCAGCAACAGGGACAGATCTGGGGGGTCTCCCACCCCCACTACGACCGCAATGGGCGCACTGACCTCTTCCCCCTGGAGAATAACAACCTCCACCACCCTCAACACCAACAACACCATGGTCATCAACAACACCAAGGCCCCTCCCACTTTCCCCTCCACCCCCACAAGCCAGAGAATGGCCGCGGTGAGAGAGGAGTCGAAGCCCCCAAGAAGGGTGACCCCTCGCCCCCACTCCAACAGCCGTCCCTCTCCTCCTGCTCATCCTCTTCCTCGTCATCCTCAGCCAGGGAGGACGGCAGCGGCAAGGCGGTCCTGCATCTCCTCCCACCTCAGCGCAAGGCTGACACAGGAACCGGGCAGAGACATGATGCAGGAAGCAGCAGAGAGATGAAGCAGGATAAGATGGGCCACAGCCACTCTCAGTCCTCTGTGACATCTCAGCAGTCCCAGCAGCAGCCCCAACAGCAGCAAAGGCAGGGCCAGGAGCAGCACCACCACCGTGATCCCAAGCCCAACCAGCGGGAGCGAGGGGGGAGGGAACACAAGACTGAGACCCAGTGGGGGCCACGGCCCGGCAGCAGCAACGCAGGAGGCCCCTCACACAACAGGAGAGGAGTGGGCGGAAACAACCGCGGAGGGGAGGATTCATCCAATCACCCAACAGCGTCTGACCACAACAAACTTTCCGGCGGCCAATCGGGTGGCAGCAACACCAACAAGAGGGCAGGGCCTATCAAGAGGCCTGTGCTGAAGGAGATGAAAAGAGAGGGTGGGGAGGGTGAGGGAGGAGAAAAGACCAGCGGTGGAGGCTCTGGAAAAGACAAAGACGGAGGCAATTCATCAGTCAAGCAGGAAACATCCTCCGGCCCACAGAGCTCCTCTGCAGTGTCTGGTAAAGAAGAGCCGGCTCAGACCGGTCCCAAACCCAGAAACGGATGGAAGGACCGAGCGGCGAACGAACGAGGAGGAGTGGGCAAGGGTCCCAAAGACGGTGTCAACCCCACCCCCTCATCAGGGTACTCCGGCCCCCCATCCAATAGGCGGGACAGAGAGCGCTCGTTGGAGAGGGGCGGGGGCGCATCATACCACGGCGGCTCGGCCCGTGGCAGCAGATCCAGCCGAGGACGAGGTGGCGAGTTCTACGGGCGTGGCCGGGGTTATCGGGGCACTTACACGGGCACGGCCGGGGTTGGCAGCGTTAGCCGTGGCAGGGCAGCAGGCAGCAGGAGCACCCGAGACTCCCGAGCTGGCGGAGGCTACCACCAAGAATTCAATGATGAGGCATCGGGGGCAAGGCGCAACCGAGGAGGGTCGCAAGCCAACCCGGGGCGCGCCCGTAACCACAGCGAGACCCGCAGCGAGGGTTCAGAATACGAGGAGGTCCCCAAGAGGAGGAGGCAGAGGGGGTCGGAGACGGGCAGTGAGAGTGCCGCCAGCGACCTGGCCCAGTCGGACAAGGAAGACCGCAAATCCAGCACCAAGAATGGCAGCGGCACAGATAACTTTACCAGTGGCGGCTCCGCCCCATCCAGAGGCTCCCAGGCCCGGGTGTTCACCCCCAGAGGGGTGCCCTCTAGGAGGGGTAGGGGGGGTGGTGGCGGCGGCGGGGGAGGAGGAGGTGGCAGCATCTATAGAAGTGGCGGAGGAGGAATGGCTGGAGGTCACAGGTCAGGATCCAGGGCCGACCCTCAAGGCTGGGCCTCCAAGTCCTCAGCCTCGGTCCGCAAGCAGCAGGGCCCAATGCAGTCGTCTGCACCCAAAGACACGGGTCGTGGAACCAGTGGGGAGGAGAAGTCAGTGGACGGAAGCCAAGCTCAGAATCAGGGAGGAGCAACCCCTCCACAATCTATCCTTGCTGCACCTACTCCAGCCCCACAGGGCTCCATGGAGAATGGAGGAGTTGGGACCCAGCAGTCCACGGCTAATCCCACTACCAACTCCAGCGGGCCCCTTCCTCTCTCCGGCCCGGACAGGTGTGGCTTCCCTTCCATCCCCCGGGATGGCTTTGAGCGCCCCCCGAGACGCCGTCGCCACGGGCGCTCTCAACACCAACAGGACAAGCCACCGCGCTTCCGCAGGCTGAAGGAGCGAGAGAACGCCGCTCGCATCAACGGAGGAGGACGACCCTCCTCGCCCTGCCAGAATTACATTCAGGATGTCACCGATGTCGCTCAGAAAGCGGTGCCCTCGACCGGCACTGCCCCCAACGCTAACCACATTGCTACCACAACTACCAACAACAACAGCAGTACCGGCACCCATCTTGGAAGCGCTAACGCAAACAGTCACCACCATCACTACAACCAGGGCAGCTCTGGCCCTGCCCACTCTCAGCATCACCACAACCCAGCAGGAGGCGCCAAATCCCCTGACTTCTCCAACCAGAACTCAGACCAGGCCAATGAGGAGTGGGAGACCGCCTCCGAGAGCAGTGACTTCACCGAGTTCCGGGAGAGGGAGGGAGGAGGAGGGAAGTCCTATTCCTCCCATCACCATCATCACCCACCCGGAAGAGGAGGTGGGGGGGGAGGAGGAGGGGTCGGAGAGCGAGAGATGACTGCGAAGGAGCAGGCAGCAAACAAGAGAAGCTTCTCTAGCCAGCGTCCCGGTATGGAGCGACAGAACAGGAGGGTCAACGCTGGAGGAAGAGAGGGAGGAGGGGGAGGAAGAGGCACGCGGGGCCCGCCCAGTGGGGGAGGAGGCGGAGCTGGAAACGGAGGGGGCCAACGCGGTGAGCGCCGTGGAAACTGGCCCTCACCCAAAAACAGGAAGTGAAGTAGAAGATCTGAAAACATTTCAAATGCATCCCCCTGCCCCACCCCTCTTCTTTATCCCTTTCTGTATCTATTGTTCCTTCAGCCTCTTATTGGTTCTCATCCCTTAACATATTAGCACATAGTTATGGAGACAGTGTACACACTCATGTTAAACCCCCCCCTCGCTTCTTTCTCCATCCAACTGCTATCTACCGTCCGTTATTGTAGTGTCACTCTGCTCCCCCCCTTTTCAGTTGTCCCCCCCCCACCCTTCAGAATTCCACCCAAATTTAGGTTTGATTAGACACCCTTGTTCATTTCGAACACACACCTCTTTTGACTGAGAACATAACAACAACAAAAAACATGTTTGCATTTACAAGCACAATATGACATATAACAGACATACACAACCACGTGCAGTAGTGTGTGTACGCAGTGTGACATGCCATGATAAACATGTTGGAGGAATTGGCTAGCCAGGAGAAGGCAGATTTTTATATTGATGTTACCTGTGTATATTTCTACCACGCTTTTGGTTGGGGTGGTATTCGGTAGGGCAGTTATCTTCATTATATTTTCCCACATGGGGTGGTTGGGGGGTTCAGGTTCTTCTTTCAACGAGAACAATTGTACCATAGATTATAATAAAAATTCTCTACCTTGTTTTTCCCCCCTCCTTTGTCAGTTTTGTTTCACCCCGCCACCCCACCCTTGAAACAGTTAGGTATGTGTATTTTTTTCTTCTGCAAAGCAGGTCATTAAAATACCTTTTTATACAACTCCCCCCACTTCCCTCTGAGTTTTTGATCTCCTGATCTGTTTAATTACTGTGACAGCCACAGTAGACCAGTTGAAGTACTACTGCTCACCCATCCACACTCTCCTCACATTGATTGTGTCTCGAATATCAATGTATTTGCTGCTTGTTCAGAACTAGGCTGTGTGATTGAGTTTTTGTTGACCTGCTCTTATTACTTTCCAATGCTCTTTTGGTTCTGTTAGAAAAAAGGCTCCCTCAACATAGCATTTTCTTCTCTGTTTTGCAGAAGAAAGATTCTCTCCTGTTCATTTTGATATTTGTTTACCCTAAGAAGACTGAATTGATAGCTTGAATGCTTTATATATACACACGCGCGCGCGCGCACACACACACACACACACACACACACACACACACACACACACACACACACACACACACACACACACACACACTACCGGTCAAAAGTTTTAGAATAACCTACTAATTCAAGGGTTTTTCTTTTTTCTACATTGTAGAATAATAGTGAAAACACATGGAATCATGTAGTACCCAAAAAAGTGTTAAACAAATCAAAATATTTTATATTTGAGATTCTTCAAATAGCCACTTTTTGCCTTGATGACAGCTTTGCACGCTCTTGGCATTCTCTCAACCAGCTTCACCTGGAATGATTTTCCAACAGTTTTGGAGTTACCAAATATGCTGAGCACTTGTTGGCTATTTTCCTTCACTCTGCGGTCCGACTCATCCCAAACCTTCTCAATTTTTTTGAGGTCGGGGGATTGTAGTGGCCAGGTCATTTGTTGCAGCACTCCATCACTCTCCTTGGTAAAATAGCCCTTACACAGCCTGGAGGTGTGTTTTGGGTCATTGTCCTGTTGAAAAACAAATGATAGTCCCACGAAGCCCAAACCAGATTGGATGGCATATCATCACTTCAGAATGCTGTGGTAGCCATGCTGGTTAAGTGTGCCTTGATTTCTAAATAAAATACTGACAGTGTCACCAGCAAAGCACCCCCACACCATAACCACCTCATCCATGCTTTAGGGTGGGAAATACACATGCGGAGATCATCCGTTCACCCACACTGCGTCTCAAAGACAGTGGTTGGAACCAAAAATCTCAAATTTGGACTCCAGACCAAAGGACAGATTTCCACTGGTCTAATGTCTATTGCTCGTGTTTTTTTGCCCCAAGCAAGTCTCTTCTTCTTATTGGTGTCCTTTTAGTAGGGGTTTCTTTGCAGAAATTCGGCCATGAAGGCCTGATTCAGTCTCCTATGAACAGTTGATGCATCTGTTACTTGAACTCTGTGAAGCATTTATTTGGGCTGCAATTTCTGAGGCTGGTAACTAATGAACTTATCCTCTGCAGCAAAGGTAACTCTGGGTCTTCCTTTCCTGTGGCGGTCCTCATGAGAGCCAGTTTCATCATAGCGCTTGATGGTTTTTGCGACTGCACATGAAGAAACTTTCAAAGTTCTTAATGTTCCGTATTTACTGACCTTCATGTCTTAAAGTAATGATGGACTGTCATTTCGCTTTGCCTATTTGAGCTGTTCTTGCCATAATATGGACTTGGTCTTTTACCAAATAGGGCTATCTTCTGTATACTCCCCCTACCTTGTCACAACGCAACTGATTGGTTCAAACTCATTAAGAAGGAAAGAAATTACACAAATTAACTTTTAACAAGGCGCACCTGTTAATTGTATTGCATTCCAGATGACTACATCATGAAGCTGGTTGAGAGAGAATGCCATGAGTGTGCAAAGCTGTCATCAAGGCAAGGGTGGCTATTTTAAGAATATCATCTCAAATATAACACTTTTTTGGTTACTACATGATTCCATATGTGTTATTTCATAGTTTTGATGTCTTCACTATTAATCTACAATGTAGAAAATAGTAAAAAGAAAGAAAAACCCTTGAATGAGTCGTTGTTCTAAAAAAATGTAACGGTTGTGTGTGTGTGTGTGTGTGTGTGTGTATATATATACACACACACACACACACACACACACTACCGTTCAATAGTTTATATATATAGATATTTTTGCATGAAATTTCTTGTCAGGGAGAAATCTGTTCACTGAAAATGCGAGAAGTAAATACGAAGTTATTTGATCTTATTTTAAGATACTGTTTATTCTTTTACCTTGAGAAAATGTTTTTTTGCTTCAAGAAATGAGTCCACACCTATAGTATAAAGAAATGGTTGGTCTATTTTTATTGAGCAAAGTTGTTACATTATGCAGCAGGTATCGTACTCGGTGTTAAGTTTGGCCATCGGCATATTGTGCTTTTATTATATTTATCTGCTGTCCTACTCAATGCAGGAAGGCTCTCTACTTAAACACAACTAACTGCACTGTGCTGTAGAAGAGACACTTGTAACCAAAGTAAGGCGGGCAAGAGCTCCATATTGAGGAAGTATTTTCAAAGCATACATTAATTCAAGATGGCCTCTCCAAAACCTCGATGGCAACTAAATGGCTCAATTGAACTGAATCTTGGACTACGGTGGGAAGTGGCAAGGGTGGCCTGTGTTCACACCACTGATTTCCCACATTTCCAAATACATTTGCAAAGTATAATATTATTCTCCAAGAGTGTTATAGGGAATACAAGGGTTTAGAACTTTTGATTTCACTGACAGATGTATCACACGACTAACAAAATGGCACACAGCTTGTTTTGAAGATTTGATGGGGGGGCGCATCCTACCAAATAATAGATTAAATTATAACTTTTTTTTATCTTCATCTGCATACATTTTTCACAGCTTGTAAGTTGGGGTTTGTTTGTTTACTGACAGCCACCGTTTTAAGATTAGCTTTGGGATGTTGTGAGTAGGGCATTTGAGTGTGTGTGTGTGTGTGTGCGCATTTTCTGGTGTCTATAATATCTTATTTGGGGGGGGGGGGGATTATGTGGATGGCAAACACTTTTGCCTTGTTTTGCCCACACATAGTTTTAACAACTATATTAAGACAATTCTACCGTTTTTTTCTTATATACATTCACGTATATACATTCAAGTGTGTGTGTGTGTGTGTGAATATATGTTTATCCAAATGAAGTACATAATCAGTTCTTGGGGTGTATTGAAATGTTTACCATACTCTCTAAGGCAGGCAAAATGAAGTGGGTGTATTTTATTTTTCACTATGACTTCTACTGAGCATGACCACATCCATGGGTGCAGCTCACCTTGCCTGTGAAAACAGTGGTAGCCATACACTTAACACAGTCTCGTATGAGCCCTGCATCCTTCCTTAACACTTACTGTTGATGTGCTCATATTGTATGTACCCATGTTTAAAGAAAAAAATAGTGTATTCTTGAAAACCTCAAAGATTGTACTATATTTCCAGCATCACCAAGGTACCTGGAGTGGTTAAAGCTGTTCTATAATTTATGGTTTATTAATGGAGCCGTAATATACACACATGTATGTATGTATGTATGTATGTATATTGGTGTGTATCTAAGTTTTTGTCTACCCCAACTTACATTCCCACAAACTAATGTTGCCATTTTTTAAGTTCAAGGGAGCAATGTACAAGCAGAGGAGTGTCTTATACAGAGAAAGTTAAATAAACTTTTTGTTTTAATGGAAAATCTGGTTTTGTTTTGATTTTATTATGAATGGCCACCCCCTGTAAAGAAGAGGTGGACACAAATTAAATCTATATTATTTTAACCACCTGGGCAATGGTAGGTGGTTACGTATAGTGCATTCGGAAAGTATTCGCACCCCTTCAATTTTTCCACATTTTGTTACGTTACAGCCTTGTTCTAAAATTTATTAAATCGTTTTTCCCCCCTCAACAATACCCCATAATGACAAAGCAAAAACAGGTTTTTAGAAATGTTAGCAAATTTATTCAATACATTTTTTTATCACATTTACGTAAGTATTCAGGCCCTTTACTCAGTACTTTGCTGCCAAAGATGCTTCAACAAAGTACAATCACAGCCGGCAATCACAACCTCAGTCTGAGGTCCTGAGTGCTCTGGAGCAAGTTTTCATCAAGGATCTCTGGGTACTTTGCTCTGTTCATCTTTCCCTTGATCCTGACTAATCTCCCAGTCCCTGCCGCAAAAAAACATCCCCACAGCATGATGCTGCCACCACCATGCTTCACCGTATGGATGGTGCCAGGTTTCCTCCAGACGAGATGCTTGGCATTCAGGCCAAGGAGTTCAATCTTGGTTTCATCAGACCAGAGAATCTTGTTTCTCATGGTCAGAGTCTTTAGGTGTTGTCGTGCCTTTTACTGAGGAGTGGCTTCCATTTGGTCACTAACCATAAAGGCTTGATTGGTGGAGTGCTGCAGAGATGGTTGTCCTTTTGGAAGGTTCTCCAATATCTACAGAGGAATCTGGAGTTCTGTCAGATACCATCGTGTTCTGGGTCACCTCCCTGACCAAGGCCCTTCTAGCTAAATTGCTCAATTTGGCTGGGCGGCCAGCTCTAGGAAGAGTCTTGGTGGTTCCAAACTTCTTCCATTTAAGAATGATGGAGGCCACTATGTTCTTGGGGACCTTAAATGCTGCAGAAATTTTTTTGGTACCCTTCCCCAGATCTGTGCCTTGACACAGTCATGCCTCAGCTCTACAGACAATTCCTTTGCCCTCATGGCTTGGTTTTTGCTCTGACATGTAGTATCAACTGTGGGACCTTTTTTATATAGACAGATGGGTGCCTTTCCAAATGTCCAATCAATTGAATTTACCACAGGTGGGCTCCAATCAAGTTGTATAAACATCTCAAGAATGATCAATGGAAACAGGATTCACCTGAGCTCAATTTCGAGTAGCATAGCAGAGTCTGCAAAATAAGGTATTTCTGGTTTTAATTTTTTATACATTTGCAAAAGAAATCTGAGCCTATTTTCGCTTTGTGGTATTGTGTGTCGATTGATGAGGGAAAAAAAGATTTAATTAATTTTAGAATAAGGCTGTAACGTAACAAAGTGGAAAATGTGAAGGGGTCTGAATTCTTGCCTAAAAAGGATAAACATTTAAAAAGTTTCAATTTTTATTACATTCGTTGAGGATGGTCCTCCTCTGACGAGCCTCCACGGCTCTATGCCACTACATGCTCAGCCATGCATTGAACATTGCAGTATTTTTTGTGAACAGTGATTGAGTTACAGTGACTTCAGAAAGTATTCATACCCCTTGACTTATTTCTAATTTTGTTGTGTCACAGCCTGAATTTAAAATGGATTAAAAAATCCTCACACAATCATGCAAAATCCCCATAATGACAAAGGGAAAACATGTTTTTAGAAATGTTTGCTAATATATATTAAAAAAATCAAATACAGAAATATCTGATTTTCATAAGTATTCACACCCCTGAGTCAATACTTTGTGGAAGCACCTTGGGCAGCGATTACAGGTGTGAGTCTTTCTGGGTAAGTCTAAGAGTTTTCCACATCTGGGTTGTGCAACATTTGCCCATTATTATTTTCAAAATTCTTCAAGTTTTGTCAAATTAGGTGTTGATCATTGCTAGACAACAATTTTCAGGTCTTGCCATAGATTTAAACAGATGTTTTAAGTCAAAACTAACTAGGCCACTCAGAAACATTCACTATCTTTGTAAGTAACTCAAGTGTAGGTTTGGCCTTGAGTTTTAAGTTATCGTCCTGCTGAAAGGTGAATTCATCTCCCAATGTCTGGTGGAAAACAGACTGAACCAGGTTTTCCTCTAGGATTTTGCCTGTGCTTAGCTCCATTCTGTTTATTTTTAATCATGAAAAACGTTCCAGTCCTTAACCATTAAAAGCATACCGCATAACATGATGCAGCCACCGCTATGCTTGAAAATATAGAGCAATGGAGTGCTCAAGTTGGTAGCCAAGAAGTGCTTTGAAAGTCTGATCCAACCATCATCCCGGAAACCCTAGACCCACTCCAATTCGCATACCGCCCCTAACAGATGACACCATCTCAATCGTACTCCACACTCCCCTTTCCCACCTGGACAAAAGGAACACCTATGTGAGAATGCTGTGCATTGACTACAGCTCGGCGTTCAACACCATAGTGCCCACAAAGCTCATCACTAAGCTAAGGACCCTGGCACTAAACACCTCTCTGCCTATGGATCCTGGACTTCCTGACGGGCCACCCCCAGGTGGTAAGGGTAGGCAACAACACATCTGCCATGCTGATCCTCAACACGGGGCCCCATCCTGTATTCCTTGTTCACCCACGACCGTGTGGCCAGGCGCAACTCCAACACCATCGTTAAAGTTTGCTGACGACACAACAGTGGTAGGCCTGATCACCGACAACGATTAGACAGCCTATAGGGAAGAGGTCAGAGACCTGGCAGTGTGGTACCAGGACCACAACCTCTCCCTCAACGTGAGCAAGACAAAAGAGATGATTGTGGACTACAGGAAAAGGAGGGCCGAACCAGCCCCCATTCACATCGATGGGGCTGTAGTGGAGCGTGTCGAGAGCTTCAAGTTCCTTGGTGTCCACGTCACCAACAAACTATCACGGTCCAAACACACAGAGAAAGTCGTGAAGATGGCACGATAACGCCTTATCCCCCTCAGGACACTGAAAAGACTGGCTCTATTGATACACCACCCAAAGTGTAATTAATAACTTCACCATGCTCAAAGGGATGTTCAATGTCTCTTTTAATATTACCCATCTACCAATAGGTGCCCGTCTTTTTAAGGCATTGGAAAACCTCCCTGGTCTTTATTGTTGAGTCTGTGTTTGAAATTCACTGCTCAATTGAGGGACCTTACAATTATCTGTATGTGTGGGGTACAGAGATGAGGTAGTCATTTAAAAAATAATGTTAAACACTATTATTGCACACAGAGTGAGTCCATGTAACATATGTGACTTATTTAGCCTTGCCATTACAAAGTGGTTGAATACTTATTGACTCAAGACATTTCAGCTTTTCTTTTTTTATTAATTGTAAATATTTTGAAAAACATATTTCCACTCTGACATTATGGGGTATTGCTGACAAAATATCTAAATTTAATTCATTTTAAATTCAGGCTGTAATACAACAAAATGTGGAAAAAGTCAAGGGGTGTGAATACTTTCTGAAGCCACTGTATAATATTAGCCTAAATTATGACTATCCAATCTACTCACCACAGTAGGAAATCTTACATAAGTCTGCGAATGCAATGAAAGATGCATGGGATGCTTTATTATAAAGGTGCATTTTTATGGTGAAAATTTGCTTCCCCAAACTTAAATCATGCGCTGCCTATGGGAGCGAGGAGGACAGAGGAAAAGAGAGAGACCCGACTCAACTCAAACTAAACTGTTTATTGTCCAGCTATTCTGCTCCAACTCCAAACCCCTACAACTGAAAAGATAAGAGCATATCACCGCTTTAAAAACAGAGCTGAGAGCTCTCCATACAGAATGGTTCTCATATATTCTATAAATATCCAATGCTTTTTTTGTCTACCCTACCCCAAACCCATGATCATTTATATCAATAATGTAATTAAATATTTATTTATTTGACACATTGCAGTTTTACCATCTCACCAACTGGAGGCGCTGCAGCACCCATACTTCGCATGTCTATGCCCGTATGCAAATGCATGTTCACACACACAAATAAACAGTCTTGCACATCAGATATAAGCCCTTTGTTTACTATACAATGTGAAGGAACAGTCACAATCACAGATCAGACAGATAGACATACCAAAGTGATCTGCATGTATTATCCAGCTCATCATTGACACCATTTGGCCAAGAGGCAGAAGAACAGCTGCATCTGAGGGGTTTGTTATAATATTTCCAGTATCGGACAGGAAATTAATGAGAAGATTAATGTACATTTTCACAATTCTCAAGATGCTCACAGAAATGCTGACTTGCAGGGCAGCTAGCTATGTATACTAGTGGCTACTCTCTGATGCCACAGAACAGTGCAGTGTCAAACCTATTGAGCGGTGTCTCTTAAAAGGGGTCTGAATACTTCCCGAATGCACATCATGGTCTTGCAGATTGATGATTAGTGTATGGAGGACAGGACCTTGCAATTTATTGGATTAGGGAATACTGCTCAGCTATGGTACTGGTGTTATTTAAATCTGGACAAAGAAAACTGCATTAATAAGAATTGACTGGCTACTACAAGCCATGTAAAGTCAATGCCGCCACTACAGAACTTGGTCACCTTTGTTACAGCATGATATTCACGAAGGACCCAAAAATATGAGGAACCGTATTCCTGCATTGCCCAAAGTAGGCATATATCTGTAGAAAAGTCATTACAAGCAGATGAGGAAATATCAAAGATATTTGTTATAGCTTCTGTTCCCATCCTACATTTTATACTTGACAATATATTAATCATATTAATCATATAATAAAACCTACGTTTTTCAGATTTTCAGTTGATAACAAAAAATATTGTAGTTGTTGAAAGACTTATTAAACTACAGTATCCATAGACGTGTCTCTGAATTTGTACGTCATCAATTTGCCTACAACGAAAACCTCTGCAGTGGTTAACTGGGAGGTGGTGTCCTTTTAATTTACAACACTAAATATTACGATTATTATATTTTACTGGCGTGAAAATCACTTAACAGGGGGTAAGTTACCTGAATTACTATATGTTTTCATATGAGACATGATATAGTTTTAGAGGACTTGCGACTAAAAACTGAACAAATTTCATCCGGCCTAGTTTGGACGTTGCGCCATATTGAATGTAACTGCTAGCTAAGGATGTAGCTAACTAGCTATCATTTTCTTCTGCTGGTCATTTAGCATAACTCTTGTGTATGCTACTAACTACGATTGTTGATGTGACATAGGTATTTTCATGGGTAATATCCTTATTTCTTACACTTCCAATGTCAACTACCAATATTTTAACTAGCTACTGTAACGTTAACCACACACATTTGGACGGTCGGTAGCGCGAGCAAACTAGTAGGTAAGCCTCTTACAGTTAACTACAACATGTTATCTAGCTAATTGCTCTGTTATGATTTATAAATGTGTCTTTGAGTGTAGTTAGCGACCTATAATGTTTGTGTTGCTAAAACTATCAAGTTCAGGCCGTTTTCACTTGACTGAATTCAATCGACCCCTCAAACTAAACTCTGGACTTAAGTCAGTTCCACTGTATTTTTTTCATTGTTCCCCTCTAATCATGGACTGAGTTAGACCTGGGACACCATGTGGGTGCAATAAATTATCAAGTAAAACCGAAAATCTGCAAGCTCCGGGGACCTCGTAGTGTAAGAGTTGCAATAGGCGCAAATCTATGTCTGTTGAATGTCTTTACCCATTAGTCTCCCGAGATGAGCAGTTCAGAGGAAGTGTCATGGATCTCCTGGTTCTGTGGACTGAGGGGAAACGAGTTTTTCTGTGAGGTCAGTATCTACCAACACCCAGAGCAATATTGTCACTCATTGACCAAAAAGTTAATGTCAGCTAAGACATGGGTGGCCAACCCATATCCTGTGTGTGCAAAAACCTGATTTGGCTAACCAAGGTCCCGATGGGCAGGTGGTGAGTTGAGGGCTGGAACAAAATCTTATTATTCACAGCCACCTCTTACTACACAAACTCTTCCAAGAAGGAATAGGTTTGATATTTCTCTCATTTCCATCACCCCTTCTGTCCTCTCGTCCATTGACAGGTGGATGAGGACTACATCCAGGACAAGTTCAACCTGACTGGGCTCAATGAGCAGGTTCCCCACTACCGCCAGGCTCTGGACATGATCCTGGACCTAGAACCAGGTCAGACCAACTCCAGAACCATCTCTACTGCACTCGGAAGTACAGAACATTCCACACAATCTAAATCGGAATACCAATGTTATGGTTGCATCTAGGGTTGTGGCAGTCACAAAAATTGTCAGCTGGTGATTGTCAAGCAAATAACTGGTTGGTCTCAGGGTAATTGACCGTTAATTAACTAAAACATATTTAGCATCACCTGGCTTCCCAACAAGCCACTGATGCAGGCCTTTGGAACATCTACATTTTAAAGAGTCTTATATAGCATACACCTTCACAATAAATCCATTATTTATTTTAGATGGGTCTAAAGACTCATGATATGAAGAAAATGTAGTCCATTTCAAAAGAACAGAATAGCATATTGAGTTGTCCTTATGTTAGGTCCTGATCTGGCTATGCCAAATGGCTGTGGGCTACACTAGTTCATTTAGCAGACAAACTTGCTTAGAATTCCATGGCATTATTTTATAGTATCAAGAACACAATTTTTTTTTTTTTACTTTAGTATATTTAGTAAATATTTTATTTCATTAAGTAAGCATTTCATGCTAGGGTCGAAACCTGTTGTATTTGGCGCATGTGACATAAAATTTGATTTGATTTTAGCGTAAACTGCAGCTTAGATTGCAGCCCAAATAAATGCTTCAGAGTTCAAGTAACAGACACATCAACATCAACTGTTAAGAGGAGACTGTGTGAATCAGGCCTTCGTGGTCGAAGTGCTGCAACAAAACCACTACTAAAGGACAACAATAAGAATAGACTTGCTTGGGCCAAGAACACGAGCAATGGACATTAAACTGGTGGAAATCTGTCCTTTGGTCTGATGAGTCCAAATTTGAGATTTTTGGTTCCAACCGCCGTGTCTTTGTGAGACGAAGAGTTGGTGAACGGATGATCTCTGCATGTGGTTCCCCCGTGAACCGTGGAGGAGGAGATGTGGGGCTGGTGACACTGTCAGGGATTTATTTAGAATTCAATGCACACTTAACCAGCATGGCCATCTGGTTTGGGCTTAGTGGGACTATCATTTGTTTTTCAACAGGACAATGACCCAACACATCTCCATGCTGTGTAAGGGCTATTTGACCAAGAAGGAGAGTGATGGAGTGCTGCATCAGATGACCTGGCCTCCACAATCCCCCGACCTCAACCCAATTGAGATGGTTTGGGATGAGTTGGACTGCAGAGTAAAGGAAAAGCAGCCAACAAGTGCTCAGCATATGTGGGAACTCCTTCAAGACTGTTGGAAAAGCATTCCTCATTAAGCTGGTTGAGAGAATGCCAAGAGTGCAAAGCTGTCAAGGCAGAGGGTGGCTACTTTGAAGAATCTTTTATTTAACACTTTCTTGATTACTACATGATTCCATTTGTGTTATTTCATAGTTGATGTCTTCACGAGTATTCTACAATGTAGAAAAATAAAGAAAAACCCTTGAATGAGTAGGTGTGTCCAAACTTTTACTGGTACTGTAGGTACTCCTATATGATTCATTTAGAGTTATTAATGTAACTTTAGTTGTTCTACAAACGTTGGGCTATACAGTGCCTTCGGAAATTATTCAGACCCCTTTACTTTCTCCACATTTTGTTAGGTTACAGCCTTATTCTAAAATTGATTGAATTGTTTTTTCCCCCTCAATCTACACATTTTTAGAAATGTTTGCTAATTAATAAAAACAAACTGAAACATTTACTTTACTCAGTACTTTGTTGAAGCACCTTTGGCAGCAATTACAGCCTTGAGTCTTCTTGGGTGTGATGCTACAAGCTTGGCACACCTGTATTTGGGGAGTTTCTCACATTCTTTGCAGATCCTCTCAAGCTCCGTCAGGTTGGATGGGGAGTGTCGCTGCTCTGCTATTTTCAGGTCTATCCAGAGATAGTCGATGTGGGTTGAAATCTGGGCTCTGGCTGGACTAAAGGATATTCAGAGACTTGTCCTGAAGCCACTCCTGCGTTTTCTTGGCTGTGTGCTTAGGGTCGTTGTCCTGTTGGAAGGTGAACTAGATCTCTCTGTACTCTGCTCCATTCACGTTTCCCTCGATCCCAGTCCCTGCCGCTGAAAAACATCCCCACAACATGAACATGCAACTACCATGCTTCACCGTAGGGATGGTGCCAGGTTTCCTCCAGACGTGACTCTTGGCATTCACGCCGTAGAGTTCAATCTTGGTTTCATCCGACTAGAGAATCTTGTTTCTCATGGTCTGAGAGTCTTTTAGGTGCCTTTTGGCAAAATCCAAGCGGGCTGTCATGTACCTTTTTACTGAGGAGTGGCTTCCGTCTGGCCACTCTACATTAAAGGCCTGATTGGTTGAGTGCTGCTGAGATGGTTGTCCTTCTGGAAGGTTCTCCCATCTCTACAGAGGAATCTGGAGTTCTGTCAGTTACCATCGGGTTCTGGGTCACCTCTCTGACCAAGACCCTTCTTCCCCAATTGCACAGTTTGGCCGGGCGGCCAGCTCTAGGAATAGTCTTGGTGGTTCCAAACTTCTTCCATTTTAAGAATGATGGAGGCCACTGTGTTTTTGGGCACCTTGAATGCTGCAGACATTTTATGGTACCCTTCCCCGGATCTGTTCCTCAGCACAATCCTGTCTCGGAGCTCTACATAAATTCCTTTGACCTTCTTGGCTTGGTTTTGTGGGACCTTACATAGACAGGTGTGTCCCTTTCCAAATCATGTCCAATCAATTGAATTTTCCACAGGTGGACTTCAATCAAGTTGTTGAAAGATCTCAAGCATTATCAATGGAAACAAGATGCGCCTGAGCTCAATTTCGAATCTCATAGCAAAGAGTCTGAATATTTATGTAAATAAGGTATTTCTGTTTTTTGTCAATACATTTGCAAAAATGTCAACCTGTTTTTGGCCTCGTCGTTTATGGGGTATTGTGTGTAGATTGCTGAGGATTTTTGATTTTAAAAAAAAATGTTAGATTAAGCTGGTAACGTAACACAATGTGGAAAAAGGCAAGGGGTTTGAATAATTTCCGAAGGCACTGTATGTTTCGATTTTTAATACATTGTAAGGCTGCATGATGCGACTGTAATGGTGACTTGAAAAGGTTGCTTGAAATGCATGAGCTCTGCTTCATACACACTTCATTAGTCTCTCATTCACAATTTGACGAGCACTTGAGAATGCCTTGAATTTTTAACTGCGGCATCCCCTTTGGCCGTAATGCACCCTAAAAGAATCCATGCCTTTTGTGGCCAGTGGCCGTTTTGCCCTCCTTCCATCACGTGATCGGGTCTTTCTCACAGGCTACAGGTGAAGACAGACACATCAGGGACGCAACTGTGCGCGTCCTTATCCATTTCCGAGGTGCACGTTGAAGATATTGGAAGAACTGTCCACATTTACTTTTCGTCAGCCAACAAGATGAGTAGGCCTAATGAACAGCAAAGCACTGGCCTATGTCAATCTACTATCCCCCATAGTACAACAGTTGACCTATTCTGTGTGAGAAATAAATATTCCAAACATAGTCTGGGACAGTTGTGGGATGCGATGGATCCCAAATTAATAAAACTAGCATAAAAAAACTGTTTTACGCAATGTGGCTGACGCAACAGATCAGAACATTTTAGCTTAAAATGTTGATAAACTATTAGGCTATTTCTTCACATTCATAAGCGCAGCAATGCAAACACGGCAGTAGGCTATAAACGTGAATGTTCCATTAGCGGAAAACACCATTATCAAAAGTGACAGCAAATGCGATTATGCATGTAATGTTTTAATTATAAATGCATTTTTATGTTAAATTATCTTCCCCAAACTTGAAACTCATGCACTGCTTGTGTATGCCAGTTAGGCTCTATACCCCTTGTAAAGCGGATTCAGGTGCTTCATTTTAAGAAGTTATTTGGCCACTTTTTGTTGTGATATAAACCTTATAAAAACACATCGGCCTATGGGCTAGGCGGCGACTGATTTTTGAAAAAGTCGCAATAAAAAGGCAGTAATTTGGCTGGGAATCATTCACAAGTGATAAGCTAATATTGTGACCCATCAGACTATTCTTGATTTAATCTTGTCTTGACATATACTAAATATGTGTGAAATTTGTTTTGATTTAGAATGGACCATTATCATGCACCTGTCTCTAAAGCCTTACAGAGTACAGACGAGTTTATTATTAAGGCACATTTAAGTTCACATGTTCAAGAAGGCATTTCTGCAGGAAAAACAGTCAAGTTTTAAATTCCTCTCCTGTGAAGTAGTGATGTATGTCATATGCCCAGCTTTCTGTAATGTGTCACAGTTATGTACATGTGCACAATTCTGCTTTCGTGAGTAATCTTTAAATCAAATCACCATATGAATGGCCTCTTCCCCTATCTCTTATAACCTGTTCCCTTTTCTCTCTGTTTTACAGATGAGGAGCTGGAGGACAACCCTAACCAGAGTGACCTCATAGAGCAGGCAGCAGAGATGCTCTATGGGCTGATCCATGCACGATACATCCTCACCAACAGGGGCATCGCTCAGATGGTACAGCAACTACCCTTTTCTGTTTCCAATGTTTGTTGAAAGGCTGCATGTCAAATGTATGCAGCATGTCAATTGTATGCCGCATTTCTCTGGAAACGTTTTTCACGTTTCTCCATCTCTCTTTCTCAGTTGGAGAAGTATCAGCAGGGGGACTTTGGCTACTGTCCCCGAGTCTATTGTGAGAACCAGCCCATGCTTCCCATTGGTGAGTGTGTGTTGGTCTTGTTTGAACCATTACCACTCAGTTGACACTGGTTGTTTTGATCCACCTCAGAGCACTATTTGCATCATGGCTTTGCATGTTAATAGGTCAGTCTTTGTCATCCAGCCACATTGCAGCATTCATAACCCAAACTATGCAAAGCAGATCCTCTATACAGTCCAGTATCTCTGAATCCTCTGTGTAAGGTTTTAATGTATCATATCACAACCATGTCAGATCCAGTCTAATGTCCAAGAGACACCTGGATGAATACAATAGTGTGCTCGAGCATTTCATAATAACTTCAGACCAGTAATGTCTAAATTCTTCCCCCTCTCCGTCCCCCTATCCCTCCCTAGGTCTGTCGGACATTCCAGGCGAGGCTATGGTGAAGCTGTACTGCCCTAAGTGTATGGACGTGTACACTCCCAAGTCCTCCCGGCACCACCACACGGACGGGGCCTACTTCGGCACTGGATTCCCCCACATGCTCTTTATGGTGCACCCCGAGTACAGGCCCAAGAGGCCCGCCAACCAGTTTGTGCCTAGGTCAGTACAACTGTGTCACCCTTCAATAGGGATGTGCATTTTCGAGTCATGCCAACATAATGCACTGAAAGCAAAAGGGTCCTAGATCAATTTCTACTCACTGATAACAGATAACTTTCTAAGAAATTCCAAGTACATACCAAAGAGTCATGTAAAATAAATGTTACCATAATCTCTTTATAAGACCCCTATCACACTCTCATCAAGATGTAATGAATTCTCATGTCCTCACAACAGGCTCTATGGATTCAAGATCCACCCCATGGCTTACCAGCTCCAGCTGCAAGCAGCCTCCAGCTTCAAGAGCCCTGTCAAAGCCATCCGCTAAAGCCCAGAGAGGGAGTGGGAGAAAGAGAAAGGGATGATTGAGGAGACGGGTCATCTGCACAAAGCTCCATACAGATGCCTCCTCTCTGTCCTGCAGACTTTATTATTTAGTTTAGATTAGAATGATTGAGAACAATGTGTAAAGACAAAAACGCCCAGCTTTCTTTCCCAAACCCTTACACACACACACATTTAGGATTCCATGCATCTACGTTACCAAACTCATCAGTGCCGAAACATAAAAGGGGTAGGGGAAGAAAGTCCATGGATGTTATTGGATTTGACACTGCTGTTTCTTTCAGTGATATTACCACATGTTGCCCCTATGAACTCGCTCCACGTTGAGTTGTTTTCGGTCCTGTCTTTGGCACAGTTTGGTAAAGGGTCATGGTAGACCATCACCACTGGTTGAATAACAATTCCTCTGCTACCCCCATACCCATGTACACTGTGGCTGGCACTCAGAGACCGCTTGGTTGATGATAAGGACAAAGTCTGTCACTAAGGGTGTTGCCATTTCACCTCTTCTGTAAACCATTGTTTTACCAAGGCACTCGTGCAGGCTTGTATCACTCTTTTATTGTGTGATACTCAGAGGCCAGTGTGTCAAGGCGGTCATTCACAATACAAGTGTTCTGTCAAATTTGCCTTAAACTTTGAGAAACTGCACAGGTGCTGTGGTTTATAGGAAGTGCACCTCTAGGACATAGTATAGCTGTGAATTTTTACACGCTAGATGTAGGATAGACCACGAATAAACCTGAAATGAATGAAATGTTCTAGAATGACCAGGAAAATACATAACCCACCTGCTGTCTCTGCGTGTCACCCAAAACAACAGTCCTGTGTGTGCGGCACTGAGAATGTCAGCTCTGTCACATGTTGCTGGGTTAGTATCACTGCAAAAGTACACATCTCTCTCCACAACTGCACTGATTTAACTGGTGTCCCTCCACACATTATAGTAGTATTATTTATGTAAAATCTAGCGACAGAAAATCAGTTTTTATTTTGTGATGCAGTTGGGGTTTCAGCGCCCTACTGCAGGTGTACATTTGATTCCTAGTTGCAAAAAGTAGAACTCTTGATATGTTTTGATCCAGAACAGTAAGGATGATTTGTCAAGATTATATTTAATGTAGGTCTGTTTTTTTTTGGGGCAACTGTGGAAGTGACCAGGATTCAGAATTCTCAATAAACGTTGTTTTCTTTTCATACAATTATGTTGATTGGTTTATGTATAAATTAGATTGTTATTTCTCCATAGTCACCATGACATTTTTGTAAAAAAATTAAATCCCTTGAAAGTATGGGACTACTGTATGTCCCTCTGAATCTTTTAAGAGACACCACTCACCACTCAATAGGTTTGATATTGCACTGTTCCGTTGCCTCACTGTGGCCAGTAGTGTACATAGCTGCCCTGCAAGTCAGCAGTTCTGTGGGCATCATGAGAATTGAGAAAATGTACATTCTCATTCACTGATACCGGAAATATTGTAACAGCTGTACTTCTGCCTCTTGGCTAAATGGTGTCAATGATGAGCTGGAGAATACATGTAGACCATTTTGAAATGTCTGATCTGTGAAGGAGAGTGATGGAGTGCTGCATCAGATGACCTGGCCTCCACAATCACCCGACCTCAACCCAATTGAGATGGTTTGGGATGAGTTGGACCGCAGAGTGAAGGAAAAGCACCCAACAAGTGCTCAGCGTATGTGGGAACTCCTTCAAGACTGTTGGAAAAACATTTCAGCTGAAGCTGGTTGAGAGAATGCCAAGTGTGCAAAGCTGTCATCAAGGAAAAGGGTGGCTACTTTGACTGGTACTGTATGTCAGAGTATCATTGGAGAAATGGATTTTGGGAAAAGGCTATTTTCTTGCCTGCCAAAATCCCACTTCCCCCTTCAATCTTGGGACTGCAAGGCCTGGCATACTTCAGAATAATTTTGGTAGCTCATGTTGACCAGTAGTGTGTGCCACAGAAAGTATTTGATTCTAGACACAAAATTAAGGAAATTAGAAGGGGGGGATTTCTTGCATGCCGAAATCCGCCCCCCCCCCCCCCCCCCCCCCCCTCACACTTTTTATCTTGGGACTGCAAGGCCTGGCACACTTCAGAATCATTTTTGGTGACCTATCATGCCCTCTGATGTGTGGCATAGGAAGTATTACACTCTAGTCACAAAAGGAAGTGGTTATTTCAGCCATAATAGTTTTCAGAGCCCTCTACTGTTCTCTCTACCCATCCCCCAATCCCCCATCCCATCGTGCTTTTCCCTCTAATGGCTTTTCCTACATTTTTTTTTACACTTTTTCTGTTTTAGTTTTTAAGAATGTAGGTACAGTAGTAATAGTAACAATAATAAATCCAAAATGTGTACTCTGGGTGAAAAATAAATATGTAAGTCAACATGAGTGCATATCC
This sequence comes from Salmo trutta, assembly GCF_901001165.1. Classification (NCBI taxonomy): domain Eukaryota; kingdom Metazoa; phylum Chordata; class Actinopteri; order Salmoniformes; family Salmonidae; genus Salmo; species Salmo trutta. Next base: position 37,242,171 of record NC_042992.1, read on the forward strand.
ATAATCATAGTAAACTGTTATAATAATAGAAAGATTTTTTTCAATAAATGTATAATAATTTAATAAACAAAACTATGACTGTATTTGTATTTAGTATTTATTATGGATCCCCATTAGCTGCTGCCAAAGCAGCAGCTACTCTTCCTGGGGTCCAGCAAAATTAAGGCAGTTTATACAATTTAAAAACATTACATTACATTCTTCAGATTGCACAACACATTGTGTGCCCTCAGACACATACTCCACCACTACCACATATCTACAGTACTAAATCCATGTGTATGTATAGTGTGTATGTTATCGTGTGTGTGTGTGCATGTGTATGTATGCGTCTGTGCCAATGTTTGTGTTGCTTCACAGTCCTCGCTGTTCCATAAGGTGTTTTATTATCTGTTTTTTAAATCTAATTGTACTGCTTGTGTCAGTTACTTGATGTGGAATAGAGTTCCATGTAGTCATGGCTCTATGTAGTACTGTGTGCCTCCCATAGTCTGTTCTGGACTTGTGGATTTTGAAGAGACCTCTTGTGGCATGTCTTGTGGGCTGTTACGGATACAGGTATCCTGTGTGTATTTGTTTTCTCTCCTTCTGCCCTAGTCACAGGTGGCAGTCATCAGTCGCCAATCTGAAGACACACCTGCTCCTTTTCATTTACCCAATCACATCCCCTTGGTTTATAAGAAACCCAATCAGTTGTCACTAGAGCCATCTCTCTTTTGTTTTTGTGCTCTTGTTTTAGTGGTAGTTCAAAATGGCAACTTTTGATTTGAAATCCTTTTTGGATAACCCTACGTGGGAGGTTTTTGACAAATGTCGTAGAGTTGATTTACTGACCTTGGCTGACCATTATTCTGTATCTATTCCGCAGAGTTCAGTTAAAGCAGAGGTTAAACAACTGGTGTTAAATGTTTTGTTGGAAGAGCAAGCGCTTGTGTTACCGCTGCCTGAGCCTACCACCCCTGTAGGGGATGTTGCCATTTTGAGCAACTCTCCCCACTGTCAAACGGTGATGCCCTGAGGAATGGCCGTTCGACACAGCTCCAACTGGAGGCGGAAGAGAGCCCAAATTAGGCGAGGACATCTCCATTTGGAAATGTGTAAAATTGAGGCAGAAAGAGAACAGCGGCAGTTGGAGTTCAAAATGCGCCAGATGGAGCTGGAGGCAGAGACGGCGAGGCTAGCCTCCGTTCCTGCTGTGCCTGTTAGTGAGCCGACCTCACCAGCTGTAGATTCCTACACGTTGGACATTAGTAGGCAGATTGCCTTGGTACCTTTGTTCAGAAACAGAGGTTGACTCCTATTGTGTTTTTGAACATATAGCCGTAGCATTGAAATGGCCTGAAGAGGTATGGTGCCTATTACTTCAGTGTAAATGAACTGGTAAAGCCCAAGAGGTTTTGTCAGCGCTACCTCTTGAAGACAGTTTGAATTATGAAGTGGTCAAAGCTACCGTTCTTCGCGCTTATGAGCTTGTTCCTGAGGCATACTGTCAGGGCTGCGTCAATTCAATTCTGGTATCAGAACAAAATGTAACACTAGGCTACTGAATATATTTTCAGCTGTTTATTAATAGAATTAGTCAAGCAGAATAAATGGTAAATGCAATCTTCGTATATACGGGTTCACTGTAACACCTCGCAGGGCAAACAGAGAACTGAAATTACATAAATTCTTCCTTAAATACTTCTTGACAGACGTAGTTCCCTCTCCCTGAGGGCCTGTCATTGTAGAGGCTTGGGTGTGGTTTAGACTTACTCCAGCCTATCGTTGGCGTGCAGGCTGGTCCCAGCCTCTAGACGCATCTTTGTTGCCAAGCATAGTTGTCTTCTAGCTTATCTTCGTGTGTGTACCCGAGAGTCAGACACCCAAGGACAGTGCCTGTTCTTGTGCCACAGCCATTCTCCCCTCTATCAGTTCCTCACATACACCTGTCCTTGAGCGGCCCGACAACCAGGCATTGTGTGTGTGTGTGTGTGTGTGTGTGTGTGTGTGTCACGAGTCTACTCAGCCTACACTACTAGCCAGCAACCCTCCAGTTAGTCATGTCTATTATATGTCGCTCAATCTATGTTAATACAATATAAACCTCTTATGTTTAGCATTAGTATTCATAAGTTATGCACCACAACTAATTTTATTATATAGGTTTAAATAGTTGTATTATATTGGTTATGCAAACAAATAGTTGGTTAAACCCTAACAATACCGACAGAGATTTAGGTCTCATAGAAAATATTCTAGTAAGACTTGTGTGGAATTTGCTAGAGACAAGGGAAATCTGATTGATAAATGGCATGTTGCTAACAAGGTAACTGATTTCAACTCTCTCCGGGAATTAATCTTGTTGGAAGAATTAAAAAATTGCTTACCCGAACGCATTGTAGTTTACCTAAACTAACAGAAAGTATCCTCCCTGTCAGAAGCGTCTGTTGGCAGACAAGTTTGTGTTGACCCACAAGAGCGTGTTTTCGGCTCATACTGAGAGTAGAGCCACTGAGTTGCCTACTTTTAGCCCAAGTCGGCCAGCAGTACATCAAGCACGCCAGAAAAAATGAGGCTCAAACTCCTGATAGAAAACGCCAATCTTGTTTGTGTGCCACATTAACATGTTGAAAGCATACCACACCCGACCATCACCCAGTTAGATAGTTCAAAAACAGCGGCAGGTACTGTCTCCTCTGCTTGTCTGCTATGATAGTGGACTGTCATATTAATGATGTTGATGGATTAGAGTTGCGCAATACTCAGCAGCAGTGTGTTAGATTGCCCAACTCAGAAATGCTGCTGTCTCTCCAGTCAGGTCTGGTTCATTTAACGGACGGACAGGCCGACGATATTGTGAGGCTACTACAGTTTCCCATGTCTCTTTAATGACGTTCCTACTCGCACAAACATGTTGGAACATGACATTCATGTTGGAAATGCTGCCCCTATCAAGCAACACCCATATTGTGTCAACGCTTCTAAGAGGAAGATAATGAGGGATGAGGTGAGATATTTGTTGAAGAATGACCTGGCTACGCCGAGTTCAAGCCCTTGGAGTTCTCCTTGCATTCTGGTTCCTAAACCTGATGGTACATCCAGGTTATGTACGGATTATCGAAAGGTAAATTCTGTCAATGCCAGATTTGTTCCCGTTACCCAGACTGGACGACTGTATCAACACTGTTGGTGCAGCTACGTATGTAACTAAATTAGATCTGTTAAAAGGTTACTGGCAGGTTCTGTTAACCTCGCGTGCTTCTGAGATTTCTGCCTTTGTGACCCCAGACAACTTCCTACAATACTCTGTCATGGTTTTTGGGATACGGAATGCACCAGCCACTTTCCAACGACTGGTTAACTCGGTATTAACTGGCGTTCCAAATTGTAGTGCCTACCTTGATGATCTAGTGAATTATTCGTCTGAGTGGTCAGATCATGCTAACTCTCTAAGGGTAGTATGTGAGTGTTTGGCAGCTGCTTCTCTAACCCTGAACTTGGCAAAGTGCGAGTTTGGGAAGGCCACTGTTGCCTATCTTGGCAAAGAGGTCGGCCATGGACAGGTGCGCCCTGTTGATGCCAAGGTCTTGGCTATAACTGCGTTCCCCGCACGTTTCTCTGCGGTAGTTGCTCCATTGACCGATTTGCTCAGTCTGGCTAGATCGTTTGAGTGGTCCCCTGATTGTCAGGTAGCTTTTGATACTGCTAAAGCACTCTTATATAATACCCCTGTACTTGCTGCTCCGGATTTTGAACAACCGTTTAAACTTGAGGTAGATGCTAGTGCCAGAGGTGCTGGTGCTGAAACGCATGTATTTAAATAATTATGTTATAAGAAACCTATACTATTCCCTTGTTTCCTGTTTCTGCAGAAAAATACATGTAAAGATGTATAGACTACTTGACATTATGTTTTGCTAGATAACCTGAGCCAACTGTGCCACTTCTGTGGGGAGGTGGACAATAATGATGAAGACACTAACTGCTTGTTCACATTTTTAGGAGTATGAATTTTCATAAGCAGTAATATTTCTAGAGTTAGTATCATCCGCTTTGTCTGATAATGAAATAATTGCAATTCAAGAAAATGTATTTAATGTTTTAAATATATTAACATTTTTCATCATAAATTTCAGATTGGTTGTGACCGCTGCCCACGATGGTTCCACCAGTCCTGTATGAAAACCATTCCATCATTGGAGGATTATGTCTGCGCTGCCTGTCAGGACTAGGTTAGGCTTGAGTTCCAGGCGATGGTATCACCTGGAAATCTTTCCATAAAAATGACTAAATGTTCAGTTGAGCTGTTGCAGGTTTCCAATATTTGTTTATGCTATTTATTGTCTCTTTATATTTGATTTGTCATTTAATATCTTATTATGCAAAGATCGAAATTTGTATTTCTTATTTAATGTTTGTTAACAAGCTAAACTTTGATGTTATTGTGTGACAATATTTGTGTATTATCATTATTTTCTTAAACATTACAAAATGTTTCTAAAACAAAAGTGTATGTTTCTTTATACTCTAATTTTTCTTTCTGAGCTACCAAAATGATTCTGAAATGTGCCAGGCCTTGCAGTCCCAAGAAAGAAGGGGGGGTTCGGCAGGCAAGAAAATAGCCTTGCGAGATCCCTTTCTCCAATGATGTACAGTATCAGTCAAAGTAGCCACCCTGTTCCCTGATGACAGCTTTGCACACTCTTGCCATTCTCTCAACCAGCTTCACCTGGAATGCTTTTCCAACAGTCTTGAAGGAGTTCCCACATATGCTGAGCACTTGTTGGGTGCTTTTCCTTCACTCTGCGGTCCAACTCATCCCAAACCATCTCAGTTGGGTTGAAGTCGGATGATTGTGGAGGCCAGGTCATCTGATGCAGCACTCCATCACTCTCCTTCTTGGACAAATAGCCCTTACACCGCATGGAGGTGTGTTGGGTCATTGTCCTGTTGAAAAGTAAATGATAGTCCCACTAATTCTGAATAAATCACAGACAGTGTCACCAGCAAAGCACCCCACATCATCACACTTCCTCCTCCATGCTTCGTGATGGGAACCTCACATGCGGAGATCATCCGTTCACCTACTCTGCGTCTCACAAAGACGCAGCAGTTGGATCAAAAATCTTACATTTGGACTCATCAGACCAAAGGCCATTGGTGGTGTTTCTTGGCCCAAGCAAGTTTCTTCTTATTATTAGTGTCCTTTTAGTAGTGGTTTCTTTGCAGCAATTCGACCATGATCACGCCGTCTCCTCTGAACAGTTGATGTTGAGATGGGAACTCTGTGAAGCATTTATTTCTCGGCTTTAATTTCATGTTGTGTTCCCTCAGTCGGGTGAATGCGTCATCCAACTTTTCTCACAGTGCTCATCAAAACCCTTTGAGAAAACAATATAATCTAGATACACCAGCAGAGTCAAGGGCCAGGTCTTCCAAGCACCACCTCCATGAGGCGCTGGAATGTGGCCGGCGCATTGCATTACCTGAAGGGCATACGGGTCCACTTGAACCGGCTAAAGGGAGTGGTCACAGCAGTCTTCATTTGATCCTCACTCACCGCAACCTGGAAGTATCCAACGTCGAGAAGATGCAGGAGTTGCCCAAAGCATCTAGGGACTCCTCCACATGAGGAAGGGGGTAAGCATCCTTGCAGGTCACCTGATTCAACCTCCTATAATCGCAACACAAGAGTACACTACCATCCTTCTTGAAGAAGATGACTGCCGGCAAAGCCCACGTAGTGCAGCTTCCTTTCAGTGTTCCTTGTGACACCAAGTTGTACACCTGTTGTTCGACTTTCTGGAGAACTTGAGGTGAGAGCCATCTATGTCGTTGCTTAATTGGCTCTGTAAATCTCCCGTTGGTATACAATGCATCACCACTGTTGTGGCCATAGTCAAATCAAATCAAATGTATTTATATAGCCCTTCTTACATCAGCTGATATCTCAAAGTGCTGTACAGAAACCCAGCCTAAAACCCCAAACAGCAAGCAATGCAGGTGTAGAAGCACGGTGGCTAGGAAAAACTCCCTAGAAAGGCCGAAACCTAGAGAGGAACCAGGCTATGAGGGGTGGCCAGTCCTCTTCTGGCTGTGCTGGGTGGAGATTATAGCAGAACATGGCCAAGATGTTCACATGTTCATAGATGACCAGCAGGGTCAAATAATAATAATCACAGTAGTTGTTGAGGGTGCAACAAGTCAGCACCTCAAGAGGAAATGTCAGTTGGCTTTTCATAGCCGATCATTGAGAGTATCTCTACCGCTCCTGCTGTCTCTAGAGAGTTGAAAACAGCAGGTCTGGGACAGGTAGCACGTCCGATGAACAGGTAGCACGTCCTGTGAACAGGTCAGGGTTCCATAGCCGCAGGCAGAACAGTTGAAACTGGAGCAGCAGCACGGCCAGGTGGACTGGGGACAGCACCTGGAGCATTTAAACTCAGTTTTTCACAATTCCTGACATTTAATCCTAGTAAAAATTCCCTGTTTTAGGTCAGTTAGGATTACCACTTTATTTTAAGAATATGAAATGTCAGAATAATAGTAGAGAATGATTTATTTCAACTTTTATTTCCTTCACCACATTCCCAGTGGGTCAGAAGTTTCCATAACACTCAATTAGTATTTGGTAGCATTACCTTTAAATTGTTTAACTTGGGTCAAACGTTTCGGGTAGCCTTCCACAAGCTTCCCACAATATGTTGGATGAATTTTTGTCCATTTCTCCTGACAGAGCTGGTGTAACTGAGTCAGGTTTGTAGGCCTCTTTGCTTGCACACGCTTAATCAGTTCTGCCCACAAATTGTCTATGGGATTGAGGTCATGGCTTTGTGATGGCCACTCCAATACCTTGACTTTGTTGTCCTTAAGCGATTTTGCCACAACGTTGGAAGTATGCTTGGGGTCATTGTCCATTTGGAAGACCCATTTGCGACCAAGCTTTAACTTCCTGACTGATGTCTTGAGATGTTGCTTCAATATATCCACATAATTTCCTGCCTCATGATGCCATCTATTTTGTGAAGTGCACCAGTAACTCCTGCAGCAAACCACCCCCACAACATGATGCTGCCACCCCCGATGCTGCCACCCCCATGGTTGGGATGGTGTTCTTCGGCTTGCAAGCCTCCCCCTTTTTCCTCCAAACATAACGATGGTCATTATGGCCAAACGGTTCTATTTTTGTTAAAAAAGTACGATCTTTGTCCCCATGTGCAGTTGCAAACCGTAGTCTGGATTTTTTATGGCGGTTTTGGAGCAGTGGATTCTTCCTTGCTGAGCGGCTTTTCAGTTTGTCGATATAGGACTCGTTTTACTTTGGATATAGATGCTTTTGTACCGGTGTCCTCCAGCATCTTCACAAGGTCTTTTGCTGTTGTTCTGGGATTGATTTGCGCTTTTTGCACCAAAGTACGTTCATCTCTAGGAGACAGAACGCGTCTCCTTCCTGAGCAGTGTGACGGCCATGGTGTTTATACTTGTGTACTATTGTTTGTACAGATGAACGTGGTACCTTCAGGCATTTGGAAATTACTCCCAAGGATGAACCAGACTTGTGGAGGTCTACAATTTTTTTTTCTGAGGTCTTGGCTGATTTCTTTTGATTTTCCCATGATGTCAAGCAAAGAGGCACTGAGTTTGAAGGTTGACCTTGAAATAAATCCACAGGTACACCTCCAATTTACTGAAATTATGTCAATTAGCCTATCAGAAGCTTCTAAAGCCATGACACCATTTTCTGGAATTTTCCAAGCTGTTTAAAGGCACAGTCAACTTAGTGTATGTAAACTTCTGACCCACTGGAATTGTGATACAGTGAGTTATAAGTGAAATAATCTGTAAACAATTGTTGGGAAAATGACTTGTGTCATGCACAAAGTAGAAAAACGAGTTTTAATGACTCCAACCTAAGTGTATGTAAACATCCGACTTCAACTGTATGTAATCTTTTATAACTAAATCACTTGAACTCACGTCTCTCTTCTGATGTCGGTAACAATTCTTTGATGCCCATCCCTCCGGTGGGTAGCTAGCTAGCATCACGCCGGCTGGTAGCTAGCTCCATCGATGGAACTCACGTTAAGCCCGAAGGCAAAAATTACAGTCATTCTGTGATATGGAACAATCCTCTTCCAGAACCTGAACATACTTTTTCTCCAACAATACTCCAACATGAGTTACTTTCTGAATTCGGCTCCTCTCTACTTGTTATCGTTCTTTAACTCTCTGCTCCTTTTGCAACACATTTGCCTGCGCACTACCTCGCGCCACCTCTCCCCAGGACCTTTTTAGAGGCTCCCTTGATGTCACCTGGCTCATAGTAGTTTTGGAAAGTCCCTGAACAGAACATCAAAATCCCTATCCCTAGACTTCGCCACAATTACACCCTAGATCAGCTAGATAGAAAGAGTAAGCAAGGCGGTATTGAATGTGTCTGTCTGTCCATGTGTCACTGTCTGCCACCTCAAATATTTCTCTCGACCTGTGTGAACCTACGTTGTAAACTTTCATTCATCGGCTAGGTTGTAGCCTATTACTACATGAGTATCATGTAGTAAACCTATCGATGTTACATTGAACTGGGTGAATGGAATAGGAATGACAGTAATCCAATATGCTGTAATAGAAATAGAGCCATGTCCATGGAAAAAAAATAATCATCCTCCCTCATCTTAAACGGCACCTACCACCACTGACTTAGTTGGCCTAGGCTATTGGCTATATAAGATCATTTCTTCTTCTTTCTTTTTCTGTTTATAAACGCATTTCACGCAATTCTAATACATGTTATATGACTGTAGAAATGAGCAGAATCTTTGTTTTAACGAGACAAAAATTACAGGGTAGTATAGGCCTATAGGCTACTGCTGATCACTACTAACAACCATGTCTGCAAGCATCTAATCTTGGCCTATGAAAAGGGGAGACAGAAATTATACAAAATTAAGTCCATCTAACCTGGAGGAGGAAATGATTGTCCAAGAACAAAGTTTCAAGTTGCACCGATCTAATGATGAGTGAATATGCGCACTCACCTGGGATATGGACGATACTCTCTGCTGGTATCAATAAGGCTATGGATTCACAGTCCTTTGACTCCCTTCACCTCCCCACGCAGCTAGACACAGGTCGCCTGCAGCTCCAACTCCACATGTTGGGAGGAGTCACAAAAAAATACCCCATACAGCACTGACCCAGAAGCTGTTTCAACTTTGGCCCAGCTTCACCCACAAACAAGAGGACTCTTCAGAGAAGTAGAAACCCTAATCAAACTGTGCCTCTGTCTTCCGATCTCTGTCGCATCCTCGGAGAAGACGTTCTCCACTCCTCACCACCTTTTACTTTCCTAAAACAATACTTGTCACAGATTTGAGCACTAAATGCATTAGGGCATTGCATGCATAGGCTTATGCATCCACTGTATGGTAAGAGCAGTAGAGAGCTCACATCACACAAGCCATTGTTTATAGGGGTTATATGTGCGTCTCTTCCTTGGCCTGGGCTATTGTTTACATTCAAGACAAGGTTGTTTTTATTGTCAGTGTAGCCACTCATTTCGGTAATTTGTGTGGTATTAAAAATTATTCTGCCAACGCCTTCTCTCATGTAAATGACATAGAATTGTATGAAATGCGTTTATAAAAGGCTTATTTTTTTGAGCCTGCTAAATAATGTTCCCCATGTGTGAAAATCCTAAAAACGCATCTACTCAACTGTATGCCACTACACAAATGCAATTATAGATGCATGCAATGCTTTATTATTGTCACGGCTGTTATAAGGATTGGACCAAAATGCAGCGTCGTCGTTGTTCCACATATTTATTAAAGCATGAAACTGAATGCGATACACTTAATTACTAGAACACACAAAAACAACAAACCATGACGCAGAGAGACAACACACTACTCAAGAAATAATCACCCACAAACAACGGGAAAAAACACCCCTACTAAATATGACCTCCAATTAGAGTCAACGAGGACCAGCTGCCTCCAATTGGAGGTCAACCCAATAAACCTCAACATAGAAATAGATAAACTAGAACTCAAACATAGAAAAACACAAAAACACCCCCTGTCGCGCCCTGACCACTCTACTATAGAAAATTACATTTTGCTAGGGTCAGGACGTGACAATTATGAAGTGGATTTTTTTTCTCAACCCAACTCAAAACGTCTTCCCTCTGCCATGCGTACGGACGAGCAAGCACATGATCTGAGGTAAAATGTGTGTGTGAATGTATGACTAATACATTCAATCTCTATTCTATTCTAAGGGCTTACTTTGTGTCTTAATTCCTGGCAATTCTGGCAACGTGGTGCATCACATGTTTGTGACAACTTATACAGGGCTTATTCATTTACAGGAAGTTACTACATTTCCATAGAGCAACACATTTGAAGTTTTGGAATGGCCTAGTCAAATTCCAGACCTTATTCCAATTGAGATGCTGTGTCAGGACTTGAAACGAGCAGTTCCTGCTTGAAAACCCACAAATGTCACTGAGTTAAAGCAGTTCTGCATGCAAGAGTGGGCCAAAAATGTTCCACAGTGACGTGAGAGACTGATCAACTACTACAGGAAGCGTTTGGTTGGAGTCATTGCAGCTAAAGGTGGCACAACCAGTTATTGAGTTTAAGGGGGCAATTACTTTTTTGCACAGGGGAATTGTGTGTTGCCTAACTTTGTTAATTAAATAAAATAAGTATACATTTGTTTTGTTATTCGTAAACTCAGGTTCCCTTTATATAATATTAGGTTTTGGTTGAAGATCTGATAACATTCAGTATAAGACAATATGCAAAAATAGAGAAAAACAGAAAGGGGCCAATACTTTTTCACAGCACTGTATCTACTCTATAAGATATTTCAAATGTAAAAAATCTGCTTAATCTCTGAAATGTTTTCCTTAATGTGTTTTTCTGTGTAAACAAAAAAGACCAGTGCCATGGCAAAATCCAAAACTGTGAAGCCTTGCCAGTGACTATATGTTATGAAGACTATTGTCTTCTACTTTTTCCCAAAGACAGTGCTGCTCCTCTTTAGTAAAATGAGCAGTATGCAACCATGTGCCTGCCCTGACTCCGTCCTCCGTCACATTTTCCAGGGAGAGGAGGAGTGCCTACGTGACTCAGGAGTTTTGACCACAGCATTAGGAGTAAGGCCATGTCCCTCCCTTGGTCTCTCCTTTGTTTCTTACTGATATGACCATTATTTAACAAATGTGTTTCTGTGATCAAGTGTTTGCTTTCTGGGTAGTGCACTCAAGCGATTGCATTGGGCAACATACAGTAATTTTAAAAAATAGAAGAGTGATTGAATTTGTATGAGAGGATCCAAAAGAATCCTCAAAAGCTTGCTCAGTCGATCTGTGTTTGAGTGTGCTTGTGTATGTTATGTTGTATGGAAATACATGTATAATCTGAAGTTGGAACAATGAAACACCAATAGTTTAACAGCACATTATCCGTGACAGTATGCCTGTTGCTCACAGAGTCATGTGACATGTTCCCCTGAATGCCTGCTGCCTTCACCACACCTTTTCCTTCGCAAATGTTAAAAAAAATATCTTACTCCTAGTCCTAACATCTACAGTAGGCACTTTCTTACAATTGTTTTTAAAAAATAATTTTGAGCCAGCTGCAACTCCAGAAAAAACACTTTTGGAGGAAGAATTCTTGTCCACAATGACATTATAATCAAAAGCTCTACCTCTCCAATTCTTCCCATACTCCTATTTCTCCTTCTCTCTTGTATAACTCATGGGATCTCTTCTGCTGCAGTGACTGATCAGAATAGAGATTAGCATTGTTGTTCACTCCCAAATGCCCTTTGCATTAATGACAACAGTTGAGAAACATGTCAGAGACTCTGGGATCTGTGGGCAAAACAAAGACTGCATTCAGGGTTTGAAGTAATGACTCCGATGAAGGCATTTCATAACTGTTTCCCTCTGAAGAGGAGACACAAACGCCCCTTAAAGCCACACACAGTCTTTCCTGCTCAAAGTCACCGACCACGCATATGCACATAGTACCACAAACAATATTTACTCAATCACATAATATCTTGCAACAGGGTAAGGAAACTGATTCAAGATAAACTCAAGCAGTCTTTCAAAAGTAACCAATATTTGCTTTTCCAGTTACACCGGTGGGAGTCAATGTTAACTAATTCGCTAACTCTTTTGTCTTTTGCTGACTCAAACCTGAAAGCGGACAAAGATTAAAATGAGAGACTGACATATCATGAGCACAATTTAGAGATGCTTGCACAGACTGCAAGACCAGACTTCCGACTGGGCACACTACTTCATTTCATTGTGGATAATTGGGTAATATTTGATTGAGACCTTGATCAAAGATTACAACCTACTGTATAGTCACCCACTAAAAAGTTAGTTGAATTTCCAATGTGTTATCACTATGCTTTCAATCAACTAAAAGAACATCCACATTTCAATGGAAAAACAATGTCTGAATTTTGGTTAAGTGGTCACTCAACTGTCTATCACTGCACATTCAACCATTTTAAAGCACATCAAAGTTCAAATGGGAATACAATGTCCGATATTTTGTTTATTTATACAACAGATTAATGTGATGTCACTGTGCTTCCTCTAAACGCAGAACCAAATGACCTGAATTGCAGTTGAGATTACATTAAAAGTACAAGTAATCAATGCCGTTTGAAATTCTGCGCAGATCATTAGGCTACAGCATTTGTGAAGATCTCAACAGACCTGTGATGACCTATGCATGCGACCTTGAACACGCAAACTTCATATTATTACATAATAATACACTTAGAGTTACAGTAACCTCAATGTGGCCATGGATGTGTTACTCATTTTAAGGTTAAATGTGAGATTACTTTGTAAGATTATAGCCTTAACTTTAGGCTATTTACTGTATTTAAAAAAAGTAATATTGAATTGTGTTTGATTGACGGCCAGTAACTGAAAGGTTACTGGTTCAAATTCCCGAGCTGACTAGGTGAGAAATCTGCTGATGTGCCCTTGAGCAAGGCACTTCACCCGAATTGCCTCTGGATAAGAGCGTCTGCTAAATGACAAACAAATGATAATGCAACTAAATACCAACATTTATAGGAGATGTACCTACTCCAACATACCATTTGTTAACTTGTTGATAAGTTAATGGGCTATTTATTTTATTTCAAAAATTACGTTGAATTGTGTTAATTGATATGTTAGATTACTAATTGATATGTTGGAGTCACATCTCCATCGCAACCAAAAGTTATAGAATAGGACTAAATAAAATCATACTTCATATGAAGTTTGATTTAGTCCTATTCTTTAACTTACATTTTTGGTTGAGATGGAGGATGTGAATCCAAAACATATAATTTTTATTTTTTTACACAAACTGGGATTAAAGCCAGACTAAGTCAGTGGCACAGATGGAACTATCCAAGCAGAAGATACAATACATCTACTTCAAATGTTGATATTTGGTTGTGTTGACAACCAAACACAATTGAATAGCACTAAATATTTGACATCAACCAGAGCTTGAAACCCTAGGCCTATTTGTCACGTCCTGACCATAGTAAGCTGTTATTTTCTATGGTAGAGTAGATCAGGGCGTGACAGGGGGGTTTTCTAGTTTAGTTTTTTTCTATGTTGTTATGTTCTAGTTTTGTATTTCTATGTTGGGCTTTGTTTGGGATGATCTCCAATTAGAGGCAGCTGGTCATCGTTGTCTCTAATTGGAGGTCATTTTGAAGTTGGTGTTTGTCCCACCTGGGTTTGTGGGAGATTGTTTTTGAGTAGTGTATGTCTCACCTCTGCGTCACGGTTTGTTGTTTATGTATCGCATAGTTTCACGCTGAAAATAAAATGTGGAACGACACACGCTGCACTTTGGTCCGTCTCTTCCTACGACAACCGTGACACTATTGTAGTGTCTATTTTTTGTTAATTCTGGGTTGAATTTAGACTATCTGTTGATGACTTTGCAAATGCTATATACTGTAGGCCTAAATAACATCATTGACGATTGATAAAGTATGGCCACATTTCATTTGCTCTGTTAAGCCTACCCTTTGGAATGTCTTCCATAGCAACAGTGAACATATTTCATTTTTTAAGTGGAGATCTCTCAACAATCATTCTCATTATAGTATGTTGGTAATAGTCAGTGACAAATATGATAGCTGGGCTGGGCTTGGTTAAAACCTTGGATGGGAAGCCTAGAGGTAGCTGTAGATAGATCAATTGTCCAATAGGAGGTGCTGCCCGGCCTATAGTTTTCTTTCTTCATAATAGTGGATATGACATTGAACATTTGATGTTGTTCTAAATATAACATGTAAACCTATTTTATTCAAGGTTTGTCTTTGTTGAGATTTGGTTGTCATGATGACATAATCCTGTGGTTGAAATATCACAACCCCCCCCCCCATTTTTTTAAATAAATGTTTTAAGTTGATGACTTTTCAAAGCCTTTGTATTTTCCACGTAGATTCCACGTCACAATTCGTTGACAAATTACGTTGAAACAACGTTATTGCACCAGTTTGTGCCCAGTGTGTTACCAGGAAAACAAGCAAACAAAACAGAATAGCAACCTTGCATTGCAGAAGCCAAGCCAATAACGGAAATAATTATGTTTCTCTTAGTGCTGGAGGAAGATCGTTTCTGTTCAGACAACTTCAGACAGTGATCTATTCTAGCATGTTGACAAAGGTTGAATTGGCTTGCCTATTGCAGTCCGCCCTCTTGATGGAATGTATATCGGCAACGTTCAAGAACGTTTTCCAACTGAACGTGGCCCAGACACTTCTATGTTGAATAGGATAACGGTGACGTGTCTGTGAAAATGGGTGGGAGATTATAAATAGCGAGTTGGTGACGACTTTTGCTGTTTGATAACAATAGCTAACTGTCCATATAGCGGCACGGAAAAAAACTCCAGTAAAGTTGTCGACACTGATCTTTTTTTTTTTTTTTCCAAAATGAACAGAATTCTTCTCAGCATTTTCGCAGTTGGCCTGTGTTTTGCAGTTGGTAAGATAAAATAGTTTGTGAACTGTATTTGTTTGCTTATTTCAATCGTTGTTTAGTTAGTCTAATTGATGTTCGTATTTTTCATCATTCGAATGCTATGTATACTTTCAATTTATTGCAAAGAGGCATTATAGTTTATCATATAAATAGGCAAGCTTTACATCCGAATACAATAAATTAGAAAATGTGGACGTCTTAAGCCGGTGTTTCTGATCTTTTGCCCAATTATTGGCAAAAGAACTGGTCTGATTGGTCAAAATACCAATTATTAGTGTAAAAATATCTCAAATGTACTGCCTGTGTAAACGCAGCCTAGTGTTTGTAGTTGAAGGTTCAGAGTCTCCCATAAGCGGGTTACAATAAAAATCATGTCCATAGACCGTTTACAGGGTAAGGAAACCAGTATGTAATTTGGGGGAACTGACCCCTTTCTGAGCGAATGGTTCAGAATATTCAACTGTAAAGACTAAATAAACTATTATTCTTGCCTTTATGTATGACCCATAGTTTCTATAACTTAGTTCCGCTAAACAAGTCTATGTCCCCATCTCATGTTTCAAACCACACCCTTACTATATGAATTTCTGCAGTGGTCGACCTTGATTGAGTTCTTCCTGAATTGTGAATATGTATTCCTCATGACCTTCACCAAATATTTTCGGGAACGCGATCTCATACAAATTTGCATAGGTTCCCTAAACAAAACATTTTAGTGAAACTAAGACATGAGAAAATGTAGTTCTGCTGGATTCCCCTTTTGGCCCTGAACTTGGAGAGTATCAGTCATTCTGAGTGTAGTACTCTAGGGCAGTGGTTCCCAAACTATTTATAATCCCGTACCCCTTCAAACATTCAACCATTCAACCTCCAGCTGCGTTGTTTTTTGCCATCATTGTAAGCCTGCCACACACACACTATACGATACATTTATTAAACATAAGAATGAGTGAGTTTGTCACAACCCGGCTCGTGGGAAGTGACAAAGAGCTCTTATAGGACCAGGGCACAATAATAATATAATAATAATCAATAATTTTGCTCTTTATTTAACCATCTTGCATATAAAACCTTATTTGTTCATCGAAAATTGTGAATAATTCACAACAGGTTAATGAGAAGGGTGTGCTTGAAGGATGCACATAACTCTGTAATTTTGGGTTGTATTGAGAGAGTCTGTCTTAAATCATTTTCCACACAGTCTGTGCCTGTATTTAGTTTTCATGCTAGTGAGGGCCGAGAATCCACTCTCACATAGGTACGTGGTTGCAAAGGGCATCAGTGTCTTAACAGTGCGATTAGCCAAGGCAGGATATTTTGAGCGCAGCCCTATCCAGTAATCTGGCAGTGGCTTCTGATTAAATTACATTTTCACAGAACCACTTGTTGCAATTTGGATGAGGCTCTCTTGTTCAGATATTGGTAAGTGGACTGGAGGCAGGCCATGAAAGGGATAACAAATCCAGTTGTTTGTGTCGTCCGTTTCGGGAAAGTACCTGTGTAATTGCGCACCTAACTCACTCAGGTGCTTCGCTATATCACATTTGACATTGTCCGTAAGATTGAGTTAATTTGCACACACAAAAATCAAACAATGATGGAAATATGTTTGTTGTCCTTGTTAATGCAGATAGAGTAGAGCTCCAACTTCTTAATCATAGCCTCAATTTTGTCCCGCACATTGAATATAGTTGCGGAGAGTCCCTGTAATCCTAGATTCAGATCATGATATCTAGCGCTGCCCATATCATTGCATAGTGCAGGAAATACACGACAGTTCAGAAACCTTGCTTTAACAAAGTGAGTCAATCACCACCTTCCGGAGACACCTGAAACCCCACCTCTTTAAGGAATACCTGGGATAGGATAAAGTAATCCTTCTAACCCCCCCCCTTTAAAAGATTTAGATGCACTATTGTAAAGTGGTTGTTCTACTGGATATTATAGGTGAATGCACCAATTTGTAAGTCGCTCTGGATAAGAGCGTCTGCTAAATGACTTAAATGTAAATGTAAATGCAAAGTTAACCATTTTCACTGTAGTGTCCAAGACGTCTTTTAACCTGTCAGGCATTTCCTTGGCACGCCACATCTGTTGACTCATCCAGCTGTAACGCATAGAATTCACTGGCTTACATGCGAAGCAGTAATTGTTTCTAAACATCTGCCGTGTCACTGCATCGTGAAAGTGTTGTTTGATGAAGACATTGTCTGTATAGTTTTTTGGGCCTTTTCCCCTAGCATTGTCCCAGCCAGTAGAGCTGGTATGCGTCTCTGGATGTGGGCCTTACTTTTCTTAACCATTTATCAATTTTCGAGCAAACGGAATGAGCAGCAGCTACGTTTTGGCTACATACGGACTGTTAATGGAATTCCCACGAGAGAGTAACAGTTAATGTGATTGGATGTTAATTATTTGACTAGGCTACCTATATTTCACTTTGTTGTTATTTCGCTGAACACTAGATTTAATTTTAGTTTTGGCAGTGAAACGAGGCTACTCAGGCGAGAAATAAACCTTACCCAAATGTATAGCCCTGTTGGAAAATATAAATGGACTGTTTGAAAATGTGAAGGCATTTATTTATTTTATTTAAAAAAAAATATATATATTAAAAATTCTATATTTTATACATGAATCACATTTTTATTTGGCGTACCTCCGACAGCATTGCGCGTACCCCAGTTTGGGAATACATGCTCTATGGTGTATTCCCTAGGAGCCAAAAGGAATGAAATGGGGAGGGGCCTACCTCAGTTTGGAATAAACGGTTTCCATTGCCAAACATTTTGTAACTGTTTGCTACGGTCTTTGTCTAATGAATACACCCCTGGTGTCACAGGTTTGATTCACGGCCAGTTACATTGATGCCGTGACCCTGATCACTTGGCTGACGTGTAGGCTAATGTGTGGAGAGCAGGCCAAAGGGAGTTGTCTGTAGCTCAGTTAGATTGAGCACAACTTTGCAATTTAGTGTTAATGTTGTGACAGCGACATTAAGAAAGCAGTTAGTTAAGGTTAGGTGTTTGGTCCTAAGCCTTGTGGGTGGAAGGTGTTGGCGATTACAGGAAGTCATATTCGTTTAAACCTTTCAGGGACACTATGGAGTAAAACTAGTATATATTACTGACTACCCTCTCAAGGTAAAACGTGTTTGCTCAATTAGGGTTGTGAAGACGGGCTCTAGATCTGATTTGAGAACTGCATTAACGCAGGTCACGGGATTAATGGCATTTTGTAATTGTCAAATATACCTTTTTGATTTGATTTATTAGCATCCCCATTGAATACTTCTGATCCAGGCTCTTGGTTAGAAGACAGACTGCAATGGTGTGTCCTATCAGGCAACATTGCCATCATGTGGACAACTTTGGTATTATTTCTTAGAAATCTGTATCAAGACTCGTTTCGCTTATCAACACAAATGCCTTACTTTGAAGAGGATTCATTGAAATACATTTTGACCAATGTTTGGTGTTTTGGAATCCCAGTTATGGTATCCATGGTTCCCATCATCATGGGGTCTCATAATGAACTGATAAATTCATTTGACGTAGTTGCAGTGAGTGAACTGTAGAGTGCAACAGTAGTCTGATTTGAACTGTGGTACTTGGCACTGTGGTTTATGGTTATGGGCCCTGATCTGAAACCAGTTGAACAGAGTAACTTGATCTGCTCTCCTATTTGGCCAATTACACAATATAATTGGTTCTTTCATTAAATACACAATACCCAACCTCTTTGTTAATAATGTTACTGTTCCTTCCAATTCCACCACCAGTATGTCCCCAGTGTAAAAACTCCTTACAGGACTTAAAAACGACACCAGACAATATACAAAAACATACACTGAGTGTACAAAACATTAGAAACACCTGCTCTTTCCATGACATTGACTGACCAGGTGAAATCTATGATCCCTTATTGATGTCACTTGTTAAATCTACTTCAATGATGAAGGGGAGGGGACAGGTTGAAGGATTTGTAAGACAAAAGATTTAAGTGCCTTTGAATGGGGTATGGTAGTAGGTGCCAGGCGCACTGGTTTGAGTGTCAAAAACTGCAATGCTGCTGGGTTTTTCACACTCAAAGGTTTCCTGTGTGTATCAACAATGGTCTACCACCCAAAGGACATCCTGCCAACTTGACACAACTCTGGGAAGCATTAGAGTCAACATGGGCCAGCATCCCTGTGGAACGCTTTCAATACCTTGTAGAGTCCATGCCCCAATGAATTGAGGCTGTTCTGAGGGCAAAAGGGTGTGCAACTCAATACTAGGATGGTGTTCCTAATGTTCTGTACACTCAGTGTATATATGCCTGGGGACTGTACAGGGGACAATACAACTGATGATCAGGTCAGCCCCCCCCCCCCCCCCCCCCCTTGCCCATGCATGACATGCGTACTGCATAAGCCCACCAGGAGTTTTCTTTTGGGTGGGAGAATTTAAAGGATGCTTGAATGTTGCTAGAGGCCAGGAAAAAATTGCCATGACTACAATGTCCTCAAATAGTTGTCTCTTGTGTGTAATTATGTCGGCATCGCACTTTGTCCATGTAACAATAATTCCCCTTATGTGGTACATATAACACAAACCATGGGGTTAATAATCATCATCAAAAACATTTCCAATGACAATGTGTGGTCTGCACTAAAGCAAAACATTTTCATAGTCCTAGGCCACATGATCATTATCTTGTAGCTTTTTTTGCGTGAGTTGTATGAGCAACTGTTTATTCATACTCAAAGGGCACCATGTCCTCAGTCTTCTTAAAGGTAACAATCATGAGAGATGGTGGAGACCAATTGTGAACATCATCCCCCTGATCTGTATGATTCATCTCCCCGTGCTCCGTATTACCCGAACAAAGGTTTGGGCGCTCATCCTTAACTTAACCCCTCATTGCCTCTGTAAATTACCTGTTGTGGCTAGAATACAGCCAAGTGTGTAAGCCAATATGCAGATTTGTTTGCGAAACCTGTGTTTCACCTGTGTGTGTGTGTGTGTGTGTGTGTGGCGGTGACAGATTGGGGGTGTGACATGAGTGAAGGGAACCGATTTGACAGGATTTCTGAAGGGGGTAAAGTCAAGGCGCGGCCCAAAACCCCCAGGCAGAGGCTGACAGAGAAATGTGCATCATGTCATGACTCATTTATGTAATGTTGGCCTGTATGTAGTAGTAGGGGAAGAGGCATTCTGATGGAGGACAGTTGATTGTTTTCACTCTAAGGGCCGGTTTCCCAGACAGATTTAAACCTATTCCTGAACTAAAAAGTGTGGTCAATAGAGAATCTCCATTAAAATAGCTTTTTAAAACTTAATCTGTGTATCGGGAACCGCCACTTAGACAGCATTTACACAGGCAGCCCAATTCTGATCTTTTGACAGATTATTGTCAAAAGTGCTGATCTGATTAGTCTAAAGACCAATAAGTGGAAAAATATCAGAATTTGGCTGCCGGTGTAAACGCAGCCTCAATACATTTTGGTGAAAGCATTCTTGATTGGGAGGGTTTTTGACAAGTGGAAGTTTACTTGTGTGCTGACATGTCTTACTCATCTGCGTTCTCTCTCAAGGATGTATTTGTCCTTCCTGGAAGGACACCTTATTTGATATTTGAACCTAAAGAATGGAATTCAAACATTGATTGAATGATCAGATCACTTGGCAATTACTTTTTCGGGATCTTTAGTCCACCAGACTAAAGTTCCCAAAGCTTTTGTGCATGTGCAGACCATATTCTGCGCATGTGTATATATTTTCTACTTTAAACGTAAAGAGCAGGGTACTCAAATAAACGATGCTTGTTAAATAAAGTTACATCAAAGCTGAATCGATGTCTGCAAGATCACATAATAATGATCTTTGATGTAAGTGGACACCCAAGCCGACAAAGAGATTCTGTTGCGTCCCTCTTTACATGTGATCAAACAGCTGGGTCATTTGGTTGGATTGTGGGGATGCACTCAATGTACACTGAACAAAAATATGCAACAATTTAATTGATTATACTGAGTTGCAGTTCATATGAGGAAATCAGTCAATTAAAATAAATGTATTAGGCCCTAATCTATGGATTTCACATGACTGGGAATACAGATATGCATCCACTGGAAAAATGGGACTCACGATGGACTCAGGATCTCGTCACAATATTTTTGTGCATTCAAATTGTCATCGATAAAATACAATTATGTTCGTTGTCCATAACTTATGCCTGCCCATACCATAACCCCAATGTCACCATGGGGTACTCTGTTCATAACGTTGACATCAGTAAACCGCTCGCCCACACGATGCCATACACGTGGTCTGCGGTTGTGAGGACGGTTGGACGTAATGTCAAATTCTCTAAAACAATGTTGGAGCCGGCTTATGGTAGAGAAATGAACATTCAATTCTCGGGCAACAGCTCTGGTGGACATTCCTACAGTCAGCATGCCAATTGCAGGCTCCTTCAAAACTTGAGACATTTGTGACATTGTGTTGTCTGACAAAACTGCACATTTTAGAGGGGCCTTTTATTGACCCCAGCACAAGGTGCACCTGTGTAATGATCATGCTGTTTAATCAGCTTCTTGATATGGCAGACCTGTCAGGTGGAAGGATTATCTTGGAAAAGGAGAAATGCTCACTAACAGGAATGTAAACTCATTTGTGCACAAATTAGAGAAATAAGCTTTTTGTGCGTATGAAACGTTTCTGTGATCTTTTATTTCATCTCACGAAGCATGGGACCAACACTTTACATGTTGCGTTTATATTTTTGTTCAGTGTATGTTTTGTTTGTTTGGAACAGGAGTGGCATTTTCTTTGTAACCCGAGTCTCTTGTGAACTCCTTTTCTATGGGGTGTGACTGAAACCAGTGTTTGGGGGGGGGGGGGGGTTAGGCGTTGGCATGGCATTTTTACAACCTTGCTAAGCAGCTCAATGTTCCTTGGCTCAGTCACTAAGCGCTTAGATTATTTGTTGTTTTGTCAACCAGACATTCATAACTGAAGGCCACGCCATGTTTTCCCTCTTTTTAAAAATGAAGTTGGAACCTAAATGTGACCAATATGCGTCACTCGTTTAAAATGGCAGCTATGCTGTTCTGTAGAATCGTCCCATGACGACGTCTTTACCACTTGAATGGCATGAATGCAAATGGACTGAGTAACTTTACTCAAACAAGGAACAAACAAAATGGTGTATTTACTGTATGTGTCAATGTGTGCACGTCACCTACAAACGTATGCCTTTCCATGATGGATCCAGTCATGGGATGAGTTTGTCACACATACGACTTCATGGACAGGTATTTAACTCCTTTAGGTACTGCGTGTCTGTAGTGTTATTTGCATAAGAAGTCAGAACTTGTTCAGGGACTTTCCATCTTGCAACTAATTGGTTGAATTTATGGGTCTCACTGTCATTCGGTTAATTCCGTAGTTTATGGCGGACCATTCCTCCTCCACCGCCTAAAAGCACCAAACTACTCATTATAAAGGGCATAAGAATTATGGGATCAAAGGGTAGTTCCCTGACCCAATTGGTTCTCTGTCTGGAGTGGCACTTACTGGGAAGCAGCCATTTTGTATGTCCCTATCAAGAGCTAAGGAGGGCTACACTCAAAGCATTCACCATGTGTTTTGAGAAGTGGACAAATTGTCAAACAACTATGCCCTTCTATGAACTAACATCATAATAACTTGTGCAAGATGGGCTTTTCATCCACTAAAGTGCACAGTCAGCAAAACCGGGGAGTGTCAACGGCTAAACCATTGTTTGGCCCATCCCATGTTTAGAGACAAACAGTCCCAATGGCGTAGGATTGCATCAACAAGCGGTCAAGGGAGTTATCTACAAGAATGTTTACTTGAACATGAAGAGAATTTGTAGAATGGCATATGGTAATTTATTGCTTATTTTTTTCTTTCCGTCTCTGTTATCCCAGGCCAGGCTCTGAAGTGCTACAAATGTGACTTGGGCTTCTGGGACCTGTGCTACACCACCGAAGTCAAGTGCAATGACGGGGACAATTGTTTCAGCGGTGTCGGAAAAGCAGGTAAGGACCCAAGGCCTGGCCGACACCGGTCATAGGTGGCTCATATGTGTCTTATATTTACATTGTAATCATTTAGCAGACTCTTCATCCAGAGCGACTTAGTCAGTGCATTCAACTAAGGTACTGTAGATAAACAACCACATATTGCAGTCATTGCAAGTAAGAACTTTCCTCAAAGTAGCTATCATCAAAATCAGTGTTGGTAAGAATAGACAAGTTCGAATGTAAGGATATTTTTTGGGCTAGTCTGTTTTTACACCCCATAGTGCCTCTGTCCTCTTCAGAAGCAAACAAGGAAGGAAGACAACCTGCAAATATTCCTTTTGCAGATGCTTAAATGTCACTTTCCAGCATTCTGTTTTGCGGCAAAAGTTAATGAAAAACAACTTGCGTTTCATAGTTTGTCAATTCAAGAGGCCTTACTCTATGTGCCGTTTGGCACGACAAAGCCTAAATAATTACGTTTTTTCTGTGTTCCTTTTCATCCACAGTTAAGTTTGTGGACATCAAGATGAAAGGCTGCCTGGCAGTGGATGAATGCAACAAGACGACCACAACTGATTTCCCTTCCAGCTCCACCCACACAGTGTACAACATAACGAAGGCCTGCTGTGACACGGACCTGTGTAACGCTGCCCCGGGCCTGCCCCGAATGAGCATCCTGCCCCTGGCCCTCGCCACCCTGACCACTGCCTTCATGACCAAAGTCCTGGTGTAAAGGGGTGAAGCCCTCTGTGTGGCCTACACGCATGCATATGCAGAGGTTGATATACATGTAGGTTGATGGTTCACACACCCACACGCACTCGTCAAACATTAGCACCAATCTGTCCGTGTGTATAAGAACTGCATTACGTTTGTATAATTTAGGCCAAGGAAGAAACATCTGTTAAAGTGTACCATATACCAGCTAAACTTTTAAATTATTTCTATTAAAGAATTGGATTTGTCCTTGATGCCTCTGGAAATCTCTCAATTTGTTTTATGGCTCACTTGGAAATGCAGTTGTTCAAACACAGACTAGCTTACTCAGTTGCACTTGGAAAGCATTGAATTTAACCTGTTTTGTATGGAATGCTCACGTACAATTGGCAAGTTTCTATTAACATAATTGAGCAAATGTCTTCAGACACTTTAGTAGGATGGAGATCTGTCAGTCAGCATTATATAACCAATGACTGTTCATACTGACAGACAATTCATTAATCTTCAATAGGGAGCTCAGCTAACAGACTATTTTCTATCTCTGGTGTTGGTTATGAATGCTTATTTCTAACCACTATTTCAAATTGACGTTCACTGTTAATTCTCCCATTATCCAGCCCCACTTGCTGTTGGGGAGCTCCACTGATCACTCAGTTTACAATGAATAATGCAATTGCCGTGTGACCTCATATGTTGCCCCCATTTTTGAGCTACGTGATGACCAGGGGTGGGCAACTCCAGTCCTCGAGAGCCTGATTGGTGACACACTTTTTTCCCATCCCTAGCAAACACAGCTGATTTAATAAAATTGATTAGGTGATTATTGGAGTCACGTGTGTTAGCTGGGGCAAAACTGTGACACCAATCAGGCCCTCGAGGACTGGAATTGCCCACCTCTGACCTAGACCAAAGGAAGGAAGGGGGGAACTAGTTCCGACTGAGGAAAAATCTATTTGAACGATCATCCAAATCGGAATTCTGACTTGGGCCTCTTTCTAGAGCTCAGACTTTCTGACACGAAGATCAGAACTGTTGCCAGAGAATGTAATGTTAATTTCTCTAGCATAAGCCACCTCCAACATCGTTTTAGAGAATTTGGCTTCTTTACCAGCGGGATTGTCTGAGACCAGCAACCTGGACAGCTGATGACATGAATATTTCTGTCTGAAATAAAACCCTTTTGTGGGGGAAAAACTAATTATGATTGGCTGGGCCTGGCTTCCAATTGTGTAGGCCTATGCCCAGTCATGTGAAACCCATAGATTAGGGCCTAATTAATTTATTTCTATTGACTGATTTCCTTATGAACTGTAAATCAGTAAATTTTTTGAAATTGAAGCATGTTGCGTTTATTTTTGTTCAGTATCAATATAGAGAGTTAAATCAAGCTTTTAAGTGCTAATTGTTTGTGTTAACATTATTGGGATTCTTTTCTAGGTTAATTGGAGATTTGTCTGTGGTCTTTCCTTGTTTGGGAAGAACTGTGTACTAATTTAATGTTGAGTTGACTGATTTAGGTATATCTGATCACTGTTTTGCTTGTAAAACCTTTTTTAAACTGGAAATGTGTATACTCTGTGGCTGGATGACTTTGCAAAATAAGTTGAAAGAACTCAATACATGTTTAAAGCTTCTACAAAATCCCATGCCTTCTGAATTCTTTGCTTTGTCTTGGTGTCATTACATTTTCTCCACTCCCAAACAAACCATTTCCTCAATTTGTGGCTTAGCAGGACATACAGGTTTCCTTCTTCCCCTCTAGTACCCACTCATACCAATTCAAAAGCTGGTGAAAACTTTGTCAAAACATTTCTATTGTCACATGCCGCATATTTTCTATAACATGCCTATGTGTTCAAGTAGTCAAGTATAAGCAGTATTTAATGACTCACCAGTGAGCTGTTTTTTTCACCCCCACCCGCCCGCAATTGTTAATAACCCATCCACAACCGTCTGAGGCCTGCACCCTACCCTAACTCGCAAATAGGCTGATAGAAAATGTGCTTTAGGCTGCAGTAAGAGACGGAGGAATTATCTTTTGACAGGGGATGCAGATGTATTTTTTAAAGCGTAATTTATATTAGCCGATTAAACTGAACTCCACAATTTACGATGAATGTTGAGCAGTGACTAGTGTAGGCAGACTGGTGCTCTAAAGTCACATAAAATAAAAGACATTGTTCTATGTAACTGAGGGCTATTCTTTTGGAGCTGATATCAGTAGTTTTTCATAACTTGATTGTATCCTTTGCAAAATACGATTGCAGTAAAAGTGCAGTAACTGCAGTCAGTGTTGTAGTACTCGAGACCACATAGTGTCTCGGCCTTATCTTGGTGTCAGATACATGTGTACTTACATAGTGTCTCGGTGTCAGACACATTTGTACTTGGTCTTTACTCGGTCTCGGACAATGAAGATTTAACATCTTCACGAGACCAGCGGAGTAGAAAACAGAATTATGAAACTTCCATTTGGTCAGCGCATAAAACCGCTTCGTCAAATATTCTTGAAACATGAATACATTATCTTAACAGCCTTCATATAGACATGTTTGAGCAGTGGCGAACCTTCAGTGTGTGTGACCGGTTCCTCATTCTGAAAGGACAGCAACCATAATAACAGCACACTAATGAGAGAGAGCGAACTTATTGTAAAACACAAAAGGGCCTGTGGTGTACTGAAGGCTATAATGAGGTATAAGCAGTATACCCACTTTTTTTTGTGGGCATTGCATATACTCAGTGGCGACCGGTCATTGAAGGCAGGTGAGGCAGAGCGTAGGGGTTGGTAATGTTCTCTAGTTGCGCCGTTATTGGCTCAGTGTTCTGTCACTCATGGGGACACTACATCACCGCAAAATCTACAGTTGAGCTCGAAAATTCAACCGCTTGGGTGCTGCCATAGAGTTACATTAGAAGTGCCCATCCAAGAAGGCTCAAGGTCATTGGCCACAGATAAAATGAAGTCAAATCACGTTATATCTACAGTAACTTTGATTGGACTGATCATGTCAACATCATACTTTCAAAATCTTAGCTAGCAGTCATCATCATGAATCAAGTCGACAATCTACTGGCACATATTTTTCTACCCTTGTCATATAAAGAGAAATAATGAAGAGAAATTATAGATAAAATGTATCAGTGCTCATTGGCTATTGGACATAAACATTACACAACAAGTTGGAAATCGCAATTTCAGCAATGAGTGGTTTGGAAGGAATCAGTGGCTAATTGCCAGCATTGCAATGCAATCCCTAGCCTGCTATTCAGAGTGGGTGTGTAGTCCAAGTCTGGGTATAAGGGTATCTTTTCCAAGCTTAAAAGGATAAACATTCAACATTGGCCGGGCTGTCATCCAACATGACTTCTGCCACATTCAAAATAACTTGAAACTCGGAACTGGAGAATCTCAGACTTCAGTGAGTTCAAGACAACTGGGAATTCGGGAAAAAATGCGCTCCGACTGGGAAAATAAGTTTTGAACATCATCCAACTCGGAATTTCAAGTCGGGAACTCAGGCCTCTTTCTGGAGCGCCAACTTGAAGATTACTGACGTCATATGATTCAACCTTGTTTTTTAGAGTTCCCAGTTGTCTTGAAAGCACCATAAATCCAGAGAATGACAGACTTTGATGACAAAGTTTGATGACAAAATTTGCCCACAAAAGACTGCCGCGCCACTTTCCTGTTCAAGTGAGCACAGCACAACAAGGTGAGTCCAAAAATGTCTTGTATACTGCTGCATAAATGATGTAATATGCCAGGGAGACAGTATTACTTTCTTAGCTAAAGTACACGTAGGTGTATGTTGTGTAGTAGCTCATGTGCCTCTCCCTAATAATTTGGTCAATTTTCCCCTCATAACTTAACCTACTGTTCTGACTTGGTGGTGCACATGTAGCCTATAGCCTGTTTTAGAGAAATGTCATCATCAAATATTGTAAGACCTTTCATTGTCTGCTTTTATGCCCCCTTTATTTATCCTACGGTTCTGACTTAGTGTACAGGGAGAATACTGTAAGAACGGCCCATGTTTTGAATTCTGTCTCTGTACATTTCAAAGGTGCTGAACAAATAGTTATATTGACTACGTCCGTTATAGCTCGCTCATTAATGTCATAATCGAAATTACGGATTGCCTCTTATCTGCTCGTTGTCCCCTTATGCCATAGTTTGTACATCTCAATTGTCAGTAGAAACCACATTTGTTTTAGCAAGTCAGCCATATCAGCTGTTTTTTTAAGGCAGTAAATGAGGCTGAATTAATTGTTTCGCTGCCAGACTAGGCTCCACTGATAGCCAGGTGTAACAGTGGTAAGGTGTCGAGACTCTGCTATTGGGACAGACTTACGTAGGCCCTAACAGTTTGTGGGCACTGTTGTCACCGTTATAGTGCAATTAGTGTATTGTTTAGTGTTGTGGTATGTTGTGTAGTGGCTTTGCTAGCATGCATCTACATTTGTTTGTTGTTGATATTGCCCCACCAAGATTTACATGCTAAAATCGCCACTGCCTATACTCACTTCTTAATTCCTACTGATGCGTATCAAAGTAGTGTAGGGGAGGTATAGTACAATAGAGAAATCATGCACAAAGTAGCCTACACAACCGTAAAGCACGTTAAATATATTCACATGTGGGCCGCACACAGTTTCAGCAGAATATCATCTGCAAGCAGCAAGATTGTGCAGTTCACAGAAGAATGCCGGTGGGGTAGGAAAGACGTTTCAACTTATGATATCTACCAGTAAATGCTAACTAAGGCAGCAATAGGTATGCAAACCAGGTATTGAAAAAGTTTAGTTCGAAGTGTTGGTTAGTAGGCTATTTGAGATGCGCAATTGTCATCATGTGCTGTTATATATATCATGGGATATAGACATGGATGGGCCTGGGTGAACAGAGGGCCACCCACTGGAGAGCCAGGCCCTAACAGGCCCACCGAATCAGATTTCTGTGGCTAAGCATTGTTGTGGAATTAGACCATCACATTTTTGTATTTTTCTATATACAAAAAGTGTAATTTAAGCATTTAAATCTGAAAAATGTATAGGAAAACTCAGGAAAAGACAGGATTTTTCAGAGTGACTTTCCTTCAATGGGCGGGCCGTTTGGGAACTTGTTGGCAAAATTTTTGTATACCCACTTCTCCAGGCACCATTACACCACTTCATACCGATGGAAAGACAGAAGTCACACACAGCATGATGTTAAAGGATAAGCAGTCCATTAACTAGGACATAATAAGCCAGTAGGTCCCAATCATAAGAATACAACCATTAAGCATTTCCAAATCGAAATTTACAACTATTACTTCCCATTGGAAAAAACATTTCATGTTTAGCACACAAAGTAACCGGTGACCTAAAGTTTAAAGTGAAGCTGACAATGTTTTTACAGATATGAAACAAACAGACAATCATAATATCAATCAAAATGATCAAATTCCCAGTATATGCTACAAAACCAAGTTTGTTAGAGGTTTAAAAATAGGTTATAATTCACTGAACGTTCCATGACTTACACAAAGGCATTGTTGGCAGAATAGATGGACGCAGTTCAGTGCATGATTAATATAACTCACCAATACATTTCTTGGCAGTCCAAAAAATATTGATATAAATTTGTAAATCACAGCTGGCCTGGTACATTGTTTGCTGCCTCCATTCAGGATGCACTGTTTCAGTTTTAATTACTCAATATTCTGGACAAAAACGAACAAATGTAACTAAGGCTGGGAATGTCAATACAATCAAACTAGCAAAGGCTATGATCACAGTCAGTCATAGTGGCTAATAGGCTAGCGTATCTATTGATGTAATTTTCTTCCTGGGGGTGTATATGACCAGATTTTAATAAGATGTAATGTTGCTAAAATGCTCTTAGTTCCACTTTAAATGCAACAATGTTTTACAAACATAAGTTATTTTCAAAGAGATGGCTAACAACAGCAAGCGCGCTGCAATAAAAAACACAGAAATGTATTCTTGAAAGGTAGAAGCTAACAAATTAGCAACACATCCTTTTGATAACACCTGCTGCAGCCACTGAAAAGTAGCCGACAACAAAATCTAGCTAGCTAGACCGTAAGAAAACTACTGCTCGCTATTGTGCAGTGACCTGTTGGCCTTCAAGAAGGCAGAAGTTTCCATAAGTCTCTTAAAAATGGCCCCACCCATTAAGTCAAAATGTGATTGGTTGATTCAGCTGTCCTTATACAGTTGAATGGCAGATGCCTTTACCTTGCTTCTGATGGCCAAGCCAATGGCTGACTTAGCTAGCTTGATTTATCTCCACAGAGACCAGCAAAGAATCTTGATTGGATATTTTTCTCCCTTCAGTGTTAACCCTTTCCATTCCAACAAAAACTGAAGCGATTAAATCAGAAAATCATCCAAAATAGTAATTCTAGTATTATTATTATTATAATCAGTTTTTTATGAATCCTTAGCCCTTCACTGAAGGTGTAGAAGACCCATTGTTCCCCACTGTGTTTGGGTTAGTAATAATTTGTAGACTGTCTCTATTTTCCCTCAGCATGCATTTTTTCACTATTTTGAATGTTTAAAGAATCCATATGATGTTCTGAAATATGAACCCAGAAATACTGGGCATTTTGAACTCTTATTATGGTGGTGAGTTGACAAAATTACAAATCATGCTCTTGAATTGGACATTTTTCTGGTCTCGATCTTGACTCGGTCTCGGACTCCTTGTCCCCCTTCGGTCTCGAACACAACACTGACTGTAGTCGACTGGTATTTTGGATGCAGTAATTGCAGAATAACTACTGCAGTGTACTGCAGTTGAGCTGCAGTTATATTGCACTGTAAAATGTCAGTGTAGTTACAAATATTTCTTAATATAGATATTTCTGAAATATAGTACAACAGTGTCTGCTATAAACAGACGTTTACACTATGGAATAAAATAAAACGTGTCTGACTTAAGATGTCTGAACAACAGAACAAGCTGTTCATTTCACTGTGGCCCATGTCTTCTATTTGAAGTCACGCACAAACTCATGCAGCTGGTGCCTGAATTCCTGCCGGAGAGCTCATCCATGGAATCAGCTATAGGTGAAAGGACCCTGTGGAAAGGAGCAGTGGAAACGCAGTCGCTGGAGAGCTGAATCACGCTTCACCATCTGCCAGTCCAAAGGATGAATCTGGGTTTGGCGGATGCTTCCTTCATGGTTCGAGCTAGGTCCCTTAGTTCCAGTGAAGGGAAATCTTAACGCTACAGCATACAATTGTTATGCGGGGCGGAGCAGGTGAACCCAAATGCAGACTCAGACAGAGACAAGGATAGGTAACCAATGTATTTATTGAAAAGCAGGAGAGGAGATGGGGTGCAGTCCAGGGGAATCTCAGGCAGGTACTAGGGAATCCAGACTGAGGCTGAGGACAAGGAGATTAGGAACCGGGTAAGTAGGTATGGAGCGGAATCCAATGAAGCACTAGAGTGAGGATCCAGGGCAGGGAAGCAGGACTGAGGAGATGGGTACCAGAGTCAGAGCAGACGGGACTGTAGCGGAGAGAAAAAGCAGTGTGAGGCTAGGGAAAACAGGCACATGCAGGAACTAACAGCTATAACTGCAGACTGACTGAGTAGAGGCTACGATCTGGCAGCGTGGAAGTGGCAGGGCTGAGTATTTGTAGGGTTCTTGATTATGGAACAGGTTGCAGCTGGTGGGAATCTGCTCTGCTTCCAGCACACCTGTCTCCACTCACACAATCACATACACACAGAGAGAGCAGGGGAGAGAGAGAGCACTGGGGGAGTGGTGGCAGGTTAGGGAGGTTCAGGATGAGAAGTAGAGGGCGTAGCAGGAGCAGATGTAACAACAATGACATTCTAGACGATACGGTACTTCCAACATTGTGGTAACAGTTTGTGGATGGCCCTTTCCTGTTTCAGCATGACAGTGCCCCCGTGCACAATGCGAGGTCCATACAGAAATGGTTTAACAAGATCAGTGTGAAAGAACTTGACTGGCCTGCACAGAGCCCTGACCTCAACCCCATCGAACACCTTTGGAATGAATTGGAATGCTGACTGCGAGCCAGGCTTAATCAACCAACATCAGTGCCCGACGTCACTAATGCTCTTGTGGCTGAATGGAAGCAAGTCCCTGCAGTATTGTTCCAACATCTAGTGGAAAGCCTTCCCAGAAGATTGGAGGCTGTTAGAGCAGCAAAGGGGGGGGTCTCACAAAGACCAGGGTCTCACAAAGAAGGGCAGCTATTGGTAGATGTGTAAAAATAAAAAAGCAGATATTTAATATCCCTTTGAGCATGGTGAAGTTATTAATTACACTTTGAATAGTGTATCAATACACCCAGTCACTACAAAGATACAGGCGTCCTTCCTAACTCAGTTGCCGGAGAAAAAGGAAGGGATTTCACCATTAGGCCAATGATGACTTTAAAACAGTTACAGAGTTTAATGGCTATGACAGGAGAAAACTGAAGATGGATTACTCCACACCGCTTTTTAAAAAAAGGTTATTCGGCTGTCCCCATAGAAGAACCCTTTGGTTCCAGGTGTAACTCTTTTGGGAACCAAACCTACAATCACTGCAATAATTTCGATGCTAAGGTAGACATGTTTGAGTTTTTATTTTTTAGAAACATCCGTTTAAGGGAATACCTAATCGTGATATTTCAACTGAACATGTAGGCTGCTCACCAGCACATACTCCGACTCCTTTTAGAAGTAAGAGTTATTTTGTTCCTCCAGCCAAACGCAATAACCCTATTGAGACATATTTCAGACTTGTTGAAAAATATGTTGATAATCTCCTTTAGAACAAACATGAGTACATACACTACCGGTAAAATGTTTTAGAACACCTACTCCTTCAAGGGTTTTTCTTTATTTTTACTATTTTCTACATTGTAAAATAATAGTGAAGACATCATAACTATCAAATAATACATATGGAATCATGTAGTAACCAAAAAAGTGTTAAACAAATCAAAATATATTTTAGATTTCAGATTCTTCAAAGTAGCCACCCTTTTCCTTGATAACAGCTTTGCACAATCTTGGCATTCTCTCAACCAGCTTCACCTGGAATGCTTTTCCAACAGTCTTGAAGGAGTTCCCACATATGCTGAGCACTTGTTGGCTGCTTTTCCTTCAGTCTGGGCTCCTACTCATCCCAAACCATCTCAATTGAGTTGAGGTCGGGGGATTGTGGAGACCAGGTCATCTGATGCAGCACTCCATCACTCTCCTTCTTGGTCAAATAGCCCTTACACAGCCTGGAGGTGTGTTGGGTCATTGACCTGTTGAAAAACAAATGATAGTCCCACTAAGCCCAAACCAGATGGGATGGCGTATCGCTGCAGAATGCTGTGGTAGCCATGCTGGTTAAGTGTGCCTTGAATTCTAAATAAATCACAGACAGTGTCACCAGCAAAGCACCCCCACACCATAACACCTCCTCCTCCATGCTTTACAGTGGGAAATACACATGCTGAGATCATCCGTTCACCCACACCGCATCTCACAAATACACAGCGGTCTTACAAAAATCCAATTTGGACTCCAGTTTAATGTCCATTCCACCGGTCTAATGTCGATTGCTCATATTTCTTGGCCCAAGTAAGTCTCTTATTCTTATTGGTGTCCTTTAGTACTGGTTTCTTTCCAGCAATTCGACCATGAAGGTATGATTCACAAAGTATGCTCTGAACAGTTGATGTTGAGATGTGTCAGTTACTTGAACTCTGAACTCCAGTTTCATCATAGCGCTTGATGGTTTTAGCAACTGCACTTGAAGAAACTTTCAAAGTTCTTGAAATGTTCTGTATTGACTGACCTTAATGTCTTAAAGTAATGTATGACTGTCATTTCTCCTTGCTTTTTTGAGCTGTTCTTGCCATAATATGGACTTGGTCTTTTACCAAATAGGGCTATCTTCTGTATACTCCCCCTACCTTGTCACAACACAACTGATTGGCTCAAACGCATTAAGAAGGAAAGAAATTCCACAAATTAACTTTTAAGAAGGCACACCTGTTAATTGAAATGCATTGCAGGTGACTACCTCATAAAGCTGGTTGAGAGAATGCCAAGAGTGTGCAAAGCTGTTATCAAGGAAAAGGGTGGCTACTTTGAAGAATCTAAAATCTAAAATATATTTTGATTTCTTTAACCCTTTTTTGGTTACTACATGATTCCATATGTGTTATTTCATAGTTTTGATATCTTCACTATTATTCTACAATGTAGAAAATAGTACAACAATTAAGAAAAAATGTTGAATGAATAGGTGTTCTAAAACTTTTGACTGGTAGTGTATATTTCTATAATTTATCTAAAGATTAAAAACAAGCTTTGCTTGATTTACAATCCGATACGTCAGTCCTTACCCGTCCTGCTGATAAGGGTGGGTCGGTTGTACTCGTGGATAGGACAGCTTATGTGAATGAGTGTCAAAGACAACTGCTTGACAACACCTTTTTCAAGAAACTCAGAAGTGACCCCACTTCCCAATTTCAGAACACCTAGATGGGTTTTTAAGATGGGTATTTATGTTCTGGTCAAATCACCAAAAAAGAACACGACTTTTTCGCTATTCAATACCCTAAAATTGCCACTTTCTATACTTGGCCGAAATTACACAAGAATGTTACAAAACCTCCAGGGTGCCCTATTGTAGCAGGCATTGATGCAGTAACAGCCCCTTTTGTTGACTTTTTTATTAGACCACTAGAACAGCTCCCCTCCTTTGTAAAGGACACCAGCAGCATGATCTCTATTATTGAATCTCTTGATCCTCTCCCTGAGAATACTTTGCTAGTTACTTTTGATGTTGAGTCATTATACACAAATATTCCACATGAGGGCAGTATTGATGCCATGGAACATTTTCTTCTGCAACGTGACCCTAATGAACTACATTTACATTTTAGTCATTTAGCAGACACTCTTATCCAGAGCAATTTACAGTAGTGAATACATACATTTCATTTCATGCATTTTTTTTTGTACTGGCCCCCCGTAGGAATCGAACCCACAACTCTGGTGTTGCAAACACCATGCTCTACCAACTGAGCCACAGGGAACTACCTTCCAGTGCCTGTTCTAAGCATCTGAGATTTACTATGCAATCTGACACATGTAAAATCAGTTTTCTTGATCTTTTGATTTGTGTGAGGACAATGACCTATTTACACTGACCTTTACAGAAAATCAACAGATTGTAACAGTTTGTTGAGGGCAGATAGTTGTCACCCGCTTCCCTTGAAAAACAGTTTGCCCTACAGCCGAACAATCAGATTTGGACAGAAATATGTTTGAGACGCAAAGAAAATTAATGGAGAAGTGGTAAAAAATGGTCAGATTAATACTGCCATAGAGAAAATTCAAAACA
Source organism: Salmo trutta (assembly GCF_901001165.1). Classification (NCBI taxonomy): domain Eukaryota; kingdom Metazoa; phylum Chordata; class Actinopteri; order Salmoniformes; family Salmonidae; genus Salmo; species Salmo trutta. The sequence goes on from NC_042992.1 coordinate 37,277,335, forward strand.
AATCGAGATGTGATCTCTTTCAAGGACAGTCTCGCAAAAAGAAGCATTCTTACTAATGTCACCTGCTATTCAATGTGCCCTGAACAAATTAAGGGAATCGTTCACAAACATTGGCACATTCTAAGATCCGATGACAGTATCGTTAATGTGTTTTCGGACCCTCCCTTGGTCGTATTCTCATGGGGCAGAAATCTCAGAGATCAATTGCTAAACTCTGATTTACCACCCCAAAATAGCCCTGCTCAACATCTATTTGCGCCCCTACCGGATGGAAACTACAAGTGTAATGGCTGTGCTCAATGCAATGGCACTTACAAATGTAGATCCTTCAAACACCCCCAAACAGGGAAACAGATCCCAATCAAATGTGTTATCACGTGCTCCACTAAGGAAGTTATTTATCTTATAACTTGTCCTTGTGGTAAAAATGATGTGGGTAAAATAAAGCACGAATAAAAAGTACGAATCTCAGAGCATCGTAGCACCAGTAGGTGCCAAAACTCAATGTACCCAGTTGCGACCCACTTTTTGGAAGCTAACGTCTCGATTTCGTCCCTACGTTATATCGGCATCAAATACGTCACACAATTTATTGTTAAAACGAGAGGCTGCCTGGATCTTTTACTTAAAGACCCTTGCTTCCTTCAGTCTCAACGTAGACTTTGATCTGATACCATTCTTGTGATTATTGTGATTTTGTTATTCATTGTATATGTTTGTAGGCCTATGTAGCCAAATTGTATCTATGATCGTATGCTATCCATTCATGTTTTTTGTATGATCTATTTAAATCTGTAAATAATATCAAGTCACACCGGCCATGATTACAGACACTTGTGTGTGTCCTTTGACACTATATAAACTAGTGACCCGCAGTGTTTGTCATTATACCCTGATGAAACGTTGGTTATTAGGTTATTAAATTATTGCATCTGAGCTCCTGGATTGTGCGGCTCTTCTAACTTGAACCAGAAAAAGGGTTTTTCAAAGGGTTATCCTATGGGGACAGCCGAAGAACCCTTTCAGGTTGTAGACAGCATCTTTTTTTCTAAGATTGTACTTAAAACAAATATAACAAAAAATATCAAAATAATTCCTTCAAAATGTCTTTGAATGTAATTGAAAAACCTTACATAGTAATTGATCCCAGGCCTGGTAAATGCACGTGTGACAGAGAAAGAAATGAGATCTATAACATCCTGACAGTGAGATACATATAGTTGTGATTATTACAAGTTTATTCACCTCCATCCTCTGTTCTGGACATTCTAATTCTTTAATCTGTGATCTATCGAGGTCATTACATTGGTAAAAAGGTGCAGTGTACCTCACTACTGTTATTTTTCACTGTCTTTTTACTGTTGTTTTTTATTTCTTTACATATCTATTGTTCACCTAAATACCTATTTTTTACATAAAAATTGCACTGTTTGTTAGTAAGTATGCATTTCACTGTAAGGCCTACACCTGTTGTATTCAGCGCACGTGACAAATAAACTTTGATTTGATTTGTAATGAAACAGGCAGGCAGAATGAGCCTGCGGCAGTCAGAGAATCCTGAAGCTTCTGTCCAGTATCAACTGTGCCACAAAAGCAAGTGTAGTGGTTTTTATATGTACCACAGGAGAACCAAAAAATGAAGAGCGACACCACGGCTGTCTTTTTGGCTTTTATGTCGATCTGCAATAGTATTGTGAAAAGACAGGACAGGAACACATCAGTCTCCAATGCACCATCTGACAAGTTGTTCTATACAGGAGCATGAAGAAAGGTAAAACACATATCCTCTCTCACATCCCCAATACATTGCTAGGTGCTTTCAGTGTTGACAGTACCAAAATACAACAACTCATGTACAAAAACACTGCAACACAAACAAGTTACGTGAAATCGCCTCTATCCCATTCAGACCTTAGAGGGCCAAAACTAAAATCTCCCATAATGCAACGCCAGCACAAGTCGGCAGCTCAGCTAATCGTCTGCATCACAGAAAGGCATGCTAGCTAGCAACAGCAGCACTTTTAGCACTCTGTAAACTATATTAATAACAACAATAAAACTCTGAAAGTTACATGTTTCAATAGTCTCACACTCCCTTATAACAATATCTACAGCATTAACCTTGGGATGTTTTATTTATTTCACGTTATGGACTTCTACAAAGGAGTAATCTGCAACACATACCTTTCTCTCTCAGTGTTTTCTCGGACTGAGGAGAACGGGAGCTACGGGTAGTACCAGGATGTTCTATTCTAATAATTTGAAGTTTGATGGAATAACATTTTTCACTCTCCTACACACCCCCCCCCTTCCCTTCATAATTTCAGCAAACTTTAAGACATAAGGTAAGAGTTCTTCCTCCACAGTGGTAACCTTGACCAAGACCAAAGAGGCTTTGCCAGGTAGAAATATGCCCATATACATACAACGTATGACCCCCTAATAAAGTATTTCTCATTTCCTTAATCTACCCTCTGGCTTCTGTTTCACTGGGGTACTGTCACTTCAACAAAAGTTGATAAGGCTTGAATCAGGGCAGCTAGATGCTCTCTTTTGTCCGGCTCAGCAATCACTTGACTCATTGACTCTAAAAGTCTTCTGACCGGCTTCGCAACTCTTCCAGTTTGAGTTCTCAAAGTGCCTTCACTGGGTCTCAGGACTGTATCAGTGAACTCAGACGTCTGGCTGTTTCTGCGCTCTACGTCTCTCTGGTTATTCATTCTCTTCTTAGTAGATCTTATGCATCCAGAGCCGCTGACTGATGAACTTCTACTGCTGATGCCATCTGGACTGCTCACTGACGTTGCTTTTCTACTTGTGTCAACTTCAGAGGGATCACTTGAATCATCTTTGAGGAGCTTCCTGTGCTTGAGCTAGCTGCTTGTCCGGAGATCAAGTCCTTCCGTGGGCTTTAAGGATCAGCTTCTCTCATGTTTACTCCATCTTCCAGTCCCAAAGATTTTTGAGCTTCAGCTTCCATGGGCCCCTCAGGGTTCTGGCCCTCGAGAATCCAGACAGCAGTCCTTCGATCCTCTGAATCCTCATCCACATCGAATACCGGTCTTTCGTCACCGCTGTCTGCGTTTATGTCCTCCTCTGAAGCAGTAGAGGCTACTGTGGACATCTCGTCTGTCTCTCCCACCGGCAGGAAGTTCCCTGGCAGTATGAAGTTTCAATGAACTACCTTACTCTTCTTGGTAGCAGGATCTTCGACTCTGTAGATATGCACAGACGGGTCTTTCCAAGTGATCACATAGACCGCTGAATCCCACAAGTCGGCAAGTTTACCTTTTCCTCTTTCCTTTTGGTTTCCTCATTATATACGTCAGGGGGTCGTTATCTGTTAGGACTGTGAATCTAGCTTTGAGAAAACTCTGTAATTTAAAAGCGCTATACAAATGAAAGTGTATTATTATTATTATTACACTCACACAGGTGTCGGTCTGTCGGACTGTCTTTGTCTGATTGTCTCTCCCTCCTCATCCTCCTCCTCTGTCTTTGTCTCTCCCTCCTCCTCCTCCTCCTCCTCCTCCTCTTCCTCCTCTGGGTAAGTACAGGTGTTGCAAACATGACCTTATACTCCCTTTGTTTGATTCTCTACCCTGCCATTGATCAGTAAGCACCAGTTAAATTTTTCTCCACCTACTCAGCCATTCCTCACGTACTACTCATCAACATCTCAATTTGTCCACTTACGGGTGTCATATGACCCTGTCGCACCTGTTACACCCTGTTTTTCTTCCTGTATCCAACCTCTCCATCAGCACCAGACGCTCAGCATATAAGTGGGTGTCCAAGTTGGTGCTCCTCATTCTACACAGCTCTACACTTCATTAAGTTGCAATTTGGACTCTGGATTATCTGATTTGCATTATTCCAATAGTCATTATACTCACTATTGAACTTTGATATTTTTCCCTCTACTTGGATCAAGATGAACAAATTCATGTGGGGATGTGTGGCTCTGGTGGGACTCTTTGTTGTGGGTAAGTTGGATTTATTCTCTCTGGGCAGGTTATTATTATTATTCATTGGACAAATTGGGGCTTGTTCTAAAAATACTTTCTTTGTAAATTGGAAAAAATGACCGTTAAAATCCACAACAGTTTTTAACTGATTATTTGTTTGAGATCATGACCATGAATGTGAAGACTGGAGATAAAGAAGAATGGGTGGGTAGAAAGTCAAGCTGGGTTGGATCATGCTTGCATGTGAGTGGAGTTGAGCAGTTGGAAATCTCGCTTATCGCTCATGGTGGTGCTCGCGCACGGCTTTGGACATCCTTTCCAACCAGCCTTCAACCGCTCAGCTAAAAACCGGTCCTAGCTCACAGAAAAGAAAACTGTGACTCCATATTCGCTCCATTCATTAAAATCACAATTTAACCAACACCCATTTATTTTTGCGACTACCTGGACCTACCATTTGGTTTTGAATTATTGAAACCAAACCATATGGATTTGAATGAAAATAATTTTAATCAAAATGAAAACGTGAATGGAAGAAGCGCACATCATTTCAAATAAGCTAAATGTCATATTCTACAGCATATAAACACTCAAAATAGGTCAGGATCCAGACAGGGAGCCTATGAAGGAATGACAATTAATTATTTAGTCTATATTATTTATATATATTTTTTAAAGCTATAGCCTACAAATAAATACAGTGTGAAGTGTTTGCGTGTGCGACACAATCGGCTGGTAGGGACATTAACTTTGAATTTCTTTAGAATTAAATACAAATTAAATGAAAAATGACATATTAGTGAGTTTGAATTCATTTTAATAATTCAATTTTAGAAACACGAGTTTGGCCGGTCTGTGGCATCAGGCTCATGCGATGGTGCCTGGAGAGAAGGCTAACAGCAGAGAATAGGTATGCCTAATGGATTTCAGACAAAATAACCCAATCAAAACGGAAAATTCATTGAACATGGGAATATGCCAGGCCTATTGGGACAAAATCAATGATGGCCTATTGTATAGATAATAGAACAAAAATGAACGAAACGTTGAAGAGATCTGATTTTCAGTAAATATTTTGCTACAATGACACACTTAGTTATCTACCCACCTGGTTTCTTTCTTTTAGCATGTGCACGTAGTAAGTAAACCATCATGCTTTCGGGATAAGTGTCTTTCAGATTCCACAATCATTCTTTAGTTGTGGACACTACATCACTGCACTCCCTCTCTTGCTCTTGGTTATCATTTTTGTACGTAACCTTGATTTAGCAAGGAAAATATTTAGCAAACTCCATGATAATAGCTAAACCAAGGGGCTATAGCAGCACACAAGTAGACTTCAAATGCATGCTGGACCGGCTATTCCCTGAGCTCATGAAGTGTGCGCTACTGGAGCGGAGAAGGCGGACGCTCCGGCCTTTGGGAATCTTGCTCTGCGCTCCAGTCAAATTGGGCATGCTATATTCCTCGCAATGCTCCAGCTCAGCTCCACTCATACTCCGGTGGCCACTGACCTCGGATCTGGCTGAAAATATGTAAAATATTGACCAGATCCGAAATTACGCTATAGTTGAAGATGAAAATAAATATCCTCAATAACTCAGACTTGCTCAGCGAACTTGCAGTTTCCCACGCCAATGATCTCGGGAATAGGCACAGCTGTATTTGAGCAAGGGAGAAGTGTTCAGGTAGACTGTTATGACACATCCCCTGGAGAAATGGGATCAGCAATATGTTGCTATTTCACACTGGCTCCTTGATGACACCGACAGTGCATTTGCATTTTGGAACATCAGAAGTACAAAGATTTCCAATGGAACGCTGCATTTGCCTTGCAGCATTGCGTTCTGTGTGGTGTATACCTTGGATTTATTGACAGATATTGTAGCAGAAGGTGAATATTGAACTTTTGTTGCACACATATCCAGATGATGTTGAGTACCATTTTGCTCTAACACTATTGGCGTGGTGGTTACAGCGTCATTGCTGTAACCACCCGATTTTTGGTCCCTAACTACATTTTTTGTTAACAAACTTCAAGCAGGTTGGAGAATACTGGAGTTCCAGTGAAGAGATTGCTTTTCAGTTAACCTGAATTAAATTGCCAGAGAATTACATTTTCATTTCTCTACCATAAGTCGCCTGCAACCTCGTTTTAGAGAATTTCGCAGTAGGTCCAACCGGCCTCACAACCACAGACGTAACCACGCCAGCCCAGGACATCCACATTCGGTTCTTCACCTGCAGGACCGTTTGAGACCAGCCACATGGACAGCTGATGAAACTGAGGAGCATTTCTGTCTGTAATGAAGCCCTTTTGTGTGGAAAACTCATTCTGATTGGCTGGGGCTGGCACCTCAGTGGGTGGGCCTATGCCCTCCCAGGCCCACCCATGGCTGCACCCCTGCCAAGTCATGTGAAATCCATAGATTAGGGCCTAATGAATTTATTTAGATTGACTGATTTCCTTATATGAACTGTAACTCAGTAAAATCATAGAAATTGATAATTGTTGCAGTTATATTTTTGTTCTGTATATTTATGGATAGTCAGGGGCACACTCCAACACTCAGACATAATTCACAAAAAAAACATTTGTGTTTCCTGAGTCCGCCAGATCAGAGGCAGTAGGGAAGACCAGGGATGTTCTCTTGATTAGTGTGTGAATTGGACTATTTTCGTGTCCTGCTAAGCATTCAAAATGTAATGCATACTTTTGGGTGTCAGGGAAAATGTATTGAGTAAAAAAATTTTTAAAAAGTACCTTGTTTTCTTTTCGGGAGTGTAGTGAATTAAAAGTAAAAGTCAAAAATATAAATTGTAGATTAAAGTACAGATACCCCAAAAAACTACTTAAATAGTACTTTCAAGTATTTGTTCTTAAGTACTATACACCACTGCCTACTATCAAACATCACCAAATGGGAACTTTTATAGGACAACACGCCACTAAAAGTGTTTTTCAGTCCAAGAATAGTTCACTCTGGGTGTATGGTTGTGCAATCAACAATTTAAAGTAGTCAAAATAGAGTCTGTCAGTTCATTCATTAAACTTCCAGGTATTAACCTAATATTTATGTGGCTTTACACTCTTCTTTCTGTGCTGGACTGGACTGAACAAAGAAAGGAAAAAACAAACAAATGATGTGTATGTTTGTACATAGTGTCATGATGACAGCAATCTTATTTGTTTCTCTCCTGTTTCTTCTCTCTCCACTTTGCTCTCTGTCTCTCTATCTTTCTCTCATTCCATCTCACAGCCGAGTCCCTGAAGTGCAACACATGTTCTGTGGGGATGGCCAGCCTTTGTTTTATTGGTTCAACTGCAGAATGTAGCACCTCCGAGCCCAACTGCTTCACCGCAGTAGCAGGTACCGACCCTGTCGTTTCGTCCAAGTAGAAAGCTACAATAAAAATAGGTCATTGAGTTACTGTGTAATTCTAGGTTATTACTGTGTAAGTCTTAGATAATTACTGTGTAATTCCCATTTCAGAATGTCATTTATCAGTTAATATCTAGTAATTTTTGTACTGTAAAATAAAGTGCTACCCAAACAAAAACTACCTGTAATTACAATTGTTCTTCCTTCTTCTTCCAGTGTTCAACGCCACTAACATCCTGAATATCAAGCGCAAGGGTTGCATGGCCACAGCTTTATGCAACACCACATCCACTGGAAGCATCCTGACAGCCGGCTACACCGCCACACAGACCTGCTGCAGCACCGACCAGTGCAATGGGGCCGTAGCCATCCAACTCCCTCTCACTGTGGCCCTTGGCGCCGCTCTGGTGGCCATCTGTAGCACTTTCACTTAAACAAACCCTTCACAATAAGGAGACCTCCTCCATAGGTTTCCATTGAAGTGTGTTGTACTTCTTAAAAAACACAATATACTAAAACTGGTTTTATTCTGGGAAAGACCGCAATGTTTATTCAGGCTAGTTTCACTAAACTTTAGTTCCAAGTTCCAACTCAAACTGATTTGACCTCTAGGCTAAACAACAGCCTACTATATAGCATCGTAATGAACAGTTCATTCAATGTCACTGTATTTATATTGGGAACATGTCTGTGTGACATAAGTACTTTTTAATGGCATAAATTCTCACTCGTGTCACTATCAATTATCATTATCTAGCAAATTTTTTTATTTTCCCCAGTGAGTATGTTACACCGTACTCTTTTATAAAGATAACATTTCTCTGTATTCTATGTACAATAAATAAACATACTACACTTAAAAAAAGATCTACTACTATAAGACACTACATTATGTGTGTGAAATGGTTGAACAAATAATAAAATAAAGACTAAAAACTTTTAACTCACTATTTGACTGAGCATTCCAATGTGACATAAATACTGTCTGCATTGCTTCCTCTTCTATTCCGACAAACATCCTCTTCGCACCCTCATGGAAGACAATAAAACTTGTTACACTTCATTATAATAACCTATAATCAAGTCTCCTATCATGTACGACCCACTTAGCAGGAAACTGGAATTTCCCACATTCATTTATTAGTAATCTTTCCTCAGCATGCTCTAAGTCAGTGGTTCTCAAAATGTAGCCCCCCCCCCAACAAATTACACATTTATAATTTTTTTTCAAAGGAGCTCAATTTTCACAGGGGGGGGGGGGATTGTCCCAAAGCTGGAAGGGGGGCCCCGAGTGAAAAGGTTTGGGAACCCATGCTCTAAGTGAGCACATTTTGAGCAAGACTCATTCATTAGGGATTAGGCCTACGACTCTTATTGAAAATATCAAACACTACCCTCCTACAAGAAGATGAAGGCTAACATTTTGATAGGGCTAACTGTCCTGGTGGTCTTCATAACAGTGGGTAAATCCTATCAGATAATTTGTTGCTATGGCAATATTTAAAGACAGACACAGTAATAGGTTGTGATTTGATGAGTTTTGATGATTTAAGGTTTCATCGCAAATTCTGTACTCTGTGATTGTATTTTCTAAGGCTATAAATTGTTGATGTGGGATTATGGTACACTCCCCTACATATGTGTTTGGACAGTGAAGCTAGACATTTTTATTTGGCTCTAAACTCCAGCATTCTGGATTTTGAAATCAAATGTTTCATATGAGCCGACAGTACAAAACGGCACCTTTTATTTGAGCGTATTTTCATACGTATCTGTTTTACCGTTTGGAAATGAAAGCACTTTATGTATCTAGTCCCACCATTTGAAGGTGATAAGTATTTGGGCCAATTCACTTATGTGTATTAAAGTAGTCAAATGTTTAGTTGCCTATTTGATCCCATATTCCTAGAACGCAATGACTAGATCATCCTTGTGACTCTACTAACTTGTTGGATGCATATGCAGTTTGTTTTGGTTGTGTTTTGGAGTATGTTGTGCCCAATAGAAATGAATAGGAATTAGTGTATTGTGTTCATTAATAATGTGGATGCTACCATGATTACAGATAATCATGAATTAATTTTGTATAAGGATGAGCAATGTTCTCTCTAAGGTGCGTGGGCGTATTAGCCTGAGACCTCCGCCCAGCTCCCCAGAAATGCAGAGCAGAAGAAATATCAGCAGCACAAGACTGAACTTTACTCAACTTTCTAAAATTTTCCCTGTTAGTCAACACCATCAATGTTTCCCTTTACTGTGGAAATTGTGATCGAATCAACGCAATATTAGCCGCTTTCAATGCAACATACCAAAACAAAACGAACTATGCAATACTTACTATACAAAACAAACAATGCATGAGATGTTGTTGTAGGCAGAACGCATCAGAGTAGAATTCTATTTCTTTACTCTCCATGTACTCTACACTGACCAGTGCGGCAAAATCAAGCCAGAGCTGCAGTGGGCCTATATGCAGGTAGACCATTTCCATATATAGATCTGTTCCATTTACTTTGAACTGAACTGTGTTTACAGCATGAGCGGTCATGAGTAGATGTGCTTGTTTTGAGATCATAGCGAGAGCTGCATGTAGCAAGGTGTGCACATTTTGTTAATATCCTATGCTAATTAGTGAGTTATTAGCCCAGTTAAATATAATTTGTAGTCAGCAATAGGGGAGTGATTGCTTCCTACAAGAGCACAAAACGTGTACATTTATAGACATCTTTAAAAAGCAACCTGTTTGCTTAGAGTCATTGTCCTGTTAGAAGGTGAAACTTCGCCCCCATTCAGAGGTCCTGAGCGCTTTGGAGCAGATTTTCCTCAAGGATCTATCTGAACTTTGCTCTTTTCATCTTCGACTCGATCATGACTAGTCTCCCATTCCCTGCCGCTGAAAAACATCCCCACAGCATGATGCTGTCATCACCATGCTTCACCGTAGGGATGGTGCCAGGTTTCCTCCAGACGTGACGCTTGGCATTCAGGCCAAAGAGTTCAATCTTGGTTTCATCAGACCGGAGAATCTGGTTTCTCATGGTCTGAGAGTCCTTAGGTGCCTTTTGGCAAACTCCAAGCGGGCTGTCCTGTAGCTTTGACTGAGGGGTGGCTTCCATCTGGCCACTCTTGTCAGGAACCGGCTCGAAGCCCGTAACAAAAAGGGAGACAACATGGAGATAAGGAATAACAAAAATATATTTATTAACTGAGGTAACCTATATACAATTAACAATGGTGTGTGTAGTCAGTAATCAGTAGCGTAAGTGACTGGTTGCGTACATAGATGTGATAATGAGGAGAGTTGAATGATGCCAAAGCAAGCAAACAAACAAACTGGACACAAAATTGCCACAACCAAAATCAAACAGTGTTTCTGCATGGAGAGAGTCTGAAAAGGTGTATTTATCCAGGGACACACCCAGGACCAGCTGTGTCCCATTTCGCTGATGACCCTCCCGCTGACACCCTAATAAGGAAAACAAGAGCAAAGAGAAAGAATACGGCAGACAGAGTGGGATGGTCGTCACACTACCATAAAGGCCTGATTGGTGGAGTGCTGCAGAGATGGTTGTCCTTCTGGAAGGTTCTCCCATCTCCACAGAGGAACTCTAGAGCACTGTCAGAGTGACCATCGGGTTCTTAGTCCTTCCCTGACAAAGGTACTTCTCCCATGATTGCTCAGTTTGGTTGGGCGGCCAGCACTAGAAGTCTTGGTGGTTCCAAACTTCTTCCATTTAAGAATGATGGAGGCCACTGTGTTCTTGGGGACCTTCAATTCTGCAGACATTTTTTGATACACTTCCCCAGATCTGTGCCTCAACACAATCCTGTCTCGGAGCTCTACGGACAATTCCTTCGACCTCGTGGCTTGGTTTTTGCTCTTGCACTGTCAACTGTGGGACCTTATATAGACAGGTGTGTGCCTTTCCAAATCATGTCAAATGAATTGAATTTACAACAGATGGGCTCAAAACATTACAGCCTTATTCTAAAATGGATTCAATTGTCGTGCTCTGAGGATGTTTTTTAGCGGCAGGGACTGGGAGACTAGTCAGGATCGAGGGAAAGATGAACAGAGAAAAATACAGAGATCCTTGATGAAAACCTGCTCCAGAGGTTCACCTTCCAACAGGACAATGACCCTAAGCACACAGCCAAGACAACGCAGGACAATTTAATTCATTTTAGAATAAGGCTGTAATGTAACAAAATGTGGAAAAAGTCAAGGGGTCTGAATACTTTCCAAATGCACTGTAGATCAATATAATTATTGGGGTGGTTCAATTCTGTATTGTTGTGTGTTTTGTCATAAGTGGTGCAGAATCTGATTCCATCAGCATGTGCTTCCAACCCCTAGCTCTGCAGGTAAGTTAGCAAAAATATTTACACACTAATGGCTTGTAATTTACAGTAAGCATGGCATAAATATGAATTGGGTATTGTTTGTATGGGTTTGTGTTCGTGTTATGGGGTTTCAGGTGGTTAGATGTAGCCTGAGGTCCACAGAATACCTTCCAGACTATGTAATCAATTTAGTCTACCCCTTTTCTCTTAGTAAAACTCAGGTTATCTGGAATCATTCCACAGTGCCCTGCTGAAAAGTTACCCCAAAGCAGCAGAATTTGGGGTACACGAGCATGAGGGAGGGGACACACCTTGCGGTTATGGAGCACAACAAGATTGTGGGACAAAAACCAGGAAGGAACACTGAAATTCTGTGAGGACAGACGCTGGGAGACGAGACGCAAGTACAGGGAATGAATATTTAATAAGTAACCAACATGAAACAAAACAAGGACAGAGTCTGGACAGGGGAAACAAAACAATGTTAATGACAACACGGGATCAAACTGAGGAACAGACATATATAGGAGGGCCAATCAACAAAGTAATGGAGTCCAGGTGAGTCCAAAGAAGTGCTGATGTGCGTAACGACGGTGACAGGTGTGTGTAATGATGGCGGAGTGGCAGCCCGACGAGCTGGCTGAGGCGTGCGAGCCTGACGAACCGGCTGAGGCGTGGGATCCTGATGAGCCGGCTGAGGCGTGGGAGCCCGACGAGCCGGTTGAGGCGTGGGAGCCCGACGAGCCGGCTGAGGCGTGGGAGCCCGACGAGCCAGCTGAGGCGTGGGGTCCTGACGAGCCGGCTAAGGCGTGGGAGCCTGACGAGCCGGCTGAAGCATGACGTGGGGTGGGAGCCTGCCGAGCCAACCAAGGCAAGGAAACCTCTCCAGCCAGCTAAGGTGATGTCACCAACCAAAACAACCAAAAACACTCCCTGATGCTTCCAATATTGGTGTCAGCATTCTGTAAGGACAGACGCTGGGAGACGAGAAGCAAGTACATGGAGTGAATATTTGATAAATAACCGTCATGAAACAAAACAAGGACAGCGTCTGGACAGGCGAAGCAAAACGACATTAATGCTGACACGGGGATCAAACTGAGGAACAGACAGATATAGCAGGGGCACTCAACAAAGTAATGGAGTCCAGGTGAGTCCAAAGAAGTGCTGATGCGCATAAAGATGGTGACAGGTGTGCGTAATGATGGGCAGCCTGGCGCCCTTGAGTGCCAGGGAGGGGGAGCGGGAGCAGGCGTGACAGATTCAAAAAACACAATACAAAGACATGTCTAAAAAATCCCCTGCCAAGGGCAACTATTGACAAGAATGATCTGTCAAAGTCATTCGGCTGTGGGAGGTTTAAAGATATGTCTTTGACATGACAAAGGAGGTTTTAGTTGTGCAGGGTTGTGCTTAGATACAGCAAATGTACTGTTGTGTATGAGGGTGATTCTGCAACTACTGGCACTTCCATGTCCTCGGGTCAATTTTGGGGATTTTATAAAAAATAAAACAAATACAAATATTTGTATGTTAAGTTCACACTGGAATCACCCCATACATTTTTAAACACCTCTCTATCAAGTATTTTAGCTACTTTTCAGGTGCATTTTATACCTCAATTTCACAATTTTTGCCCTTGTCCCTGACCCAGACTTTTAAGCTTCTACTATGTTTTTCTTTGAGAAAACATTAATAATTACACATTATATAATGTTATGTACTACAGAAAGAGTCAATTCAATAAAATCTATTTCAATATTTATTGTGAGTATGCCCTTTATATTGTTTTTTACACAAAATATACCTGTCCTTTGGGAGTGGTGTCATTTCCACCACTGAGGACAAATTCCTCATTAATGAAGTTTTTTGAAGAGAATGTTAATTTAGTTACCATGGAAACATATGGTGACACTGAAGCACATGGCTGCAGTGGACAGTTGTTCCAGATGTGATGTCCAGAAGTTGAAGAAAAATCTAGGTAAATATTGCTTGTGTAGAGAATATTTTAATTGTCAGTCATTTCCAAACAGGCTATAATTTATTTAATTTATGGTAGAACTTTTGAATTTTAAAAATATTTTATGTATTTAGTGTAAACGATATGCTAGCTGTAAAACTAATCAAAGCATGCTAAGCTGCCTGTCAATTTTCTCCAGAAACTGTAGAAATGTCATTTCCATCACAGTCATTTCCATCACAAACTTAAGTGTGGTGGAAATGACAGAAAGTGGTGGAAATGACACAAATCCATTACCTTATTTGTTTTTACTTTACTTATTTTTTTTACTTTATACTTATTTAATCATTTTTTAAATTAATTGAAATTAAATTAATTAATTAGTTGAAAACTAAGTAGTATTTGTCTTTATTTTTAGAAGATGTCACATAAAACAGCACAGAGGTCACAGACATATAGAAACAAAATAAAAAATGATCCTATACAAAACCAGGAACATCTGCAAAAAGACAGGGAGAGATACTGGAAGAAAAAGGGAAGGGAGAAGTAAAATCTATCTCTGAGCTTACAAAGCGAGAACAAAGAAACAAGAGATGGCAATGTGGAAATGTAACCAACGGAATAGAAGACAGACTTTAAAGAGAACAGTTGCAATGGAGACTTACCTATCAGGCAACACACCACCTTAGTCAACAGATGGAGACCTACCTATCAGGTAACACACCACCTCAGTCACCAGATGGAGACCTACCTATCAGGCAACACAACACCTCAGTCACCAGATGGAGACCTACCTATCAGGCAACACACCACCTAAGTCACCAGATGGAGACCTACCTATCAGGCAACACACCATCTCAGTCACCAGATGGAGACCTACCTATCAGGCAACACAACACCGTAGTCACCAGATGGAGACCTACCTATCAGGCAACACAACACCTCAGTCACCAGATGGAGACCTACCTATCAGGCAACACACCACCTCAGTCGCCAGATGGAGACCTACCTATCAGGCAACACACCACCTCAGTCGCCAGATGGAGACCTACCTATCAGGCAACACACCACCTCAGTCGCCAGATGGAGACCTACCTATCAGGCAACACACCACCTCAGTCACCAGATGGAGACCTACCTATCAGGCAACACAACACCTTAGTCACCAGATGGAGACCTACCTAGCAGGCAACACACCACCTCAGTCACCAGATGGAGACCTACCTATCAGGCAACACACCACCTTAGTCACCAGATGGAGACCTACCTATCAGGCAACACACCACCTCAGTCACCAGATGGAGACCTACCTATCAGGCAACACACCACCTCAGTCACCAGATGGAGACCTACCTATCAGCCAACACAACACCTTAGTCACCAGATGGAGACCTACCTATCAGGCAACACAACACCTCAGTCACCAGATGGAGACCTACCTATCAGGCAACACACCACCTCAGTCGCCAGATGGAGACCTACCTATCAGGCAACACACCACCTCAGTCGCCAGATGGAGACCTACCTATCAGGCAACACACCACCTCAGTCGCCAGATGGAGACCTACCTATCAGGCAACACAACACCTTAGTCACCAGATGGAGACCTACCTATCAGGCAACACACCACCTCAGTCACCAGATGGAGACCTACCTATCAGGCAACACACCACCTTAGTCACCAGATGGAGACCTACCTATCAGGCAACACAACACCTCAGTCACCAGATGGAGACCTACCTATCAGGCAACACACCACCTCAGTCACCAGATGGAGACCTACCTATCAGGCAACACACCACCTCAGTCACCAGATGGAGACCTACCTATCAGGCAACACAACACCTTAGTCACCAGATGGAGACCTACCTATCAGGCAACACAACACCTCAGTCACCAGATGGAGACCTACCTATCAGGCAACACACCACCTCAGTCGCCAGATGGAGACCTACCTATCAGGCAACACACCACCTCAGTCGCCAGATGGAGACCTACCTATCAGGCAACACACCACCTCAGTCACCAGATGGAGACCTACCTATCAAGCAACACAACACCTTAGTCACCAGATGGAGACCTACCTATCAGGCAACACACCACCTCAGTCGCCAGATGGAGACCTACCTATCAGGCAACACACCACCTCAGTCACCAGATGGAGATCTACCTATCAGGCAACACACCACCTTAGTCACCAGATGGAGACCTACCTATCAGGCAACACACCACCTCAGTCACCAGATGGAGACCTACCTATCAGGCAACACACCACCTCAGTCACCAGATGGAGACCTACCTATCAGGCAACACACCACCTCAGTCACCAGATGGAGACCTACCTATCAGGCAACACACCACCTCAGTCACCAGATGGAGACCTACCTATCAGGCAACACACCACCTCAGTCACCAGATGGAGACCTACCTATCAGGCAACACACCACCTCAGTCACCAGATGGAGACCTACCTATCAGGCAACACACCACCTCAGTCACCAGATGGAGACCTACCTATCAGGCAACACACCACCTCAGTCACCAGATGGAGACCTACCTATCAGGCAACACAACACTTTAGTCACCAGATGGAGACCTACCTATCAGGCAACACACCACCTCAGTCCCCAGATGACTTGCAGCCAGAACATGAGGCCATCATACCTGCCCCTAACTTACCTGCCCCTGATGCACACCCTGACACCCCTTTCTCATCGTCTGCAACATGAATGAGAAGTCGAATACTTGCTGGAAGGAAAAAGGTTGGAAGAGGTCGCTCAAAAGCATACAGAGATCTTAGTATGACTAATGTCAGACTTGATAATGCTTTACGGAAAGCTGAGAAATACAAAAAAAGGTATGATCGACTGATGAACAAAATGAAGAGACAAGATTCCCCAAAGACAAAACAGCAAATGAAGGGAACTCCAAAGAACTTGAGAAGGATTTTATTGTTTCAAAATGCCATCATTGCAGAGTTAAAACAAAAGTATAAAAAAATGTGCAGTGCCAAGGACAAACAAGTGGCTTCAAAAATGCTCAGAGGCAACATCCTGAGAAAGTACAGCCTGGTCAAAGCCGCAAACAGAGAATTTGGATTTTCAGCAAAAGCAATGAGGGCAAATGAAAGCAGGCCATCAAGTCTTCAATACTCCAGGGAAAATTAGTGTAACAGAATTAGCACAGCCACAGGAGAGAAAATCACTAGATTCTTTGAACGTGATGACAACAGCAGAGCAGCAACAGGGAAAAGAGCACACTAACGAGGAACAAGAAGAAAAAGCAGAAGTGCTTCTTGAATGGCACAATTCAGAACCTTTATCAGAAGTTTAAGAGGGAATATTCAGAAATTCAAATTTCCTACTGTAAATTCTGCAAAAGACGTCCTTTTTGGGTTGTCAAGCCAACAGTCCAGGATAGGGACACATGTCTCTGCAAAACCAACGCCAACCTCCAGTTCATGGCGGACAAACTACAGCATCACAAAGTGATCAGCTGCAGCAACATTGAGAACGTTTTTGAGTCTTTGTGCTGTGAGAACCTGAAGAAAGAGTGCATGTATAGAGAGTGCTCCCTTTGCCAAGCAAAAGAGCTTAAAACATCTGACTTTGATGCTGGTGAGCCGACATGGTGGTTTGAGTGGAAAAACAAAGCTGAAGAGAGAGAGAAGAAAAACAAAGAGGGAAACATGGAGAAGTTCACTGTACATTTGACAGTAAAAGAAAAGGTATGTGGCACACTGCAGATTCTATTGGAGGACTTCTCCAAAGGATTGAAAGAGAAGTTGGGGAAACATGTGTACAACATTCGATACCAATACTCCAAACGGAGAGAATTAAGAGAATCTGGGGAAAGAGGAGATGATTGTGCATATTGACTTTGCAGAGAACTACCTGTGTAAATACACCAGTAAAGTCCAGGCAGTTCACTTTGGTGATTCATACAAGCAGGTGACCCTCCACACCTGTGTTGGATATACCACAAATGATACAGTTTCACTTTTCTCACTGAGCTCTTCTATGCGGCCTGACCCCTCTGCTATCTGGGCCCATCTCTTAAAAACACTGGCCTACTTCCTTGAGCTCTGCCCATCGGCTAATGCTGTACACTTTGTGAGTGATGGGCCTACAACCCAGTATAGGTCTGAAATGTTTAACAACGGTTGTTCTTCAAAATGTTTGCAATAAAATGTTGTTTTCATACGTTTTTTTTTACATAGATGTCATTTCCACCACACCTTGTCATTTCCATCACAACCCATATTTTGAGGTAAATGAGTATATTATGTATAATTTACATACATTTATTTGTTTTAGATATGGAAATCATATGGTTGTTATCATAATCTCAAAAAAAGGTTGGGTGGAAATATCTTATTTTTCATGATAAACAAATGTCTTCAGCTGTCACCAAGGCACGTTTATACATTCAGGCGTCATGTTGAATTATTAATATTAGGAAAACCTTAAAAATCACTTTAAATAATATTCAATACAAGTTCATGTACAAATGTATAAGAAATCTGTTATAAATCAATTGTATGATAATTCATTTTCAACTAAAATGGATGTTTAATGATGTGATGGAAATGGCATTTGTCTATGGCTGTGTCACGTCCTGACCAGTAAAGGGGTTATTTGTTATTGTAGTTTGGTCAGAACGTGGCAGGGGGTGTTTGTTTTATGTGGTTCGGGCGATGTATTTAGGTAGAGGGGTGTTTGGTTTATGTGTTCCGGGGTTTGTTGGTTTATGTTCTATGTTAGTTATTTCTATGTTCTAGTCTAGTCCTTTTAGTTCTATGTTTAGGGTTTTGATGGACCTTCAATTGGAGGCAGCTGTTCCTCATTGCCTCTGATTGAAGGTCCTATGTATAGGGGTGTTTTTGTATTGGGATTTGTGGGTAGTTGTCGCCTGTTTAGTGTATGTTCGCCTGACAGGTCTGTTAGTGTCGTTCGTTGCGTTTGTATACGTGTTTTATTTGTTTTTTCCTTCTTTTTATATAATAAAGAAGATGTGCATACACGTTCCCGCTGCACCTTGGTCCAATTCCTACGACATCTTTGACAGGCTGTCTGGGAAAAGTGACAAAAATATACTGCTCAAAAAAATAAAGGGAACACTTAAACAACACATCCTAGATCTGAATGAAAGAAATAATCTTATTAAATACTTTTTTCTTTACATAGTTGAATGTGCTGACAACAAAATCACACAAAAATAATCAATGGAAATCCAATTTATCAACCCATGGAGGTCTGGATTTGGAGTCACACTAAAAATTAAAGTGGAAAACCACACTACAGGCTGATCCAACTTTGATGTAATATCCTTAAAACAAGTCAAAATGAGGCTCAGTAGTGTGTGTGGCCTCCACGTGCCTGTATGACCTCCCTACAACGCCTGGGCATGCTCCTGATGAGGTGGCGGATGGTCTCCTGAGGGATCTCCTCCCAGACCTGGACTAAAGCATCCGCCAACTCCTGGACAGTCTGTGGCGCAACATGGCGTTGGTGGATGGAGCGAGACATGATGTCCCAGATGTGCTCAATTGGATTCAGGTCTGGGGAACGGGCGGGCCAGTCCATAGCATCAATGCCTTCCTCTTGCAGGAACTGCTGACACACTCCAGCCACATGAGGTCTAGCATTGTCTTGCATTAGGAGGAAGCCAGGGCCAACCGCACCAGCATATGGTCTCACAAGGGGTCTGAGGATCTCATCTCGGTACGTAATGGCAGTCAGGCTACCTCTGGCGAGCACATGGAAGGCTGTGCGGCCCCCCAAAGAAATGCCACCCTACACCATGACTGACCCACCGCCAAACCGGTCATGCTGGAGGATGTTGCAGGCAGCAGAACGTTCTCCACGGCGTCTCCAGACTCTGTCACGTCTGTCACGTGCTCAGTGTGAACCTGCTTTTATCTGTGAAGAGCACAGGGCGCCAGTGGCGAATTTGCCAATCTTGGTGTTCTCTGGCAAATGCCAAACGTCCTGCACGGTGTTGGGCTGTAAGCACAACCCCCACCTGTGGACGTCGGGCCCTCATACCACCCTCATGGAGTCTGTCTCTGACCGTTTGAGCAGACACATGCACATTTGTGGCCTGCTGGAGGTCATTTTGCAGGGCTCTGGCAGTGCTTCTCCTGCTCCTCCTTGCACAAAGGCGGAGGTAGCGGTCCTGCTGCTGGGTTGTTGCCCTCCTACGGCCTCCTCCACGTCTCCTGATGTACTGGCCTGTCTCCTGGTAGCGCCTCCATGCTCTGGACACTACGCTGACAGACACAGCAAACCTTCTTGCCACAGCTCGCATTGATGTGCCATCCTGGATGAGCTGCACTACCTGAGCCACTTGTGTGGGTTGTAGACTCCGTCTCATGCTACCACTAGAGTGAAAGCACCGCCAGCATTCAAAAGTGACCAAAACATCAGCCAGGAAGCATAGGAACTGAGAAGTGGTCTGTGGTCCCCACCTGCAGAACCACTCCTTTATTGGGGGTGTCTTGCTAATTGCCTATAATTTCCACCTGTTTTCTATTCCATTTGCACAACAGCATATGAAATGTATTGTCAATCAGTGTTGCTACCTAAGTGGACAGTTTGATTTCACAGAAGTGTGATTGACTTGGAGTTACATTGTGTTGTTTAAGTGTTCCCTTTATTTTTTTGAGCAGTGTATATAAATTCCTGAATAGTACGATCCCAGCCATTGTAATACAATCCCAGACTTCCCTGTGGCTCAGTTGGTACAGCATGGTGTGTGCAACGGCAGGGTTGTGGGTTCGATTCCCACGGGGGGCCAGTACAAAAAAAAATGCATGGTATGAAATGTATGCATTCACTACTGTAAGTCGCTCTGGATAAGAGCGTCTGCTAAATGACTAAAATGTAATTGTCTGAAATAGTTTCTAGACACTTCAAAGACAAGTACAATACTGGTAAAATGGTGTTTTAATTTCTGAAAGTTTCCACAGCCAAAGTACCCGAAGTTGCATAATCATCCATGAGAACAATTGAAAGGTGCCATACTGTGTAAGAATTGCCCTCCTAAGACTTTACACCTTCTATTGGTCCCCCAGCCCTTTCATTTTGTTGACTGATTTTTATTCTCAGTCGCAGCTCCCAATGTCCCTCATTGTCCCTAAACAATACACTAGTCTGTCTCTAAACACTTAGGTCCCAATAGGTTGACACCTTTACCAAAGTTCTTGGTAGCTAGCTAGCTACTTAGTTTGGATCCCGCGATGCAGTTGGCATCAGTTGCTGGGACTGATTGTCTCTTTGCAGTGATCTTGCCGACCAAGGATGGGTCTGAGGAGCTATTTGGCATCGCAGCTAGCCATTTGCATATCAAGCTAGTGGGGTTTTCTTGAACGCGGCCTGCGACGCGGTTAGCCATTGTGGCTGGGACCGTGGATTGTCCCGGGTTTGTGGCTGTCTAGATCCCTGCTGTTTGTTGTTTTCAATCTTCCCCGTGACCTGCCCTGTCTGGAACTGCGACCATAACCTACGTTGCTAGCTACCATGACAAAGACCAAAGCCGGTGGGAGTACCATTGAGGACAGTGGTGTCTCTCTATCACATGTGAATGATCTTTTAAATGAACAAAAAGAGACCCACAAGCAATTGTTACAAAAACAAGAAAATAGCTTCAACTGTGTCGTCCAAATACTTGTGGATTTTACTAATAAAACAATGGACAACCTGACCAGAGAGGTCCGGGACCTGAAGAACAGTTTGCAGTTCTCCCACAGTCAGCTTCGATGAGTTGAGAATGGCAAGATGACAGCAATATGTAAGTCCTTGAGAGAGGACATCAGTTCTGTGTGTGAATCCATGATAACAATGACAGATGAATCAGAATATCTCAAGGGACTATCAAGGTGGAAAAACATGGTTGTGGACGGAATTGCAAAATCTCCACGAGACCTGGACGGAGTCTGAGGACAAAGTGAGGGAAATTATCTCTGAGAAATTGAAGATGGACCACAAGAAGATTGAGGTGGAGCGCGTCCACAGGACTGGAAAACCCACCACGGCCCAGGTGATAGGCCCAGGCTGACAGTGGTCAAGTTCCTGAGGTTCAAGGACAAGGTAGCTGTTCTGGAAAGAGCCAAGAAATTGAGAGAAATATCTTCCTCAATGAGGACTATCCTGAAGCTGTCCGCCAGAAGTGGAAAGAACTGATCCCAGCCATGAAAGCTGCCAGAGCGCGTGGGGACTTTGCTTGCATCCACTATGACAGGCTCATTGTCCAGAAGCCTGGAAGGGATAAGCCTATGGGTTCATAGCTTCAACCCCGCAGCACACACACACACCAATTGATTAATGAACTGCTGAATGTATTTTTTTTCCTTGCTTTGTTTGCCCTTTTCAGTATTATGTCTATCTCTGATAAGCTACCCAGAAAAGGGCTGAAAATAGCCCATATTAATATATGTAGCCTTAGAAATAATGTTCATGAAATCAATAACTTGCTAACATCAGATAACATTCAAATATTAGCCATTTCTGAGACTCACGTAAATAATTAATTTGATGATACATCAGTAGCAATACAAGGATATAACATCTATAGAAGAGACATAAATGCTTATGGGGGAGGTGTTGCTGTATATATTCAGAGCCATATCCCTGTAATGCTTAGAGAATATCTTATGTCAAGTGTTATTGGTTGCAGGTTCACTCGGCACATCTAAAGCATTTCCTTTGGGGTGTTGCTATAGGCCACCAAGTGCTAACAGTCAGTATCTAAATAATATGTGTGAAATGCTTGATAGTGTATGTTATGTAAACAGAGAGGTTTACTTTCTTGGGGACTTGAATATTGACTGGTTTTCATCAAGCTGTCCACTCAAGAGGAAGCTTCTTACAGTAACTGGTGCCTGTAATCTTGTTCAGGTTGTTAATCAACCTACCAGGGTGTTTACAAACACTACAGGAACAAGATCATCCACATGTATCGATCACATTTTTACTAATGCTGTAGAACTTTGTTCTATAGCTGTATCCGTACCCATTGGATGCAGTGATCACAATATAGTGACTATATCCAGGAAAGCCAACAGCCGGGCCTAAAATAGTGTATAAGAGATCATACAAAATATTTTGAAGTGACTCTTATGTGGATGATGTTAAAAATATTTGTTGGTCTGATGTGATTACTGAGGAGCATCCAGACGCTGCACTTGATGAATTTATGAAATTGCTTCTTCCAATTATTAATAAACATGCACCTGTTAAGAAACTGACTGTTAGAACTGTTAAGGCTCCATGGATGAGGAATTGAAAAACTGTAAGGTTGAAAGAGATGGGGCAAAAGGAGTGGCTAAAAAATCTGGCTGCACATCTGACTGGCTTACTTACTGCAAATTGAGAAATTATGTGACTAAACTCAACAAAAAGAAGAAGAAACTTTATTATGAAGCCAAGATCAATGATATAAAGAATGTTGGAAAAAAACTTTGGAGTACATTAAAAGAAATGATGGGCAGAAAGACAAATTCAACTCCATCTTTCATTGAATCAGATGGCTTATTCATCACAAAACATGTTGCCAATTATTTGTATTATTCTTTCACTGGAAAAGTGGGCCAACTTAGGCAGGAAATGCTAACAACAAACAGTGAGCAATTGTATTCATGCATAAAAAACATATAATGAAAGAAAAGCATTGCAAGTTTGAATTTTGTAAAGTTAGTGTGGGAGAGGTGGAAAAATTATTGTTATAGATCAATAATGACAAACTTCCTGGCATTGTCAACTTCGATGGAAAGCTGCTGAGGATGGTAGCTGACTCTGTAGCCTTTCCTATCTGTCATATTTTTAATCTGAGCCTAGAGGAAAGTCTTTGTCCTCAGGCCTGGAGCCAAGACAAAGAATTCCGATACCCAAGAGTGGTAAAGCGGCCTTTACTGGTTCTAACAGCAGACCTATAAGCTTGCTGCCTAGCTCTTATTATCCACAGACTTTCAGTGTGCTTATAGAGAAGGGCACTCACATGTACTGCACTGACACAAATGACTGATGATTGGTTGAAAGAAATTTCTAATAAGAAGATTGTGGGAGCTGTACTGTTAGATATTAGTGCAGCCTTTGATAATATTGACCATAACCTGTTGTTTAAAAAACATATGTGTTATGGCTTTTCAAGCTCTGCCATATTGCGGATTCAGAGCTATCTATCTAATAGAACTCAGAGGGTTTTCTTTAACGGAAGCTTCTCTAATGTCAAACATGTAAAGTGTGGAGTACCGCAGGGCAGCTCTCTAGGCTCTCTACTCTTTTCTATTTTTACCAATGACCTGCCACTGGCATTAACCTCTCTTGGGGAGGTGGGACGCTAGCGTCCCACCCACGGTTCACACTATTCGACAGCCAGTGAAAAATCAGAGCGCCAAATTCAAAACCACAAAATGTCATAATTCAAAGTTCTCAAACATACAACTATTTTACACCATTTTAAAGATACACGTCTCCTTAATGTAACCACATTGTCCGATTTCAAAAAGGCTTTACGGCGAAAGCATAAAGTTAGATTATGTTAGGACAGTTCCAACACAAGAAAAACCACACAGCCATTTTCCTAGCAAGGACAGGCGTCACAAAAACCAGAAAATCAGCTAAAATGATGCACTAACCTTTGACGATCTTCATCAGATGACAGATCATACACAATACATGCATTTTTGTTCGATCAAGTTGATATTTATATCCAAAAACAGCCTTTTACATTGGCGCGTGATGTTCAGAAAATATTTTGCCTCCAATACTGTCGGTGAATCAGCACTACAATTTACAAAAAAACTCATCATAAACGTTGATAAAATATTCAACTGTTATTCAAAGAATTATAGATAAACATCTCCTTTATGCAACCGCTGTGACAGATTTCAAAAAAGCTTCACGGGGAAAGCACACTTTGCAATAATCTGAGTATTGCGCTCAGAAAAAGACATCAAGCAATACAGATACCCGCCATTTTGGAGTCATCTAAAATCACAAATAGCATTAGAAATATTCACTTACCTTTGATGATCTTCATCAGAAGGCACTTCCAGGAATCCCAGGTCCACAATAAATGTTGTTTTGTTCGATAAAGTCCATAATTTATGTCCAAATAGCTCCTTGTTGTTTGCGCGTTCAGTAAGCTACTCCAGGTGTAGGAAGCGCGGCCAAAATGTCACGACAAAATGTCAAAAAAGTTATATTTACGTTCGGTGAAACATGTCAAACGTTGTATAGCATCAATCTTTAGGGCCTTTTAAACTTAGAACTTCAATAATATTCCAACCGGACGATTCCAATGTCTTGAAAAAACGTTTTGGAACACAGCTACCCCTCACGTGAACGCGCGAATTAACTCATGTGCTTTCCTGAGTCAACTACTTACAGCTTGCGTGGTTGGCTCTCTGTTCACCATAGACACCTTAAACAACTTTCTAAAGATTGTTGACATCTAGTGGAAGCCTTAGGAAGTGCAAAATGAACCCTAAGTCACTGTGTGTTAGATAGAGAATCACTTGAAAAAACTACAGCCTCAGATCCTCCACTTCCTGGTTGTATTTTTTCTCAGGGTTTTGCCTGCCATATGAGTTCTGTTATACTCACAGACATCATTCAAACAGTTTTAGAAACTTCAGAGTGTTTTCTAGAGTGTTTACTAATAATATGCATATTCTAGTTCCTGGGCCCGAGTAGTAGGCTGTTTAATTTGGGTACGTTTTTTGTCCGGCCGTGAAAATACTGCCCCCTACCCAAGAGAGGTTAAACAAAGAATGTGTGTCCATGTATGCTGATGATTCAACAATATACGCATCAGCAACCACAGCTAATGAAGTCACTGAAACCCTTAAAGAGTTGTAGTCTGTTTTGGAATGGGTGGCCAGTAATAAAGTGGTCCTGAACATCTCTAAAACTAAGAGCATCGTATTTGGTACGAATCATTCCTTAAGTGCTAGACCTCAGCTGAATCTGGTAATGAATGGTGTGGCTGTTGAACAAGTTGAGGAGACTAAATTACTTGATGTTACCTTAGATTGTAAACTGTCATGGTCAAAACATATAGATTCAATGGTTGTAAAGATGGGGAGAGGTCTGGCCGTAATAAAGAGATGTTCTGCTTTTCTGACTGCACACTCCAAAAAGCAAGTTCTACAGGCTCTAGTTTTGTCTAATCTTGATTATTGTCCAGTCGTGTGGTCCAGTGCTGCAAGGAAAGACCTATAGTAGTTAAGCTGCAGCTGGCCCAGAACAGAGCAGCATGTTTTCCTCTTAATTGTAATCAGAGGGCTGATATAAATACTATGCATGCCAGTCTCTCTTGGCTAAGAGTTGAGGTCAGACTGACTGCATCACTTATTTTTATAAGAAACATTGTTTTGAAAATCCCAAATTGTTTGCATCGTCAACTTACACACAGCTCTGACACACACTTATCCCACCAGACATGCCACCAGGGGTCTTTTCACAGTCCCCAAATCCATAACAAATTCAAGAAAGCGTACAGTATTAAATAGAGCCCTTATTGCATGGAACTTCCTTCCATCTCATATTGCTCAAATAAACAGCAAACCTGGTTTAAAAAAAACAGAAAGCAACACCTCGAGGCACAACGCCTCTCCCCTATTTGACCTAGATAGTTTGTGTGTATGCATTGATATGTAAGCTACGTGTGCCTTTTTTAAAAATGATGTAGTTCTGTCCTTGAACTGTTCTTGTCTATTGATGTTCTGTATTATGTCATTCTGTATTATGTCTCATGTTTTGTGTGGACCCCAGGAAGAGTAGCTGCTGCAACAGCTAATGGGGATCCTAATAAAATACCAAAACCAAACAAAAGCGTGTTTCCCTATGTCCCTTCCACAAAAAGGTGTAAAATGGTAACACCACAACCATATCTTTCCAGGAGACGTGCAGTACCAGCAAATCTTCTGCAAGAGTCCCAAACAGTTGGTGGTTCTGGCACTCTTATCCAGCTGGCCGTACACCGCAGACAGGACAAGAACATTCGCCACAAGCTCAAAGAGCCTTAGCTTCCACAGCCCACTCATGTCAAACATTGCCAGTGTACCAAAGCCAGATAAAAGGACTATGGCTGTGTTTACACAGGCAGCCCAATTCTGATTTTTTTTCACTCATTTGTGTTTTGACCAATCACATCAGTCCTGAAAAAGAATTGGGCTG
Organism: Salmo trutta; assembly: GCF_901001165.1. Taxonomy (NCBI): domain Eukaryota; kingdom Metazoa; phylum Chordata; class Actinopteri; order Salmoniformes; family Salmonidae; genus Salmo; species Salmo trutta. Next base: position 37,304,171 of record NC_042992.1, read on the forward strand.
CCTGTATAAACACAGCCATTGTGGTTCAGCATAAGACCATGCAGAACCACCAAAAAAATAAATAAAACATTTATATCAATCTTCAAAAGTACTCTGGCTTTATGGATTAACATAACATATTTAAGCTGTACAGTGCTCTGTTGTAACGGCTGTCTGAAGAAGTAGACCAAGGCGTAGCGTGTTGAGTGCTCATATTTAATTGAGACACCTTGAACAAAACAAGAAAATGACAGCCAAACAGTTCTGTCAGGTATAACAAAACACTAAACAGAAATTAACTACCCTGTAACGGTTGTCGTCGGGAATGGAGGACCAAAACGCAGCAGGAATGTGGATGCTCATCTTGTTACTTATTTTAAATCAAGAGAACACCAAAATAACAAAAAGAACACACGAACAACAAAAGTCTTGCCATGCTCACACATCCAAAATAATCTCCCACAACACCAAACCAAACAATTACCCATATATAGGACTCTCAAATCAGAGGCAACGAGAAAGCACCTGCCTCCAATTGAGAGTCCAACCCCCCCCCCCCATCAACCTAAACATACAACAAACCAGAAAGAACAGAATACAAACCTAGAACATAACCCCAAAAACCCGTAAATAATAAATCAAACACCCTACTACATAAAACACCACCCCAAACAAAATACCCTCTGCCACGTCCTGACCAAACTACAACAAATAACCCTTAACGGGTCAGGACGTGACAGTACCCCCCCCCTAAAGGTGCAGACCCCGGATGCACCTCATAACTAAAATAAAAAAACAACAAAACAAAAAAAATCCCCCTAAACTAAAGGAAGGGAAGGGAGGGTGGCTGCCGTCACCGACGGCACTTGTGCTACACCCCCCCTCCCCAACTATACAGGAGGTGGTTCTGGCTCCAGCCTACTGTCCTCCAGAATGCAGACAGACTTGCTCAGTTTCGGGCCGTAGGCAGACTCCCCTCGTTCCGGATCGTAGGCAGACCTCGTCCGTTCCACACTGTAGGCAGACTCATTTAATACACAGTTACTCATATTTAGTTCCGGATCGTCAATAAACTTACTCAGTTCCGGGTTGCTGATAGACTCCCTTGGTTCCGGGTCATAGGCAGACTCCCTCGGTCCCGGGTCGCAGGCAGACTCCCTCGGTCCCGGGTCGCAGGCAGACTCCCTCGGTCCCGGGTCGCAGGCAGACTCCCTCGGTCCCGGGTCGCAGGCAGACTCCCTCGGTCCCGGGTCGCAGGCAGACTCCCTCGGTTCCGGACTAGACACTGGTGCCGGATACTCTGGACTGCACACTGGTGCCGGATACTCTGGACTGCACACTGGTGCCGGATACTCTGGACTGCACACTGGTGCCGAACTCTCGAAGCTGGGCTGACGCACTGGAAGCCTGATGCGTGGTGCTGGTACTGGAGGTATCAGCCTGGGAACACGCACCTCAGGGCTAGTGCGGGGAGCGGGAACAGGACGAGTCGGACTGGGCTGACGCACTGGAAGCCTGATGCGTGGTGCTGGTACTGGAGGTACCAGACTGGGGTTTCGCACTTCCGGGTCAGCACGAGAGACAGGAACTGGAAACACCGGGCCATGGAGGCGCTCAGGCGGTCTTGATCTCACCTCCTGCACAACTCGTCCTGGCTGGATGGAACTAGCAGCCCTGTACGTGCGGAGTACTGGTACAGGGCAAACTGGGCTGTGCAGGGGCCTGATGGTTGCCGTGCGTAGAGCGGGAGTAGGGTAGCCTGGTCCTAGGAGGCGTACCGGCGACCAGATGTGCTGCGCAGGCATCCTCCTACCAGGCTGGATGCCCACTCTAGCACGGCATCTGCGAGGGGCTGGAATAACTCGCACCGGACTGTGCGTGTGTATGGGCGAGATTGTGCGCACTTCAGCAAAACACGGCGCCCTCCACTTCATACGCTTCTCCATATAAACACGGGGAGCTGGCTTAGGGCTCACCCTTGGCCCAGCCAAACTACCCGTGTGCCCCCCCCCCAAAAAAAACATTATTGGGGGTGCCTCTCATGCTCTACCTTCTTCCCAGGCCGGTTGTCACAGTGGTCCAGTAATTTTTCCCCATGTCCAGTCAATCCTAGACTCCAATACCTCCAGCGACCAGGATGCCATCTCCTCCCGAGCGCCCCGCTTCCTATAGTCCAGACCGAATTCCCTTGGCTCCTTTCTCCGCTGCTTGGTCCTTTTGTGGTGGGAGATTCTGTAACGGTTGTCGTCGGGAGGAATGTGGATGCTCATCTTGTTACTTATTTTAAATCAAGAGAACACCAAAATAACAAAAAGAAGAACACACGAACAACAAAACAGTCTTGTCATGCTCACAAAGGCAAAACAAGAAACAATCTCCCACAACACCAAACCAAACAATTACCCATATATAGGACTCTCAATCAGAGGCAACGAGAAAGCACCTGCCTCCAATTGAGAGTCCAACCCCCCATCAACCTAAACATAGACATACAACAAACCAGAAAGAACATAGAATACAAACCTAGAACATAACCCCAAAAACCCGGAAATAATAAATCAAACACCCTACTACATAAAACACCACCCCGAACCACATAAACAAAATACCCTCTGCCATGTCCTGACCAAACTACAATAACAAATAACCCTTAACTGGTCAGGACGTGACATACCCACAAACCCCAAAGGAAAACAGGCTGCCTAAGTATGACTCCCAATCAGCGACAACGATGTACAGCTGTCCCTGATTGAGAGCCATACCAGGCCAAAAACAAAGAAATACAAAGCATAGAAAAAAGGACATAGAATGCCCACCCAAATCACACCCTGACATAAAAAAGGCTCTCTCAGGTCAGGGCGTGACATCTGTAGCATCAAACATATGTTTGATTTTCAGATATAGCCAAAGAATGTTTATTTGTCAAAATCTAAAATACAGGGGAGTGTACACTATTTAATGCTAACTCATAAAGAGAACTGGGTATTCAACAAGAATGTTATATGTTAAAATTAACATTAAAAACAGTATGCAGTGTAGTGCAGTTCAGTGTGACGGAGTGTGTCTCACGTGTAGTAAAGTGGAGATAACTGTAGCTACAGATTGTTGCACCAGATAATGTGATTTAACCAAAGATTTTTGGTATCTATTACTGGGAGTTAATGGATAGGTACTGTATGGTGTAGCACAGAGAACTTTTGACCAACCTTACCTTGGCGATAGTGTCTTTGTCCTCGATTTGCATTCAGTTGCAGGGGGTCCTTTTTAAAAAGTTGAAAATGCTCTGTTATTAAAATAAATACTTAATTCATAAAAAGTAATGAGAGAAGTCTTGAAATAGACAAGATGGCGGCGTACACGTTGTTAGATTACTTCATGGAGCAAAACTTGTATTTATTTTAATATCATAGCATTTTTGAAATTCAAACTGACCGCCTGCAACTGGACACAGACATTTTATGAAACTCCTGTTTCCACAAATCGAGGAAGAAGACAGTATCGCTAAGGTTGGACGAAAATTCACTGTGCTATACCAAACAGTACCTCTCCTATAACTCCCAGTAATGGAAACCAAAAATATGTGGCTAAATCACATTATCTGGTGTTACATCAGATGATGATCAGCAGATGACGGTAGAGTTGGTCATAATGAAATTGCCATTCACAAAGAAACATACAGTAAGAAAATACAGTATGATCAGTGTAGTAAAGTTCAGGGAATACTTGTACAGCTGTGGGAGGAGTGTTGCCATGATCAAATTACCCTTCAGGTCCTCTTGAGTCATCTTCTGCTTAAAATCCAGCATAATATCCAATCCATCGAGAAATATACAGTTCACGGCAAGAGAGGCTGCTGAGGGTACGGTTCATAATAATGGCCCGGAACAGCGCAAGGGGAATGGCATCAAACACCTGCAAACCATGTGTTTGATATATTTGATACCATTCCACCAATTCCGCTCCAGTCATTACCACGAGCCCATTCTCCCCAATTAAGGTGCCACCAACCTCTGTGGTTCACAGGATACAGTTGTGCTACAATGACACACGCAGGCAAAATATTTATGTTTCTATCCATCTAGAATTCACTCCAGGAAGAAGCCCAGGCACCACATAATATATATTATGTACTATTGTACAGTTTGAATGACTGTTGAACTGTGCTAGCATAACATCAACATTAGGGTCAAATAGTTTAACATGCATACATGTGCACAGGCACAGACATTACATTTAGAACAATATCTACCCTAATAGAAAGGAAAATTGCACAACCCTCAACCTTTGCACAGTGACCAGACCGTACAAATTTACCTACGTAGCTGGCAGACAGTATCTAGCTACAGCCATGTCTATCAAGCATGCTTAGGCAAATCTTTTTTTAATAGTAGTAGTAATAGTAATTATCAGTTTGAGATTTACAACAGTAAATTGGTATTGGTATTTCTCCTCACTGTTACCTAGTAAACTTAGCTAGCTATCTTGCTGGATAGCTAGTAATTGTTATTCACATCTGTTCTCAATCCTATCTTGCCTCATGACTATAATTTTATGAGATTGAAATGCATCCACGTTCATAATCATAACAAATGTCAACCCTCATCAATTATGTTACTAGTAAAATTATTTACAGGTGCTGATTTTACATGTTTACTAACGAGTTACAAAAGCAAGGCATGGCATATAACAAGTTAGCAGGTGCCAGGCTAACTAGCTAGCCAACTCCTGTCATGTGCTAACATTTGCTGCTAAACCTAGCTGGTTGTAACGTTGTAGCTTGCTGTTTAGTAGCCATATCTAAGTCTAAAAAGAGAAAAGGTTTTACAATCAAGATATAATAAATCTCTGATTGGAAATTGCTCCAAAGGATGAACCAGACTTGTGAAGGTCTACAATTTTTTTTTCCTGAGGTGTTGGCTGATTTCTTTTGATTTTCCCATGATGTCAAGCAAAGAAGCACTGAGTTTGAAGGTAGGCCTTGAAATACATCCACAGGTACACCTCCAATTGACTCAATTGATGTCAATTAGCCTATCAGAAGCTTCTAAAGCCATGACATCATTTTCTTACATTTTCCAAGCTGTTTAAAGGCACAGTCAACTTAGTGTATGTAAATGTCTGACCAACTGGAATTGTGATACAGTTAATTATAAATGAAATAATCTGTCTGTAAACAATTGTTAGAAAAATTACTTGTGTCATGCACAAAGTAGATGTCCTAACTGACTTGCCAAAACTATAGTTTGTTAACAAGAAATGTGTGGAGTGGTTGAAAAACTAGTTTTAATGACCCCAACCTAAGTGTATGTAAACTTCCGACTTCAACTGTACTTATGTTGTGGTAAAATTCGTACAAAGGGACATTCAAAGTCAATCTTAAATTAATCAATGTTTATTGTCAGCGCGCTGGAGAGTTTCCAACCAGCTCAATGCACCATAGTACACATGTCAATCAGGAGCTCTCCCTGGGCAGACCCAGCAGTTGTCTTAAATACGGCTATACACAGACAAGTTATATTTGCATGATTTAGAATAATTAATTAATCATTACCATTTTGTTTCATTCACACAACCGACCAATCCTGTTTCATAACATGTGACAGACCAACACCTCACGAGGCTTCTCCTCTCTAAGCTGACACCTTAACTGAGATATCTTTAGTTTGTTCTCAACTGCCAAATTGCAGCTACTGATAAGAGGAGGATTTGTTCAGTCAACCACTTGCATGAACACAGAAATTGGTTATAAGAAATGCACTAACATTAAAATTCCCATTACACCTATTTGAAGGTTTTTATCGAATTTGAATCGGGTTTTTAGGGCGGCGCTAAAGTTTTCAGAAGTGAACAGCGGCTGTCGCGACTTTTGAGAGTCATAATGGCTTGCAGTGTTGACTCAAAAAATGAATGCATTCAGTTGTACAACTGACTACGTATCCCCCTTACCCTGTCCCTGTCCCTGTCCCTTGTTTTTAATCTGCGTGAGAAGCGCCTGTTGGAAAGAGGCTGTACGACACAGAATGAGTTGCATAATGCGTGCCGTACGTTACGTCATGACCCATCATAATTTAACGTACAGCGTCAGTGGGGTCAGTTTTCTCAACTTTTATCCAATACAATCAGGCCTTTACCATGTCAATCAACCCTTAAATAGAAACGTAGTTCACTCCCGGATTTTGATTCCAACACAGCCGCTACAGTCCCATTAGTTTTCATTGCAGCCTCGTTTGAATGTCGCGATTGCGCAAATTTGTACGGAATGGGGTTAGTCACTGTTACCTAGCTAGCTACTTAAGTTAGCAAACAGAAAATAATTAGATTTCCCCCACTGTAACACAATAGTATGTTAGCGATACACAATATGAGTTTCAGTAGATACACTAAAGTTAACTAGAACATAAATAAAAGCCAGTAAACTGTTTGACTTACGTCAAAACTCCCGTAGTGTGGCAGACTACACTGTTGATTTTCGCACATTGGCCACCAAGAGTGCCTGGAATCCGGAGCCTCTTTTCGATACTTTTCTGCACGGATTATCTGAGGAGGTAAAGGATGAGCTAGCTGCTCCGGAATTGCTGGTGGACCTCGACTCCCTTATCGCCCTAACCATTAAAATCGATGGACGCCTAAGGGAACGCAGGAGTGGGAGGAGGTCTGGTCTCGGGCACACTCGTGCACCCTCTATGGCTCGTTCACCTTCCAAGAGAATCCGGAAGTTTCCGAAGGCAGCTTTTCCGAGAGGATTCGAAGCCACCTGAGCCCTCTCGTGAATCTACAATGGGTGAGTTGGATACTCCTGAGCCTATGCAGTTGGGAAGCACTAGGTTATCAATTGGGGAACGCTCACGAAGGATGAATAATAACTGTTGTCTGTACTGTGGAGGGGCAGAACATTTTATAGCTACCTGCCCTATTAGGAAACCCTTGTCTCTAGTGGGTACCAGCACTATGGTGAGTCAGACTGGGAGTACCTTAATTCCCATCACCTACACACCTTTTTTTGTGCTTGTGCTGTGGGGTGACCAATCTAAGTCTCTCCGAGTGCTCGTTGACTCTGGGGCTGATGAGAGTTTTATGGATGCCACTATTGCTTCGGAGCTTGGTATTCCCACTCAGCCTCTCTCTGTTCCCATGGATGCCAGGGCACTGGACGGCCGCTCTATATGGGAAGTTACCCATAGTACTGTGCCCGTTCAATTACGGGTTTCTGGTAACCACAATGAGTCCATATAGTTCCTCATTGCATCTCCCCATGTTCTGGTTGTTTTGGGATTTTCCTGGCTCCAAAAGCACAATCCTGTGATTGACTGGACCACAAGTTCCATCCTGGGTTGGAGCCCATTTTGCCATTCCGACTGCCTTCAAGCAGCACAGCCTTCCTCAAGTCATCTTTCTCAGGATGTTAGCAAGACTGTGGATGCCTCTGCTGTTCCCACTGAATACCATGACCTCCTGGAAGTGTTTAGTAAGGCACGTGCTACTTCCCTTCCTCTGCACCGTCTTTATGATTGTGCCATTGATCTTCTCCCAGGCACTACACCACCTCGGGTTCGGATGTATTCTCTGTCCGAACCAGATATCAAAGCTATGGAGGAGTACATAGAGGAGTCTCTTGCCACTGGGGCTGTCCGTCCGTCTGCATCTCCTGCTGGCGCAGGGTTTTTCTTTGTGGAGAAGAAGGACAAGACCCTGCATCCGTGCATTGACTACCGGGGACTTAACAACATTACTGTTAAAAATCATTACCCCCTACCTCTCCTCTCCTCTCCTCTGCGTTTGAACCTCTCCAGTGGGCCACCATGTTTTCAAAGTTGGACCTTAGGAATGCCTACCACCTGGTTCAGATACGCGAGGGGGATGAGTGGAAGACAGCCTTCAACACAGCCAGTGGACATTATGAGTGCCAGGTCATGCCATTTGGACTCACCAACGCCAGGCTTTGGTCAACGATGTGCTCCGAGACATGCTAAACCGTTTTGTGCTTGTCTACCTTGACGACATCCTGTTTTTTTCTCGATCTGCCAAAAACATGTTCTTCATATCAGACAGGTCCTTCAGTAGCTCCTGGAGAACCAATTGTTCGTGAAAGCCGAGAAGTGTGTGTTCCACCACTCTACTATCACCTTTCTGGGATATGTCATTGCTGAGGGCAAGGTACAGATGGATCCCGGAAAAGTGAAAGCAGTGGTGGATTGGCTCAACCAACAGCCAGGGTGCAGTTCCAATGGTTTCTTGGTTTTGCTAACTTCTACCGCCATTTCATTCCGGATTACAGCACCCTGGTGGGCTCCCTCTCGGCACTCACTTCTCCCAAGGTCCCGTTCAAATGGTCTCCAGCTGTCGAAAAAGCCTTTGTGGACCTGAAGCACCCACCCTCATCCATCCGGACCCCTCATGTCAATTTGTGGTGGAAGTGGATACTTTGGATGCTGGAGTGGGGGCCATCCTGTCCCAGTGATCTGCCCAGGACCAAAAGCTTCATCCCTGTGCCTTCCTGTCCCATCGTCTCAATCCTGCAGAGAGGAACTACGATGTAGGCAACTGAGAACTCCTGGCAGTTAAGATGGCATTGGAAGAGTGGAGGCACTGGCTGGAAGGAGCAGAACAGCCATTCTTGGTCTGGACCGAACATAAAAACTTGGAATATCTCCATTCAGCCAAGCGCCTCAACTCCAGGCAGGCCTGGTGGGCCCTCTTGTTTACCAGATTCAACTTCACCATTTCCTACTGCCCAGGGTAAAATAATGTGAAGCCTGACGCTCTCTCCCGCCTATACAGTTCCTCTGCCACACCCTCGACCTCCAAAACCATTCTCCCATCCTCATGCCTTGCTGCCACTGTGGATTGGGGTATTGAGAACCTGGTTCGCGAGGCCCAACGCTCCCAGCCTTGACCTGAAGGGGGCCTGGCTAACCGGCTGTTTGTCCCTAACCCAGTCCGGTCCCGGATCCTGGAGTGGCCTCATTCCTCCAGTGTCCCGTTGTACACTAGCCTTCCTCCGACAATGTTTCTGGTGGCCCACAACGGTTCCTGAAGTCTCTGCCTTTGTCACCCCATGCACAGTGTGTGCTCAGAACAAGACTCCACAGCAAGCTCCTTCTGGCCTCCTTCAGTCACTACCGGTCCCTCATCGTACCTGGTCTCATATCTCTGGACTTTGTCACTGGGCTCCCTCCGTCTGATGGCAACACTATCATTCTGACGGTAGTCAATCAGTTCTCCAAGGCCGCCCATTTCATCCCTCTCCCCAAACTACCTTCTGCCAAAGAGACGGCCCAGCTTATGGTGCAGCATGTCTTCCGGATCCATGGACACCCAGTAGACATGGTCTCCGACCGGGGTTCTTGTCTCAGTTCAGAAGGCATTCTGCACCCTTATTGAGTCGTTGGCCAGCCTGCCATCCGGAATCCATCCCCAAACCAATGGTCAGTCGGAGCGAGCCAATCAAGACCTGGAAGCCACCTTGAGAGGCCTGGTCTCAACCAACCCCACTACCTGGAGCCGTCAACTGGTCTGGGTGGAGTATGCCCGGAACACCCTTCCCTGTTCTGCCATGAACTCTCCCCTTTCGTGTTCTCCATGCAGTATCAGCCTCCACTCTTCCCGGAACAAGAGCCGGAGGTCATCGTACCCTCGGCCCAGATATTTTTCCGCCGCTGTTGACGTACCTGGAGAAGGGCCAGGGCAGCTATTCTCAAGACCAACTCCAGGTATCGTCGACAAAGAGGACCGTCGCAGGACCCCAGCTCCCCGCTACTGCATTGGGTAGAGGGTCAGGCTTTCCACTTGGGACCTGCCCCTGCGGGTAGAATCCCGCAAACTGTCTCCTCGTTTCATTGGACAATTTCCCATCTCGAGAGTCCTTAATTCCACTGCTGTCTGTCTTGTGTTACCCCGTACCCTCTGTATCCGCCCTACTTTCCACGTGTCCAGAATTAAGCCCGTGTCTCACTGTTCTTTGTCTTCTGTTCCCAGGCCCCCCCCCCCCACCCCTGGTAATCGATGGCCAGCCAGCGTATACGGTGAGGCGCCTCCTGAGGGTTCGACCATGTGGCAGGGGTTTCCAGTACCTGGCTGACTGGGAGGGTTATGACCCGGAGGTGAGGTGCTGGGTTCCTGCTAAAGACATCTTGGACCTGGCCCTCATTGCCGAGGCAAAAGATTACTGAACATAACGCGCCAACGTAAACTGAGATTTTTGGATATAAATATGAACTTTATCGAACAAAACATACATGTATTGTGTAACATGAAGTCATATGAGTGTCATCTGATGAAGATCATCAAAGGTTAGTGATTAATTTTCTTTTTTTTGACTCCTCTCTTTGGCTGGAAAATGGCTGTGTTTTTTTGTGTGTAGGCGCCTGACCTAACATAATCATATGGTTTGCTTTCGCTGTAAAGCCTTTTTGAAATCAGACACTGTGGCTGGATTAACAAGAAGTAAAGCTTTAAAATGGAGTATAATACTTGTATGTTTGAGGAATTTTAATTATGAGATTTTTGTTGTTTTGAATTTGCCGCCCTGCACTTTCACTGGCTGTCGTCATATCGATCCCGCTAACGGGATTCAAGCCATAAGAAGTTTTAAGTGCTAATTGTTTGTGTTATCATTATTGGGATTGTTTTTTAGGTTAATTGGAGATTTATCTGTGGTATTAACTTGTTTGTCAAGAACAGTGTACTAATTTAATGTTAGCCAGTAAATGGCTTGACTGATTTAGGTATAGCTGATCACTTTTTTGCTTGTAAAACCTTTTTTAAACTGACAATTTGTATACTCTGTGGCTGGATGACTTTGCAAAATAAGTTGAAAGAATTCAATACATGTTTAAAGCTTCTACAAAATCCCATGCCTTCTGAATTCTTTGCTTTGTCTTGGTGTCATTACATTTTCTCCACTCCCAAACAAACCATTTCCTCCATTTGTGGCTTAGCAGGACATACAGGTTTCCTTCTTCCCCTCTAGTACCCACTTATACCAATTCAAAAGCTGGTGAAAACATTGTCAAAACATTGCTATTGTCACATGCCGCATATTTTCTATAACATGCCTATGTGTTCAAGTAGTCAAGTACAAGCAGTATTTAGTGACTCACCGGTGAGCTGTTTTTTTCACCCCCACCCGCCCACAATTGTTAATAACCCATCCACAACTGTCTGAGGCCTGCACCCTCCCCTAACTCGCAAATAGGCTGATAGAAAATGTGCTTTAGGCTGCAGTAAGAGACGGAGGAATTATCTTTTGACAGGGGATGCAGATGTATTTTTTAAAGCGTAATTTATATTAGCCGATTAAACTCAACTCCACAATTTACGATGAATGTTGAGCAGTGACTAGTGTAAGCAAACTGGTGCTCTAAAGTCACATAAAATAAAATACATTGTTCTGTGTAATTCCGGGCTATTTTTTTGGAGCTGATATCAGTAGTTTTTCATAACTTGATTGTATCCTTTGCAAAATACGATTGCAGTAAAAGTGCAGTAACTGCAGTCAGTGTTGTAGTACTCGAGACCACATAGTGTCTCGGCCTTATCTTGGTGTCAGATACATGTGTACTTACATAGTGTCTCGGTGTCAGATTCATTTGCACTTGGTTTTTACTCGGTCTCGGACAGTGAGGACTTAACATCTTCCCGAGACCAGCCGAGTAGAAAACAGAATTATGCAACTTCCATTCCATAAAAACGCTTCACCAAATATTCTTGAAACATAAATACATTATTTTAAACTTCTCTGGATGAAAAGCTTGCCCGAAGTAAACTGCCTGCTACTCAGGCCCAGAAGCTAGGATATGCATATAATTGGTAGATTTGGATAGAAAACAAACTAAAGTTTCCAAACCTGTTGCAATAATGTCTGTGAGTATAACAGAACTGATTTGGCAGGTGAACACCTGAGAAAAAGCCATCCCGGAAGTAGGATTTTTTTACTTTTGTAGTTTTCTATTGAATGCCTTTACACTATCCATTGACTTAGGACTCAAATTGCACTTCCTATGCCTTCCACTAGATGTCAACAGTCTTTAGAAATAGTTTCAGGCTTGTATTCTGAAAATGAGGGAGTAAGACCAGTCTGAATGACTGGACCCTACAGTGTCACAGAGCTTTTTCATGCGCACGACCGAGAGCGCAGCCTTTCTTGTTTACCTTTTATATTGACAACGTTATTGTCCGGTTGAAATATTATCGATTATTTAGGCTAAAAACAACCTTAGGATTGATTATAAACATCGTTTGACATGTTTCTACAAACTTCACGGATACTATTTGGATTTTTTGTCTGCCTATTGTGACTGCGTTTGAGCCTGTGGATTACTGAACAAAACGCGCAAACAAAACGGAGGTTTTTGGATATAAAGAGAGACTTTATCAAACAAAACAAACATTTATTGAGTAAATGAATGTCTTCTGAGTGCAAACATATGAAGATCATCAAAGGTAAGTGATTACTTTTATCTCTATTTCTGACTTGTGTAACTCTTCTACTTTGCTGATTATTGTTTGTAATTGTTTGTAATGGGATCTGCTGGGCGCAGTTCTCAGAAAATCGCATGGTATGCTTTCGCCGTAAAGCCTTTTTGAAATCTGACACTGTGGTTGGATTAACAAGTTAATCTTTAAACCTATGATTAACACTTGTATGTTTTATGAATTCTTATAATGAGTATTTCTGTTTTTGAATTTGGCTCTCTGCAATTTCACTGGATGTTGGCCAGGTCGGATGCTAGCGTCCCACAGACCCTAGTGAGGTTTTAACAGCCTTCATATCTATTACAGACATGTTTGCACAGTGGTGATCCTTCAGTGTGTGACCGGTTCCTCATTCTGAAAGGACAGCAACCATAATAACAGCACACTCTAGTGAGAGAGCGCACTTTTTGTAAAACACAAAAGGGCCAGTGGTGTAGTGAATGCTATACTGAGGTATAAGCAGTATACCCACTTTTTTTGTGGGCATTGCATATACTATGCCATAGAGTTACATTAGAAGTGCCCATCCATAAAGGCTCAAGGTCATTGGCCACAGATAAATCAAATCACATTATATATACAGTAACTTTGATTGGACTGATCATGTCAACATCATACTTTCAAAATCTTAGCTAGCAGTCATCATCATGAATCAAGTCGACAATCTACAGGCACATTTTTCTATCCTTGTCATATAAAGAGAAATAATGAAGAGAAATCATAGATAAAACGGATCAGTGCTCATTGGCTATTGGACATGAACATTACACAACAAGTTGGAAATCGCAATTTCAACAATGACTGGTTTGGAAGGAATCAGTGGCTAATTGCAAGCATTGTAAAGCAATCCCTAGCCTGCTATTCAGAGGAGTGGGTGTGTGGTCCAAGTCTGGGTTTAAGGGTCTCATTTCCAAGCTTAAAATGATACACATTCAACATTGGCCAGGCTGTCAATCCAACATGACTTCTGCCACCTTCAAAACATCTGGAAACTCGGAACTGGAAAATCTCAGACTTCAGTGAGTTCAAGACAACAGAGAACTCAGAAAAAATGAGCCCCGACTGGGATAATTCATCCAAATCGAAATTTCAAGCCGGGAACTCAGGCCTCTTTCTAGAGTGCCAACCTGAAGATTACTGATGTCATCATGATTTGACCTTGTTTTTTTCAGAGATCCCAGGGAGAATACTGTAAGAACGGCCCATGTTTTGAATTCTGTCACTATACATTTCAAAAGTGCTGAATAAATAGTTATATTGACTACGTCCATCCTAGCTCGCTCATTAATGTCTTAATCGAAATTACGGATTGCCTATAATCTGCTTGTCGTCCCCTTATGCCATAGTTTGTACTTCTCAATTGTCAGTAGAAACCACATTTGTTTTAGCAAGTCAGCCATATCAGCTGTTTTTTTTAAGGCAGTAAATGAGACTGAATTAACTGTTTCGCTGCCAGACAAAGCTCCACTGATAGCCAGGTGTAACAGTGGAAAGGTGTCGAGACTCTGCTTTTGGGACAGCTTTATGTAGGCCCTAACAGTTTGTGGGCACCATAGTGCAACTAGTGTATTGTTTAGTGTTGTGGTATGTTGTGTAGTGGATTTGCTGGCATGCATCTACATATTTTTGTTGAGTTTGCCCCACCAAGATTTACATGCTAAAATCGCCACTGCCTATACTCACTTCTTAATCCCTACTGATGTGTATAAAAGTAGTGTAGTGGAGGTTTAGTACAATAGAGAAATCATGCACAAGGTAGCCTACACAACCGTAAAGCATGTGAAATATATTCACAGGTGGGCCACACACAGTTTCAGCAGAATATCATCTGCAAGCAGCAAGATTGTGCAGTTCACAGAAGAATGCCGGTAGGGTAGGAAAGACGTTTCAACTTATGATATCTACCAGTAAATGCTAAATAAGGCAGCAATAGGTATGCAAACCAGGTATTGAAAAAGTTTAGTTCGAAGTGTTGGTTAGTAGGCTATTTGAGATGCGCAATTGTCATCATGTGCTGTTTGCATCAGGGATATAGACATGGATGGGCCTGGGTGAACAAAGGGCCACCCACTGGGGAGCCAGGCCCTAACAGGCCCACCGAATCAGATTTCTGTGGCTAAGCATTGTTGTGGAATTAGACCATCACATTTTTGTATTTTTCCATATACAAAAAGTGTAATTTTGAGTCTGTAAATCTGAAAAATGTATAGGAAAACATAGGATTTTTTAAACCTAGTAACTTTCCTTCAATGGGCGGGCCGTTTGGGAACTTGTTGGCAACATTTTTGTATACACACTTCTCCAGGCACCATTACACCACTTCATACCGATGGAAAGACAGAAGTCACACACAGCATGATGTTAAAGGATAAGCAGTCCATTAACTAGGACATAATAAGCCAGTAAGTCCCAATCATAAGAATACAACAACACAACCATTAAGAATTTACCTATCGAAATTGACAAATATTACTTCCTATTGGAAAACACATTTCAGGTTTAGCACACAAAGTAACCGGTGACCTAAAGTTTAAAGTGAAGCTGACAATGTTTTTGCAGATATGAAACAAACAGACAATCATAATATCAGTCAAAATGATCAAATTCCCAGTATATGCTACAAAACCAAGTTTGTTAGAGGTTTTAAAAATAGGTTATATTTGACTCAACGTTTCATGACTTACACAAAGGCATTGTTGGCAGAATAGATGGATGCAGTTCAATGCATGATTAATATAACTCACCAATACATTTCTTGGCAGTACACATTTTTTTGCTATCAGGTTGTAAATCACAGCTGGCCTGGTACATTGTTTGCTGCCTCCATTCAGGATGCACTGTTTCAGTTTTAATTACTCAATATTCTGGACAAAAACAAACAAATGTAACTAAGGCTGGGAATGTCAATACAATCAAACTAGCAAGGGCAATGATCACAGTCAGTCATAACGTGGCTAATAGGCTAGCGTATCTATTGATGTAGCAAGCTAAAAACACGGAGCCTAACATTAGCTAGCTAGCTGCTAGGAGGATGTCATGTCATGCCATTGGAGGAGTGGGTGAGTGACTGACTTTCTCCTCATATAATTTTTCGGTGGCTATACACAGCTAGAGATGCATGTGTCAGTTCATTGGCTAGCAAGAACTTGAATGACTTTTATCCAGTTAGCATATTTATTGCATTTGCAACTTTGGCTATCTACTCTGATTTCTCAGCACTCTTGTCTGGTCTGAGTGTGCCAGAGCGCAGAATAACTGATACATTTACAAACATGCAACACCCGGTGAATATTTATTTTTTATTTATTTATTTTATTTCACCTTTATTTAACCAGGTAGGCAAGTTGAGAACAAGTTCTCATTTACAATTGCGACCTGGCCAAGATAAAGCAAAGCAGTTCGACAACATACAACAACACAGAGTTACACATGGAGTAAAACAATCATACAGTCAATAATACAGTAGTGTCACGTCCTGACCAGCAGAGGGAGGTAGTGTATCAGTTGTGGTCAGGATGTGACAGGTTGTTTGTATGTTAAGGGTTTGTGTTGGGGATGGAAGGCAGGTGTGTTGAGTTGCCTTTGATTGGGAGTCCTATATAGAAGGGTGTGTTTTTCTTTGGGATTGTGGGTAGTTGTTTTTGCACTGTGTTTGTATAGCCTGTAAACTTGTTGCTGTCGTCTTTATTGGTTTGTCCAGTGGATACTTTACTCCTTTTTTAAAATTAAAATATGAGTATCCAAATACCTGCTGCGCCTTGGTCTTCTCTCCAGTACGACATTTTTTTGTGACAAGTAGAAAAATATGTCTGTATACAATGTGAGCAAATGAGGTGAGATAAGGGAGGTAAAGGCAAAAAAAGGCCATGGTGGCAAAGTAAATACAATATAGCAAGTAAAACACTAGAATGGTAGATTTGTAGTAGAAGAAAGTGCAAAGGAGAAATAGAAATAATTGGGTGCAAAGGAGCAAAATAAATAAATACAGTAGGGGAAGAGGTAGTTGTTTGGGCTAAATTATAGATGGGCTATGTGCAGTGATCTGTGAACTGCTCTGACAGCTGGTGCTTAAAGCTAGTGAGGGAGATAAGTGTTTCCAGTTTCAGAGATTTTTGTAGTTCGTTCCAGTCATTGGCAGCAGAGAACTGGAAGGAGAGACGGCCAAAGGAGGAATTGGCTTTGGGGGTGACCAGAGAGATATACCTGCTGGAGTGCGTGCTACAGGTGGGCGCTGCTATGGTGACCAGTGAGCGGAGATAAGGGGGGGACTTTACCTAGCAGGGTCTTGTAGATGACCTGGAGCCAGTGGGTTTGGCAACGATTATGAAGTGAAGGCCAGCTAACAAGAGCGTACTGGTCGCAGTGGTGGGTAGTATATGGGGCTTTGGTGACAAAACGGATGGAACCTACCTTTTCAGGTTTTTTGAAAAATAGGACTGTAAAGTTCCCAAATGTAAGAGGACCCACGTGGTGTTTACATATTTGCAGAAATCCATTCAGGTTAATTCTGTGGCTTTTAGGAAAAGTATTTTTTATTTATTTCACCTTTATTTAACCAGGTAGAGCAGTTGAGAAAAAGTTCTAATTTACAACTGTGACCTGGCCAAGATAAAGCAAAGCAGTGTGACAAAAACAACAACACAGAGTTACACATGGGATAAACAAACGTACAGTCAATAACACAATAGAAAAATCAATGTACAGTGTGTAAAAATGTAGTAAGATTAGGGAGGTAAGGCAATACATAGGCTATAGTGGCGAAATAATTACAATTTAGCATTAACACTGGAGTGATAGATATGCAGATGATGATGTGCAGGTAGAGATACTGGGGTGCAAAAGAGCATAAATAAATAAATAATAATATGGGGATGAGGTAGTTCTGTGGGCTATTTACAGATGGGCTGTGTACAGGTGCAGTGATCGGTAAGCCGCTCTGACAGTTCATCTTTCAATCACCCACGTGGGTATAACCAATGAGGAGATGGCACGTGGGTACCTACTTCTATAAACCAATGAGGAGATGGGAGAGGCAGGACTTGCAGCACGATCTGCGTCAGAAATAGTAATGACTTCTATTTTAGCCCTTGGCAACGCAGACGCTCGTTGGCGCGCGCGAGCAGTGTGGGTGCAATAATTGAATAACATGGATTTTTTTTTTAAATCGCAATGCTCGTGCATGCTACGTGTCTGGTCTGGTCAGCATGTAAGTCTCCAGCTTCAGCGATTTTTGCAATTCGTTCCAGCCACTGGCAGTAGAGAACTGGCAGGAAAGAAGGTGTTGGCTTTGGGGATGACCAGTGAGATATACCTGCTGGAGCGCGTGCTACGGGTGGGTGTTGTTATCGTGACCAGTAAGCTGAGATAAGGCAGAGCTTTACCTAGCATAGACTTGTAGATGACCTGGAGCCAGTGTGTCTGGCAACGAATATGTAGCGAGGGCCAGCCAGGTCGCAGTGGTGGGTGGTATAAGGCGCTTTGGTAACAAAATGGATGGCACTGTGATAGACTGCATCCAATTTGCTGAGTAGAGTATTGGAAGCTATTGTGTAGATGACATCGCCGAAGTCGAGGATCGGTAGGATAGTCAGTTTTACTAGGGTAAGTTTAGCGGCGTGTGTGAAGGAGGCTTTTTTTGCGAAATAGAAAGCCGATTCTAGATTTGATTTTGGATTGGAGATGTTTGATATGAGTCTGGAAGGAGAGTTTACAGTCTAGCCAGACACCTAGGTATTTGTAGTTGTCCACGTATTCTAGGTTAGAACCGTCCAGAGTAGTGATGCTAGTCAGGCGGGCGGGTGCGGGCAACGAACGGTTGAAAAGCATGCATTTGGTTTTGCTAGCATTTAAAAGCAGTTGGAGGCCACGGATGGAGTGTTGTATGGCATTGAAGCTCGTTTGGAGGTTAGTTAACACAGGGTCCAAAGAAGGGCCAGATGTATACAGAATGGTGTCGTCTGCGTAGAGGTGGATCAGGCAATCACCCGCAGCAAGAGCGACATTGTTCATATATACAGAGAAAGAGTCGGCCCGAGAATTGAACCATGTGGTACCCCCATAGAGACTGCCAGAGGTCCGGACAACAGGTTGGGGTAGCCAAGAGGAAAGCATGGCCAGCCGTAGAGAAATGCTTATTGAAATTTTTGATTATCATGGATTTATCGGTGGTGACCGTGTCGCCTAGCCTCAGTGCAGTGGGCAGCTGGGAGGAGGTGCTCTTGTTCTCCATGGACTTTACAGTGTCCCAAAACTTTTTTGGTGTTAGAGCAACAGGACGCAAATTTCTGTTTGAAAAGGCTAGCCTTTGCTTTCCTGACTGACTATGTGTATTGGTTCCTGACTTCCTTGAACAGTTGCATATCGCGGGGACTATTTGATGCTATTGCAGTCCGCCACAGGATGTTTTTGTGCTGGTCAAGGGCAGTCAGGTCTGGAGAGAACCAAGTGCTATATCTGTTCTTAGTTCTACATTTTTTGAAAGGGGCATGCTTATTTAAGATGGTGAGGAAATTACTTTTAAAGAACGACCAGGCATCCTTGACTGACGGGATGAGGTCAATATCCTTCCAGGATACCTGGGCCAGGTCGATTAGAAAGGCCTGCTCGCAGAAGTGTTTTAGGGAGCGTTTGACAGTGATGAGGGGTGGTCATTTGACCGTGGACCCATAGCGGATGCAGGCAATGAGGCAGTGATCGCTGAGATCCTGATTGAAAACAGCAGAGGTGTATTTGAAGGGCAAGTTGGTCAGGATAATATCTATGAGCGTGCACATGTTTACGGATTTAGGGTTGTAGTACCTGGTGGTTTCCTTGATAATTTGTGTGAGATTGAGGGCATCTAGCTTAGATTGTAGGACTGCTGGGGTGTTAAGCATATCCCAGTTTAGGTCACCTAACAGAATGAACTCTGAAGATAGATGGGGGGCAATCAATTCACATATGGTGTCCAGGGCACAGCTGGGAGCTGAGGGGGTCTATAACAGGCGGCAACAGTGAGAGACTTATTTCTGGAGATATACATTTTTAAAATTAGAAGCTCGAACTGTTTGGGCATAGACCTAGAAAGTATGACAGAACTTTGCAAGCTATCTCTGCAGTAGATTCCTCCCCCTTTGGAAGTTCTATCTTGACGGAAAATGTTGTAGTTGGGTATGGAAATCTCTGAATTTTTGGTGGCCTTACTAAGCCAGGATTCAGACACGGCAAGGACATCGGGGTTGGCGGAGTGTGCTAGAGCAGTGAGTAAAACAAACTTAGGGATGAGGCTTCTGATGTTAACATGCATGAAACCAAGGCTTTTTCGATTACAGAAGTCAACAAAGGAGAGTGCCTGGGGACACGCAGGGCCTGGGTTA
The DNA here is from genome assembly GCF_901001165.1 of Salmo trutta. NCBI lineage: Eukaryota > Metazoa > Chordata > Actinopteri > Salmoniformes > Salmonidae > Salmo > Salmo trutta. Next base: position 37,323,979 of record NC_042992.1, read on the forward strand.
TCCTCCATATCACCTGAGGAACAAAGGAGGAGTAGGATGAGGGTACGGCTAAAGGCTAGCAAAACTGGTCGTCTAGTGCGTTGGGGATAGAGAATAAAAGGAGCAGATTTCTGGGCGTGGTAGAAAAGATTCAGGGCATAATGTGCAGACAAGGGTGTGGTGAGGTGCGGGTACAGTGGAGATAAGCCCAGACACTGAGTGATGATAAGAGAGGTTGCATCTCTGGACATGCTGGTTATACTGGGTGAGGTCACCGCATGTGTGGGAGGTGGGACAAAGGAGGTATCTAAGGCAAGTACAGTGGGAATAGGGGCTCTGCAGTAAACTAAAACAATGATAATTATCCTAAACAACAGTATACAAGGCATAATGACATTTGAGAGAGACATAAAGCGAGGCATGAAGCAATCACAGGTGTTGATAGGGAGAGCTAGCTAAGTCAACAACGGGTAAGAAAACAACAGCTAATCAGCTAAGTCAACAACAACAGTCAAAATGGCGATGAATGGGCAGAGAGCGATCGTATGCTATCCATTCATGTTTTTTGTACGTTCTATTTATATATATCAACTCACACCGGGCATAATTACAGACACTTGTGTGTGTCCTTTGACACTATATAAACTAGTGACCCGCAGTGTTTGTCATTATACCCTGATGAAGACAGCTTCTCTGTTGAAACGTTGGTTATTAGGTTATTACATTATTGCATCTGAGCTCCTGGATTGTGCGGCTCTTCTAACTTGAACCAGAAAAAGGGTTCTTCAAAGGGTTATCCTATGGGGACAGCCGAAGAACCCTTTTAGGTTGTAGACAACACCTTTTTTTCTAAGATTGTACTTAAAACAAATATAACAAAAAATATCAAAATAATTCCTTTCGAAATGTCGTTTGAATGTAATTGAAAAACCTTACATAGTAATTGATCCCAGGCCTGGTAAATGCATGTGTGACAGAGAAAGAAATGAGATCTATAACATCCTGACAGTGAGATACATATAGTTGTGATTATTACAAGTTTATTCACCTCCATCCTCTGTTCTGGACATTCTAATTCTTTAATCTGTGATCTATCGAGGTCATTACATTGGTAAAAAGGTGCAGTGTAATGAAACAGGCAGTCAGAGAATCCTCAACCTTCTGGCACGTAGCCCTGTGCAGCATCAACTGTGCCACAAAAGCAAGCTCATTTTAGAGCTTTGAGAAAACTCTCGAATTAAAAGCTCTATACAAATTAAAGTGTGTTATTATTGTTACACTCACACACGTGTCGATCTGTCCGACTGTTTTTGTCTGATTGTCTCTTCCTCTTCCTCCTCTGTCTTTGTCTCTGGGTAAGTACAGGTGTCGCATTACCTAATACTCCCTTTGTTTGATTCTCTACCCTGCCATTGATCTGTAAGCAGCCGTTAAACTTTTCTCCACCCACATCAGCCATTCCTCTCATACTACTCATCAACATCTCAATTTGTCCACTTACGGGTGTCATATGACCCTGTCACACCTGTTACACACTGTTTTTCTTCTTGTATCCAACCTCTCCATCAGCACCAGACGCTCAGCATATAAGTGGGTCTCCAAGTTGGTGCTCCTCATTCTACACAGCTCTACACTTCATTAAGTTGCAATTTGGACTCTGGATTATCTGATTTGTATTATTCCAATAGTCATTATACTCACTATTGAACTTTGATATTTTTCCCTCTACTTGGATCAAGATGAACAAATTCATGTGGGGATGTGTGGCTCTGGTGGGACTCTTTGTTGTGGGTAAGTTGGTTTTATTCTCTCTCGGCAGGTTATTATTATTATTCATTGGGCTTGTTCTAAAAAAAAAAAAAAATTGTGAGTTGGAAAAAATTACCATTGAAGTCCACAACAGTTTTTAACTGATTATTTGTTTGAGATCATGAACAGTTTTCAACTGATTATTTGTTTGAGATCATGACCATGAATGTGAAGACTGGAGATAAAGAAGAATGGGTGGGTAGAAAGTCAAGCTGGGTTGGATCATGCTTGCATGTGAGTGGAGTTGAGCAGTCTGTGGTGCTCGCGCACGGCTTTGGACATCCTTTCCAACCAGCCTTCAACCGCTCAGCTAAAAACCGGTCCTAGCTCACAGAAATAAAAACTGTGACTCCAAATTCACTCCATTCATTAAAATCACAATTTAACCAATGCCCATCTATTTTTGCAACTACCTGGACCTACCATTTGGTTTTGAAGTATTGAAACCAAACCATATGGTGTTGAATGAAAAGTATTTGAATAAAAATGAAAACGTGAATGGAAGAAGCGCACATCATTTCAAATAAGATAAATGTCATATTCTACATCATATAAAAACTCAAAATAGGTCAGGATCCAGACAGGGAGCCTAAGAAGGAATGACAATTAATTATTTAGTCTATATTATTTATATTTTTTCAAAGCTATAGCCTGCAAATAAATACAGTGTGAAGTGTTTGCGAGTGCGACACAATCGTCTGGTTGTCACGACTTCCGCCGAAGTCGGGTCAACTCCTTGTTCGGGCGGCGCCGGTCTTCTAGTCATCATCGATCCACTTTTCATTTTCCATGTGTTTTGTCTTGTTTTTCCTCACACCTGGTTTCAATTCCCTCAATCATTTGTTGTGTATTTAACCCTCTGCCCCCAGAGGGTTGTCTTGTTATTTTTTATGCCGTGGGTTTTGCTATTAAACTGCTCCGGCTATTACCAAGTTCTGCTCTCCTGCGTCCGACTTCCCTGCCGTCGATTACACACCCCTTACACTGGTAGGGACATTAACTTTGAATTTACCTACAATTATTAAATAAATACGAATTAAATGAAAAATGACATAGAAACACGAGTTTGGCCGGTCTGTGGCATCAGGCTCATGCGATGGTGCCCGGAGAGAAGGCTAATAGCAGAGAATAGGTATGCCTAATGGATTTCAGACAAAATAACCCAATCAAAACGGAAAATTCATTGAACATGGGAATATGCCAGGCCTATTGGGACAAAATCAATGATGGCCTATTGTATAGATAATAGAACAAAAATGAACGAAACCTTGAAGAGATCTGATTTTCAGTAAATATTTTGCTACAATGACACACTTAGTTATCTACCCACCTGGTTTCTTTCTTTTAGCATGTGCACGTAGTAAGTAAACCATCATGCTTTCGCGATAAGTGTCTTTCAGATTCAACAATGATTCTTTAGTTGTGGACACTACATCACTGCACTCCCTCTCTTGCTCTTGGTTATCATTTTTGTACGTAACCTTGATTTAGCAAGGAAAATATTTAGCAAACTCCATGATAATAGCTAAACCAAGGGGCTATAGCAGCACACAAGTAGACTTCAAATGCATGCTGGACCGGCTATTCCCTGAGCTCATGAAGTGTGCGCTACTGGAGCGGAGAAGGCGGACGCTCCGGCCTTTGGGAATCTTGCTCTGCGCTCCAGTCAAATTGGGCATGCTATATTCCTCGCTATGCTCCAGCTCAGCTCCACTCATACTCCGGTGGCCACTGACCTCGGATCTGGCTGAAAATATGCAAAATATTGAACAGATCCGAAATTACGCTATAGTTGAATATGAAAATATCCTGATGAAAATAAATATTCTCAATAACTCATATTTGCTCGGCGAACTTGCAGTTTCCCATGCCAATGATCTCGGGAATAGACATAGCTGCATTTGCGCAAGGGAGAAGTGTTCAGGTAGACTATGTTATGACACATCCACTGGAGAAATGGGATCAGCAATATGTTGCTATTTCACACTGGCACCTCAATTACACCGACAATGTATTTGCATTTTGGACACCGACAATGTATTTGCATTTTGGACACCGACAGTGTATTTGCATTTTGGACACCGACAGTGTATTTGCATTTTGGTACGTCAGAAGTACATTGATTTCCAATGGAACGCTGTATTTGCCTTGTAGCATTGCTATGCAGAGGCAGTTGCAGTTCTGTGTGGTGGATTTATTGACAGAAATTGTAGCAGAAGGTGAATGTTGAACTTTTTTTGCACACATATCCAGATGATGTTGAGTACCATTTTCTCTAACACTGTTGGTGTGATCAAGGCATGGGGCGTGGTGGTTACAGCCTCATTGCTGTAACCACCAGATTTTTGGCCCCTAAATACATTTTTGTTAAACTTCAAGCAGGTTGGAGAATACTGGAGTTCCAGTGAAGAGATTGCTTTTCAGTTAACCTGAATTAAATTGCCAGAGAATTACATTTTCATTTCTCTACCATAAGCCGCCTCCAACCTCGTTTTAGAGAATTTCACAGTACGTCCAACCAGCCTCAACCGGAGACCATAACCACGCCAGCCCAGGATCTCCACATCCATCTTCTTCACCTGCGGGAGACCAGCCACACGGAGAGCTGATAAAACTGAGGAGCATTTTTGTCTGTAATAAAGCCCTTTTGTGGGGAAGACCAATTCTGATTGGCTGGGACTGGATCCTCAGTGGGTGAGCCTATGCCCTCCCAGGCCCACCCATGGCTGCACCCCTGCCAAGTCATGTGAAATCCATAGATTAGGGCCTAATGAAGTTATTTACATTGACTGATTTCCTTATGAGCTTTAACTCAGTAAAATCATAGAAATTGATAATTGTTGCAGTTATATTTTTGTTCTGTATATTTACGGATAGTCAGGGGCCCACTCCAACACTCAGACATAATTTACAAAAAAAACATTTGTGTTTCCTGAGTCCGCCAGATCAGAGGCAGTAGGGAAGACCAGGGATGTTCTCTTGATTAGTGTGTGAATTGGACTATTGTCACGTCCTGGCCAGTATATAAGGTTAATTGTTTTGTAGTTTGGTCAGGGCGTGACGGAGGGTATTTGTTTTATGTGGTTCAGGGTGGTGTGTTTTGTTAAAAGGGTGTTTGTTTTAGTAATTCCGGGTGTTGGTTTATGTTTAGGTATTTCTATGGGGAGTCTAGTGAATGTATGTCTATGTTTGGTTAATTGGGGTTGGGACTCTCAGTTGAAGGCAGGTGTTGTCTATCTGCCTTTGATTGAGAGTCTCATATAGTAGGGTGTGTTTGTGTTTGGGATTTGTGGGTGATTGTTCTGTGTTCAGCCCTAGGCTTTGCCAGACTGTTTTGTTGTTCGTTCGTTTTCGTGTTTTGTTTGTTTTGGAGTGTTCATTTTTTGTAGTTAATAAAAGTCGAAATGAGCATACACGTACCTGCTGCATTTTGGTCTACCTTTTCCGACGATGATTTCGTTATATCGTCTGAAGACGAAGATACGCGTGACAACTATTTTCCTGTCCTGCTAAGCATTCAAAAATGTAATGCATACCTTTGGGTGTCAGGGAAAATGTATTGAGTAAAAAGTATGTTTTCTTTTCAGGAGTGTAGTGAATTAAAAGTAAAAGTCAAAAATATAAATTGTAAATTAAAGTACAGATACCCCCAAAAAACTTCTTAAATAGTACTTTCAAGTATTTCTTCTTAAGTACTTTACCACACTGCCTACTATCAGACGTCACCAAATGGTAACTTGTATTGGACAACACTCCACTAAAAGTGTTTCAGTCCAAGAATAGTTCACTCTGGGTGTATGGTTGTGCAATCAACAATTTAAAGTAGTCAAAATAGAGTCTGTCAGTTCATTCATTAAACTTCCAGGTATTAACCTAATATTTATGTGGCTTTACACTCTTCTTTCTGTGCTGGACTGGACTGAACAAAGAATGGGAAAAAACAAACAAATGATGTGTATGTTTGTACATAGTGTCATGATGACAGCAATCTTATTTGTTTCTCTCCTGTTTCTTCTCTCTCCACTTTGCTCTCTGTCTCTCCATCTTTCTCTCATTCCACCTCACAGCCGAGTCCCTGAAGTGCAACACATGTACTGTGGGGATGGCCAGCCTTTGTTTTATTGGTTCAACTGCAGAATGTAGCACCTCCGAGCCCAACTGCTTCACCGCAGTAGCAGGTACCGACCCTGTCGTTTCGTCCAAGTAGAAAGCTACAATAAAAATAGGTCATTGAGTAACTGTGTAATTCCTAGGTTATTACTGTGTAATTCTTAGGTAATTATTGTCATTTCCATTTCACAATGTAATTTCTCAGTTAATATCTAGTAATTTTGCTACCCAAACAAAAACTACCTGTAATTACAATTGTTCTTCCTTCTTCTTCCAGAGTTCAACGCCACTAAACTCCTGAATCTCAAGCGCAAGGGTTGCATGGCCACAGCTTTATGCAACACCACATCCACTGGTAGCATCCTGACAGCCGACTACACCGTCACACAGACCTGCTGCAGCACCGACCAGTGCAATGGTGCTGTAGCCATCCAACTCCCTCTCACTGTGGCCCTTGGTGCTGCCCTGGTGGCCATCTGGAGCACGTTTTCTTAAACAAACCCTTCACAATAAGGAGACCTCCTCCATAGGCTTCCATTGAAGTGTGTTGTAGTTCTTAAACACAATATACTAAAACTGGTTTTATTCTGGGAAAGACTGCAAAGTTTATTCAGGCTAGTTTCACTAAATTTTAGTTCCAAGTTCCAACTCAAACTGATTTGACCTCTAGGCTAAACAACATCCGACTACAGCATCATAATGTACAGTTCAATCAATGTCACTATTTATATTGGGAACATGTCTGTGTGACATAAGTACTTTTTAATGGCATAAATTCTCACTCGTGTCACTATCAATTATCATTATCTAGCAAATTTTTATTTTCCCAATTGAGTATGTTACACTCTGTACTCTTTTATAAAAAGAACTTTTCTCTGTATTCTATGTACAATAAATAAACATGCTACACTTAAAAAAAGATCTACTACTACGAGACACTATATTGTGTGTGTGAAATGGTTGAACAAATAATAAAATAAAGGCTAAACAAATGTAACTCATTCCAATGTGACAAATACTGTCTGCATTCCTTCCTCTTCTTTTCCGACTAGCGTCCTCTTCGCACCCTCATGGAAGACGATAAAACTTGTTATACTTCATTATAGTAGCCTATAATCAAGTCTCCTATCATGTATCACCCACTTAGCAGGAAACTGGAATTTCCCACATACATTTATTAGTAATCTTTCCTCAGCATGCTCTAAGTCAGTGGTTCCCAAAATGTAGGATGGCAGGCACCCCCCTGAAGAAAATTACACATTCAAATATATTTATTAATGGAACTCAATTTTCAAAGGGGGAGTGGGATTGACCCCAAAGCTGGAAGGGGGGCCCCGAGTGAAAAGGTTTGGGAACCCATGCTCTAAGTGAGCACTTTTTGAGAAAACTCATTCATTTGGGATTAAGCCTACGACTCCTCAAATCAAATTTATTTATATAGCCCTTTTTACATCAGCTGATATCTCAAAGTGCTGTACAGAAACCCAGCCTAAAACCCCAAACAGAAAGCAATGCAGGTGTAGAAGCACGGTGGCTAGGAAAAACTCCCAAAACCTAGGAAGAAACCTAGAGAGGAACCAGGCTATGAGGAGTGGCCAGTCCTCTTCTGGCTGTGCCGGGTGGAGATTATAACAGCACATGGCCAAGATGTTCAAATGTTCATAAATGACCAGCATGGTCAAATAATAATAATCAAAGTAGTTGTCGAGGGTGCAACAAGTCAGTAACACAAAAGTGTCAGTTGGCTTTTTCATAGCCGATCTTTGAGAGTATCTCTACCGCTCCTGCTGTCTCTAGAGAGTTGAAAACAGCAGGTCTGGGACAGGTAGCACGTCTGGTGAACAGGTCAGGGTTCCAGCAGGTCTGGGACAGCAGGTCTGGGACAGGTAGCACGTCCGGTGAACAGGTCAGGGTTCCATAGCTGCAGGCAGAACAGTTGGAACTGGAGCAGCAGCACGGCCAGGTGAACTGGGGACAGCAAGGAGTCATCAAGCCAGGTAGTCCTGAGGCATGGTCCTAGGGCTCAGGTCCTCCGAGAGAGAGAAAGAAAGAGAATTAGAGAGAGCATACTTAAATTCACACAGGACACCGGAAAAGACAAGAGAAAAACTCCAGATGTGACAGACTGACCCTAGCCCCCCGACACAAACTACTGCAGCATAAATACTGGAGGCTGAGACAGGAGGGGTCAGGAGACACTGTGGCCTCATCCGATGAAACCCCCGGACAGGGCCAAACAGGTAGGATATAACCCCACCCACTTTGCCAAAGCACAGTCTCCACACCTCTGGAGGGATATCTCCAACCACCAACATACCATCCCGGGACAAGGCCGAGTATAGCCCACAAAGATCTCTGCCACGGCACAACCCAAGGGGGGGCGCCAACCCAGACAGGAAGACCACGTCAGTGACTCAACCCACTCAAGTGACGCACCCCTCCCAGGGACGGCATGGAAGAACACCAGTAAGCCAGTGACTCAGCCCCTGTAATAGGAGTAGAGACAGAGAATCCCTATGGAAAGAGGGGAAACCGGCCAGGCAGAGACAGCAAGGGCGGTTCGTTGCTCCAGACTTTCCGTTCACCTTCACACTCCTGGGCCAGACTACACTTAATCATAGGACCTTCTGAAGAGATGTGTCTTCAGTAAAGACTTAAAGGTTGCGATTGAGTCTGCGTCTCTCACATGGGTAGGCAGACTATTCCATAAAAATGGAGCTCTATAGGAGAAAGCCCTGCCTCCAGCTGTTTGCTTAGAAGTTCTAGGAACAATTAGGAGGCCCACATCTTGTGACCATGGCGTACGTGTAGATATGTATGGCAGGACCAAATCGGAAAGATAGGTAGGAGCAAGCCCATGTAATGCTTTGTAGGTTAGCAGTAAAGCCTTGAAATCAGCCCTTGCCTTAACAGGAAGCCAGTGTAGGGAGGCTAGCACTGGAGTAATATGATCACATTTTTTGGTTCTAGTCAGGATTCTAGCAGCTGTATATAGCACTAACTGAAGTTTATTTAGTGCTTTATCCGGGTAGCCGGAAAGTAGACCATTGCAGTAGTCCAACCTAGAAGTGACAAAGGCATGGATTAATTTTTCTGCGTCATTTTTGGACAGAAAGTTTCTGATTTTTGCAATGTTACGTAGATGGAAAAAAGCTGCCCTTGAAACAGTCTTGATATGTTCGTCAAAAGAGAGATCAGGGTCCAGAGTAACGCCGAGGTCCTTCACAGTTTTATTTGAGACGACTGTACAACCATCAAGATAAATTGCCAAATTCAACAGAAGATCTCTGTTTCTTGGGACCTAGAACAAGCATCTCTGTTTTGTCCAAGTTTAAAAGTAGGACATTTGCAGCCATCCACTTCCTTATGTCTGAAACACAGGCTTCCAGGGAGGGCAATTTTGGGGCTTCACCATGTTTCATCGAAATGTACAGCTGTGTGTCATCCGCATAGCAGTGAAAGTTAACATTATGCTTCTGAATGACATCACCATGAGGAAAAATATATAGTGAAAACAATAGTGGTCCTAAAATGGAGCCTTGAGGAACACCGAAAAGTACAGTTGATTTGTCAGAGGACAAACAATCTACAGGACAAACTGATATCTTTCCGACAGATAAGATCTAAACCAGGCCAGAACTTGTCCATGTAGACCAATTTGGGTTTCCAATTTCTCCAAAAGAATGTGGTGATCGATGATATCAAAAGCAGCACTAAAGTCTAGGAGCACGAGGACAGATGCAGAGCCTCGGTCTGACGCCATTAAAGGGTCATTTAACACCAATTTATTTATGTAGGCTACACATGTATGAATGAATATATGACATGTAATTTGGAACAACATGTAAAAGATTATTGTTTATGATATTATAAACACACCATACTTTAATAATAGGCTATATTGTTGTATGAAATGAATAGTACTTTCTGTGTCATCTCTGCTTTGCCTTGTCCAAATGAATAAAATGCATTTCTAATAGCCTAACTATTCTTTCTTTATATTACAGTTTAAACACATTTAGCATAGACAATGTTATTGTTGTGGTAGTCTTAGGCAAACCATCTTCATTATCACAGTGGCACCTCCAAGTGCCACTCAGACCTGGGAGACTTGGTAGTAGTAGTTATGTGTATGTTTTAAGCTAAGGATCCCATCATTTCCTTCTTGCAGACATTTCACTACCTAGATAACAAGGGTTGGATTTGCACTAAACAATTTCTTGCTAGCACAAGGCATGTACAAAATCTGGTTTAATATACATTGTATACTATTATTGTCTACTGGTATCGTTTTTAAATTGAGAACGTATAGCTCAACAATATCAAACAATGTGTGAGTCAAGCCATTCTCTGCTTCAGATGCACAATGTCAAGTGGTGCATTGCAAATGCCAATAAGGCTAATGCCATCATACTGTTGGACTACAGCTGCATTGGTGTTGCAGCCATAGCATGCTGAGAGAGAGTGACAATCAAATAAAACTAATTGGAGAGCTTACAACTGAACAAAAATGTAATGTTCCTTTGAGAGTACAACACAGAAACACAGACAAATTAGATACACATTCACTTCCCCTCTTTATTACAGGATTGTGATCTGTGATTAATCAACATTGTCACTCCTTCATCTTGAATAATTGTTTCAAGTTAACAATTAAAAGAAGTTTAAACACTTCACTTCAAAGAATCAGCACTTTAACAAGTAAGTAAGTTAACTCATATGTAAAGGTTAGCCATCTTAGTAACAAGTAGGCTATTACTACTAAAGCATCATTTCAGGGTGAACCAAAAAAAGTCCTCGCTCCACTGATCCTTGGTCTACTTGGTGAGCAGACTTCTATTCCAGCCCAGCAATAGACACTTGAATTATTAACTAATTCGGTTTGATAAGTTGAATCAGGTGTGTTAGTGCTAGGCTGGAACAGAAGTCTGCACACCCAGCAGGGTTGGCCTGCTCCAGTTGTAATAGGTTTATACATTGTGTGTGACTTTTAAACTGTATTTTTGTTTACAACATTTGCTAACATAGGTAAACATACACTGAGTGTACAAAACATTAGGAACAACTGCTCTTTCCATGACATAGACTGACCAAGTGAATCCATGTGAATGCTATGATACCTTATTGATGTAACTAAAATCCATTTCGAACAGTGTGGATGAACGGGAGAATACAGGTTAAAGAATGATTTTTATACCTTGAGACAATTGAGAGCGTGAATGGGCAAGACAACAGATTTAAGTGCCTTTGAACAGAGTGTGGTAGTAGGTGACAGGCGTACAACCGTGGGAAGCATTGGAGTCAACATAGGCCAGTATCCCTGTTGAATGATTTCGAAAGTGTTCCTAATGTTTTGTACACTCAGTGTATAACCCATGGTATACAAGGATGTGCTCTTATTCTCTTGGGACATTCATTGTGACCTCTTCATCTGTGTACAGGGTTTCACATCTCTCTGTATATGAATACAGAAGACATCACAAAGAAACAGGTTTTATTATACTACAATTGCACTGAATATTATCTTTCTCTACCTCTCTGTCCTCATAGTTTCTCTCGCTAGGTGCTGGAACTGGATCAACTTTTCATAATGTCCTCCTACAAAGGTACCTGCCCTATCTATATTAGTCTACTCTCTCCATTCTCTGACAGCTGGAGCTGCTAATCCTTTCACCCTCTTCCATGGCTTTTAGCTAGCTAGCTACAAATGCAATTGCAAGCTTTTTAAAATGATAAATACATCAATATAGCTAGCTAGCTAATATGAAGTTAGCTAGATGGTGATATTTAATTCAGTTAGATGGCTATACAGTATGTAAAGTTACCTAGCTAGCATTACGTTAGCAGCTCATTTGAGTTAGCCCGGACACTAAGTTACTGTAACAAGCTTTAAAGTTCTGTGTTTATTTGTTATCGTTATTGGGATATCTAGGTTAACTGGAAATTTGTCCAAGGTACTTTCTTGTTTGGGAAGAACTCTGCGTACTAATTTGGTGTTAGCCGTTTACTAACCATAAATGGCTTGACTGATTGGGTATATCTGAAACCTTTTGACTTTTAAACCTTTTTAAAGTGTAAAGTGTATACTGTATGTGATGGCTCGATGACTTTGCAAATTTTCACCTAAAATGACACAAATCTAACTGCCTGTAGCTCAGGACCTGAAACAAGGTTATTGTAACGGTTGTCGTCGGATTTAGACAAAAACGCAGCGGGGAAATGTGCACTCATCTTCTTTAATATAAATGGACAAGAAGGAGAACCAAAACAAAGATAACACAATGACTAATCACAGGCTGGTAAGGCACAAGGCTATACACAGAACAATCTCCCACAAAGTACTCAACAAACACTTACCTATATATAGGACTCTCAATCAGAGGCAACTAGAAAACACCTGCCTCCAATTGAGAGTTCAACCCCAATTAACAAAACATAGAAATACAAAAGACTAGACAGAACATAGAAATACACTAACAAAGAACAGTGCCCAAAACCTCCCGGAATATATAAATCAAATACCCTACTAAACAAACCACAACCCCGAACCACATAAAACAAATAACCTCTACCACGTCCTGACCAAACTACAATAACAAATAACCCCTATTACTGGTCAGGACGTGACAGTTATGCATATTCTTGATACCATTTGAAAGGAAACACTTTGAAGGTGGTGGAAATGTTAAATTAATTAAGCTTGATATAACACATTAGATCTGGTAAAAGATAATACAAAGAAAAAAATTAATGTTTTGTACCATCATCTTTGAAATGCAAGAGAAAGGCCATAATGTGTTATTCCAGCCCAGGCACAATTTAGATTTTGGCCACTAGATGGCAGCAGTGTATGTGCAAAGTTTTAGACTGATCCAATGAATCATTGCATTTCTGTTCAAAATGTTGTACTAAGACTGTCCAAATGTGCCTAATTGGTTTATTAATACATTCTCAAGTTCATCACTGTGCACTCTCCTCTAATAGTAGCATGGTATTTTTTCACTGTAATAGCTACTGTAAATTGGACAATGCAGTTAAATTAACAAGATTTTAAGATTTCTGCCAATATCAGATATGTCTATGTCCTGCAAAATGTTCTTGCTAGTTACAACCTCATGCTAATCATATTAGCCTACGTTAGCCCAACTGTCCCGCGGGGCATTTTCTCCACTCCTAAACAATCCATTCCTCAGAGCGGCTTTTTTTCTACTTAGCAGGACATACAGGTTTTCCTTGTTCTCCTCCCTGGTTTCCGCTCAAACCAATTAAAAAAACTGAAAACATTGTCATATCTGCCCTTTACTTTTCTATAAGATGCCTGTGTAGTTCACAGCATGTAAACTGGCACAGTGACATCATACCAAGATGATTGTTGTTGTTGCCAGGTAGCAAACAGGCACATGACACTGTAGTCATCATTTTGACCATCTCCTGACTGTGACACATAGCGAAGAAATTTGAAGTGTTCACCTAGCTGGGTTTTTCAAAGTTTTACATAGATATATTCAACGCTTTACATAGATACCTTCACCACCTGGGGCGGCCCGTCAGAAATTCCTAGGACCCAATTGCACAGGGCGGGATTCAGACCCAGGGCCTCAAGCTTAATGATGAGCTTGGAGGGTACTATGGGGTTGAATGCTGAGCTGTAGTCAATGAACAGCATTCTTACATAGGTATTCCTCTTGTCCAGATGGGATAGGGCAGAGTGATGGCGTTTGCATCGTCTGTGTACCTATTGGGGCGGTAAGCAAATTGAAGTGGGTCTAGGGTGACAGGTAAGGTGGAGGAGATATGATCCTTGACTAGTCTCTCAAAGCACTTCATGATGACAGAGGTGAGTGCTACGGGGCGATAGTCATTTAGCTCAGTTACCTTTGCCTTCTTGGGTACAGGAACAATGGTGGCCATCTTGAAGCATGTGGAGACAGCAGACTGGGATACGGAGAGATTGAATATGTCCGTAAACACACCAGCCAGCTGGTCTGCGTATGCTCTGCAGACGCGGCTAGGGATGCCGTCTGGGCTGGCAGCCTTTCGAGGGTTAACACGTGTAAATGTCTTACTCATCATCGACCACGGAGAAGGAGAGCCCACAGTCCTTGGTAGCGGGCTGCGTCGGTGGCACTGTGTTATCCTCTCGGCAAGCAAATAACATGTTTAGCTTGTGCGTAAGCAAGACGTCAGTGTTCACGACGTAGCTGGTTTTCCTTTTGTAGTCCGTGATTGTTTGTAGACCCTGCCACATACGTCTCTCGGCTAAGCCGTTGAATTGCGACTCCACTCTATATTGACGTTTTGCCTGTTTGATTACCTTGCGGAGGGAATGAACCCAGAATGATATGTGACCACGTAGGTCATTGCCGTTCTTCCTAGGACCCCTAAACCAGACTGGGTACCTGCAAAGTCCAAAATGCCTGACCCTCTCTGGAAATTGCTGTACCAGTGCTTGGGATATTTAGCCTATATTGGCTGTTGGTTGAGATGCTTTGCTCGTTCTAGCTATGCCAGGGTGAGCAATTGGAAATGTGAATTAGGCCAAGTTGGAGGTAATAATGCATTTAGGTTACATTTTATTGAGATGCATGAATAAACCACACCAAAAGCTTGATTTTTATGGCTGTTTTATGAATTTCTTGCCATTCTACATAGTAATGATTTATGTTCACTACTTGGTCAACTGGCTTGATAGCATGTTTAGTCTATGAAAATAAATTCTATGAATCGATAGTTACCCTCTCTGTTTTCTTTTATTTTGTAATAGGGTATATTGTAACCATGTGTTCAATCAAAACTTATTTATGGTACTGTCACATCCTGACCAGTAGAGAGGATATTTTGTTATTGTAGTTTGGTCAGGACGTGGCAGAGGGTAGTTTATTTATGTATTACAGGGTTTTTTGGTCACTGGTCTATGTTTGTATTTCTATGTGTATGTTCTAGGGTAGTTTTTCTATGTGTAGGTTGGGTGCTGGACTCTCAATTGGAGGCAGGTGTTTATAGTTGCCTCTGATTGGGAGTCCTATAAATAGGTGTGTGTTTTGTTTGTCACTTGTGGGTAGTTGTTTGAGAGCGCTGCTTTTGTTGAGCCTGCTTCTCTGTGCCTGTCGTTAGTTTGTTTATTGTTTTTCCGTGGTGTTCGCATTTTTTATAATAAATATGTTGAGCACGCAACCCGCTGCGTTTTGGTCCCATTCTCTCTTCCACAACAGCTGTGACAGAACTACCCACCACAACAGGACCAAGCAGCGGAGGAAATCTGGCGAGGACCGGGGAACACGGCTGGTAAGGGAGCCTGAGAGGCAGCCCCAAAAAATGTTTTGGGGGGGGGCACAAGGGCAGTTTGGCGGGGCGAGGATGGAGCCCCAGGCCAGCTCCCCGTACTCTTTTTGGGCAGAGACATACTGGACAGGTCCCGTGCTTTGGGGTGATGGGTGCTGTGGCGAGGCCGGGAATTTTCAGGCCGGTATGCGCAGTACCAGCACCCCGCATGTTCCAGGGGAAAGTGGGCATCCAGCCAGTAGGGGTGATGCCAGCCCTGCGCTCGAGACCGCCAGTGCGCCTATACGGTCCAGTGTTTCCCGCTACACGCACTAGCCTTGAGGTGCATGTCTCCAGGCTGGCACGTCCAGTACCAGCCCGACGCATCAGGCTTCTAGTGCGTCAACCCAGTCCGACTCGGCCTGTTCCCGCTCCCCGCACTAGCCCTGAGGTGCGTGTCTCCAGGCTGGCAAGTCCAGTACCAGCCTCACGCATCAGGCTTCTAGTGCGTCAACCCAGTCCGACTCGGCCTGTTCCCGCTCCCCGCACTAGCCCTGAGATGCGTGTCTCCAGGCTGGCAAGTCCAGTACCAGCCTCACGCATCAGGCTTCTAGTGCGTCAACCCAGTCCGACTCGGCCTGTTCCCGCACTAGCCCTGAGGTGCATGTGCCCAGACTGGCACATCCTGTACCAGCCCCACGCATCAGGCTTCTAGTGCGTCAGCCCAGCCTCGCCAGTCTGGTGCCGCCAGAGCCGCCCGCCAGTCAGGAGCCGCCAGAGCCGCCCGCCAGTCAGGAGCCGCCAGAGCCGCCCGCCAGCCGGGCGCAGCAAGGGTCGCCCGTCAGCCGGGCGCAGCCATCGCCGCCCGCCAGCCAGGCGCAGCCATCACCACCCGCCAGCCGGGCGCAGCCAGAGACACCCGCCAGCCGGGCGCAGCAAGAATCACCCGCCAGCCGGGCGAAGTCAGGGTCGCCCACCAGTCCTCCAACGCGGCCAGGGGTGCCCATTAAGTGGGCGACGCCGAGGGTGGAGCGGGGTCCACGTCCCGCACCTGAGCCGCCTCCAATATAGGTGGGTTGGGGAGGGGGGGTGTAGCACAGTGCCGTCGTTGACGGCAGTTACCCTCCCTTCCCTCCCTTTAGTTTAGGGGGATTTTTCTGTTTGTTTCGGGGGTTTTCTGTGTTTTGTTAGGTGCATCCGGGGTCTGCACCTTTGGGGGGGGGGGGGGGGGGGGTACTGTCACGCCCTGACCAGTAGAGAGGATATTTTGTTATTGTAGTTTGGTCAGGACGTGGCAGAGGGTAGTTTATTTATGTATTACGGGGTTTTTTGGTCACTGAACATGTTTGTATTTCTGTGTATGTTCTAGGGTAGTTTTTCTATGTGTAGGTTGGGTGCTGGACTCTCAATTGGAGGCAGGTGTTTATAGTTGCCTCTGATTGGGAGTCCTATAAACAGGTGTGTGTTTTGTTTGTCACTTGTGGGTAGTTGTTTGAGAGCACTGCTTTTGTTGAGCCTGCTTCTCTGTTCCTGTCGTTAGTTTGTTTATTGTTTTTCCGTGGTGTTCGCATTTTTTATAATAAATATGTTGAGCACGCAACCCGCTGCGTTTTGGTCCCATTCTCTCTTCCACAACAGCTGTGACGGGTACAGCATAGTGTAAGTTACACAATACAATGACATGCCTATTGGCAACTAAATGTCTCCTCACAAACAGTGCAATGATATTAAGATATACGTATTTGTATTAACATTAGGCTATGGCCTACAAATAGCTATATCGCACAGTTGTAGGCAATACTTCAAATTATTGTTTGTTCCTGAACTGGCCGAATGGCACAGCTAGCCTTCAGCTATTTTTCAGCACCACAAGTTGGTTCAACTTCTTTAACATCATGCGATCCTGGTGCTGTCCTTTCAGAATCATGAAGGGCGCTCCAATCGCTTAAAATAACACTCATCGAAATCTGTTTTCTACACCTAATAGTCCTACTAATCACTTATTATTATTTATTGTTATTGTTATTATTATTGTTATTATTATTATTATTATTATTACAAATATAAGATTATCACTTCTCAAAATGGTGCAGGGTTCAGTATATTTAGATCAAAGCTGAATAAATGTCATGCAAGATCACCTAACGGTTCACTTGCGTTTTAAATAACAAAACCAAATATAATAGCATAGTAGGCCTATAACATTACAGCAACAACACTTCTTATTTCTAATGATGGTTAGCTGAAGCCGAATACTCAAAAAAAAATTATCCTGTGCCAAAAGTCAACAGAGCATGCCACAAGGCAGGATATACACTATATAACCAAAAGCATGTGGACAACTGCTCATCGAACATCTCATTCCAAAATCATGGGCATTAATATGGAGTTGGTCAATCTTTGCTACAAGAATAGCGGACTTGCTTCCATTCAGCCACAAGAGCATTAGTGAGGTTGGGCACTGATGTTGGGCGATTAGGCCTGGCTCGCAGGCTGTGTTTCAATTCATTCCAAAATTATACGATGGGGTTGAAGTCAGATGCTATGTACAGGCCAGTCAAGTTCTTCCACACCGATCTCGACAAACCATTTCTCTATGGATCTCGCTTTGTGCACAGAGGCATTGTCATGCTGAAACAGGAAATGGTCTTCCCCAAACTGTTGCTATAAAGTTGGAAGTACAGAATCATCTACAATGCCATTGCATACTGTATCGTTAAGATTTCCCTTCACTGGAACTAAGGGGCCTAGCCCGAACCATGAAAAACAGCCCATTATTCCTCCTTCACCAAACTTTACAGTTGGCACTAAGCATTGGATCAGGTAGCATTCTCCTGGTATCAGCCAAACCCAGATTCGTCCATCGGACTGCCAGATGGTTTAGTGTGATTCATCACTCCAGAGAAAGTGTTTCTGTTACTCCAGAGTCCAATGGCGGTGAGCTTTACACATCTCCAGCCGACGCTTAAATCAAATCACATTTATTTATAAAGACCTTCTTAAATCAGATGATGTCACAAAGTGCTGTACAGAAACCCAGCCTAAAACCCCAAACAGCAAGCAATGCAGGTGTAGAAGCATGGTGGCTAGGAAAAACTCCCAAGAAAGGCCAGAACCTAGGTAGAAACCTAGAGAGGAACTAAGCTATGAGGGGTGGCCAGTCCTCTTCTGGCTGTGCCGGGTGGAGATTATAGCAGAACATGGCCAAGATGTTCAAATGTTCATAGATGACCAGCAGGGTGAAATAATAATAATCACATTGGTTGTCGAGGTTGCAACAGGTCAGCACCTCAAGAGTAAATGTCAGTTGGCTTTTCATAGCCGGTCATTGAGAGTATCTCTACCGCTCCTGCTGTCTCTAGAGAGTTGAAAACAGCAGGTCTGGGACAGGAACACGTCCAGTGAACAGGTCAGGGTTCCACATCCGCAGGCAGAAACTGGAGCCGCAGAACGGCCAGGTGGAATGGGGACAGCAAGGAGTCATCAGGCCAGGTAGTCCTGAGGCATGGTCCTAGGGCTCAGGTCCTCCGAGAGAGAGAGAGAGAGAGAAAGAAAGAACGAGACAGAGAGAGAGAAAGAGAATTAGAGAGAGCATACTTAAATTCTCACAGGACACCGGAAAAGACAGGAGAAATACTCCAGATATAACACACTGACCCTAGCCCCCTGACACATAAACTACTGCAGCATAAATACTGGAGGCTGAGACAGGAGAGGTCGGGAGACACTGTGGCCCCATCCAACAATAACCCCAGACAGGGCCAAACAGGCAGGATATAACCCCACCCACTTTGCCAAAGCACAGCCCAGACACCACTAGAGGGATATCTTAAACCACCAACTTACCATCCTGAGACAAGGCCGAGTATAGCCCACAAAGATCTCTGCCAGGGCACAACTCAAGGGGGGGCACCAACCTGGACAGGAAGATCACATCAGTGATTCAACCCACTCAAGTGACACATCCCCCCTAGGGACGGCATGGAAGAGCACCAGTAAGTCAGTGACTGAGAGAATCCCAGTGGAGAGAGGGCAACCGGCCAGGCAGAGACAGGAAGGGTGGTTCGTTGCTCCAGTGCCTTTCCGTTCACCAGCACACTCCTGGGCCAGACTACACTCAATCATAGGACCAACTGAAGAGATGAGTCTTCAATAAAGACTTAAAGGTTGAGACCGAGTGTGCGTCTCTCACATGGGTAGGCAGACCATTCCATAAAAAATGGAGCTCTATAGGAGAAAGCCCTGCCTCCAGCTGTTTGCTTAGAAATTCTAGAGACAGTAAGGAGGCCTGTGTCTTGTGACCGTAGTGTACGTGTAGGTATGTACGGCAGGACCAAATCGGAAAGATAGGTAGGAGCAAGCCCATGTAATGCTTTGTAGGTTAGCAGTAAAACCTTGAAACCAGCCCTTGCCTTAACAGGAAGCCAGTGTAGATAGGCTAGCACTGGAGTAATATGATCACATTTTTTGGTTCTAGTCAAGATTCTAGCAGCCGTGTTTAGCACTAACTGAAGTTTATTTAGTGCTTTATCCGGGTAGCCGGAAAGTAGAGCATTGCAGTAGTCTAAACTAGAAGTGACAAAAGGATGGATTAATTTTTCTGCATCATTTTTGGACAGAAAGTTTCTGATTTTTGCAATGTTACGTAGATGGAAAAAAGCTGTCCTTGAAAGAGTCTTGATATGTTCGTCAAAAGAGAGATCAGGGTCCAGAGTAGTTTTATTTATCACAGTTTTATTTGAGGCGACTGTACAACCATCAAGATTAATTGCCAAATTCAACAGAAGATCTCTGTTTCTTGGGACCTAGAACAAGCATCTCTGTTTTGTCCAAGTTTAAAAGTACATTTCCAGCCATCCACTTCCGTACGTCTGAAACACAGGCTTCCAGGGAGGGCAATTTTGGGGCTTCACCATATTTCATCGAAATGTACAGCTGTGTGTCATCCGCATAGCAGTGAAAGTTAACATTGTGCTTCTGAATGACATCACCAACAGGAAAAATATATAGTGAAAACAATAGTGGTCCTAAAACGGAGCCTTGAGGAACACCGAAAAGTACAGTTGATTTGTCAGAGGACAAAAAATCTACAGAGACAAACTGATATCTTTCCGACAGATAAGATCTAAACCAGGCCAGAACTTGTCCATGTAGACCAATTTGGGTTTCCAATTTCTCCAAAAGAATGTGGTGATCGATGATATCAAAAGCAGCACTAAAGTCTAGGAGCACGAGAACAGATGCAGAGCCTCGGTCTGACGCCATTAAACGGTCATTTAACACCAATTTATTTATGTAGGCTAAACATGTATGAATGAATATATGACATGTAATTTGGAACAACATGTAAAAGATTATTGTTTATGATATTATAAACACACCATACTTTAATAATAGGCTATATTGTTGTATGAAATGAATAGTACTTTCTGTGTCATCTCTGCTTTGCCTTGTCCAAATGAATAAAATGCATTTCTAATAGCCTAACTATTCTTTCTTTATATTACAGTTTAAACACATTTAGCATAGACAATGTAATTGTTGTGGTAGTCTTAGGCAAACCATCTTCATTATCACAGTGGCACCTCCAAGTGCCACTCAGACCTGGGAGACTTGGTAGTAGTAGTTATGTGTATGTTTTAAGCTAAGGATCCCATCATTTCCTGCTTGCAGACATTTCACTACCTAGATAACAAGGGTTGGATTTGCACTAAACAATTTCTTGCTAGCACAAGGCATGTACAAAATCTGGTTTAATATACATTGTATACTATTATTGTCTACTGGTATCGTTTTTAAATTGAGAACGTATAGCTCAACAATATCAAACAATGTGTGAGTCAAGCCATTCTCTGCGTCAGATGCACAATGTCAAGTGGTGCATTGCAAATGCAATAAGGCTAATGCCATCATACTGTTGGACTACAGCTGCATTGGTGTTGCAGCCATAGCATGCTGAGAGAGAGTGACAATCAAATAAAACTAATTGGAGAGCTTACAACTGAACAAAAATGTAATGTTCCTTTGAGAGTACAACACAGAAACACAGACAAATTAGATACACATTCACTTCCCCTCTTTATTACAGGATTGTGATCTGTGATTAATCAACATTGTCACTCCTTCATCTTGAATAATTGTTTCAAGTTAACAATTAAAAGAAGTTTAAACACTTCACTTCAAAGAATCAACACTTTAACAAGTAAGTAAGTTAACTCACATGTAAAGGTTAGCCATCTTAGTAACAAGTAGGCTATTACTACTAAAGCATCATTTCAGGGTGAACCAAAAAAAGTCCTCGCTCCACTGATCCTTGGTCTACTTGGTGAGCAGACTTCTATTCCAGCCCAGCAATAGACACTTGAATTATTAACTAATTCGGTTTCATAAGTTGAATCAGGTGTGTTAGTGCTAGGCTGGAACAGAAGCCTGCACACCCAGCAGGGTTGGCCTGCTCCAGTTGTAATAGGTTTATACATTGTGTGTTGCTTTTAAACTGTATTTTTGTTTACAACATTTGCTAACATAGGTAAACATACACTGAGTGTACAAAACATTAGGAACAACTGTTCTTTCCATGACATAGACTGACCAAGTGAATCCATGTGAATGCTATGATACCTTATTGATGTAACTAAAATCCATTTCGAACAGTGTGGATGAACGGGAGAATACAGGTTAAAGAATGATTTTTATACCTTGAGACAATTGAGACATGGATTGTGTACTGTCCGTGTGCCATTCAGAGCGTGAATGGGCAAGACAACAGATTTAAGTGCCTTTGAACAGAGTGTGGTAGTAGGTGACAGGCGTACAACCGTGGGAAGCATTGGAGTCAACATAGGCCAGTATCCCTGTTGAATGATTTCGAAAGTGTTCCTAATGTTTTGTACACTCAGTGTATAACCCATGGTATACAAGGATGTGCTCTTATTCTCTTGGGACATTCATTGTGACCTCTTCATCTGTGTACAGGGTTTCACATCTCTCTGTATATGAATACAGAAGACATCACAAAGAAACAGGTTTTATTATACTACAATTGCACTGAATATTATCTTTCTCTACCTCTCTGTCCTCATAGTTTCTCTCGCTAGGTGCTGGAACTGGATCAACGTTTCATAATGTCCTCCTACAAAGGTACCTGCCCTATCTATATTAGTCTACTCTCTCCATTCTCTGACAACTGGAGCTGCTAATCCTTTCACCCTCTTCCATGGCGTTTAGCTAGCTAGCTACAAATGCAATTGCAAGCTTTTTCAAATTATAAATACATCAATATAGCCAGCTAGCTAATATGAAGTTAGCTAGATGGAGATATTTAATTCAGTTAGATGGCTATACAGTATGTAAAGTTACCTAGCTAGCATTACGTTAGCAGCTCATTTGAGTTAGCCTGGACACTAAGTTACTGTAACAAGCTTTAAAGTTCTGTGTTTATTTGTTATCGTTATTGGGATATCTAGGTTAACTGGAAATTTGTCCAAGGTACTTTCTTGTTTGGGAAGAACTCTGCATACCAATTTGGTGTTAGCCGTTACTAACCATAAATGGCTTGACTGATTGGGTATATCTGAAACCTTTTGACTTTTAAACCTTTTTAAAGTGTAAAGTGTATACTGTATGTGATGGCTGGATGACTTTGCAAATTTTCACCTAAAATGACACAAATCTAACTGCCTGTAGCTCAGGACCTGAAACAAGGTTATTGTAACGGTTGTCGTCGGATTTAGACAAAAACGCAGCGGGGAAATGTGCACTCATCTTCTTTAATATAAATGGACAAGAAGGAGAACCAAAACAAAGATAACACAATGACTAATCACAGGCTGGTAAGGCACAAGGCTATACACAGAACAATCTCCCACAAAGTACTCAACAAACACATACCTATATATAGGACTCTCAATCAGAGGCAACTAGAAAACACCTGCCTCCAATTGAGAGTCCAACCCCATTTAACAAAACATAGAAATACAAAAGACTAGACAGAACATAGAAATACACTAACAAAGAACAGTGCCCAAAACCTCCCGGAATACATAAATCAAATACCCTACTAAACAAACCACCACCCAGAACCACATAAAACAAATACCCTCTGCCACGTCCTGACCAAACTACAATAACAAATAACCCCTATTACTGGTCAGGACATGAAAGTTATGCATATTCTTGATACCATTTGAAAGGAAACACTTTGAAGGTTGTGGAAATGTTAAATTAATGAAGCTTGATATAACACATTAGATCTGGTAAAAGATAATACAAAGAAAAAAAGAAATGTTTTGTACCATCATCTTTGAAATGCAAGAGAAAGGCCATAATGTGTTATTCCAGCCGAGGCACAATTTAGATTTTGGCCACTAGATGGCAGCAGTGTATGTGCAAAGTTTTAGACTGATCCAATGAACCATTGCATTTATGTTCAAAATGTTGTACCAAGACTGTTCAAATATGCCTAATTGGTTTATTAATACACTTTCAAGTTCATAACTGTGCACTCTCCTCTAATAGTAGCATGGTATTCTTTCACTGTAATAGCTACTGTAAATTGGACAATGCAGTTAAATTACCAAGATTTTAAGATTTCTGCCAATATCAGATATGTCTATGTCCTGCAAAATGTTCTTGCTAGTTACAACCTCATGCTAATCATATTAGCCTACGTTATCCCAACTGTCCCGCGGGGCATTTTCTCCACTCCTAAACAATCCATTCCTCAGAGCGGCTTTTTTTCTACTTAGCAGGACATACAGGTTTTCCTTGTTCTCCTCCCTGGTTTCCGCTCAAACCAATTAAAAAAACTGAAAACATTGTCATATCTGCCCTTTACTTTTCTATAAGATGCCTGTGTAGTTCACAGCATGTAAACTGGCACAGTGACATCATACCAAGATGATTGTTGTTGTTGCCAGGTAGCAAACAGGCACATGACACTGTAGTCATCATTTTGACCATCTCCTGACTGTGACACATAGCGAAGAAATTTGAAGTGTTCACCTAGCTGGGTTTTTCAAAGTTTTACATAGATATATTCAACGCTTTACATAGATACCTTCACCACCTGGGGCGGCCCGTCAGAAATTCCTAGGACCCAATTGCACAGGGCGGGATTCAGACCCAGGGCCTCGAGCTTAATGATGAGCTTGGAGGGTACTATGGTGTTGAATGCTGAGCTGTAGTCAATGAACAGCATTCTTACATAGGTATTCCTCTTGTCCAGATGGGATAGGGCAGAGTGATGGCGTTTGCATCGTCTGTGTACCTATTGGGGCGGTAAGCAAATTGAAGTGGGTCTAGGGTGACAGGTAAGATGGAGGAGATATGATCCTTGACTAGTCTCTCAAAGCACTTCATGATGACAGAGGTGAGTGCTACGGGGCGATAGTCATTTAGCTCAGTTACCTTTGCCTTCTTGGGTACAGGAACAATGGTGGCCATCTTGAAGCATGTGGAGACAGCAGACTGGGATACGGAGAGAATGAATATGTCCGTAAACACACCAGCCAGCTGGTCTGCGTATGCTCTGCAGACGCGGCTAGGGATGCCGTCTGGGCTGGCAGCCTTTCGAGGGTTAACACGTGTAAATGTCTTACTCATCATCGACCACGGAGAAGGAGAGCCCACAGTCCTTGGTAGCGGGCTGCGTCGGTGGCACTGTGTTATCCTCTCGGCAAGCAAATAACATGTTTAGCTTGTGCGGAAGCAAGACGTCAGTGTTCACGACGTAGCTGGTTTTGCTTTTGTAGTCCGTGATTGTTTGTAGACCCTGCCACATACGTCTCTCGTCTGAGCCGTTGAATTGCGACTCCACTTTGTCTCTATACTGACGTTTTGCCTGTTTGATTACCTTGCGGAGGGAATGAACCCAGATTGATATGTGACCACGTAGGTCATTGCCGTTCTTCCTAGGACCCCTAAACCAGACTGGCTACCTGCAAAGTCCAAAGAGCCTGACCCTCTCTGGAAATTGCTGTACCAGTGCTTGGGATATTTAGCCTATATTGGCTGTTGGTTGAGATGCTTTGCTCGTTCTAGCTATGCCAGGGTGAGCAATTGGAAATGTGAATTAGGCCAAGTTGGAGGTAATAATGCATTTAGGTTACATTTTATTGAGATGCATGAATACACCACACCAAAAGCTTGATTTTTATGGCTGTTTTATGAATTTTATGGCTGAATTTATGAATGTAGTCGTGATTGTCTGTAGACCCTGCCACATACGTCTCTCGTCTGAGCCGTTGAATTGCGACTCCACTTTGTCTCTATATTGACGTTTTGCCTGTTTGATTGCCTTGTGGAGGGAATGACTACTCTGTTTGAATTCTGCCATATTCCCAGTCACCTTGCCATGGTTAAATGCGGTGGTTCACGCTTTCAGTTTTGCACGAATGCTACCAACTATCCACGGTTTCCGGTTAGGGTAGGTTTTAATAGTCACAGTGGGTACAACATCTCCTATACACTTCCTGATAAACTCAGTTACCGTTTCAGTGTATTTGTCAATATTATTCTTGGAAGCTACCTGGACATATTCCAGTCCGCGTGATCAAAACAATCTTGAAGCGTGCATTCCGATTTGTCAGACCAGCAATGAATAGTCCTTAGCACGGGTACTTCCTGTTTGAGTTTCTGCCTATAGGAAGGGAGGAGCAAAATGGAGTCGTGGCCAGATATTCCAAAAGGAGGCTGGGGGATGGCCTTGTATGCATCCCGGACGTTGGAGTAACAGTGGTCTAGTGTTTTAGCAGTGCGATTACTACAGTCGATATGCTGATATAATTTAGGCAGCCTTTTCCTCAAATTTTCTTTGTTAAAATCCCCAGCTACAATAAATGCAGCCTCAAGGATATATGGTTTCCAGTTTGCATAAAGTCCAGTGAAGTTCCTTGAGGGCTGTTGTGGTATCGGCTTGAGGGTGATGTACACGGCCGTTACTATAATTGAAGCAAATTCTCTTGAGAGATGATACAGTTGGCATTTGATTGTGAGGTATTCTAGGTCGGGTGAACAAAAGGACTTGAGTTCCTGTATGTTATCACAATTGCACCATGAGTTGTTAATCATGAAACATACACCCCAGGCCTTCTTCCCGGATAGATGTTTATTCCTGTCGGCGCGATGAATTGAGAATCCAGATGGCTGGACCGACTCCAACAATATATCCCGAGTCAGCCATGTTTCCGTGAAACAGAGTATGATACAATCCCTGATGTCTCTCTGGAAAGAAACCCTTGCCATTATCTCGTCAACTTTGTTATCCAGGGACTGAACATTAGCGAGTAATATACTCGGAAGCGGTGGATGGTGTGCGCGCCTCCTAAGTCGGACTAGAAGACCGCTCCGAACTCCTCTTCTCAGCCGGTGTTGTTTTGGGTTGGCCTCTGGAATCAGTTTAATTGCCCTGGGTTGTCCTGGTTGTAGAAAAAATGTCATGGTCATTTCTCGGGCATTTTCACCTCATCTGCAAATTCTTTGTAAACCATGTTTTACTTTTTCACTGTCTGTATTTCACCTGTTGTAATTTGTGCAAATAGAGTTAGAATCTATATAGCAGGTTGAAGTGATACAGTCTACTGTGTGCTCACCCCATCTCTGTTCTCTCTCCATCTCTTCTGTCACTTTTTCTGTCTTGTCTGTGGCTGTCTCGGGTTCTTGTTTGTTACTGTCTATCCTCTTCAGTTATAGCCTGTTCTCTTCTTCTGATGTCTCTCTCCATCATATAATATTCTTCTGTTGCTATTTCTCTGTCTTGTCTGGTGCCTCTCTCCATCATTTACTCTTATGTTGCTGTTTCTGTCTTGTCTGGTGTGCCTCTTTAGTTTTGCAATCCAAAACGGTCAAGTGGATACTGGGTAGCTTAACTTGTTTTTGGCCTGTGTCTGGGTTACGTAAATCATCCTCTTCCCTACCAGTTGCCCCTGGCTGCTGTTCTAAGTGCTCCACTTGTCTGCTGTTCTTATCTGTCCACCTCCTTGGCTCATCTGCAAGGTAGCAAGGTAGATGTACAACATGTCATTAGTTAGTTTTAAAGGGTAACTGCACTTCCTGATTTAACCTCGTTTTAAATTTGGTTCATTAAACCTGTCTGGGCTAGCGGGCAGTATTTTCACGGCCAGATGAAAAACGTACCCAATTTAAACAGGTTACTACTCTGGCCCAGAAACTAGAATATGCATATTATTTGGATAGAAAACACTCTGAAGTTTCTAAAACTGTTTGAATGGTGTCTGTGAGTATAACAGAACTCGTATGGCAGGCAAAAACCTGAGAAAAATCCAAGCAGGAAGTGAAAAGTCTGAGAATTGTAGTTCTTCTTTTGATTTTCTATCGAAGCTCCAGTGTCTGTGGGGTGACATTGCACTTCCCAAGGCTTCCATTGGCTGTCTAAAGCCTTCAGAAAGTGGTTTGAGCATTTTCCTGTCACTGGGCAGAGTATAGTAGCTCAGTTACTGAGTGGTCTGCCTGGCAACAAAGGGATTGGATATGCTCGGTCCCACGAGCGTGCCCCTCCTTCTTTTTCTTCTTGAATGAATATGCTATTGTCCGGTTGGAATATTATCGCAATTTTACGTTAAAAATACCATAAAGATTGATTTTATACAGCGTTTGACATGCTTCTAAGTATGGTAATGGAACATTTTGACTTTTCGTCTCTCGATCCGCGCTCGCGCGTTATGCCTTTGGATAAGTGATCTGTACGCACAAACAAAATGGAGGTATTTGTACATAAATATGGATTATTTCGAACAAAAACAACATTTCTTGTGGAAGTAGCAGTCCTGGGAGTGCATTCTGACGAAGATCAGCAAAGGTAAGAGAATATTTCTAATACTAATTCTGAGTTTAGGTTGCCCCGAACTTGGCGGGTGTCTGAATAGCTCACCGTGATGGCGAGCTATGTACTCAGAATATTGAAAAATGTGCTTTCTCCGTAAAGCTATTTTAAAATCTGACACAGCGGTTGCATCCAGGGGTAGTCTATCTATAATTCTTAAAATAATTGTTATATATTTTGTCAACGTTTATGATGAGTATTTTTGTAAATTGATGTACACATTCACCGGACATTTTGGTGGGAATACATTTTCTGAACATCATGCGCCAATGTAAAATGCTGTTTTTGGATATAAATATGAACTTTATCGAACAAAACATACATGTATTGTGTAACATAATGTCCTAGGTGTCACAATGGGTGGCTTGTGGATTCAGAAGAGTCAGGCACAGGAGACAGAAAGATTCCGTTAATGAATTTAATAAAATATCCACACGGAAAATATGCAAGGTATGGAGTGCAAGGTGTTCAAAAAGAAACTCACCACCCTTAAAAGAACGTAACCAGGGACGCAGCCCAAAAGGAATAGCGTAACTCCAAAAATACAGAACCACATGACAAACACACCCTGACCAACGAACAATCCCGCACAAACAACAAACCTAACTAACTAGCCTAAATACCCCTCCCCACTAACAACTAACACAAAACAGGTGCGCAACTAACCTAGGCTTAACTAACAGAACGTGAAACATAAATCGATGGCAGCTAGTAGGCCGGCGACGACGACCGCCGAGCGCCGCCCGGGCGAGGAGGGGCGCCACCTTCCGTAGGTGTCGTGACACTAGGAGTGTCATCTGATGAAGATCATCAAAGGTTAGTGCTTCATTTAGCTGTGTTTTGGGTTTTATTGACACATGTCCTTGCTTGGAAAATGGCTGTGTGATTATTTTTGTCTATGTACTCTCCTAACATAATCTAATATTTTGCTTTCGCTGTAAAGCCTTTTTGAAATCGGACAATGTGTTTAGATTAACGAGAAGTTTATCTTTAAAATGGTGTAAAATAGTTGTATGTTTGAGAAAGTTGAATTATGACATTTTGTTGTTTTTGAATTTTCCGCCCTGATATTTCACTGGCTGTGTCCCACCGCGAGCGCGGTGGGACGCTAGCCCATAGAAGTTAAGCAATGCTAGCGGCCATGACTGAGCTCAAACATGAGTTGGTTTTGGGGTGTGGTTTGATGTGGGTGTCTCATATGTGTGTTCGCAGGTGGGAAGAGTTAGCCAAATTATTTTGCCAATTAGCTTCAGCCGGACTGCTGTGCGACCTGACTTT
The DNA here is from genome assembly GCF_901001165.1 of Salmo trutta. NCBI lineage: Eukaryota > Metazoa > Chordata > Actinopteri > Salmoniformes > Salmonidae > Salmo > Salmo trutta. The sequence continues at coordinate 37,353,257 of NC_042992.1, forward strand.
GGATAGCCTATCTCCGGGGCTAGTTAGGGACCATCAATAAATTGCATAATGTAAATGGTACAATATTGTCATGTTGCAATCTTTTAGTTGTCTCATAAAATCTTTTCAATATTTGTATATGTATTTCTACTATTTATAGTTTACCACAGGCATTACAATCGGGTTGCATGCAGCTGCACTCCGAATTGATTACTTGTGTGCTGCCAGCTGTAGCTGGCAGGTAACCTAGCAGTTAAGAGTGTTGGGCCAGTAACCAAAAGGTTGCTGGTTCTAATCCCCAAGCTGACTAGGTGAAAAATCTGTCAATATGCACTTGAGCAAGGTAATTAACCCTAATATCTCCTAGAAGTTGCTCTGGATAGGAGTGTCTGCTAAATGACGAAAAATTCAAATAAATTGGCATGTGGGCAGGATTGAAACAAACCCAACCTTCATTTACATTGTGATGTAGTCACGACCACAAATTACAAAACTCTGTTTTGTACGAGACTGACTTTATGACCAAAATGACAGTAGAATAAATGTTTCTGACTCATATCGATGGCACATATGCGGTTTTCTAAATGAGAAGTTGTTTTTTTAGGAGCATTTGCTCTTTAAAGTTACTGACCAGGGCAACTCAACTATAAAGAAAAATTCAAGTGTCCGCATAACAGAGAAACATAAATCTAAACATGATAGATAAGAAGCCCCCCAAAAAATGTAGAGTGGAATAAATTAGAAGACTGATTCATTTCATTTTGTCAGTTCTACCAGCTAATGTGAGATTTCTAGATTACTTAACATTTGAAGACACAATCTAAAAGACTTTGTATTTTTCTTCTTTTCCCCTCTCTTTCTGGCTGCCCTCCCCCTTCTAAGTTCAAGTTCAAGTTTGTTTATTTGCCATATACACATGATATACATGGAGTACACAGTGCAATACAATGCATACTTGTAGGTTAACCTGTCGACAATGAAACAACAATAGAAAAAGTAAGTAGGTAAGTGAATAAAGATTAATACAAATAAAAGCTCAATGAAATAATTTCACCAATTGAATAATTGGCAGTGAAAAAATAAAACGTTACAAATAGAAATAACAGACGTGCTATGCATGTTTTCTTGTAGAATGGAATAGGTTAAAAGACCTCATTTCATTTTGTCAGTTCAAAAATCACAACAGGTTGAACAAGGTTAATGTCAAATTGTAGTTTTATTTATTTTATTTTTAATTCACCTTTATTTAACCAGGTAGGCTAGTTGAGAACAAGTTCTCATTTGCAACTGCGACCTGGCCAAGATAAAGCATAGCAATTCAACACATACAACAACACAGAGTTGCACATGGAATAAACAAAACATACAGTCAATAATACAGTAAAACAAAAGAAAACAAAAAGTCTATATACAGTGAGTGCAAATGAGGTAAGTTAAGGCAATAAATAGGCCATGGTGGCGAAGTAATTACAATATAGCAAATAAACACTGGAATGGTAGATGTGCAGAAGTTGAATGTGCAAGTAGATATACTAGGGGTGCAAAAGAGCAAGATAAAGAAATAAATACAGTGTGGGGATGAGGTAGGTAGATAGTAATTCAAGAAGATCTAAATGCATATTTCCATGATACTGATTGAGATCAATCAAATAAGGTATTTTGAAATGAGGTATGCCTAACTTGGTGTTTGATTTTCTAGAGACAATATGTGTGGTCACAGGCAGACGTTGCAATTGGAGAATGCATTTTATGCATATTATATAATGATAGGCCTTTCAATAGGCTACATATGTCGGTACAAACTTTTATTTAGGAAATAGTGAGGTAATGTAATTTTTTTTGTTTAGTTTAATGTATTAAAAAGAAAAACTGAAATATCACGTCTACATAAGTATTCAGACCCTTTGCTCAGTACTTTGTTGAAGCACCTGTCATGCAAACTATTACACAGGGACCCTCGATGTCAATCTTAAATTAATCATCCTTTATTTGCCAGCATTCTGGAGAGGTTCCAACCAACTCAATGCACCATAGTACACATGTTATCAGGAGCTCTCCCTGGGCAGGCCAAGCAGTTGTCTTATATACGACTATACACAGACAAGTTATATTTGCATGATTTAGCATAATTCATTAATCATAACCGTTTTGTTTCATTCATGTGACCGACCAGTACTGGTTCATAGCATGTGACAGACCAATATCTCACGAGGCTTCTTCTCTCTAAGCTGAGACCTTGAAACTGAGATATCTTTCGTTTGTTCTGAAAACAAGGTCTGGGCGTACTGCCAAATTTCAGATACTGATAAGTAAAAATTCGTTAAATCAGTCACTTGCATGAACACAGAAATTGGTTATTAGAACAGCACATGAATAGAACACAGAAATCAGTTACCAGAAAAGCACAAACATTAAAAGTCCCATTGCACACCTTTGGCAGTGATTACAGCACAAAGTATTCTTGGGTATGACGCTACAAGCTTGGCACACCTGTATTTGGGGACAAAATCCCATTCTTCTCTGCAGATCCTCTAAAGCTCTGTCAGGTTGTATGGGGAGCGTTGCTGCACAGCCATTTTCAGGTCTCTCTAGAAATGTTTGATCGGGTTCAAGTACGGGCTCTAGCTGGGCTACTCACGGATATTCAGAGACTTGTCCCGAAGCCACTCCTGCGTTGTCTTGTCTGTGTGCGTAGGGTCATTGTCCTGTTGGAAGGTGAACCTTTGCCCCTGTCTGTGGTCCTGAGCGCTCTGGAACAGGTTTTCATCAAGGATCTCTCTGTACTTTGCGCCATTCATCTTTGCCTCAATCTTGACTAGTCTCCAAGTCCCTGTCACTGAAAACATCCCCACAGCATGATGCTGCTACAACCATGCCTTATAGTAGGGATGGTGCAAGATTTCCTCCAGACATGACACTTGGCATTCGGGCCAAAGAGTCCAGTCTTGGTTTTATCAGACCAGAGAATATTATGGCTTCTGTCTGGCCCTGATTGGTGAAATGCTGCAGAGATGGTTGTCCTTCTGGAAGGTTCTCCCATCTACACAGAGGAACTCTAGAGTTCCATCAGAGTGACCGTCGGGTTCTTGGTCTCCTCCCTGATCAAGGGCCTTCTCTCCCGATTGCTCAGTTTGGCTGGGCAGCCAGCTCTAGGAAGAGTCTTGGTTGTTCCAAACATCCTCAATTTAAAAACAATGGAGGCCCTCCTGAGTGGTGCAGCGGTCTAAGGCACTGCATCGCAGTGCTAGAGGCATCACTACAGATCCAGGTTCAATCCCGGGCAGTGATGCAGCCGGCCGCAACTGGGAGACCCATGACGTGGCGTACAATTGGCCCAGCGTCGTCCAAGATAGTGGAGGGTTTGGCCTGCTGGGATTTCCTTGTCCCATCACACTCCAGCGACACCTTGTGGCGGGCCCGGGTGCATGCTCGCTGATTCCGGTCGCCAGCTGTATGGTGTTTCCTCCAACATATTGGTGCGGCTGTCTTCCGGGTAAAGCGTCAAGAAGCAGTGCGGTTTGGCGGGGTCGTGGTTCGGAGGATGCATGGCATCTCCGTATGGGAGTTGCAGCGATGGGAAAAGACTGTAACTACCAACTGGGGAGACAAAAGGGTAAAAATTACCAAAAATAAAACATGTTAATAGGGATAGGCATCACGCTAGTGGTGAAACTGGAGGGCGCGCAATTCAAATAGATAATCATAACAATTATGGATATTAAACATTTAGGTACATATAAGTGTCTTATATCGGCTGAAAGCTTAAATTCTTGTTATTCTAACTGCACTGTCTGATTTACAGTAGCTATTACAGCAAAAACATGCCACGTGATTGTTTGAGGACGGCGCCCCACATCAAAATATTTTTCCACCGGCACAGGTTTCATACATTCACAAATAACGATAAAATATTCACTTACTTTTTGAAAATCTTCCTCTGATTTATCATCCAACGGGTCCCAGCTATAACATGTAGTGTCATTTTGTTAGATAAAATCCTTCTTTCATATCCCAAAAAGTCAGTTTAGTTGGCGCCACTTGAGTAATCCACTCATTCAACATGCAGAGAAAGGAATCCGAAAATCTACCCCTAAACTTTGTTTCAACATGTCAAAATATGTTTCTATTCACTCCCCAGATACCCTAAAATGTAATCAAACTAGATAGAAGTATGTTCAATAGTAAAATGATTTTAGCAGGTGAGTACTGTCTTCATGGCGTGCGCAAACGCACATTTCCAAGACTGTGTCACTGTACTAAAACTGATATTTCTTATTCATTTTTGAAGTTACAAGCCTGAAACCTTGAACATAGATTGCTGACACGCTGTGGAAGCCATAGGAATTGTATCCAGGGAAGAAGAAAAAAATTCAGGTTGGTTTTTCTTTGGATTTTCTCCTACCATATCTATTGTGTTATATTCTCCTACATTATTTCAACATTTCCACAAACTTCAAAGTGTGTTCTTTCCAATGGTACCAATTATATGCATATCCTGGCTTCAGGGCCTGAGCGACAGGCAGTTTACATTGGGCACGTTGTTCAGGCGGAACTGGAGAACAAAGGGGCCTAGCTCTAAAAAAAAAAAGAATTTTTTAAATGATAGAAGCCACTGTGTTCTTGGGGACTGTAATATTCATATGTGAATACATACTGAATTATAATTGGATGCATTTTACCGCCGTATCCTACTGTTCAGTGATTGGTTAAGACCACCCAGACGGTTAGGGCATAGTCAGTTGATCGTGGTTGGAGATAGGCGAACATGTAGTTGTAGCTAGTTAATAAAGAGTTATGTTAAGAAACATCCTGTAGTTCTGCGTTTTATTATTTGTACAAAGCGTACAAAACAAGACATGGTGTCAAAGTAAATGGTCTTAAAAGATGGATTTTTCTGGAGTTCCTTCACCTCGAATGGACTGGGAGTCTACAAACTTACCCGATGCATGGCGTAAGTACAAACAGCATGTGGAGCTAATGTTCACGGGTCCTCTGAAGGAAAGAGGAGAAGAGGAAAAATGTAGCTACCTGCTCCTCTGGATCGTGAAAAAGGGAGAGATATTTACAACACATGGACACTTACCGAGGCTGAATCAAAGGTACTGAAAACATACTACGATCGTTTTGAAGCATATGTTGTGACGAAGACTAATAGAATTTTCGCTAGGTACAAATTCCATGAGAAAGTACAGGGAGCTAGCGAGTCTTTTGAACCGTTTGTGACTGGGCTGCGTCTGCTTGTGAAAGACTGTGATTATGCAAACAAGGATGAGATGGTCAGGGACCGTATTGTATTTGGAATTACACTCACCGCGAGTGAGAGAGAAACTTTTGAATGTTGGGTCTGAGCTAACGCTGGACAAAGCTATCGACATAGCCAGATCTCACGAGCTAGCACAGGCTCAGATGAAAACCATTTCGCGCCGCAGCACGAGCGCATCACGTGAACAAGCAGTGCACGAAGTCAGGCAGACATCAAAGCACACCTCCGGTGCCCAGAGAGCGCGTTTCAGAACGGAGAGAGACATAACTCCAAAACAGAGCGACACAGACTCAAAACGCCCCAAAACATGTGGATATTGTGGATACAAAGTGCATGGCGAACAAGGAAATTGCCCAGCTAAAGACAAACAGTGTACTAAATGTGGTAAATGGAATCACTTTGCAAAAGTGTGCAGAGCTTACCGTGGAAAAACAGTACACACAGTGAGTGAAGATGAAATGTCAATCAAAGAGTCAAATGATGATGAACTGTTTATTGATTCAGTGACAGGAAAAAGTCACATATCAGAGACAGAGCAAGCCTTTGCTGACATTGAGATAGGAACACAAGGCACAAAGCTAAAGTTCAAACTAGACACTGGTGCACAAGTAAACATTATTCCTCTGAATAAGTACCGCAGCTTGACATCTGAGTGTGAGCTACAGCCCACCATGCGCAGACTGACTGGTTATGGTGGTGAACAGCTCCCAGTAAAAGGCACATGCACTTTCAAATGCAAATACAAGGAAAGTGACATGATGTTGGACTTTTACGTTGTTGACACTAGAGCACCTGCAGTGCTAGGTCTTAAAGCATGCTTAGACATGGACCTCATCAAGCTAGTTTTATCAGTAACAGCACCAGTAGAGACAGGAAATGTACTGGAGGAGTTTGCTGATGTCTTTACAGGAATAGGATTATTCCCAGGAGAATGTACCATTCACCTTGACCCAGACGCAACCCCTGTGGTCTACCCCCCGAGAAAGATTCCCCTTGCTCTCCGTGCCCGTCTGAAGAAAGAGTTGGAGAGCATGGAACAATCTGACATAGTCACCAAGGTTACAGAACCGACCGACTGGGTAAACGCGTTAGTGGTGGTGGAGAAACCACGCACAGGCAAGCTCCGAGTATGCCTCGACCCAAGAGACTTGAACAAGGCTATCAAACGGCCCCATTACCCTTTACCGACGCTAGATGGCATCACACACAAGCTAGCGGGAGCACACTACTTCAGCGTCATGGACGCTAGATCAGGCTACTGGGCTATCAAGCTCACAGAAGAGTCATCTAAGCTCACAACATTCAACACACCGTTTGGACGCTACAGGTTCCGTCGCCTGCCTTTTGGGATTATCTCAGCCCAAGACGAGTTTCAGCGAAAGATCGACGAAGTGTACGAAGGCCTCGACGGAGTTGTGGCAGTTGTGGATGACATCCTTGTCTATGGTCGAACCAAAGAGGAGCACGACCGAAACCTCCGCGCGATGCTGCAAAGATCCCGCGAGAGAGGAGTCCGGCTCAACCCAGAGAAGAGCACAGTCGGCGCTAAAGAGGTCAGCTACTTCGGACATCTTCTCACAGCGAATGGAATCAAGCCAGATCCACAGAAGATCTCAGCCATAAAAGAAATGGAGCCACCAAAAAACCGTGCAGAGCTGGAAACAGTGCTTGGCATGGTCAACTACTTATCCAAGTTCGCACCCAGCCTCTCCAATGCTAATGCACCCCTGCGTCAACTGCTAAAGCAGTCCAGTGAGTTTCTTTGGGACAAGCAACACGACATTGCTTTCCAGAATGTGAAAGACTTGATCACGAGAGAACCAGGACCAATCCTTGCCTACTACGACCCCAACAAAGAGCTCAGACTCCAAGTGGACGCGTCGAAGTATGGACTAGGTGCAGTGCTACTGCAAGAAGGAAAGCCCATCGGCTACGCTTCCAAATCTCTCACAGACTGTGAAATCAACTACGCTCAAATTGAAAAGGAGCTCTATGCCATTCTATTCGGATGTAAATGTTTCCATCAGTACGTATATGGACGACAAGTCATTGTGGAATCCGACCACAAGCCCCTTGAGTCAATCATGAGGAAACCACTAGCTGCAGCCCCGCCAAGGCTACAGAGAATGATCCTTCAACTACAAAAATACGACTTCACAATCACTCACCGTCCAGGCAAAGACATTCCTGTCGCAGACACACTCTCCAGGAAGTTTCTTACCTACAAGGACAGCAGCCTCAGTGAAGGCATGGACATGCAAGTACACACTGTGTACAGCAACTTACCAGTTAGTGACACAAAACTGAAGGAGATCCAAGCAGAAACAGAAAAGGACTCTCAACTCACACAGCTGAGGGAAGTCATACAGGATGGATGGCCTGAGGAGAGGAGAAAATGCCCTCAGAGCGTCTCAGAATTCTGGAACCATCGTGATGAACTATCACAGATCAACGGAATCATTTTCAAAGGAGAGAAAATCATTATTCCTACCAGTCTCAGAGAAGAGATTTTGACAAAGATCCATGCTGGACACATGGGCATGGAAAAGTGCAAACAGAGAGCACGGGACATTATGTTTTGGCCTGGAATGTGCAAACAAATAGAGGACATTGTTGGTAGATCCACCATCTGTCTTGAAAGACGCCCCTCAAACACCAAAGAGCCAATGTTACCTCACTGTATCCCAGACCGACCCTGGCAGGTCGTGGCAACCGATCTGTTCACCTGGAACAACGAGGACTACATCGTAACAGTGGACTACTACAGCAGATACTTCGAACTCGACAAGCTTCACAGTACCACATCTGCAGCTGTGATACACAAGCTAAAAGCAGCCTTTGCCAGGCATGGCATTGTAGAGACTTTAATATCTGACAATGGGCCCTGTTACAAATCAAATGAGTTTGAATCCTTCACAAAAGCATGGGAGTTCACACATGTCACCACAAGCCCACATTACCCTCAAAGTAATGGCCTTGCTGAAAAATCTGTGCAGATTGCTAAATCACTCATGGACAAAGCAAAAGCAGACAAGAGAGACCCCTACCTCAGTCTCCTTGAATACCGCAACACTCCAGTTGACAACTTCAAATCACCAGCCCAGCTGTTGATGAGCCGCAGACTTCGCTCAACCCTTCCCAGCACCAACCAGCAGCTGCAACCTGAGGTCGTCAGCTACAATGAAATGCATGGAAAACGTGCACAGAGACAACAACAACAAAAGCGATACTACGACAGGTCAGCTAGACCACTGCCACCACTGATCGACGGAGAGTCAGTTAGAATCCAGGAGCATGGCCTCTGGAAACCAGCAGTCGTCATCCAGCCAGCTGACACTGAACGTTCATATCACGTCCGCACAGCAGAAGGAGCAGTGTACCGCCGCAATCGTCGTCACTTACTGAACACAAAAGAACAACACACTGATGAGATGAACTGTTCCCCTGAAAGAGAACGTGATGGACTAAACACACACACAGCACAACATACACCATACTTACCTGCAACACCACAAGAGCTGTTGACTGACACAGAAGCATGCTCAACATCATATCGCACAAGGTCAGGAAGAGAGGTCAAGCCCAGAGCTGTCCTCGACCTGTGAAATGTCAAAGGGTGTAGGCGGATCGCTGCCCTAAAAGAGTTCCAGACTGTAAACTTGTTATTGAAAGTTCACTTGAAATGCTTTAGTATTGTATTTGTTTGAAATGTTAAGATGTCATTTCTACAGTGAAAGCTGAGTTGCTGAGAATCCCTTGTTCTAAAAGTAACAGTATGTTGGATCATTGTTTCAGAGTCTATGTTGATTCAGTTGGTGTATTATGCAATATAAATGGTTACTTACCTTGAGTTCAAACTACAGAGCATGTATTCAAAAGAAAAGCTTAGAATATGTAAACATTTGTATTTTGTTTTAAAAGAAGGGGGATGTAATATTCATATGTGAATACATACTGAATTATAATTGGATGCATTTTACCGCCGTATCCTACTGTTCAGTGATTGGTTAAGACCACCCAGACGGTTAGGGCATAGTCAGTTGATCGTGGTTGGAGATAGGCGAACATGTAGTTGTAGCTAGTTAATAAAGAGTTATGTTAAGAAACATCCTGTAGTTCTGCGTTTTATTATTTGTACAAAGCGTACAAAACAAGACAGGGGCCTTCAATGCTGCAGACATTTTTTGGTACCCGTCCCCAGATCTGTGCCTCGACACAATCCTGTCTTGGAGCTCTACGGACAATTCCTTTGACCTCATGGCTTGGTTTTTGCTCTCACATGCACTGTCATCTGTGGGACCTTATATAGACAGGTGTGTGCCTTTCCAATAATGTCCAATCAATTGAATTTACCACAGGTGGACTCCAATCAAGTAGTAGAACATCTCAAGGATGTTCAATTGAAAAAAGAGCAACATTTCGAGTCTCATAGCAAGGGTCTGAATACATTTGCCAAAATTTCTAAAAACACTTTTTTCGCTTTGTCATTATGAGATATTGCGTGTAGATTGATGAGGACATTTTTTGTTTAATCAATTTTAGAATAAGGCTGTAATGTAACAAAATGTGGAAAAAGTCAAGGGGTCTGAATACTTTCCAAAGGCACTGTATAACCTAATGATGAACTAATTTAAAACACTGAGAACTCAATCAATTACAAATTACATGACTAGATTTAAAAAAAAATACTAAACCCTCCCCTTGATTGAAATTGAAAAAGCATGACCCTCCCCCATTTTCCTCCACGTACCAATTCTGTAAATTTCGATCCTCCTTTAGGAATTCAGAGTTACAGCTTCAAAACTACAGTGATCGACTTCCACAACATAGGCATCTTAAAATTCATGAACAGAAACAGTGTGAAAACAAAGGGAGATTCTGAGCTTCTGTGTTTCTCTCTCCAAAATGTGATCCGATAGCTCAAAAGCTCTTGACTATGGATACTCAGTGCATTACACTGATGGGAGGCAAACAACTGGGACGGCATAGCTGCAAAGTGAGCAGAATTAGATTCCACTCTCAAAGCCTCCCTTACTATTTCATCCCAATGAAAATGATGTTCCACTACCCCCGTAATAGACGTTTTGATAACAGGTTTCAAACCATCCATCAAAGTAGACGTACACATTCTATCAATGTACTCACATACCCAATCTTTTTGATGCTGAGTACATCAACTCATTTTGGTTTTATCGGTTTAGCTTTTTTGTTGATAGAACGCTGACATCAAAACGCTGGTGTATTGAGCTTTTGATTTTTGTTTTCTGTCATTGTGCCAACTCACAATAGCATCTCTGAATTCTTTATTAGATTGGAATTTTCCATCAGCAGGGAAGTGCTGACCAATCTTATCTGGTTTGCTCAATTCTTCCCATATTCGAGCTGAATTGGTAGAATGCTCATGCGCCTCTTTCAGCGCCTCTATGGCTTTTTGAAACTTTTCTTCCTCGAGCCGCCCTTTACATGGAGAATCGGGGCAACCGGTCGCCATTTCAATAGTTATTATTCTGACGCCTCTCCCGAAGGTGTACAGAGCGTTTAGATTTCCTCAACCACAGCTCTAATACCCACTTCACGGAGAGTAGTTACAGTATAGGTACCTAATAATTTGGTCACAGGACCTGATACCTTGTATTAGAAACAATACTGAAGTGTTTGGCAATTTACTACTGGCGAATGCTGGTGACCTAATGTCTTATACCAGTGTTACGCCTCATTACACTGTTGTTGACAACACACATAACCAGTATTATTCACAGTTGTCTTCCTATTTACACATAATCTGTCACGGTTCCCTGCCCCAATAGGGCATAAACCAACCTCTCCTTATTGCTACTGCTAATACATTCGAATAATGTTCAAACAACATTTGAATATCTTTTTGCTTTTCTAACCATGAATGAGGCTCTCCTCCAGAACTTGTAGGCAACCTTTATCACCATCCACATACCCACTAACAATGTTTAATCTTTAATTAAGCACAGATACTCTCAGATTTCTCCTATTCTCCACCATATGCACTTCCTTCCTTTGTCCTTCTACATGGGCTACTTCTCTACAACCTTTTGTACTAGTACACATGCATGAAAATGTATCCATACACACACACTTTACTGCCTCACGGACACCGCGGCTGGGACTTTTGTCCCACTTACGGATCTCTCAGGGAAACACCCCCACAAGGGACCTATCCTACACAGAACCTACCCTACACTGTAGTTAGCTATAGATCTAGGGACCTATCCTACACAGAACCTACCCTACACTGTAGTTACCTATAGATCTAGGGACCTATCCTACACAGAACCTACCCTACACTGTAGTTAACTATAGATCTAGAGACCTATCCTATACAGAACCTACCCTACACTGTAGTTAACTATAGATCTAGGGGCCTATCCTACACAGAACCTACCCTACACTGTAGTTAGCTATAGATCTAGGGACCTATCCTACACAGAACCTACCCTACACTGTAGTTACCTATAGATCTAGGGACCTATCCTACACAGAACCTACCCTACACTGTAGTTACCTATAGATCTAGGGACCTATCCTACACAGAACCTACCCTACACTGTAGTTACCTATAGATCTAGGGACCTATCCTACACAGAACCTACCCTACACTGTAGTTAGCTATAGATCTAGGGACCTATCCTACACAGAACCTACCCTACACTGTAGTTAGCTATAGATCTAGGGACCTATCCTACACAGAACCTACCCTACACTGTAGTTAGCTATAGATCTAGGGACCTATCCTACACAGAACCTACCCTACACTGTAGTTAGCTATAGATCTAGAGACCTATCCTACACAGAACCTACCCTACACTGTAGTTAACTATAGATCTAGGGGCCTATCCTACACAGAACCTAGCTTACACTGTAGTTAACTATAGATCTAGGGGCCTATCCTACACAGAACCTACCCTACACTGTAGTTAGCTATAGATCTAGAGCCTACCCTACACTGTAGTTAACTATAGATCTAGGGGCCTATCCTACACAGAACCTAGCTTACTCTGTAGTTAACTATAGATCTAGAGACCTATCCTACACAGAACCTACCCTACACTGTAGTTAACTATAGATCTAGAGACCTATCCTAACGGAACCTACTGTATCCTACACCATAGATCTCCCTATGGATCTCGGGACCTATCCTTACAGAACCTACCCTACACCAATGATTTATAACCGGTCGTATCACAATGGAACTACTGAATAAACTCAGGCTTTCTAGATCCATATCCTATAATTGTTTCAGCCTATGACTCTGAGTGGTAACAGGTGTAGGAACTGTGCCTACCTTGTTTTTGGTGCCGGCTCCTGTTTCACTGATTCAGACTCTCTAGTTTGACTGTAAATCGTGGTGAATCATGTTGACAATGCCAACTGTTCAGTTCTGAATAAACAGAATAAAACTCACAGACAACTAGTAAAGCTCAAACCAAGTTTATTCCCACATTGGGTCAAACAGCTGAAAAGACAAAGACATGTTTCCACCAGCACAAGTATTTATACTATTAGGCGGCGTCTCCTTCTTGCACATCTAGATAGCCAAGACATCTCTGTTGCAAGGCACAAACTTAGGTGGTGTGTATGTAATAGAACTGTTCCTTGTCGCTTTATCTGACGTGACCTCGGCCCACATTCCTCACCCCTTCCTAATCCACGGCTATCCAACCTCATCAGTGACTGAAACCAGACTGTTACCCTTATGGCCCTCTCCATAGGATCCATGAGATTTAACAATAACATTATACATGTAAAGTAGTTATAGTATAGTAACATGAAAAAGTATATATTTCATGCTAGATCAACACATGAGAAAATCAGAGTCAAGCCGGTTTAAACATGTAGTGTGAACAAAACAAACTGGGACGGCCTTCTAGTTCTTCAGAATCAGAATGTGTCTTCTACTTCCTCTAGCTCAGCGTTTTCCAAACTCGGTCCTCGGGACCCCAAGGGGTGCACGTTTTGGTTGTTGCCCTAGCACTAGATTCAGATTATCAAAGCTTGATGATTTGTTGATTATTTGAATCAGCTATGTAGTGCTAGGGCAAAAACCAAAACGTGCACCCCTTGGGGTCCCGAGGACAGAGTTTGGAAAATCCTCCTCTAGTAGGTCTAGTACAGCATGCTCCACATGGAGGCCACCAGGGCGGCGCCAATAGCTGTGGTGACAGAGAGCTTGGCGGAGGTTGCGCCGCTAATCGTGACTGGGTTGCACTTGTTGGAGTTGCAGCAGGTCTTGACGGAGGTGTAAGTGGCGCCCAGGAGGTTGGCGTTGGTGGTGGTGTTGCACATAGCACTCTCCAGACAGCCTCGGGTGTTGAAGCCTATGAAAGTAGCGAGGGAAGGGAAGGCTAGAGAGACAGAGAGAGAGAGAGAGAGAGAGAGAGAGAGAGAGAGAGAGAAAATAGGAGAGTTAGAATGACAGTGAACATGATACTTTGTGTGTGTGTGTGTGTGTGTGTGCGTGCGTGCGTGCGTGCGCGTATATCTGTGTACAAGGGTGGGTAGTTTCTACTAAGCAGGTCATCCAGGTGAGCTGAATGAGAAGGGTACTTACTAGCCCTTCCAGTGAAGCAGCTACTTGTGTTGGTTATGCAGACCTCATCCGCAGTGTTCATGCAAACACCCAGCAGGCCCACACTACATTTGTTACATGTCAGGGATACAAGTCCAAACTTTGAGGCGGACTCGGCTGAAACACACAACGTTGGGTGGGGTTAGACAATTAGATCACATGGCTTCACAGCCAATGGCTGACAATTGTTTTGTCACTAAGTAATTCATCATTGGGGGTAGAGAGAGAGTGAGTGAGAGGAAACATGACGCACATTCATTACATCACTCTATTCTGTTCTATTCTATTCTGTTATTGTACATTGTATGAATTCTATGCCAACACCAAAGCAACAGTCATCACCAAAACCTGCTGTGGTTGATCTGAAGGCCACACCCAGTTTTGATGTGTGACCATAGACATCTGAAGAACACAGACCATGTTTGGTGTGCTATTCAATGAATGAGGAACATCACTGAAATGCCATGCCATTACAACATAGACATTGCATTGTTCATACAAATCCCTCTCTTATCGTTTACAACTCATCTCTCTAGTCTCCATGATTCTCTGTTGGTCTCTACAAGTGTTATGTAGTAATCTCCGATTTCTTTGAAAAATCCCCTAGCGGTGCAAGCAAAAGGGAGGGAGAGAAAAGAGGGATGGGGTTTCTGGTTTACAGTACCTGGGTGTCACTGAACTCTTCTGTCATTCAAATATTCAAATATATCCTAGGTATGTCACCGCACAGAAACTACAAGCCTACTGACTGACGGTCACCTTAGAATTTCCTGTCATATCAGGTGATAGTCACACTCAGGTGACAATGAGGTAAAAGTTTACCATAGAACAGGTATTCCATTTTTTTTTACATTTACATTTTAGTCATTTAGCAGACGCTCTTATCCAGAGCGACTTACAGTAGTGAATGCATACATTTCATACATTTCATTTCATGCATTTAAAAAAATATATATATATTCTACTGGCCCCCCGTGGGAATCGAACCCAGAACCCTGGCGTTGCACACACCATGCTGGCGTTGCAAACACCATGCTCTACCAACTGAGCCACAGGGAAGACCAAACTGGGGTTCCCCCTGGGGTACGTGCAATGCCGTCAGGCGTACGGCAAATAAAAATGCGATTCACATTTAAGGGAAATTGAAGGGGCTGTGAGGGGATGTTAGGTAGAGAGGAGAGGAGCAGGACAGCCTTTTTTTCAAGGCTATCACTGCAGTATTATTCCTAATAATTCCTCTTTAGATCTTGGAGTACCAGTAAAAGCTAGACGAGGCATACACTTATTTCAAGCATTTTATTTTCTACTACTAGCCTATCGAGGAGAGATTTCAGTTTCCTCTTGCTTTCTGAATGTAAAATACAGAAAGATACAGAAATGCAGAAAGAACTGGCTGTGAGTTTGAAAGGAGAGGAAGAGAGCATGCGATGGTGTGATCAAAATACACCATATGAGTAGCCAGCTAATGTACCTTTCTGGACCTGGTAAACGGTCGAATAGACCCATAACTGATCCAAATGGTTGCATAATCAGGCCTAGGCATGAAGCATTCAAAACAGGACGTTTGAGCGGTTATTCAAATGAGTGTACAACACTGCAGTTTACAGCCATAGCCATTCATTGAGTAGGTCTACTCTCTTGAAAACAATAACACATTCTTGCACTGTGTTGTTGTAGCCTATAGGTAGAATAATGATTAAAAACGTAGGCCTAATCAGTAGTGGAGCCTGTATGAAGGCACAGATCTGCCATTTCATAATCTGTTAGCCAGACATTTTTTTGCTTGCACAACAAAAAAATAGCAGCTTTTGTTGTTGAATTTCTACATTTAATTTAAATAATAGTTTCTATATAATATTTTTCATTAGGCTACATGTAGTCTACATTGAAGTAGGCCTATTATTTGCAGTTGTCGCTATGACAGTGAACACACCCCGAAGCACTGAATGGTCTGTGTTAAATCAAATCAAATTTATTTATATAGCCCTTCGTACATCAGCTGAAATCTCAAAGTGCTGTACAGAAACCCAGCCTAAAACCCCAAACAGCAAGCAATGCATGTGAAAGAAGCACGGTGGCTGGGAAAAACTCCCTAGGAAAAACTCCTGAGAAAGGCCAAAAACCTAGGAAGAAACCTAGAGAGGAACCAGGCTATGAGGGGTGGCCAGTCCTCTTCTGGCTGTGCCGGGTGGATATTATAACAGAACATAGTCAAGATGTTAAAATGTTCGTAAATGACCAGCATGGTCAAATAATAATAATCATAGTAATTGTCGAGGGTGCAACAAGCACGTCCGGTGAACAGGTCAGGGTTCCGTAGCCGCAGGCAGAACAGTTGAAACTGGAGCAGCAGCATGGCCAGGTGGACTGGGGACAGCAAGGAGTCATCATGCCAGGTAGTCCTAGGGCTCAGGTCCTCCGAGAGAAAGAAAGAAAGAAAGAAAGAGAGAATTAGAGAGAGCATATTTACATTCACACAGGACACCGGATAAGACAAGAGAATACTCCAGATGTAACAGACTGACCCTAGCCCCCCGACACATAAACTACTGCAGCATAAATACTGGAGGCTGAGACAGGAGGGATCAGAAGACACTGTGGCCCCATCCGATGATACCCCCGGACAGGGCCAAACAGGCAGGATATAACCCCACCCACTTTGCCAAAGCACAGCCCCCCACACCACTAGAGGGATATCTACAACCACCAACTTACCGTCCGAAGACAAGGCCGAGTATAGCCCACAAAGATGTCCGCCACGGCACAACCCAAGGGGGGGGCGCCAACCCAGACAGGAAGACCACGTCAGTGGCTCAACCTACTCAAGTGACGCACCCCTCCCATGGACGGCATGGAAGAACACCAGTAAGTCAGTGACTCAGCCCCTGTAAAAGGGTTAGAGGCAGAGAATCCCAGTGGGAAGAGGGGAACCGACAAGGCAGAGACAGCAAGGGCGGTTCGTTGCTCCAGCCTTTCCGTTCACCTTCACACTCCTGGGCCAGACTATACTTAATCATAGGACCTACTGAAGAGATAAGTCTTCAGTAAAGACTTAAAGGTTGAGACTGAGTCTGCGTCTCTCACATGGGTAGGCAGACCATTCCATAAAAATGGAGCTCTATAGGAGAAAGCCCTACCTCCAGCCGTTTGCTTAGAAATTCTAGGGACAATTAGGAGGCCTGCGTCTTGTGACCGTAGCGTACGTGTAGGTATGTACGGCAGGACCAAATCGGAAAGATAGGTAGGAGCAAGCCCATGTAATGCTTTGTAGGTTAGCAGTAAAACCTTGAAATCAGCCCTTGCCTTAACAGGAAGCCAGTGTAGGGAAGCTAGCACTGGAGTAATATGATCAAATTTTTTGGTTCTAGTCAGGATTCTAGCAGCCGTATTTAGCACTAACTGAAGTTTGTTTAGTGCTTTATCCGGGTAGCCGGAAAGTAGAGCATTGCAGTAGTCGAGCCTAGAAGTAACAAAAGCATGGATTAATTTTTCTGCGTCATTTTTGGACAGAAAGTTTCTGATTTTTGCAATGTTACGTAGATGGAAAAAAGCTGTCCTTGAAGCAGTCTTGATATGTTCTTCAAAAGAGAGATCAGGGTCCAGAGTAACGCCGAGGTCCTTCACAGTTTTATTTGAGACGACTGTACAACCATCCAGATTAATTGTCAGATTCAACAGAAGATCTCTTTGTTTCTTGGGACCTAGGACAAGCATCTCTGTTTTGTCCGAGTTTAAAAGTAGAAAATTTGCAGCCATCCACTTCCTTATGTCTGAAACACAGGCTTCTAGCGAGAGCAATTTTGGGGCTTCACCATGTTTCATTGAAATGTACAGCTGTGTGTCGTCCGCATAGCAGTGAAATTTAACATTATGTTTTCGAATGACATCCCCAAGAGGTAAAATATATAGTGAAAACAATAGTGGTCCTAGAACGGAACCTTGAGGAACACCGAAATTTACAATTGATTTGTCAGAGGACGAACCATTCACAGAGACAAACTGATATCTTTCCGACAGATAAGATCTAAACCAGGCCAGAACTTGTCCATGTAGACCAATTTGGGTTTCCAATCTCTCCAAAAGAATGTGGTGATCGATGGTATCAAAAGCGGCACTAAGATCTAGGAGCATGAGGACAGATGCAGAGCCTCGGTCTGACGTCATTAAAAGGTCATTTACCACCTTCACAAGTGCAGTCTCAGTGCTATGATGGGGTCTAAAACCAGACTGAAGCGTTTCGTATACATTGTTTGTCTTCAGGAAGGCAGTGAGTTGCTGCGCAACAACTTTTTCTAAAATTTTTGAGAGGAATGGAAGATTCGATATAGGCCGATAGTTTTTTATAATTTCTGGGTCAAGATTCGGCTTTTTCAAGAGAGGCTTTATTACTGCCACTTTTAGTGAGCTTGGTACACATCCGGTGGATAGAGAGCCGTTTATTATGTTCAACATAGGAGGGCCAAGCACAGGAAGCAGCTCTTTCAGTAGTTTAGTTGGAATAGGGTCCAGTATGCAGCTTGAGGGTTTGGAGTCCATGATTATTTTCATCATTGTGTCAAGAGATATAGTACTAAAACACTTTAGTATCTCCCTTGAGCCAAGGTCCTGGCAGAGTTGTGCAGACTCTGGACAATGAAGCCCTGGAGGAATACCCAGATTTAAAGAGGAGTCCGTAATTTGCTTTCTAATGATCATGATCTTTTCCTCAAAAAAGTTCATAAATTTATTACTGCTGAAGTGAAAGCCATCCTCCATTTGCGAATGCTGCTTTTTAGTTAGCTTTGCGACAGTGTCAAAAAGAAATTTCGGATTGTTCTTATTTTCCTCAATTAAGTTGGAAAAATAGGATGATCGTGCAGCAGTGAGGGCTCTTCGATACTGCACGGTACTGTCTTTCCAAGCTAGTCGGAAGACTTCCAGTTTAGTGTGGCGCCATTTCCGTTCCAATTTTCTGGAAGCTTGCTTCAGAGCTCGTGTATTTTCTGTATACCAGGGAGCTAGTTTCTTATGACAGATGTTTTTAATTTTTAGGGGTGCAACTGCATCTAGGGTATTGCGCAAGGTTGAATTGAGTTCCTCGGTTAGGTGGTTAACTGATTCTTGTCCTCTGACGTCCTTGGGTAGGCAGAGGGAGTCTGGAAGGGCATCAAGGAATCTTTGGGTTGTCTGAGAATTTATAGCACGACTTTTAACACCTTATTAATAGGCCTACAGCGTGCCGTAGGATGCTTTGATCAGTTGATTGATAGGTTTAGGGTACTGTAGAACGATAAACTTTCCTCAAGTGTGGATGCTCGCCAACATTTTATAGTTATGTATAATTTATCAGTGGTGTGGACGGTCCTTAACGCTTAAATGGGCAATGCTGCCCTCTAGCAGATGAATATGATATGAACTACAGCAGTGGTTCTCAACCACTGTTGATTTGATAGAAAGCACGACTGCAACATTGATAGCCTACTAAAAAGGGATTTCATATTCCAGCTATTTAAATTTTCATTTGAAGGGGGAGGGTTAGATGTTTTTTTTTTCAATTGCTCGGTGAGGGCCAGGTAAAAGTATATTTTACTCGGTGAGGGCCAGGTAAAAATATATTTTACTCGGGGAGGGCCATGCATTTTCATTTCAAAGAGGTCCAATTACATCCAGGTATCCCTCAATATAAATAACGTTTACTCCCTAACTATAAGATTTCACCTTCCTTATTCAGGAAAACATGCTAACAGTGGTGGGGGGGCAGACATTTTGATCAAGCGAGACCTTCAGAAAATACACTAAACATACACTAAACATACAAATATGTATTTGACAGTATGTTTGTATGTTTAGTAGAGCACCGACCTGTGCAGTCCAACTCCCTCTCACTGTGGCCCTTGGCTCCATCTGGAGCACCTTTGCCCCTAGACAAACCCTTGACAATGAGGACACCCCCTCCATAGGTTTCCATTGAAGGGGGTTGATGTTGGTTGTAGTTCTTAAATACACAATGTACTGAAACTGGTTTTATTCTGGAAAAGACTGCAATGTTTATTAAGGCTAGTTTCACTAAGCTTTAGTTCCAAGTACCAACTCAAACTGGTTGCACCTCTAGGGCTTAGACGAAACAACATCGGTATGAACAGTTAACCAATGTCACTGTATTTATATTGGGAACATGTCAGAGTGACTAAGCACTTTTTAATAGCATAACTTCTTCTCAACCATGTCACTATCATTTATCTTCATATCTAGTGAGTTATTGAGTATCTGTACTTTTCTTTTTACTCTGTACTTTTTTATAAAGATAAACGTTCTATGTATTCTATGTACAATAAATAAACATACCACATATGACACTTAAAAGAATATCTACTACTACAAGACACTACATTATGTGTGTGTGTGAAATGGTTGAACAAATAATAAAATAAAGATTTAAAATTAAATTAACATTTTGACTGATCATTTCAATGTGACGTAAATTACAGATACTATCTGCATTCCGGACTGTTCTTTTCCGACAAGCGTCCGCTTAGCACCCTCACGGAATACGACAAAACCTGCTATACTTCATTCTAGTCTCCATCTGCACCACCCCTTTGCAGTAAACTGTAATTTCCCCCATTAATTTGATTAGTAATCTTTCCTCACCATTTTCTATAGAGTGAGTACTTTTTCAGCAAGACTCATTCATTAGGGATTAGGCCTACGACTCCTATTGAAAACAACAAAACTACCCTCCTACAAGATGAAGACTAATATTTTGATAGGGTTAACTGTCCTGGTGATCTTCATAGCAGTAGCTAAATCCTATCAGAATCATCTGTCCCTATGACAATATTCAAAGACGGGTACAGTAATACGTTGTGATTTGATTAGTTAGGGTTTATCACAAATTCTTAACTTGGTGCTTTTATTTTCTAAAGCTATAAATTGTTTATATGGGATGGTGGTACACTCCCCTACGCATGACCCCTTTGGTAAATATGATGGTAGACATCCATGTGATGCATGTTACCTATTCTGTACACAACAAAGGAGTTTCGAGAACTTGAGAGTGCTTTCTATTGTTTTAGTCTGATTTCCTGGAATAATAATACATACATCCCATGGGTACCTAGGCCGTTCTGATATGACAAATTGAGTCTGCTGTGGTAGCATTACCTTCACTAATTGTATAATATTCATTCCACTGTAATGACTGAACCACATGTAATTGGCAACTTTGTAGATGAAAGAAGCCAGCGAACACTCCTCTAGTTTCAGGGTGTCACGCCCTGGCCATAGAAAGGGTTTTTGTTCTCTATTTTGGGTAGGCCAGGGTGTGACTAGGGTGGGCATTCTACGTCCTATTTTCTATGTTCCGTTTTCCAGGTTTGGCCGAGTGTGGTTTCCAATCAGAGGCAGGTGTCTTTTGTTGTCTCTGATTGGAAGCCATACTTAGGCAGCCTGTTTTCCTTTGGGTTTTGTGGGGGGTTGTTTTTCGTATAGTGCTTGTGTCCTTACGGAACTGTTGTTTGGCATTAGTTTAATTTTTGTTTAAGTGTTCTCTTATCATAAATAAAGAAGATGAGTATGATACCCGCTGCGCCTTGGTCTGGCTTCTACGATGTACCTGACACAGGGGCTGCACTGTGTGTACAATATCAATTTACACAGTACACAATCGAGTAGACCATTCATCTTAATGTATATACCTAATATCTATACTTGCTGTGAACGTCTAAACATGTATGTTTCAGTTTTTTATCATGCTGTCTCCTTGCATTCTTCCACCTGATGCTATTCGTGATAAGCAGCAAGCACGTGTTCAGTCAGGTGCTCCTACCTATCTACTGTATCATTGCTTGTATTGTATTGTATTGTGTTGCACTGCATGTGATTCATCAACTTCTTGCCTCTCCTCCATGTGCAACAGCCCAGTCTCTGACCTGTAAGCAGTGCAGTGTGGGAATATTCTGGACATGTTTATTTCCCACAAACATGGTGTGTGACAACTCCACTCTCAACTGCTACACCGGAGAAGAAAGTAAGGACACAGACCTGTGTGGCAAGGACACAGACCTTGCTGTCTGGATACAGACCTGTGTGGCAAGACCACCACTGCAACCATCCTGGGTGCTGGTGTCATCAGCACTTCTCATGCTGCCAGACAGACTTGTGTAACAGGGCCAGCTCCGTCCATGTCTCTGTAACTGCAGCTCTCAGCGCCGCCCTGCTTGCCTGGTGGAATTAGACTGGAAATCCTGTCACCCCCCCCCCTCCTCCCACCATTTGTCGTTGTGATCGAGCCGTTACACCCTTGCCTGTCTTGCACTAACACTCCCACTTGTCTTCTCTTACTAGCACTGGCTTTGCTGATAGCTACTTTATTGAAGAAAAATGTACTTACTATGACTGTGGTATGTGGTTGTCTCACCTAGCTAGCTTCAGATGAATGCACTAATGTAAGTCGCTCTGCAATCTTAGAAAAAAAGGGTTCCAAAAGGGTTCTTCGGCTGTCCCCTTAGGAGAACCCTTTTCTTGTTTCAGGTAGAACCCTTTTTGATTCCAGGTAGAACCCTTCCGGATTCCATGTAAAACCCTCTGTGGAAAGGGTTCTACCTGGAACCAGAAAGGGTTCTTCAAAGGGTTCTCCTATGGGGACAGCCAAAGAACTCTTTTAGGTTCTATATAGCACCTTTTTTCCTAAGAGTATGGATAAGAGCATCTGCTAAATTACACAAATGTCAATGTAAAAATGACTTCTGTGCACAGTACTGTATAAACCTGTTACACTTCTGTTCACACTGTTGAAACCCTTTTCCCTTCTGTTCACATTGTTTAAACAGGTTTGAGACTACATTCCATCCTCTATTAACTAGGTTTGGCACCCTGAGCTCAGAAATAAATGCCTACATTGTAACTCCTGATCTACTTTAATAACATTCATCAACTGAATAGTACTTGCAACTATGATCTGCAACAACTCGAAGTGCCTTTACCCTACCCTACGAAACACACACTGCTGTAATATTATTCTGAATAATAAATAAATCGAATTATGTCACAAAACGGAAATAAAAGGTGCTGTTGTTCATTGGTGACACAATAGAGTCCTCTACACTTCTTTACTCAGAAATGTCATTGGTTTTGTCAAATGAAGTGGCCTAAAAATGCTGAAACAATAATCGATAATAAGTTGTGCAAATACTGCTTTAGTTAGGAGGCTACCAATCTGTCAAACATAAGAAAAGGTAACTGAGAAAAAGGTACAAGAAATGAAAGACAAACTTATGAAACATCTATGGTTAGGGTTGGCCTATGTCTAGTGTAAGGGTTGAGCTGGTGTGTGGACATCAACTCAAGCTAATGTCAGTTTGCATCATTTGGGTGTCTATACACATTAGTCTACATTAGTGTGTCTTGTACAGTAAGAGAGTGAGTGTGTATTGCCCCATAACGTTAGTGTAACAGGTTATGTCCTCACCGTGGCCCCATTGGCAACTTTGGCAGCCAAACTGAGCTGGCAGACAGGCTGGTGGAATCTTTCTCCACCCTGTTTGTCTGCAACTCACTTTCAAACCAATCGCGAAGAAGTCCATCAGAGAGACGAAAGCACATTGGTGAATCTAAGACTAGGCCCGATGCTGTCAAATGTCCAGAAAAGAGTACTTCATCCAGGTGACTGGCGGGTTAGTGGATTCAGTGGGGTTCTGCTCTGCCACACCAAACACCCACATACAAATACTTCAATACAAGCACTTCAATATAAATAAGCACATCTCATTGATCTCATAGGCAAGATATAAACACAGTTTGCACCTACAGTATTTCCCCAGAGGAATGTAAGGTTATGTATCAACATGATGTCATATTTTGTATTATTTTAGCTATAGTGCTTTTGTTTTATCCTCCTCTGGCGCAAAGCGTATAAACATTCATAAACACACATGATATCACAATATTCCAGAAACTTGAATTAGTCAAATATATACTTTTCTATTTAGATCATTGTCTAAGTACATAATGACACATTTCAGAAAATGAATACACCAGAACACTTGATTAAGTGTCACACACCGTCAAAGGTCTGTTACATAAGCGTATTACTGAAGCATGAGTGCCTGACTCAATGAGCTGACAACCTACAATTAACCTCTACAGGATCGGTGTCCTGTAGAGGTTGAGCTAACGTGCGCTGATGTGATTAGCATGAGGTTGTAAGTAACAAGAACATTTCCCAGGAAATAGACATATCTGATATGGGCAGAAAGATTACATTCTTGTTAATCTAACTGCACTGTGCAATTTACAGTAGCTATTAGAGTGAAATAATACAATGCTATTGTTTGAGGAGAGTGCACAGTTATGAACTTGAAAACGTATTAATAAACCGATTAGGCACATTTGGGCAGACTTTTTTATTTATTTTTTATTTCACCTTTATGTAACCAGGTAGGCTAGTTGAGAACAAGTTCTCATTTGCAACTGCGACCTGGCCAAGATATAGCAAAGCAGTTTGACACATACAACAACACAACAACTACACATGGAATAAACAAACATACAGTCAATAATACAGTAGAAAAATTATATATACAGTATGTGCAAATGAGGTAGGATAAGGGAGGTAAGGCAATAAATAGGCCATGGTGGCGAAGTAATTACAATATAGCAATAAAACACTGTGCAGAGATGTGCAGAAGATAAATGTGCAAGTAGAGATACTAGGGTGCAAAGGAGTAAGATAAATCAATAAATACAGTATGGGGATGAGGTAGTTGTATGGGCGATTTACAGATGGGCTATGTACAGGTGCAGCGATCGGTAAGCTGCTCTGACAGCTGGTGCTTAAAGCTAGTGAGGGTGATATGAGTCTCCAGCTTCAGTGATTTTTGCAGTTCGTTCCAGTCATTGGCAGCAGAGAACTGGAAGGAAAGGCGGCCAAAAGAGGAATTGGCTTTGGGGGTGACCAGTGAGATATACCTGCTGGAGCGTATGCTACGGGTGGGTGCTGCTATGGTGACTAGTGAGCTGAGATAAGGCGGGGCTTTACCTAGCAGAGACTTGAATATGACCTGGAGCCAGTGGGTTTGGCGACGAGTATGAAGCGATGGCCAACCAACGAGTATATGGGGGTAGTATATGGGGCTTTGGTGATAGAACGGATGGCACTGTGATAGACTGCATCCAATTTGTTGAGTAGAGTGTTGGAGGCTATTTTGTAAATGACATCGCCGAAGTCGAGGATCGGTAGGATGGTCAGTTTTACGAGGGTATGTTTGGCAGCATGAGTGAAGGATGCTTTGTTGCAAAATAGGAAGCCGATTCTAGATTTAATTTTGGATTCGATATGCTTAATGTGAGTCTGGAAGGAGAGTTTACAGTCTAACCAGACACCTAGGTATTGTAGTTGTCCACATATTCTAAGTCAGAACCGTCCAGAGTAGTGATGCTGGACGGGCGGGCAGGTGCGGGCAGCGATCGGTTGAAGAGCATGCATTTAGTTTTACTTGCATTTAAGAGCAGTTGGAGGCCACAGAAGGAGAGTTGTATGGCAGTGAAGCTAGTCTGGAGGTTAGTTAACACAGTGTCCAAAGAAGGGCCAGAGGTATACAGAATGGTGTCGTCTGCGTAGAGGTGGATCAGAGAATCACCAGCAGAAAGAGCGACATCATTGATGTATACAGAAAAGAGAGTCGGCCCGAGAATTAAACCCTGTGGCACCCCCATAGAGACTGCCAGAGGTCCGGACAACAGGCACTCCGATTTGACACACTAAAATCTATCAGAGAAGTAGTTGGTGAACCAGGTGATACAACTTGATACAAAATTTTGAACAGAAATGCAATGGTTCATTGGATCAGTTAAAACGTTGCATGTACACTGCTGCCATCTAGTGGCCAAAATCTAAATAGCTCCTAAACTGGAATAATACATTGTGGCCATTCTCGTAAAACTGACCATCCTACCGATCCTCGACTTCGGCGATGTCATTTACAAAGACGGAACATAAATATAAAATAAAACGCATGTTTTTTTCTTTGTATTAGCTTTTACCAGATCTAATGTGTTATATTCTCCTACATTAATTTAACATTTCCACAAAATGTTTCCTTTCAAATGGTATCAATAATATGCATTTCCTTGCTTCAGGTCCTGAGCTACAGGCAGTTGGATTTGGGTATGTAATTTCAGGAGAAAATGTTTTTAAAAAAGGGCCAGATCCTTAAATATCTGCTGTCTTCATCTACGGTAGGCTACTGTATTACAATTTGGTACAGCCGCAATTCCTTCCACGTTGGGTAGGCCAGGCTAGCTACAGAAGGCTTATTTTTGATGTCATAGCCCAAATTACATAGACGACCACCAAGGTCTCCCTGTCCCACCCCCACCCCCCTGTCCCCATCTCGTTCACGTACACAATCGGGTGCCTTTCTTTCTTATCACCGCTATTCGCTCGGGGCGCTCGGTTAGGGTTACAACGGAGTTCTAAACATCACTTGTATGTGGACTTTCCAGGAAATGGAGGAATGAGTGTGTAGCAAGCGACACAGAGGGAGGGGAAACCAACAAGGCGTTAACTGCAAGTTCCACACAGGACGTTGAGCGAGGTAAGAACAATTTAGACTACATTGTTACTCACCAAACTCGCGTGAAAGGTTGTTATTAATTAAGTCATAACGGTTTACAGTAAGACCTTATTTTTTCCTGATGCTTGTTTGTATTAGTTAATATAAACTATCGAATTTATCTGGCTGACTATAGCAGATAGAGCGGCCAAGCCCTTGGTCGACATCGGTTGTGCTTATCATTGAAATTAGTCAAATATGTGAAAGTTAGTGCAAGACGGCACATTGAGAGTTGTTAACGTTACCCATCCAAAAACGAAACAGTTCTGTCACCTTTAGGTATTCCAGTTCCAGCAGCAACACTTGAAACAAAAAGATGAGTGACGAAAATCAACCTCAAGTTGAACTTTTTGTGAAGGTAAGCAACATCATCAAATCCATTCGGTGACATGCATAATCCTATCTTGGACAAGTTACATTGTAAACAATGCGCCATTACTTTTCGCTGCCGACATGTCATTATGTGGTACAATGTAATCTATTTGACTAAAACGTCATTATAACCCAGGCATTTCTGCAACAAGATAACTTATCAGTGAGAAACGTAAACTGTTGCCACAGGTCCCTCGCGCCATTTGTTTGAAGACTGAATGCCTACAGAAAGCAGGCCTAATGGTTTTCGTAGTATCAATAAGATAGTAGTAATAAATGACGCTATTTTATTAACATATTAGCTATGCCTATTGCTGTATCCCATTTGGCATATCAGTTGAATGGCCAGAACATTTTATAATCTAATTAAATGCACATTAAGATAATACATATGGTATATAGGCTCCTTAATCTATACTTAACAAAAATATAAACGTAACATATAAAGTGTTGGTCCCATGTTTCTTGAGCTAACAACAAAAATCCCTGACATTTTCCATACTCACAAAAAGCTTATTTCCCTCAAATATTGTGCACCTGTTAGTGAGAATTTCTTCTTTGCCAAGATAATCCATCCACTTTACAGTTGTGGCATATCAAGAAGCTGATTAAACAGCATGATCATTACACACGTGCACCTTGTGCTGGGAACAATAAAAAGCCACTCTAAAATGTGCAGTTTTGTCACACAACACAATGCCACGATGTCTCAAGTTTTGAGGGAGCATGCAGTTGGCATGTTGACGGCAGGACTGTCCACCAGAGCTGTTGCCAGAGAATTGAATGTGAATTTCTCTACCATAAGCCTCCTCCAACGTTGTTTTAAATAATTTGGCAGTACGTCCAACCATCCTCACAACCGCAGACCACGTGTAACCACGCCAGTCCAGGACCTCCACATCCGGCTTCTTCACCTGTTGGATCATCTGAGACCAGCCACCCGGACAGTTGATGAAGCTGTGGGTTTGCACAACTGAAGAATTTCAGAAACCTCAAAGAAGCTCATCTGCGTGCTCGTCGTCCTCACCAGGGTCTTGACCTGACTGCAGTTCGGCGTCATAAACGACATAAGTGGGCAAATGCTCACCTTTAATAGCCACTGGCACGCTAGAGAAGTGTGCTCTTCACGGATGAATCTCGACTTCAACTGTACCGGGCAGATGGTAGACATCGGGTATGGCGTCGTGTGGGCCAGCGGGTTTGCTGTTGTCAATGTTGTGAACAGAGTTCCCCATGGTGGCAGTAGGGTTATGATATGGGCAGGCATAAGCTATGGACAATGAACACAATTCCATTTTATCAATGGCAAGATTCTGAGGCCCATTGTCATGCCATTCGTCCACCGCCATCACTTCATGTTTCAGCATGATAATGCACGGCCCCATGTCACAAGGATCTGTACACAATTCCTGGAAGCTGAAAAGGACCCAGTTCTTCCATGGACTGCATACTCACCAGACATGTCACCCATTCAGCAATATCCTGCAACTTCGCAAAGCCATCGAAGAGGAGTGGGACAACATTCCACAGGCCACAATCAACAGCCTGATCAGCTCTATGCAAAGGAGATGTGTCGCACTGCATGTGGTGGACACACCAGATACTGACTGGTTTTCTGATCCACATCCTTACCTTTTTGTTAAGGTATCTGTGACTAACAGATGCAAATCTGTATTCCCAGTCATGTGAAATCCATAGATTAGGGCCTAATGAATTTATTTCATTTGACTGATTTCCTTATATGAACTGTAACTCAGTAAAATCTTTGAAATTCTTGCGTTTATATTTTTGTTCAGTGTATATTTCATAAGCTGGCCAGAGCAGCCCAGGGGTGTGGTCATTCAGAGGAAAACATTGTCCAATATAAAGATAGGGTACCCCTTTTTCACTCTCTTATAATGATTTCTCTGTGTGAATATCTAGACTTGGAACCCTTTTTTTCCCTCGGGTATGAAAGATGTCCTTGTGGTAGTAGCTTAAAATGCTTACTTCCTGTTCATTTCCCCACCATTCAAATTTCAAGAGACCCACAGCCCTGCTCTGTCACACATTACCCTCTTTGAGGGTAATCCCTATTTGACTTCCCCTATCTCTCTTGGGTAGTATATGATCTTCTTGTTCGGATGAATGACCATAATATGTGGCCTTCTATCCCAATCTAGGCAGGCAGTGATGGCCAGAGCATTGGCAACTGTCCGTTCTCCCAGCGCCTCTTCATGGTGCTGTGGCTTAAAGGAGTAACATTCAACGTCACCACCGTGGACATGAAGAGGTCTGTCTAATGCCTATCAATCTGTATTTATATTACATATACATTTATATTACATATACATTTATATTACATTTGCACATGCCTAAGCTACTTACTCACTCACTATAATGCTGTCATTGTTTCCCGTCTCTCCCTCTGTCATTTCTCTCTCTCTTGATAGGAAACCAGACATCCTTAAGGACCTAGCACCTGGTGCTCAGCCCCCCTTCCTGCTCTATGGGACGGAGGTGAAAACCGACACCAACAAGATAGAAGAGTTCCTGGAGGAGAACCTGTCCCCTCCAAAGTAATCACTCCTTCCATCATTCTATTCTTATTCCATCCTCTGATCAAACCATCAGACAGTTATGCTGCTACTTGAATCAAGCAAAGTTCCATATCCTTCCAGATCTATGTTCATAGGTGGTGAGTGAATTTCAAGTTTGGGGAAGCACATTTTTTATAATAAAGCATTCCATGCATCTATCATCACATTTGTAGACTTATGTGAGATAGCCTACTATTCTGATTAGATTGGATAGTCATAATTTAGGCTAATAATATAACTCTATCACTGTTTGCAAAAAATATCCTTCAATGCATTGCTGAGCGTGTTGTGGAGCAGAGTAGGCCTAGGCTATAGGCTATATCAGATACGTTTCTTCCCCTTTCTTTGCACAGGAAAAAATGTGGCCTTTTATAAATACATTTCATTTCAATTCTACTAAACTTTGTATGACTGGAGACATTAGCAGAATCTTTTTTAATACAACAAAAAGTACAGGGTTACAAAAAGTATAGGCTACTGCTGACAAATAGATCAATAATTACGACCTTGTCTGCAGGCGTCTAATCTAGGCCTACGAAAAGGGGAGACAGAAATTATACAGTATGATGTCCATCTAACCTGGAGGAGGAAATGATTGTCCAAAAACAAAGTTTCAAGTTGCACCGATCTAATGATGAGTGAATATGCGCACTCACCGGGGATAAGGAGGATGCTCTCTGCTGGTGCCAATAAGAAAGGCTTTGGTTTGCTCAAATTGAGAATTTTGATAACAAAAAAATTGATTAGAGTATTTTTATTGTCTTCTCTTTCCAGCAATAGCGATTGTATTTTGAAATATAGCGATATGCCTGGCCCTATTTTAGCTGCTTTTCACTGACAGTCTGTCACGACTTCCGTCGAAGTCGGTCCCTCTCCTTGTTCGGGCGGCGTTCGGCGGTCGACGTCACCGGTCTTCTAGCCATCGCCGATCCACCTTTCATTTTCCATTTGTTTTGTCTTTGTTTTCTACACACCTGGTTTCATTCCCCAATTACATGTTCATTTATTTTACCCTCTGTTTCCCCCATGTTTTTGTGCGTGATTGTTTCTATGTTCATTCGGTACGTTATGGCTGGTTTTCGATGGGTGCTGTTTTCACCCGTGCGTAATTGATTACCGTTTATTTTTGGTCAAGTGTATTGTTACCTTGTGCCTTTTATTTTGAGTAAAGTACGTTGCTCACTCATTCTGCTCTCCTGTGCCTGACTTCATGCACCAGCTACACCCACCTTCTGACACAGTCGTAACTCAACAATAATCTATTTGGTATTTAAATGCACGCAGTGCCCAAATTGCGGGCCTTCCAACTGTAGGCTATGCGCTTGTGATTTAGAACAATCCACAGCTTGTTTTTTTTTAATGAAGTTAATAATCATCTGGGGCCAAATCATGCATTCTGGTGTACTAGCTTATTTTGAATGATTTTAATTATTTCTGTATAGACAGAAGTAAATATATAAGGTTGGCAATTTAATTCAATTTACTTTAGGAGAAGCTTAGCTTCCTTTGTATAATCATTTGTATCTGTTGTTTGCCTCTGTAAAGTATGTTGATAGGTTATGTACTGTCCTTGCATGTACTTTATGTGTTTAACATTACTTCCTATGTTCCTCTCTGAAGACAACATGCGTTCTCCCATGATAACTTGCTGACTGAGGTCTGCTAGATGGCAAATTTGTAATACGTCCTCCACCCCCTCCCCAGATACCCCCGCATGGCTTCCAGGAACCCTGAGTCTAACACAGCTGGCGTGGACGTGTTCTCCAAGTTCTCGGCCTACATCAAGAATTCAAACCCCCAGCTCAATGACAGTGAGTGACAATGACAAATCAGGATGAACTGAGCCCGACCCTTTCATGTACAGAAACACTATTGCGTGTTAACAAGCACTTGCATGAACTCGCACAATCTGTCTCTGTATTCCAGAGCAGCAGGGAGTGTCTTTGTTAATGGCATTATGCTCTGAGCTTTGCTTCTCTTCACAAACCGGTTGCCTGTGGTCTTGTATTTTTAGCAACGCTTTCAGAAGTACAGTGAAAGTACACACTAAGATAAGCATTTGTCATATGCAATGAGTCATTTTAAATTACTCTTTAACTCAACAATTTACATCTGTGCCTCAAGTCCTCAATTATGTTTTTGTTCAAATAATTCAAGTAATTATATTTATATGGGTGTTAGTCATATTTCCTTTGTATTGTGCATTGTTTCATGGTGCTGCACATTCAATTCCTGATTCAATATAATTGCAGGGAGCTCTATGAAGGCTTTACTTGCATGATACTAGTGAGGAGCTTTAGCTTTGCGCGTACTATAGTTTGTTTATGTACGTGTCAGTCTTAATAAATGTGTTGTACTTTGTGTGTTCTCTGTGTGGTCAGACCTAGAGAAAGGCCTGCTCAAGGCCCTGAAGAAACTAGATGACTACCTTGGCTCCCCACTTCCTGAGGAGATTGACGAGAATAGTGCTGATGAGGTCACTTCTTCCACCCGCCCCTTCCTGGATGGGCAGGACCTCACTCTGGCCGACTGCAACTTGCTGCCCAAGCTGAACATCGTCAAGGTAATTCTTTGTTTTAAGCCCTGCTTGTGGCCTAGTGTGAAGTCCATAATCAAATCAGTATTAATTGGGGTTGGTGGACCCCTTGTGAGCTAAATGCTGCCACATGTACAAATTTAACTTCAGTGCAAACTGCAAAGATCCAATGGGCTCTTTTGATCATTCTTTTTTGGACTATAAACATTTATTGGCTGTAACTGTTACTTTTCTGGTCTTTACTTTTTTGTATCTTACTTTTATTTTGGTTATTCAGTAGCGACGTGTATTTAGAATCAGAAAAACCTTTATTCACCGAAGACATTTGCATGTTCAGGAATTTGACTCTGTGAAATGGTCCTGCCACAATAAACAGAATATACAGACAGGCACAATAAACAGATTATACGGATAAAATACACTATATATACAAAAGTATGTGGACACCCCTTCAAATTAGTGGATTCGGCTATTTCAGTCACACCCATTGCTGACAGGTATTTAAAATCGAGCACACAGCCATGCAATCTCCATAAACAAACATTGATAGTAGAATGGCCTTACTGAAGAGCTCAGTGACTTTCAACGTGGCACCGTCATAGGATGCGACCTTTCCAACAAGTCAGTTCGTCAATTTTCTGCCCTGCAAGAGCTGCTCCGGTCAACTGTAAGTGCTGTTATTCTGAAGTGGAAACGTCTAGGCTCAACAACGGCTCAGCCGGGAAGTGGATGGCCACACAAGCTCACAGAACGGGACCACCGAGTAAAAATCGTCTGTCCTCGGTTGCAACACTCACTACTGATTTCCAAACTGCCTCTGGAAGCAACGTCAGCACAAGAACAGTTCGTCGGGAGCTTCATGAAAAGGTTTTCCATGGCTGAGCAGCCACACATAAGCCTAAGATCACCATGCACAATGCCAAGCGTCGGCTGGCGTGGTGTAAAGCTCGCCACCATTGTACTCTGGAGCAGTGGAAACGCATTCTCTGGAGTGATGAATCACGCTTCGCCATCTGGCAGTCTGATGGACAAAACTGGGTTTGGCGGATGCCAGGAGAACGCTACCTGCACCAATGCATAGGGCCAATTGTAAAGTTTGGTGGAGGAAGAATAATGGTCTGGGGCTGTTTTCATTGTTCTGGCTAGGCCCCTTAGTTTCAGTGAAGGGAAGTCTTAACGCTACAGTATACAATGACATTCTAGATGATTCTGTGCTTCCAACTTTGTGGTAACAGTTTGGGGAAGGCCCTTTCCTGTTTCAGCATGACAATGCCCCCGTGCACAAAGCAAGGTCCATACGGAAATGGTTTGTCGAGATTGGTGTGGAAGAACTTGAATGGCCTACACAAAGCCCTGACCGCCACCCTATTGAACATCTTTGGGATGAATTGGAACGCCGACTGCGAGTCAGGCCTAATCGCCCAACATTAGTGCCTTGACCTCACTAATGCTCTTGTGGCTGAATGGAAGCAAGTCCCCACAGCAATGTTTCAACATCTAGTGGAAAGCCTTCCCAGAAGAGTGGAGGCTGTTATAGAAGCAAAGGGGGGACCAACTCCATATTAATGGTCATGATGTTGGAATGAGATGTTTGACGAGCAGGTGTCCACATACTTTTTACAGACCACACTATGAACACTATAATCTACATTATAAACTGGGTGGTTTGAGCCCTGAATGCTGATTGGGTGAAATCCGTGGTATATCAGACCGTATACCATGGGTACCGTATGACAAAACATGTATTTTTACTGCTCTAATTACGTTGGTAACCAGTTTATAATAGCAATAAGGCAACTCTGGGGTTTGTGATATAAGGCCAATATACCACCACTAAGGGCTGTGTCCTAGCACTCCGCGTTGCGTCTTGCCTAAGAACTGTCCTTAGCCGTGGTATATTGGCCATATACCACATCCCCTCGGGCCTTATTGCTTAGTTAGAACTTTGCATGTAGAGACAGATGTACAGTATGAATTAAAGCAATGTTACAGTATGATTTGCAATGGGGTAGAAATGACATGTATCTCTCCGTTCTTTCTCTTTTTTTCTCTCCCTGTCCAATCCTCAGGTTGTGTGTCTGAAGTATCGCACTTTCTCCATCCCTAAGTCTCTCTCCAACCTGTGGCGGTACCTGGACGCTGCGTACGCCCGCGAGGAGTTCTCCTCTACCTGCCCCAACGACACAGAGATACACATCGCCTACTCAGCCGTGGCTAAAGCACTTAAGTAGGAGGAGAAGGGGATTCCATCAGTTTTCACACACCAGTGAATACATCTTATACACTCACCTACGCACACACTGTACATGTGGCAGCATACACACACACTAATGCGCTCACACACACATGCACTCTCTCAGACACGCATATTATTCAACAGCCTTGCTTTAGTACAGGAAATCGATATTACTGTAAGATCAAGTTGGAAATATTTAATTGGCCATTTACGAGTTTGTGAAACTGAGACTTATAGTTTATGGTTCCCTTTTTGTCACATGCCACATCCACTCTTAATACCATATATTCAGTGGCAGTTACACACAGTTAAAGTTCTATACACGGGCAGTAGGTTACATATGGTAGCATCCAACTAAAGGTGTTCAGTCACTATGATTAATTCTGCACTCCATACATGCCACATTCCCAGCTATTAGTTTCTATCTCTTTCCCAAGCCGTAAAGAAACTGCTCTTCTGTTGTGATTACACACATACAAATACTTAGACCAGTTTAACTGCTACCTGCAGCTGAAAGAGAGAGGTCTGTTATAGGCGTGTCTATAATTATACATTATTACAGATATATTATTACACTGTTGATATATTGTTCAGGGCGAACCGCCTTTAACATGGTCAGTTTGAACCAGTCGTTGTATACATGCTAAATGGTCCGACGTTAGGCTCAGAGAATAGGAAAGCTTACGTCCTCCCCATACTGTACTGTCTTTAGTCATGTAGTAGTACATTGGGGCACACTATACAGGGGTGTTTCTCAGCACTGTACAGTTACCGACACAGGAAATGATTTCAGCAGACCTCGGCTTCCCCTTTCTCCGCCTTGTAGCGCTGTTTAGGGTTAATCAAGTTTATATCCCCCCCATTGTAAGGCTCTTTTGCTATTATAATCAACCTCCATTCCCCCATTCAAAGTGAAGGATATTTTTTATACTATAAAAAAACTGCGAGGCTCATATTGCGGGACAGTTGAGTTATTCCAGATGAAGTAATGTGGCTATAGTTGCTGCTTTGTGTGAACTTTAGGTTATTAAAGAAGTACTTGACTCTGCGTGGCCTTGAGGCACCAAGCCGGTTCAGTCACATGTTTCACTGTAATCTGAGGGAAAACTACACGATGTAATGCAGGCGTGCACACGGCTCCTCGCATGACTAAACCATAAACGTCACATTCATTAAAAATAGAGACGCACACTGCATAGATAACTGAAACTGAAATCTTCAAGGGGAGAATGCTACGGGATTGTGCATTTGTACTCTTTGATATGGTTACTGACGATGGAAGACTCAAACAAACTTGAAAAAATAGAAGAGTGTGAACCTTTAGTGAGCCAAATGAAAGGTTTTACTTCAGGTCTATTGAGCTGGGTGTTGTTTTAAGTTGTTTAAATCGACAACACCTTTGAACCTACTAGCGTCCTGTGCTTTGTAGTGCAGTGCAATTAGTGCTTTTTTAGGTCGTTCGATTTCGGTTCAATTAATGCAAAATAGTCACGGTTTTCAATTTCGGTTTTGATTATTTAAAAAAAATATGAAATGGATTATGAAATAATGACATTACAATGATTTCAGAGCTTTTTAAAGGAAATTCCAAAGCCAAAAATAGTCAACATTGAATTTCCAAAACATTTAAAATATTCCATTGTCTCTGATCAGGTCCACATTGGGTAAACGTCAATAGAAAAATTGGAAATTACTAAACAATAAAATGTGTATATTACTTAGTTTTTAATGGATTACATTATTATTTTTATTTCCTTAAAGCAATCATCTCATCTCTGTTCAGACAGTAGCAGTCAGCCAGC
Source organism: Salmo trutta (assembly GCF_901001165.1). Classification (NCBI taxonomy): domain Eukaryota; kingdom Metazoa; phylum Chordata; class Actinopteri; order Salmoniformes; family Salmonidae; genus Salmo; species Salmo trutta. Next base: position 37,389,216 of record NC_042992.1, read on the forward strand.
CAGGCCATCTAACATTACGTCCTCCCCATACTGTACTGTCTTTAGTCATCCTATTTAGCTAGCCTGCCTAAGTATGCTGCAGAGCTGTCTGATGAAATCATTTTACTAGATCTTCAATGTAGATAAGGCATACTTTCATGAACTGTCTCTGTCCCTCTCGTCGTTGTGTTGTGTATATTCGTCTCTCATGTGGTCTATTCAGTCTGTGTAATTAACCTAACGTAGCATGCGTAAACGTGTATCCGCAGAGTCGTCGCAAATGCGGGAAGGCAAACCACAAGCGTAGGTCATTCCAAGCCCATTGCATTCGGTTTATTTTGGACAGATTTTGGCGAGAGTGAAACCTCTCGTTTTGCCTCTTCCTCTCTGATCTGTTTGAGCTGGGGGATAACTGGCCCAATGGATTGTGGTCATTGTAATTAATTACGACGTTTCTGCGCTGAACTAAATTGAATATTTGTTTAATGAAAACAAGTCCCTTCAGCCCAGCGTCCCACATAGTTCTTGACATAATTTATTTTCTGAATGATTTGACTAACTAAATGGAATTCAAGTAATTTATTAACTTTCTTCGGTCCATTAGTTGTTTAACAACCTGGAAAAAGCGAAATGTCAGTTAATCGCTCAGCACTAAGGCTTTGTAGTGTGTAGTGACTTTGAATAAATCATCCATTTTACATTGACTTGAAATTCAGTCCCCTGGGAAAGAACTGGATATATTTGTTTGGGCTCTATTTAATCCATATCGCGGAAGGTCAGCGTTACAGCGTGATTTAAATTTAAAGGCAATGTTACCGCGTTAGTGGATGCTGCATTCACGGTAAATGCTGCATATTGCATATGCCGGCTCAATCGGAAATGACATTTGAATTTCTATTGCACAATCTGTAACGATTCAGCGATACAGATTGAATAGAGCTCTCAGACTGACTGATAGATGGTGCAGTCATGGTTATGTCATAAACTTACAACAGCTTTGTGAAGACAGAACCTATATATTTTGTATGTCTTCCAGGGTAAGGTTTTGTAAGACAGTCCCTAAGTGCAATTCACGTTATTGAATAGTACAAACATGAAGATGTCATTTGCAATATATTTAGCATCTAAGATGGCATTATGTCAGCTATTTTATACAGTGGCGTCATCAACCCGTGGGATGAATCTGTAGTTTAAAACCCATACATGTCCTCCACATCTGATAGATAAGAAAATTCTTCATGAAACCCATTACTATTTTACATGACTGAATCCTTTATGTTATGGATTTTATTTGGTTTCTATGGACCTACTTTTACCGGTCAATTGTCTATAGTCCTGTTGCCATGACAATTTGTCAAAAGGGACCAAGTCTTCATTTCAATGTTGCCTGTTGTATTTTCCTTTACTGAAGCTTGTAACAGTTTTTTTTTTTTTTTTTTCATTTTAATGTAAGATTAGTGATGACTTCAGGGACTTTTTACATTCTTCTTTAATTCTTCTTTAATGTATTATCCTCCTTTACTTCTCCATTTCATACATATCTATGCCATCTTTATCCCCTCCTCAAACCCATCCTCTTTTTTTTAAAGACCCATCTTCAATTTTGTTGTTTATTTTCTTCCTACTTTTGATGCATTCTTTCCTCCACATATTTCAGCCCTTTACTTCACCTTCAATTGTATTTGAAGGCAATAGCACTTCACCTAGATTATGTTGTGTACATTGAGTCAACGACATTTCATTAGATCTTTATTGATGATGACAATCAAACTTAGTATTTCTTTTGCAGGTTTTAATCATCCTGAAAAGATGGTCAAAATAAAACCACAATTGGTTACTGTTTCTTGTTTGTTTATTAATGGCTGCCAATCCTTTTTCAACAAAGTTATGCTAAATATAGCACCATAGAAAAGTAGCAATGTTAGAAAGCCATGTTAACCCTTATTTAAACAAATGTTCTTATAAATGAATGCAGTGGATTTGATCAACATGTGGATTATGTTTCGCCACTAGTTTCATTGTCATTTAAACACTGTGATATGTCTCAATAGACACATGACTCATTTCTACCCTCAGGTGACTCTGACTGTGCACTACTTTTTAGGATGTGTGTGTGTGTGTGTGTGTGCGTATATTGTATGTGAGTTTTAAGCCTACATGTAAACAAAGGCACGGTCAGTGTGTCAAACTGTGTATGTCTATAATGAGATTTTTTGGTTAGTGGGATTCACCCCATTACAGTATAGGTTATGCATGTTACTGTATGATGATGAATGTACATATAAAATGCAATACATTTGGATAACAGCTTAGTATGAGAGAGAAAATAACCAGGATGCACAGTGCACCTCCCCTCCAGATGGGGGCAGCATGGGCCATAGCCCCGTTGCACAGGTCCGTGTCACAGCGGTCATTTTGGTAGGTGAAGTTCAGGCGTGTTTCTCCCCAGATAAACCACATTGAGAGGGAATGGCACAGCTCTTCTCATACAGGACCAGATACAGGGAGCTTACAGATGAGGAAAAGGGTCATTTCAATAGTATTCAATGGTATTCAGTATATTTCACTTCAGTAAGTCAAGGCCTATTTGTCAGTGCACTGACTGAAATAGAGACAAGAGGAGGTGATAGTGTAATTGCTAGACTGACAGACATTGGGATGTATTACTGTCACACTAAGAGACATACAATTGGCCCACCAAAAGTCAGTGGATAGACCACACCAGCTCTGCATTTAGAAAGGTGTTAACACAATACATTCAATCACTGCAAATTACTGACCTCAATTGAATTATGTGGCAAAAATACTTTTCAGAGCAGTCCCTTTCCTCTTATCCTCAGAGTAACACAGAATCCTGTGTCCCACCCACTTAGCGTTTGGCTATTTTTAGAGATAATTTGATGGCATCACAGGCATTAGGGAGCTAACAACCGGCTTGCTGAGAGAATAGTGGTGACATTTGGCCTTTTCAGCTAGCCTTTTGTCTCATATTATGTAGTGAATACCCAGCAGGAAGGCAAGGCTAGGCAGGCATAGTGGGCCATAAAACATCTCCCACACTTAACTCTTCAACTTTAGTTAACATTACACAATTGCAGTGCCACTCAAGTTTGTTATTCAATCCAATACACAACCATGAAACATTATTGTATATTCTCTTAAGTTTCTGTCATGCCACCTCCACCGGAAACCCAATACTGTCTCCAATGCCCACACACATGCACGCACACACGCATACACACACACACAAACGTACAGCCTGCACTCACCTTGCATCTCCACTGCTGTGCTAGCTAGTCAGCATTGTCTGGCAGGACACTCCAGAGGGAACTTGAGGCAGTCCATAGGAGAGATGGCAGGAAACACATTAACAGCACAGAGGTACTAATAAAGAAAGGGACTATGTAAGATTATGTATCAAATATAAGATGTACATCATACTAATGGGGGTATGAAGGTGGGGAAAAAAGACAACTCAGAACTAAACGTATTGATTTTCCCCTAAACGTTTTAATGGTTGCAACCTGGTCTCAGAGTATTTTGTATTATTCTGTATGTAAATCCAAGGCACTCCATTTAGTATAATATGTTACTTTTCGTATGTTATGTATTAATTTGTGGGTGTCCATTAACCATTTCATATGATATGTTACGAAAAACAATTAGTATTATATGTTGTGCATTTGCCAAATGTACAATATGTTACGAATTTGCTAAATGTACAATATGTTACGAATTCTAGCTAGGTGGCTAACGTTAGCTAGCTCACTAACGTTAGCTAGGCTAGGGGTTAGGGTTAAAGTTAGGGTTAAGTTTAGGAGTTAGGTTAAAGGGTTAAGGTTAGGGGAAGGGTTAGCTAACATGCTACGTATTTGCAAAGTAGCTAAAAAGTAGTAAGTAGTTGAAAAGTCTCTAAAATGCTGATGTCTTCTGGGATGAGATTCAAACTCGCAACCTTTGGGTTGCTAGACATTTGCGTTATAAGCCCACCCATCCACTTTGACCTTGCCTTAATTTAAGTAACCATCTGGCTTACATAACCATACCAAAGGTAACATATCATAGTAAATGGAGCTTTCGGATTTACATACAGAATAATATGAAATGCTCTGAGACCGGGTTGACTAGATAATGTAGAATTATTATCTCAATGCATTTCTCCTGTTATTGAGCTATGGGTCGAATCTAAAAAGTTAGTTGTCCTTGTTAAACCTACTGAATTGAGTATTCTTAGGCATTATCAAGCTTATCTCTTTTCCTCAAACTTTCTCATCTCCATCTTTTTCTTACATACCTGCCAAAGGAAGACAGCACAGGAAAAGAAGGAACAGTTGTGGAGAAGACATCTTAGAAGTTGTAGAAGTTGATTCTTGGGCACTTTAGAAATATTACAAACTCTTCTCTCGTTTTGGTAAATGTCCCTGCCTGATACCTTCAGCCTCTCTCTTCTACCAACTCCAATAGCAGGTAATAGGTAGCGTGTCCCATTCAAACCCAAATTAAATGTATTTGTATTTCCTTCCTTCCAAGTCAGCATTGTCACGGCCTGACCTTAGAGAGCCTTTTTATTCTCTATTCTGGTTAGGTCAGGGTGTGACTAGGGTGGGTACTCTAGTTTTTGTATTTCTATGTTGGCCTGGTATGGTTCCCAATCAGAGGCAGCTGTCTTTCGTTGTCTCTGATTGGGGATCATATTTAGGCAGCCTTTTCCCACCTGTTGTTTGTGGGATCTTGATTTTGTATTGTAGCTTTTAGCCCTACAAAGCTGTACGTTTCGTTGGTTACTCTTTATTGTTTTGTTGCCGGTTATCATAAATAAAAAATAATTAACCTACCCCACGCTGCATCTTGGTCCGACCATCCTTACAACGACGTTGGTTACAAGCATCCAATCCATCCAACTCTCAATCTCTCTCCCAGTCAACCACACTCTCTGTTTTTTCTTACTGTATTATTTCTCTCTCTTGTCCTCATATGGTCAGTTGTAAATTCCCTCAATCTACCTCCCCATCTATCTCTGGTCCTCTTTCTTTCTAACCAACCAGACACTGGGAGCAAAGTTTTCCACCCAAAGCTTAAACTGACATGGATTTACAGAGAGGGCCTTACTTTTAAGATAACTAAATGTGACATGTAGGGTGGCGGTGATTTATATTGTACCAACTCAAAAATAGCAAGGCAAGCTACACATCATGTCCAAAATGAAGGCTACACCCACAGATGTGGATACAGACGACACAGTAAAAATAGTGGAGAGGATGCACTGTATGTGTAACCTACAGTATAACATGATGCGTTTTATACATCAGTATTTCTTGCTGAAAAGCTTATGCACTCAACTTATGCATTCAGCTTATGCATGAGATAATAAAGAGAGAAAGGGAGGGAGACAGACAAACAGACGGACAGAGAAAACTAAGAAAAAGTAGGTAAGAGACAGAAAGATATACTTGCAGTAAGAGTAGCGCAAGAGGAACACCAGGAGATGAAGTAAAGAGAGGCAGAGAAAGTAACTGCATTACCCATAACTCCCTAAAGAGTGCCCTGAGGTGGGCAAGGAGGATAGTCAAGTGACAAGAGTCTTGTGATAGGGGTGGGATCAGACCGGATAAACAGTTTACCAGGCATTAAGCACACCACATACAACCAGCCTTCCTGAAACCCATTAGATAGGCTAGGGTCATGTTCATACATCACAGAACGGAAGAAAACAGAGTGAAGCTAAATGAAATTGTCCAATAAGAACTGCTTGTTATTTCATTTTCTGTAAAAAAAAGAAATGTTGCTATGGGGAAGGGAGGATTGGCTGGTTGGCCTATTCTATTGCATGGTATGTAGAGTACAAATCCTCCACTGTATTTCAATGGGATGTTTTGTGTGGGCTGGAGTTGGGCTGACAGATGGTGTTCTTTTGTTAATCCTGTGTTTGTGTGTGTGTGTGTGTGTGTGTGTGCGCATGTGTGTGTGGGCGTGTGTGTGTCTGTTTGTCTGTCTCTATGTGTCTCTCTCTCTGTCTCTCTCTCTCTCTCTCTCTCTCTCACGTCATCAAATTAACTTTAAAGCTTTTTTTCTGACTCCCAATCAAATCTGCAGTGGACTGTTTTGAGATTTTTGACATGCAGTAACATATGCCAGTCGCTAGACAGGAACATTGCACTGCCCTGTCTGCAGGTCACACACGCCATCTGTCACTAGTGGGGCTGTTTCTGTGTTTACCATTTAATCAGAGACGAATATCTCAAACGTGAGACTGAGTAATGCTCAACGTTTGTAGGCCGAACCTCTCAAGTGTGGTAAACCACCAGCATTGATAATGAGTTAGACAACTGTTCTTCATTTTCCAAGACAAACAGACACTTTGACAAACTATGTTGTGTGACTCCATCATATCTCTTTCTCTTGGACCCATTGCACAGATATATGACCCATATTGCAGAAAAGCCAGGATTATTTTTCACAGACAAAGACTAGAGGCCAACAACACACACACACACACACACACACACACACACACACAATTGAATAGTCAAACGTATTGCGTCTGTAAAAACAAAAGTGATGAAAGTTTGGGAATTAATAATGTGGCGAATTTAATCTGACGAGCGCGCGATAAGAAAATAACATTGCAAATGTATATAACTGTTCACGTTTATATGTAGAATGGGCGGATACAAGTTAGGCGAGGGTGCTGGGGGCTGTCACACTTGGAAACAATGGATCAGGGGGAAAATATGAATAAAATCATCTCTTCGAGGACCACTTGAAATCAATCTTTGTTACTATGAATTCTGCATAGACAGAGTTTACGTTAGAAACAACATTTCAACGGGTTTGGGCAACATTTTATAAGGAGATTAGCTGTTAAGCCGAGGCCTACTTTATTAAAGTGACAGAAGTCAGAATCGTTTGCGAGTTGAACTCCGGTGGGTGAATTCTATTCGATCTGCACTTTCATACAAGGTAAGAAGCAAATCTATCGTGATAATAACCTACTGTCAACTTTTTCTCGTTGAGCGGAGAGGTGGAATCCTGGACAGGACGGACTGGTGGGGGAGGGGAAGTGGGGGATGAAAGGGTGAACAGGGCAACGGGTGAGACGGGGAGAGGGAAATATAGGAGAAGATAATAACGAGATACGATGACCGGGAAGACACAGCCAGGGGAAAAGAACAGAATTTGAATAACCTCTGTAAAAGCAATAATAAGGTAGGCTTCCATCTTCACTTAGATTTTGGAATATTGACATTGCACTGGGCGTGATGAGCTCTTACAGGCAAATATTTCAGATGCTTTTCGTGCAACTTGTTACTCTGCAGATGGCTGGCATGGGATGCTAAAAATACATTGAAATAAATTAGGAAGAGAAATGTTCCTAAATCTAGGTTAAGGTAGTCTACATTCCTAAAATCAATACTGAGAAACATCCCTTTTTGTTTGTTATTGTCTGATAGTTAATTCAATTTTGCCGTGAATGGTTATCACCCTGCTATCAAATGTTTTTTCTCTCTTAATTAACCAGAATACACTAAATGTAGGCAGAATGTGAACATATACAGACATAATATTGACAATCCTGCAACACTTGTTGCGTTCAGCAAAGAGAATATTGCCGCTGGGATTCACTAAAGGATGACAATAAAGCAGTGATTGTCTCTCAACTGTAGGCAATGAGCGGATATATTTGCCATTGCAAGGCCATTGTAGGATGTTGTGCTCAAATAATCTGCCCTTGAACAATGCAGCCCTTGTCTGTATTCTCCAGTCCACTCTGTTATCTGTATTAATTTTGGTTCACAGTTCAACTTGAAATAAGAATAGTGTCTCTATCTACATGACTAGCTGTTGAATAATTGTTTTTATTTAGTTGGTCTCAATCATTTAAACCAAGTAGCATATGGGGGCGGTATATTGGTGAACACTGGACACTTCAGATCATCCTTTTTTTCATGACATCTTTTTTTTTCTTTTTCATGGCATCTCTGTCCAACTCCAGTATCACCACAAAACAAACTTTTGTCTCTCTGAGGAAAATATGTTATGGTCCAGACAGTAGCCTATTGTATGTCCTACAGTCGAAGAGACTGAGATGCGTGCAGTAGAGCAGGCACAATTGATCACAGGAACTTTCATCTAATGAGTCACAGAGCATGTACAAACATGCTTCATCCTTCTCATCAAAAAGCCCCAAAGAATCTGTCTCCCTACTTTCTTTCAGACAGCAATCAGACTGAAACTCCCCATATTTACCTCCCTGGAACTATGCGGTGGGTATTGGAGTGGCTGATCACTGAAGTGGAAGAACAGGGATGAAGACTTTCTCCTGTGTGTTTTCCTGCCTGGTTTACAGACTCCCCGTAGAGTTGCTGCTTCTCTTCATCACATCCCTTTAGTGTCCAGCTGGTCTTGCCGTCACACCTCGCAGCTTCTCAAACAGTTGGGAACACAATCTGACAAGAACTCTCACCCACTCCCTCCCACTCATCTAGTGGCATACACACACTTTCACTGTTCTGTCTTGTAGTGGCAGAACACCACTACTAGCCCATAGCCAGGGTACTCCCACACCTGCACACACACACCACGCACACACACATTATGGCAAGCGTGTTGCCGTACGGCCGCTTCACCCACGCCGTGGTGCGGGGCATCCCAGAGACCTTTGGGAAGGTTGATGACGAGAAAAGCGACAAGGTCGAAAACGGGGAAACCACGATGGACCTGGCCAAAGCACAGCGTCAGTTTGGGGTGCTGACAGGGGCGCTGAGACAGAAGGTGGGGCTGCAGCTCATAGAGATCCCTGCAGACCCGGAGCTACCAGAGAGCTGGAGGATAGAGGATGTAGCGGTGATACAGGGAGACACGGCACTCATCACCAGGCCTTTCAAACAGCAGAGACGCAGTGAGGTAAACACTGACCACAACTGAGAAAATGTTTTATTCTCTGTATCGCAGATTTTTTTTTTTTACCCTAAATGAAGGAGATGTGTGTGTGTGTTCTGAATCATTCCACTAAACGTGTTGTAGTTCTGTCTAAATTAGTGATTTATGTTGCTGTTAATTATGTTTTAATTATAGATTAATGTTGCAGTAGAGTCAGTTTGACCTGGAAAATCAACTCCCTTTTCCCTCCCTCCCTTTCCCTTTCTCCTATCTCCCTAAGACTGAAGCAGTGAGGAGGGTGATGTCGGAGCTCAACCTGACAGTGGTGGAGATGGGGACAGAGGAGGGGGGCTCCGCAGGGGCCACGCTGGAGGGCAGTGACGTGCTCTTCACCGGCAGGGAGTTCTTTGTGGGCATCTCCTCCCACACCAACCACAGAGGAGCTGAGGTTCTGGCCGACACTTTCAGAGTGAGTATAGCTTGATTCCTCTCTCAAACCACATGAGAGGACAAGATCCAAAGTCCCTTCTCCTCCAACCTTCTCCTCCAATATGTTCTGAGAAAGAGGCAAGCAAAGAGGACATAAGGAATCAAGGAAAGACAAATTGGGAAAGAACCCATGTGTTGCAACAGGGATGAGCAGGTGGCCATTGTCCTATTGAATTATGAGATCTATAGTTAAAAGACTAATTATATTTTATGTACAATGTAAATGTGTACTTCTTACATCTCTACCATGCTCCCATAAACTAGACATGATGTTTTCACAGTCAGGTCTGTTTATTTACATTTTAATGGACTTGTAATGATAGTTAATACCATAACGTGTTGGTTTTGGATATGCGTCACTCAGGGTGTGGCATGCAATTGTGTGTGGGGCTTTCTTTGTGTCTGCCATCTGTCTGATTTCCTGATGTTGCTTTACATGCAATATTTACAATGTATTCATTATCTAATCTATCGGATTTCTTACTTGATTTGATGTCCCAGTACACAACCATATCCCTGTGTACAATATTTTATATTTTGTTCTTACCATCTCTGTCCTTGTTTTAGGACTTTGCTGTGTCCACGGTGCCAGTTTGTGGGGGAGCTCGTCTAAAGAACATCTGCTCTATGGGAGGTCCTGATACTATCATCATCAGCAACAGTGATGGGGCCAAGAAGACCCTCCGGGTGAGTTTGTGTGTGTCTGAGAGAAAGATTATGAATGAATATACTGTAGCTCTCTACCCATGTGCAGACCACATTCTGCTTGCCACAACAAACTCCCATTCAGACATGCAAAGTGATCACCTCAAAAGACTGTCTCCAGCCCAGTATTTATGTCACTGTGCTCAGATGAATAATGTAAATGATAAATCAAGCTTTATTGGGCTGTTTTAAACTCTCATGGTGTTGTTTAGAGCCCTATAAGCCCACATTACCCTAGTGTCTGCTCTATTTGGTCCCCATCCGGAGATGATTGGCTCATGCACATTTCGGTTTCTCCTTGTGTGGGCTACTCTAATGGGAACAGACCCTGGCCGCTGCTGTCACGCGAAACTTGTTAGCCCTGCCTCTGTGTGTGTGTGTAGATGATGGAGCAGCTGACTGATCACCACTACGAAGTGCTCACGGTCCCTGAGGGCGCAGCAGCTAACTGTGTCTACGTCAGGGGCCCCTCCAAAGTGGACTACCTGCTTCACCCGCCCACTGAGGAGTGTCCCGAAAGCGTCCCTGTGAGTGAACAGTGGTCTTTAGGTTACTTTACTAAGCAGTACTTTTTTATATCCACTTTATTGTGCCTTTGGCATATACATTGCCATCAGAAAGTATTCATACCCCTTGACTTATTCCACATTTTGTTGTTACAGCCTGAATTTAAAATGTATTAAATTGCTTTTTTCTCACCCACCTACACACACTACCCCATAATGACCAAGTGAAAACATGTTTTTAAAGATTTTTTGCACATTTATTGAAAATTTAAATACAGAAATAATCAATTTGCATAAGTATTCGCACCCCTGAGTCAATACATGTTAGAATCACCTTTGGCAGTGAATACAACTGGGAGTCTTTCTGGGTATGTCTCTAAGAGCTTTGCAAACCCGGATTGCACAAAATGTGCACATTATTCTTTAAAAAATTATTCAGGCTCTGTCAAGTTGGTTGTTGATCATTGATAGACAGCCATTTGCAAGTCTTGCTGTAGATTTTCAAGACGATTTAAGTCAAAACTGTAACTAGGCCACTCAGGAACAGGGCCTTGTGTTTTAGGGGATTTTCCTGCTGAAAGTTGAATTTGTCTCCCAGTACCTTTTGGAAAGCAGACTGAACCAGGTTTCCCTCTAAGATTTTGCCTGTGCTTAGCTCTATTCCGTTTCTTTTTATACAAAAAAAACTCCCAAGTCATTGCAGATGACAAGCATACCCATAACATGATGCAGACACCACCATGCATGAAAATATGAAGAGCGGTACCCAATGAAGTGTTGGATTTGGCCCAAACATAACACTATGTATTCAGGAGCTAAAGGTAATTTCTTAGCCAAATTTGTTGCAGTTTTACTTTAGTGCCTTATTGCAAACAGGATGCATGTTTTGGAATATTTGTATTCTGTACAGGCTTTCTTCTTTTCATTTAGATTAATATTGTGGAGTAACTACAATGTTGTTGATCCATCCTGTTTTCTATCACAGCCATTCAACTCTGTAACTGTTTTAAAGTCACTATTGGCCTTATGGTGAAATACCTGAACGGTTTCCTTCCTCTCCAGCGACTGAGTTAGGAAGGATGCCTGTATCTTTGTAGTGACTGGTGTATTGATACATCATCCAACGTGTAATTAATAACTTCACCATGCTCAAAGGGATATTCTATGTCTGCCTCTTTTTTTTTTTACCCATCTACCAATAGGTACCCTTCATTTAGGCTTGATATAACAAAGGGGTTGAATACTTATTGACTGAAACATTTCAGCATTTTTCTATTAATTTGTAAACATTTCTAAGAACATAATTTCACCTTGACACCATGGGGTATTGTGTGTAGGCCAGTGACACAAAATCTCAAGCTAATTCATTTAAAATTGAGGTTGTAACAAAACAAAATGTGGAAAATGTCAAGGGGTGTGACTACTTCTGAAGGCAGTGTAAGAGAGAATTTCTTTATTTTCAGTACAAAGTCCCTCTAGTCAATTCCAAGAGTGCCATAATATAGGCATGATGTTCTATTTCATTAACTCTTTCATTTTCCTCCCTGATGCAAAACACCATGAAATAGTCACATGATGAAGTGCATGCTAGAATAAAGAATGGAGGATGAACAGTAGGCTACTAACACAAAAGCTTGTCAACAAGCCGTCGCGGACCTTGGCCAAAGATTCTCCCCATAAATGTGAATGTAATAAAATGGTATTATATATATATCTCTTCCTGCCCCCCAGGCCTTCCAGAAGCTGACGGACTACACCCTCCTCCCTACAGCGTGTAGCGAGGCCTCCAAGCTCGGAGGGTCTCTGTCTTCATTCTGCCTACTTATCAACAGGAAGCCATACTTCTAAATGCCCTGCCCTTCTCCCATAGAACACACATAGACCTTCATTGACTATATGTAAATACAAATGTGAACATATCAAGGACATCGCCAACTGTTGGGCAGGGAGCTAAAGAGAAATTCTTAATGGGATCCTTGGGACATCCCAGATCTGAAGTTGAACTTTAAAACGGGTAAGATAGGGGTATGGTTAAGGTCAGTGCTTAGGGTAGGGACATCCCAAGGAGCCCGGCACTACACAGGGCTAGAGGGTTCAGTGTGCATATTCTGTACAACTGCACCCCCTACTGTGGAAAGAGAGCAGTGTGGCTTGATGAACATTAATAGGCTGTAGATTTGAAATGTAGGTGTTCTGTATGCGGGCATTTTATGTCCCTATATAACAACTTGTATTTAAATACTCATCCATTCTCAAACCCACACTCCGCGCTCCAAGTAGGCTGTTTTGTTACGGCCATAGAAGGGACGTGCCACTTCAACATTTTACAATTTGAGTGGTAAACTTGCAATGGCTACCGGTCCTGAACTGAATAGGCACGTCTGTTGTATGGATTCTATATCTATGGTTTTGTCGACCTTTCGCAAATTTCTAAATACAATCACAGAAAAAAGTAGTTTGGCGAGCAAATGCCTCGTGCTGAAAAATACGAATCTCTCATTTTCTCAACTCAATATTTTGCGAACACGAAGGGGAGGCGCAGCGAGAGGTTTTACTCATTCAGAAATCTTTCCAAACGAAAATAACTTGCCTGTTTTTGTATGGGTGGCAATGTGTCGCGAATGTATTATAGATACAAAAAAATTATTTGCTACGCGAGGCTTATTTCAGAGTAGAATTTTGGCAATGCGGAAGTTGTTACGAGTGTACTGATGTGTGATGCACGTGACTTCCCGGCAATTTTGAGAATAAAAAAAACGTTTGACATTTTTGAAATCCAGGACGGATTGAGGCCAGTATAGCGTCTCTTCCCGGTAAATATAGGCAGTTGATTTATCCACCAATCCAGAGGAATAGGCGGGAGTTTATACAGCACACCATACACGATGTGGAAAAAGAATCCCCAGTACCTCTCGCTAACATTTATTTTTAGTAGCGTTTGTTGCCGCCTAATATTCGACAATCTGTTTTACGTCTTCTCATTGGCTTGGGCTATCTGTTGCATTAACGAGGTTGTTTGTCTCAGTGTCAGAGTAGCCAATCAGTAAAATGTGGGGAATATTTATATAAAACATTTATTTTACAAATAACATCCTGTCTCCAGTCATGTAGGCTAAATAAAGTAGAATTGAAGGAAATGAGTAAACACCTCTACTCAACTGTAGGCCTTTGCCACCACGGAAATGTGATAGATGCATGTAAGGCTTTATTGTAAAGGGGATTATAAATGCACGTTTGTTGAATTAGAACACAGGTGAAACCTAAAATGCCGATTTGGAGGGTCTGCTTTTGAAAAATGTATCCTGCCACCAGGCCTGGCTGCGTGCTTTTTATAGGTATGAATAAACGTATATTCTTTGTCATACCCCCAAGGACATGACGACTGATTTGTGAAATTGTAGACATTTAAATAATGTCCTGGTGGTTGAGATGACAGTCAAAGAATAACCCAAGGAAGGCACCAGTTCAAAAGTCCCCTTCAACAATTTCCATCATCATTACAGTTGACATGTTCCTGTGGATTAACCAAGGGCCAAATTGGAAAGGCCTATGGATTGAAACACTGACAGTTGTTCATAATGTCTCAAACGTAACTGAGGGCTGTACAGTATTGCTCAACACCGCCAGACCGTGATATAGCAACTCGGAACAAACTGGCATTGTTTGAGTCACAGTACCTGGGTTTTGTACTTTGTTGTGAAGTCCTCTGGTGATAAAACATTACCACTGGCCTACTTCCCTTTAGAATACAAATCAGTAGTATGCAATTAAGACGCTGCATTCATTTATACAGTTCAACTACCTATATAGTCAAAACAAGTGAACTCAATTTGTACTCAAATTCAGCATTTTAGTGTAGCCTTTGTATGTGATGTTTAGAACTTTGTATTTAGTAGTGCAAATAAATTCATTTTAAACCTTGGACTAATTTCTCAACCCAGTCATGTATTGATGCCTTTATAAGTGTGCATTTTACTAAACACCATACCACATTAAACAAATGAAGTTCAAATTTATTTCCTCGTTTTTTTTCCTAGAAAGCAAACTTTAACGGTTGGACTTGGCGACTCTCTCCAACTCATCCTTCTTCTTGATGGCGTAGGAGTTAGAAGAACCCTGACAGAGACAAAACATTCAATACACTGATCAATACCAAATAAACTGACATGGAGAACTAGCCCCCCCTAACATAACAGCACACTAGAAAAACGGTGAAAACTGCAGACTGGTTCAGAACCAAACGTTAAGTACTGAAACAGCATTTGAGACTACACTTTAAACAGTCTCACCTTAGCAGCGTTGATCAGTTCATCGGCGAGGCACTCAGCGATGGTCTTGATGTTCCTGAAAGCAGCTTCTCTTGCTCCAGTGCAGAGCAGCCAGATTGCCTGAGACAACACGGTGGGGCAGACATGCACAACACAGAAAATAAATAAACTACGTTGTGAATCTACACAAAACACAAGTCAAAATGGACATTCTGTATCTGAGCTGGTGATTGGCTGGGCCACAAGAGACTACAGCCAATGAATAGGCAAAGATGTTCACTCTGCGAGCACTCTAGCACACCAGGACAATGAGTTTGTCAAGGCGTGACTCTAGCCTCAAGTACACAAATGACGTCTTTCATATTCCTGTTGCTTCACTTGTGACAGCCTAGATTTTTGGCAGTGAAACAAGTCGCAGCATACACAGGCACGGAGTTGGAGAGCAGAATGTGCAGGCAGTCTACTTTACCTGGTTGACTCTACGCAGAGGGGACACGTCCACAGCCTGCCTCCTCACAGTACCAGCACGACCAATACGGGTGGAGTCCTCACGGGGTCCGCTGTTGATAATGGCATTGACCAGCACCTGCAGGGGGTTCTGGGGGGGGGGCAAGGCAGATGAGACAAGGTCAACCACCACAACTGTAAACAATATTCAGGGGTACAAATCACAGGGAAAGCCACTTAGAGCCTACATATGGGACATCCAGCTGACTGAACTAAAATTGGAGTGATAACAGGAGAGTAGGCATGGACTTAAAGCATTAAAAGTTCCATGTGGTGTGTGTTCCAGGCCTTTCGGCACCGAGTTACCCATTTGTTTAGGCAGCCCTGCTTCCTAGAACTGGGTCCACCTGAGCCTCCACTGGATTATACCCAGGTCACTAAAACAGACCGGCATAGTGGCAGGAGGCTGACAGACATGGAGTTTAAGGCAAAGACTGTGTTCCAAACGGCACCGTATTCCCCATTTAGTGCATTACTTTTGACCAAGGACCATAGTAACGCACTAAAGGGAACGGGGTGCTATTTGGGATGCAAAAAACAATGTTGGATAAGGTAGAGATGGTATGTACCTCGCCAGTGAGCAGGTGGATGATCTCAAAGGCATGCTTAACGATGCGACAGGTCATCAGCTTCTTGCCGTTGTTGCGGCCGTGCATCATCATGGAGTTGGTGAGACGCTCCACAATGGGGCACTGGGCCTTGCGGAAACGCTTGGCAGCATAACGGCCTCCAGAGTGCGGCAGGTACTTAGCATACTTCTCCTTCACGGCAATGTAATCCTGAGGTGAAGCAAAAAGCATAAATATTAGTTCCCTTCCCAAGAATTTAGGTTTGAATGTCCAGGTTAAGGGAATACATACATATTTCTGAGCTGGTGATTGACTGGGCCACAAGAGACTACAGTCAATGAATATGCAAAGAAGTTTACTATGCGAGCACTCTAGCACACCAGGACAATGAGGGTTGTAAAGACGTGACTCTAGCCTCGCTTACACAAATTACATTTTAGTGCCTAGAAGGGTCACCAGTGGAACATTGAAATGCTTCACCTGCAGGGAGATGTCATTGATCTGAACATCATCGGTACTCCATTTCCCAAAGAGCTTGATTTCTGGCGTTTCAGCCACTGCTGGGGCAGTCTCCCACGACTCTGAAGTCACTGGAGAGAAACATAATATTTGGTCAGGTAATACTGGTGATTTAATTATGAGATTCAAGGTACCACAAGCGCAATGTCTGGCCGCAGATCCCACAAGACAAAAGGCCTTGTAATAATGGTATCCTACATTACTCAATGACATTACCATATCATGATCAACTAATTCGTTGAATGCAAGAGGAAACACCAGGAAGGAATTTCTGCCACTGCTGCCGACACACGAATAGTTAGCGAACGTTAGACATAACGGTTAACGTTTACTAATGATGTTGGCAACGTGGGTTAGTCTACACATGGACAGCATAAATACATGTGTAAATAACTACCTGTAATTAACTAGTAGGAATAAAAAAGACAATGTGAACGAGTCTACACACTAGGCCCAAAACCCTAACAACTCGAGTCTACTAGCGGTTGCTAGTTAGCTACAGTAACGTTAATTTCACCAGCCAACGTCAAATTGTGAGCAAAACTACAATATATTTAAAATAGCCATGTGTAAAAACAGAAAACTAAACATATTGTAAAGCAACATAATGCGCTGAGTGATCCCGCGAGGACGCTAAACGTGTAGTTAGCTAGACATACATGTTGCACATGTGCTAGCATCGCGCTAACAATCTTCCCCTGATGAAATCATTTGAGCACGGAGCAAACGTTCAGATTCTTTAAAAACTTTGGACAAAAAAAAATAGTCATATACTTTAACTCAAAGGCAAACGAGTAACGTTACACGTATGATGGTTTGACATTGTGCTCGTTCATGCAATTTTGGCCATGAAAACCGTATATTCTTTTCACTCACTTGTCTGCCGTTCTGTACCACACTTCTCAGAGACGTAAAAGGGCCTGGTGAGGTTGCCTCATGCAGATATCCAGCAAGGCGGAAATGAAGCAAAAGTATCCGGCTTGCACGGGTTTTATGGAATTTTAGTTCCATGGCAGAAATCTCATCTCCGATATTAACATGAAATTTGGAAATGTAATGACAACTGAAATTGGAGCATATGATTTCCCTGACGTGTTTTACATA
Source organism: Salmo trutta (assembly GCF_901001165.1). Classification (NCBI taxonomy): domain Eukaryota; kingdom Metazoa; phylum Chordata; class Actinopteri; order Salmoniformes; family Salmonidae; genus Salmo; species Salmo trutta. The sequence continues at coordinate 37,406,742 of NC_042992.1, forward strand.
AACCCTCATATTGAAGTTATTGATGTGGTAATTCACATATGTTTCAATGAAAATAATCCGTCCTACTGAATTTGGATGGCGCAAGGATAGTACACTGAACAAAAATATAAACGCAACATGTAAAGTGTTGGTCCCATGTTTCATGAGCTGAAATAAAAGATCCCAAATGCACAAAATACGTATTTCTCGCGAATCTTGTGCACACATTTGTTTACATCCCGGTTAGTGAGCATTTCTCCTTTGCCAAGATAATCCATCCACCTGACAGGTGTGGCATATCAAGAAGTTGTTTAAACAGCGTGATCATTACACAGGTGCACCTTGTGCCGGGGACAATAAAAGGCCCTAAAATGTGCAGTTTTGTCACGCAACACAATGCCACAGATGTCTCAAGTTTTGAGGGAGCTTGCAATTGGAATGCTCACTGCAGGAATGTCCACCAAAACTGTTGCCAGAGAATTTCATGTTAATATCTCTACCACGCCTCCAACGGCATTTCAGAGAATTTGGCAGTAGGTCCAAACCGGCCTCACAACTGCAGACTACGTGTGACCACGCCAGCCCTGGACCTCCACAGTCTGCTTTTTCACCTGCGGGACAGCTTATGAAACTGTGGGTTTGCACAATCATAGAATTTCTGCACAAACTATCAGAAACCGTCTCTGGGAAGCTCATCTCAGTGCTTGTCATCCTCACCTGGGTCTTGGTCTGACTGCAGTCTGGCTTCGTAGCAGACTTCAGTGGGCAAATGCTCACCTTCAATTGCCACTGGCACACTAGAGAAGTATGCTCTTCACAAATTAATCCCAGTTTCAACTGTACCGGGCAGATTTTCTGATGTCAATGTTGAACAGAGTGCCCCTTGGTAGCGGTGGGATTATGGTCTGGGCAGGTATAAACTATGGACAATGACCACAATAGCATTTTAATCGATGGCAATTTGAACGCACAGAGATACCGTGATGAAAGGCCCATTGTCGTGCAATTAATCCGCTGCCAACACCTCATGTTTCAGCATGATCAGTGGCGACCAGTGATTCAGGGCAGGTTGTTTTGAGCCCCACATTTCTCGCCCAAAAAAGAAATGGCGGGGCAAACCAGCAGAAAATACAAAGCGTTGCGCCATGATTGGCTCAGTGTTCTGTCACTCATGGGGACACTAAATCCCTGCCAAGTCTAAGGGAAGACTTAAAAAAATTCTAGCCCCCTGGGTGCTGCCATAGAGGGACGTTAGAAGTGCCCATCCAAGAAGGCTCAAGGTCATTGGCCACAGATAAAATTACGTCAAATCACAGACAGCTGAAGTTGGAAGTTTACATAAACAAGTTAATGACTCCAACCTATGTGTATCAACCACTCCACAAATTTCTTGTTAACAAACTATAGTTTTGGCAAGTCGGTTAGGACATCTACTTTGTGCATAACACAAGTAATTTTTCAAACAATTGTTTACAGACAGATTATTTCACTGTATCACAATTCCAGTGGGTCAGAAGTTTACTGTGCCTTTAAACAGCTTGGAAAATTCCAGAAAATGTCATGGCTTTAGAAGCTTCTGATAGGCTAATTGACATCATTTGAGTCAATTGGAGGTGTACCTGTGGATGTATTTCAAGGCCTACCTTCAAACTTAGTGCCTCTTTGCTTGACATCATGGGAAAATCAAAAGAAATCAGCCAAGACCTCAGAAAAAAAAAGTCTGGTTCATCCTTCGGAGCAATTTCCAAACGCCTGAATGTACCACGTTCATCTGTACAAACAATAAGTATAAACACCATGGGACCACGCAGCTGTCATACCGCTCAGGAAGGAGACGCGTTCTGTCTCCTAGAGATTAACGTATTTTGGTGAGAAAAGTGGAAATCAATCCCAGAACAGCAGCAAAGGACCTCGTGAAGATGCTAGAGGAAACGGGTACAAAAGTATCTATATCCACAGTAAAACGAGTCCTATATCGACATAACCTGAAAGACCGCTCAGCAAGGAAGAAGCCACTGCTCCAAAACCACCATAAAGCCAGATTACGGTTTGCAACTGCACACCGGGACAAAGATCGTACTATTTGGAGAAATGTCCTCTGGTCTGATGAAACAAAAATAGAACTGTTTGGCCATAATGACCATTGTTATGTTTGGAGGAAAAAGGGGCATGCTTGCAAGCCGAAGAACACCATCCCATCCGTGACGCACGGGGGTGGCAGCATCATGTTGTGGGGGTGGTTTGCTGCAGGAGGGACTGGTGCACTTCACAAAATAGATGGCATCATGAGGAAGGAAAAGTACATGGATATATTGAAGCAACATCTCAGGACATCAGTCAGGAAGTTAAAGCTTTGTTGCAAATTGGTCTTCCAAATGGACAATGACCCCAAGCATACTTCCAAAGTTGTGACAAAATGGCTTAAGGTCAACAAAGTCAAAATATTGGAGTGGCCATCAAAGCCCTGACCTCAATCCCATAGAAATTTTGTGGGTAGAAAAAATGAGAGCAAGGAGGCCTACAAACCTGACTCAGTCACATCAGCTCTGTCAGGAGGAATGGGTCAATTCACCCAATTTATTGTGGGAAGGTTGTGGAAGACTACCTGAAACGTTTGACCCAAGTCAAACAATTTAAAAGCAATGCTACCAAATACTAATTGAGTGTATGTAAACTTCTGACCCACTGTGAATGTGATGAAAGAAATAAAAGCTGAAAAATTATTCTCTCTACTATTATTCTGACATTTCACATTCTTAAAAGTGGCTATCCTAACTGACCTAAAACAGGGAATTTTTACTAGGATTAAATGTCAGGAATTGTGAAAAACGGAGTTTAAATGTATTTGGCTAAGGTGTATGTAAACTTCCGACTTCAACTGTATGTACAGTAGCTTTGATTGGACTGATCATGTCAACATCATACTTTCAAAATCTTAGCTAGCAGTCATCATCAATCAAGTCGACAATTTACTGGCAAATCCTTTTTAATCCTTGTCATATGAAGAGAAATTATAGATGAAACATATCGGTGCTCATCGACCATTGGACATAAACATTACACAACAAGTTGGAAATCGCTAATTCAACAATAAGTGGTTTCGAAGGAATCAGTGGCTAACTGCAAGCATTGCAAAGCAATCACTAGCCCGCTATTCAGTGGAGTGGGTGTGTGGTCCAAGTCTGGGCTTATGGGTCTCTTTTCCAAGCTTAAAAGGATAAATATTCAACATTGGCCATGCAGTCAATGAAGCATGATTTGTCCCACGCTCAAAACAACTAACTCGGAACTGTGAAAACTTGACTTCAAGACAACTGGGAATTCCGGAAAAAAATTAGCTCCGACTGGGAAATACGTTTTGAACGGTCATCCAACTCGGAATTGTAAGTTGGGAACTCGGGCCTCTTTCTAGAGCTACGACCTGAAGAGCAATGACATTATCATGAGTCGACCTTGTTTATTTCCCGGTTCCCAGTTGTCTTGAAAGCACCATATATACAGAGAATGCCAGACTTTGATGACAAAATTTGCCCACGAAGGACCGCCGCGCCACCTTCCTGTTCAATTGAGCACAGCACAACAAGGTGAGTCCAAAAATGTCTTGTATGCTGCTGCATAAATTATATAATATGCCAGGGAGATATGTATACTGTAGCTAAGAAAGTAATACTAAGTGTCTGTTGTGTAGTAAGCTGTTAGTAGCCCATGTGCCTCACCCTAATAATTTGGTCTATTTACCCCTCTTAATTTCACCTACTGTTCTGACTTGGTGGTGCACTTGTAGCCTATAACCTGTTTTAAAGAAATCTAATCATTGAATATTGTAAGTTTTCATTGTATGCCCCCTTTATTTATTCTACGGTTTTGACTTGAACAGGGAGAACACTAAGAACGGCCCATGTTCTGAATTCTGTCGCTATACATTTCAAAAGTGCCAAACAAATAGTTATATTGACTACATCCGTCCTCGCTCGCTCATTGTCTTAATCGAAAATACGGATTGCCTCTTATCCGCTTGTCGTCCCCCTTATACCATAGTTCTCAATTGTCATTAGAAACCAGATTTGTTCAAGCAAGTCAGCCATATCAGCTATGTTTCTTTAAAAGGCAGTAAATGAGGCTGAATTAATGGTTTCACTGCCAGACAAGGCTCAACTGTTAGCCAGGTGTAGCAGTGGTAAGATGTTGGGACAGCTTTATGTAGGCCCTTACAGTTTGTGGACACCGTTTGTCACCATTATAGTGCAATGAATGTATTGTGTAGTGGCTTTGCTGGCATGCATTCCACTTTTTTGGGGGGGGTCCACCAAGATTTACATGCTAAAATCGCCACTGCACATGATAATGCACGGCCGATGTCGCAAGGATCTTTATACAATTCCTGGAAGCTGAAAATGTCCCAGGCATACTCACCAGACATGTCAAAAGGCCTTGCATTGTCCAAGCAGAGGCTTTTACACTGGGTTGTGGACGTCCTCACTCAGGCCTACAAGGGAGTAGGGCTCACTGTCCCAGAAGGTGTGATATGTCACTCGGCCAGAAGTGGTGCCTCATTCTGGACTGCACTGAGACACTTTTTCTCCATCCCTAGCAAACACAGCTGATTAATCAAACTACATTCTAAACTGAAGATCATGATTAGTTGATTATTGGAGTCAGGTGTTAGCTGGGGCAAAACTGTGACACCAATCAGGCCCCCCAGGACTGGAATTGCCACATGGTCATCACCCTGCACATTCTCAATATTTTACAAGGTCAACGTTGCATCCTGCCACACCATGGGCTCTGCCATTCTTCCAGTGGCATTTGTGCATTAACCAGAGGTTAGTAGCGCTATTCCTCGTGACCTTATTGGAATGAGTCATCCATACTTTCAACTGTACTGACGGTCTGAAGTAGAACGGAAGTTACGAATGTAACTATGGTTCTACAAATACCTAGAAGACCGTCTGTACTTTCCTATCACCCTGAATCCTTTGGGCGAGAAGATTCTCTGAGACATTGCGTGGACCAACATACGGTTTTATATAAACCGCGAGCACATCCTGCCAAGCTGTCACGTCACCGGTGTAACTTTGATATTAATTACTCGACCTGTGCGGAGCACAAGGGACATAATCCATACTTTCAACCGTACTGACCGTCTTCCAGGTATTCGTAGAATCATAGTTACATTCGAAACTTCCCGTCACACCAGATACTGACTTGTTTTCTGATCCACGCCCCTACTTTTCAAAATTGTTTTATGGTATCTGTGACCAACAGATTTATATATATATTACATTGAACCTTTATTTAACTAGGCAAGTCAGTTAAGAACAAATTCTTATTTACAATGACGGCCTACCTCAGCCGACGCAAGGCCAATTGTGCACCACCCTATGGGACTCCCAATCACGGCCAGATGTGATACAGCCTGGACTCGAACCACGGACTGTAGCCTCTTGCGCTGAGATGCAGTGGTTTAGACCGCTGTGCCACTCGGGAGTCCTAAATGTATATCTGTATTCCCAGTCATGTGAAAACCATAGATTAGGGCCTAGTGAATTTCTTTCAATTGACTGATTTCCTTATATGAACTGGAACTCAGTAAAATTGTTGCGTTTATATTTTTGTTCAATGTATTTAAAAAGTAATTTTGAATAAAGATATTGAAAAAAAATCTTTCATTTTCATCCATAGGCATGGGATGTATCCCCCCCCCCCCCCACCAAATTAGTGCACTAAACCTTTACTCCTGTATGAGTGGAGCAAAATATATATTCCCTTAGAAGCAGAACATAAACCAAGAAGACACACATAATACTGCAATGTCAACAACTTTACAAATATTTTACAAGCAATAACAATCCCTCATACCTGACAGTCTCATTTCTAGTTACATTTTTAATCTTTGTGCAATGCTTTCTATCTTACTTCACTATGTAACTTAGAGTACTTTCACTATAGTCCCACAGGCAATTCCCTTTTTCATACCATCTTAAGAAAACACCCATAACAGTATAACAAACAGTTGAGTTAAAAATAAACCATTCCCTTTGACAAAAACAGACATAGGCTTCTGATCAAACCTGAGATATCTAAATGCAACGAGAGGTACAGGTATGTCACATACATTATGTTCAAGACAGGTAAACAACACTCTTTACTCTTCTCCCTTTCCATCCATTCCTAAACCCTCTTTCCTTTCGAATAATTTCTTGTCTCCAGTATCTCTTCCACTTCACCTTTTTAGCACCATCACTGTAGGCAGTGTGTCATAACACTTCGGTTTGGAGACATATAAAATGGAACACTGAGACACATGGCTAACATTCTAAAAACGTAAGGCATGATTTCTATACTGCAGCGGTCTGCCGGGTAGCTTAGCAACAGCAACGACCACCATAAGGGCTTACTTTTATAGGTTAAAAAGACAAAGACATTTGTTACCAGCTAAAACCAACGGTAAAAGTCACTAGTAAAGAGATGAACTGGGCAGTGGGTCTGAAAATGAACAGGACGTCACTCAGTCAGGCACTGTTGTGTGGTACTTTCTTAGGTATGCGTAGGTAAAACACACATGGATACACATGTAACAGTATGTACATGTGGGTTTGAAGTGTAATGATGACGGTGTGTTTTGAATCATTCTCACAAACGTAAGAGCATAAGGAGTAGTTCACAATGTAGTGCAGACAGAGTTAAACTCATATTTCCACTGTGTAAATCAGACTGCAGCGGTAAAACTGTGTGTGTGTGTTTCACTGTAAAGATTGTATGAAATATGAGTGTTCTTGTAATGCTGTTTGGTGGAGTAGTCAGCGCTAAACGAGCCACTTCTCAATGCAGGTGTTGAACACCGTGTCGTTGGAGTGCCACTTGACGTGCTCTACTCCAGACATTGAGCACAGGAACAGGTCCCCACGAGCGTTTAGGGTCTTCAGGCCAAACACATCTCTCAAATATAGCTAGGAAAGGAGGAGACAAATGTAAGGAATCATTATAAAAAGATAACATATCTAGCATCAAGGTGGAATCTTGTCATAATTATGCAAAACCATGGTCTAAAATAATACTTACATCCTGGTCCTTTATCTCAACGACAGTCTCGTTGTCATTGTAAAATCCAAACTGACTAAAGAGTAAAAAAGAAAAAAAAAAGATGTGAACCAGTGAGTGGATGATATTGAATGAAGAGACATCTCTCTTGGAACACAATGCCTCATACATTAAAGTGGAGAGAGAATATTTTTCTTAGAGCCGATTTAAGATCAGAAATACCTTATCAAGCAGATAGAATGGAAACAATATACAGGGTATACCAAACATTAGGAACACCTAACACACAAGGGGTCGAAAGCGTTCCACAGGGATGCTGGACCATGTTGACTCCAATGCTTCCCACAGTTGTGTGAAGTTTGCTGGATGTCCTTTGGGTGGTGGGCCATTCTTGATACACACTGGAAACTGTTGAGCGTGAAAAACCCAGCAGCACCTACTACCATACCCCGTTCAAAGACACAAATCTTTTGTCTTGCCCATTCACCCTCTGAATGGCACACACACAATCCATGTCTCAAAGCTTAAAAAAAACCTTCTTTAACCCGTCTCTTCATCTACACTGATTGAAGTGGACTTAACAAGTGACATCAATAAGGGATCATAGCCTTCACCTGGTCAGCCCATGTCATGGAAAGAGCAGGTGTTTTGAATGTTTTGTATACTCTAGGAAAGAGGAAGGATGAACTAGTCACCTGGACTGCCAGGGTGTGATGACTCCATCGTCTGGACCCCCAATTAAGACCAGCTTCTTGATACGTAGGAAGTTCTTCTTCCACACTGAATGAGAAAGGATATGATACTCTAACTATATAATATAATTACTGACATGATAACAAGATGCACATAACAATACTGCACAACGACCAAAAGGTTCCTATGAAATGCAGAGTAATACAACCAATGACAATGTTGACTCAGCAGCAATAGAGTAGACTGACACTTCTCTGAAATCGTGGATGAATATAAAACCCAGAACAAAGTGGACCGACAAGAGTCGCATTAGCAGTGTTGCGGACCTGTCGAATTGGGATTTGGCCTCTCACTGTTCAATAAAGCCAGATAATCACTGCCGTTCACGTACATGTCCGTGTGATGGGGGTCTGCAAGAGAGAACAAACAGTTTAGTCAAACAACTTTTCACTACGACCAAAGATCCTCAATATATCCACAGTGATTCCTTGGGAGCCCTACGAGGCAAGGTTGAGTGAAAGTACATTTTGTCCTAAACACACTCACCTTTCCAGTAGTTGCAGATGGATATCCTCTGGCCCACTCCAGTGTAGCAGAAATGAAACAGGTTGGACTTCATGAACTGGGGGAAGAGGTACTTTAGGTAGTCTGTGTCTGAACAGAAACACAAGTTAGTTTAATTCAGGCCTCAGCACATATTCGCACAAAACTTCAATGTATCATGTTTCAAACAATCACGCTGGCTGTTGAGCACAAAGATCAAGTTGATGGTTTATAACGAACTCACACCTCCATACTGTCCAGCCTGAGGCGAGGACAAAGAGATGAAGGAGTGGACATTGTGATTAGGGAGAGTGGACAGGATCCCTCTGCAAATCAGTCCACCTGTAACAGAACAAGGGTGAATAGTGGTGTGGAGGCTGTGCTTTGGCAAAGTGGGTGGGGTTATATCCTGCCTGTTTGGCCCTGTCCGGGGGTATCATCGGATGGGGCCACAGTGCCTTCAGTATTTATGCTGCAGTAGTTTGTGTCAGGGGGCTAGGGTCAGTCTTATATCTGGAGTATTTCTCCTGTCTTATCCGGTGTCCTGTGTGAATTTAAGTATGCTCTCTCTAATTCTCTCGGAGGAGGACCTGAGCCCTAGGACCATGCCTCAGGACTACCTGGCCTGATGACTCCTTGCTGTCCCCAGTCCACCTGGCCGTGCTGCTGCTCCAGTTTCAACTGTTCTGCCTGCAAATATGGAACCCTGACCTGTTCACCGGACATGCTACCTGTCCCAGACCTGCTGTTTTCAACTATCTAGAGACAGCAGGAGTGGTAGAGATACTCTGAATGATCGGTTATGAAAAGCCAACTGACATTTACTCCTGAGGTGCTGACCTGTTGCACCCTCAACAACCACTGTGATTATTATTATTTGACCCTGCTGATCATCTATGAACATTTGAACATCTTGGCCCTGTTCTGTTATAATCTCCACCCGGCACAGCCAGAAGAGGACCGGCCACCCCTCATAGCCTGGTTCCTCTCTAGGTTTCTTCCTAGGTTCTGGCCTTTCTAGGGAGTTTTTCCTAGCCACCGTCCTTCTACACCTGCATTGCTTGCTGTTTGGGGGTTTAGGCTGGGTTTCTGTCCAGCACTTTGTGACATCAGCTTGATGTAAGAAGGGCTTTATAAATACATTTGATTGATTGAATATAAAGCTGTATTAAAAAAAGATTCCGCATAACAAAGTCGCACACACACACCTTGAGAGTAGCAGATGAAGTGGACCCCATCTGCAGCGTTTTGCATGATGGGATAGATGGCTTCCTTGAAGCCCTCCACTTGTTTCCATAGTGGCTGTAAGCTGGAGCTGCGGTCAAACAGGTCGATGACTGACACATTGGTTCCTGGGTGAGACTGTCAGAAGAAGAGGATGGGACAGATTAGAGCACTATAAGCATAGAATTAGAATACGAATCCTAATTTTAATAGGATCAATGACTATAACGAAGATAGGTTTATTTGGAATGCTATAAAGCTAGGATTGTCTGAGAAGGTGACAAATTAGTCAATACATGATGTAAAATGTCTCAACTGATATCAGCATTTCTTATGCTAAAACTTAAAATCAGCCAGTAGTTTTGAAAGTGGTGCTCACAAGCCAAAAGTGTTCCGTTTTTTGTGCACTAGGTTCCAGGTAGAACCCTTTTTGGTTCTAGGTAGAACCCTGTGTGGAAAGGGTTCTATATGGAATCCAAAATGGGTTCTTCAAACGGTTCTCATATGATATGTAATGTCCTGCAAGTTTTTTTAAAATCAAACCATAGGTAGGTAGACTTAAAGTGTGTAACTTTTTGGGCGACCTGACCAAATTCAGTTATAGATATGTAATTCTAATTGAAAGCAAGTCTATGTTCTATGTGCGCTGTTTCTATGCTTCCCGTTCTTTAGTTTAATTTGTCTTTTACTTTCAGTTTTGTACACCAGCTTTAAACAGCTGAAAATACAAATTTATGGAAAAGACAGTACCATCTAAACTGCTGTGGACAATGATTCTCTACACATGTTTGTTTTGTCACAAACTGAAATTAGGCAAACTATTAGAATTTTAGCAACCAGGAAATGCAGAGCGTTTTCTGCATATTACAGCTTGTCAACGCTGAATAAGACCATAATTGAAACTGTACAGCCTACGGACTTTGTTTGATGTCAGTCTTCATTGGAGACTACCTGTGCTGGAGGACATCTGCATGATGGTGCTGCTGGCAGGCTTAAATAATAAAATGTCCAATCAAGTTATTTTTGTTTGATGTCACAATTTACCATAAGGCAGGGTTCACCAACTGGCGGCCTGTAGGATGAATTTTCCCACGGGTGATTTTATTTGTCACTCCAACTTTTCTGAATTGAATGAATTGTTGGATATAAGACTAAAAACACCAGCAAATCAGCTCTTCATAATTTACATTTTGGAAATCTGTTCCAAGGTATTCCCACCCATAAGAGAGATATGTGATCGTATACAAATGTATACGAAATTAGAAATTATGTTTTTGTCAAATATTATATCCGTTTGGGCTTCTTGCAGTTCATTTGAAGTCTACATATTTTTAATTGGCCGTGTTCAAGTGCATCAAAATCATGATGTATCATAGGTAAATTGTGACCGATGGTGATCTACAAATAATATTGAGTAGTTATTTACTTTGGAAGATGATTTGTAGATTAGTCAGTCTCGCCTTTAAAGTCGGCAGCAATGTCAAACGCGCCCATTTTGTTCCGGCCCCCTGAACATATGCTCAAGGGGGGAAAAAAATAGGCCCGCGGCTGAATCTAGTTGATGAGGTGCCATAAGGTGTACAAAAAAAAAGACCAAACTTATTTGTAACTAGTACTTAAGTAGTTTCCTGACCAGATACTATTTTACTCTTACTTGAGTAGTTTCTTAAGATGGCTACTTACTTGACTACAGATTTTCAGTACCCACCTCTGCCTAGTGCTGGGGATAGTTAGGGACTGTCAATAAATTACACCATTTTTTTTAAATTGACATTTTCATGTTGCCCATCTTTTAGTTGTCTCATTAACTGCTTTGAATATTTGCATATGAATTTCTACAATTTAAAAAGTTGGTTTGAGGTTTAAGCCATTAACATTTTTAGCCTTTAAACATATTGTCCCAGGTACAGAGAAGTAGAGCATTGCAGTAGTCCAGCCTAGAAGTAACAAACGCATGGATTAATTTTTCTGCGTCATTTTTGGACAGAAAGTTTCTGATTTTTGCAATGTTACGTAGATGGAAAAAAGCTGTCCTTGAAACAGTCTTGATATGTTCTTCAAAAGAGAGATCAGGGTCCAGAGTAACGCCGAGGTCCTTCACAGTTTTATTTGAGACGACTGTACAACCATCCAGATTAATTGTCAGATTCAACAGAAGATCTTTGTTTCTTGGGACCTAGAACAAGCATCTCTGTTTTGTCCGAGTTTAAAAGTAGAAAGTTTGCAGCCATCCACTTCCTTATGTCTGAAACACAGGCTTCTAGCGAGGGAAATTTTGGGGCTTCACCATGTTTCATTGAAATGTACAGCTGTGTGTCGTCCGCATAGCAGTGAAATTTAACATTGTTTTTCGAATGACATCCCCAAGAGGTAAAATATATAGTGAAAACAATAGTGGTCCTAAAACGGAACCTTGAGGAACACCGAAATTTACAATTGATTTGTCAGAGGACAAACCATTCAGAGAGACAAACTGATATCTTTCCGACAGATAATATCTAAACCAGGCCAGAACTTGTCCATGTAGACCAATTTGGGTTTCCAATTTCTCCAAAAGAATGTGGTGATCGATGGTCATATATATATATATATATATATATATACATATACACATATACATACACACACACACTCGGCCTTGTCTTAGGACGCTAAGTTGGTGGTTGTAGACATCCCTCTAGTGGTGTGGGGGCTGTGCTTTGGCAAAGTGGGTGGGGTTATATCCTGCCTGTTTGGCCCTTTCCGGGGGTATCATCGGATGGGGCCACAGTGTCTTCTGATCCCTCCTGTCTCAGCCTCCAGTATTTATGCTGCAGTAGTTTATGTGTCGGGGGGCTAGGGTCAGTCTGTTACATCTGGAGTATTTCTCTTGTCTTATCCGGTGTCCTGTGTGAATTTATATATGCTCTCTCTAATTCTCTCTCTCTTTCTTTCTTTCTCTCTCTCGGAGGACCTGAGCCCTAGGACCATGCCTCAGGACTACCTGGCATGATGACTCCTTGCTGTCCCCAGTCCACCTGGCCATGCTGCTGCTCCAGTTTCAACTGTTCTGCCTGCGGCTATGGAACCCTGACCTGTTCACCGGACGTGCTTGTTGCACCCTCGACAACTACTATGATTATTATTATTTGACCATGCTGGTCATTTATGAACATTTTAACATCTTGACCATGTTCTGTTATAATATCCACCCGGCACAGCCAGAAGAGGACTGGCCACCCCTCATAGCCTGGTTCCTCTCTAGGTTTCTTCCTAGGTTTTTTGCCTTTCTAGGGAGTTTTTCCTAGCCACCATGCTTCTTTCACATGCATTGCTTGCTGTTTGGGGTTTTAGGCTGGGTTTCTGTACAGCACTTTGAGATTTCAGCTAATGTACGAAGGGCTATATAAATACATTTGATTTGATTTTTTTGATATATTGTGATATTTTCTGACAGTCCCTAACTAATCCCATAGGGATATCGAATGTTAAACCAAATTGACCTTGGGCATTATGATCGGGTCGCTTTCAGCTGCACTCCTAATTGATGATTACTTGGATGCTGCCAGCAGGATTCAAATAAACCCAACCCATGGAAAAATGCTATGTACCCTCCATTCCATTCCATTTTTTACTATAATCTTGAAAATCTGTTCTGGACGAGACTGACTTTATTACAAATTATCCTATCTACACTTTATAATACATTTTGACACTAGAATAAATCTTTGACTCATATCCATGCCACATAGGCCATTTTTAAAACGAGAAGTTGCTTTATAGAGGCAATCGCTCTTTAAAAATCCCCCCCCCAAAAGCAATTTTTTCATTTGTTTAGGCTGTAACAAAATGTGGAATAATTCAAGGGGTATGAATACATTCTGAAGGCACTGTATGTGATGTGCCTTCTGCAGGATGAGGTTGATTCAGGTGTCAATTATGGGGAGATGTTCTTTGTTGGGTTGAGTGACACTGTGCCACTAGGTTCTATTTTGTGGACTGAGAAATGAGTTGGTTCCCCTAAGTGATCTGTTGAAGTCAGAGTTTGTCTGAGTCTTTTGTTACTTTAGCGGACATGTTCTTTGCCACAGTAGAGGTGGTTGTGGTTCCTCAGCAGGGTGGTATAGAACAAGAAGGCCCGCACACTGTTAAAGCTCCCAATTCACCGCTTTACTGACAACGGTTGGATCAGAAATGGATCTTCGTCGGGCCAAACACACATTGTTCACATCCCAAAATATACACATTTCACCTCACATGACCATTTCGGACATGACGCAGCATGGGTGCAAAAAACATTTGTAAATCTCTAATAACAATAATAATAATAATGATGGGTACATGCAATGGTTCCAAAAAATTATAGATATTTACAAAATGACCAAGTGAGAAACCTGGAAGCAAAGACCAATCAAAGTAACATATTCAGGTAAGAAATGGTCTGATATCAAACTCTTGGTTCAGACCTCTAGGAGACATGGTGCACAAAATAGAGAATCCAATAAAATTCTCTTCTCAATAATAGATTATCAGTATCTCTGCCCCTCCTAGGAGTCTTAACATGTTCGATGCCAATGTATCTCAAAGAGCTACTGGCTAACCTTGAGGGTGTGTTGCTGTCAGGTGTTGATTTAGCTGATGTTTCTCAGCTATGAGAGGGAGGGGATACTTCCCAGTCATATTGTGAGCTTTGTGAGGATCCGCTGGAAGACGCTTTCTGGGTTTTGCGGGGCAACTTTTGGAAGGAAAAAAAAAATCAAACTGCGTGCAGAGCAATTAATGTTATGATTTAGTTTTTTTTTTTACTGGTTTCTGGTTTTGAAAATGGCTTTCTCAGAGTTTAGGGTTTCTGTAGTCAGATTGTGTAACTGCAGCTCTAGTGTTTATACTGTACTTATTGGTCTCTTTAGTTAAGGAAGTTTTATGGAAAATAAATATAAAGTATAAAAGTTAAGAAAATAGATATTGGCGACTGAATTTTTTTATTTTATTTTCTTGTTGGGGGAGGTCTTATGATATTGGGGGGCGGGGGGGTAGTGTTAGGACTCCAGGTTACACTACCGAATTCCATTCCCCCAGGGGGAAGTAGAAACCTTGTCCAGATGTTGAGCCTGGTTAATAAATCAAGTGCTGCCAATTAAGGTGATTGTGTACCAGCTTGCAAGCCGCTAGGCTGCGGGTTTTGTTTGGTGGCATGAGGCAGTCTGTTTGTTTTTGAGTCTTTAGTTTGGGCATTGTCTTTTTGTAGTATGTTTTTTTTGTACATATGTATTGTCACCATTTCAACATCTGATTGACCAAGAGGTCAAGACGAAGCACGCTAGCAGATACCCATAGACTCTTATTTCGCTAACACTAGTTAGCATTGGCATGAAAAACTACCGCTAACTTAATACTGGACACAGACATTGAAAAATGGTATCCACAAATTCATCTGACTCTGGGGAAGTAGATAAAGGGCCTCATTGCCAAAATCCCAAAGTATTCCTTTAAGGTAAACATTCATTCAGGTTACAGACCAATTACCTAGGCCTAAGACCCCTAGACTTAGCGAGTGCAACAATATTAGCTGGCTAGTTATGGGTTTAATAAAAGCACCCGGGACTGAATTAAAACAAATTGGTTTTGGTGTGTGGTTTGATGTGGGAGTCATGTGTGTTCATAAGTGGGAAGAGCTAGACAAAATATTTTGCCAATTAGCTTCAGCCAGCTGGTGTGTGACCGGGGCTAGTTAGGGACCGGCAATAAATTACACAATATTTTCATATTGCACACCTTCAAGATTCTCATTAAATGCTTTCAATATTTGTAAATTCATTTCTACAATTTATAGTTGGTTTGATTGAAATATGGAGCTATTGGAATGGTAACATGCTGTCCCATGTACATTGTGACCAACTAGCCCCATAGGGATATGCAATCTGGTTTCCGCTCAGGTTATGGATGCGTCACTGCAACCTTAAAGGTCCTCAATGATGTCACCATTGCCCTTGATTCTAAGAAATGTTGTGCTGCTATTTTTATTGACTTGGCCAACGCTTTTGATACGGTAGACCATTCCATTCGTGTGGGCCGGCTAAGGAGTATTGGTGTCTCGGAGGGGTCTTTAGCCTGGTTTGCTAACTACCTCTCTCAAAGAGTGCAGTGTATAAAGTCAGAAAATCTGCTGTCTCAGCCACTGCCTGTCACCAAGGGAGTACCCCAAGGCGCAATCCTAGGCCCCACGCTCTTCTCAATTTACATCAACAAAATAGCTCAGGCAGTAGGAAGCTCTCTCATCCATTTATATGCAGATGATAGTCTTATACTCAGCTGGCCCCTCCCCGAATTTTGTGTTAAATGCTCTACAACAAAGCTTTCTTTGTGTCCAACAAGCTTTCTCTACCTGTAACTTTGTTCTGAACACCTCCAAAACAAAGGTAATGTAGTTTGGTAAGAAGAATGCCCCTCTCCCCACAGGTGTGATTACAAGTACTTGGGAGTATGGCTAGACGGTACACTGTCCTTCTCTCAGCACATATCAAAGCTGCAGGCTAAAGTTAAATATAGACTTGGTTTCCTCTATCGTAATCGCTCCTCTTTCACCCCAGCTGCCAAACTAACCCTGATTCAGATGACCATCCTACCCATGCTAGATTACGGAGACGTAATTTATAGATCGGCAGGTAAGGATGCTCTCAAGCGGCTAGATGTTCTTTACCATTCGGCCATCAGATTTGCCACCAATGCTCCTTATAGGACACATCAGTGCACTCTATACTCCTCTGTAAACTGGTCATCTCTGTATACCCTTCGCAAGACCCACTGGTTGTTGCTTATTTATAAAACCCTCTTAGGCCTTACTCTCCCCCTATCTGAGATATCTACTGCTGCCCTCATCCTCCACATACAACACCCGTTCTGCCAGTCACAATCTATTAAAGGTCCCCAAAGCACACACACATCCCAGGGTCGCTTGTCTTTTCAGTTCGCTGCAGCTAGCGACTGGAACGAGCTGCAACAAACACTCAAACTGGACAGTTTTATCTCAATCTCGTCATTCAAACACTCAAATCATGGACACTCTTACTGACAGTTGTGGCTGCTTTGCATGATGTATTGTTGTCTCTACCTCCTTGCCCTTTGTGCTGTTGTCTGTGCCCAATAATGTTTGTACCATGTTTTGTGCTGCTACCATGTTGTCTTGTCATGCGTGTTGTCGTCTTAGGTCTCTCTTTATGTAGTGTTTTCTCTCTTGCCGTGATGTGTGTTTTGTCCTAATATAAAAAAAATATATTTTAATCTTTAATCCCAGCCCCAGCAGGAGGCATTTTGCAATTTGTCAGGCCATCATTGTAAATAAGGATGTGTTCTTAACTGACTTGCCTAGCCAAATAAAGGTTAAATAAAAAACTAATAAACAATTATTACCTGCTGCATTCAAACAGCACTAGACTAAACTTACATTTCGTCATTCTTGTGGTATTGAGAGAAACATGGTAATGCTTTCACTGATTGCACATAAAGATAGTTCCTACAGGATAGTACTTGCTTTATCCAGCTAATCTGGTCCTTTCTGTTATCCTGTGAACCCCGTTTATTGTTGCTCACGGCTATGTTCCTTATGATTGTTTTCTTGTGCATACACCCAGGCAAAGGGTAACAAAGGCAACATTATGTCAAGAATCTGGCAACAATCAACAGCCTATTTCAGTAGTATTCATGAAGAGCTCAGCTGATATGACCGGCGACAAACGTTGATTTCATTAGAACATCGCCTTCATAGAGGAACAATGTGACACTTATGTAACAGTCCTAGCGAGATTGGAAACATTGAAGCGACCGAAATTACTATAAAAAAAACATGCTTTCGTGCTATTCAAGCAGACCACAGCCATGTTTGATGAGTAAACTTAAGCACGGGCCCAGGTTACAGCAGCACAATGGAAACCCTAATACAAACAAGTTATAGTTTAAGATACTGATATGGGTCTTAGACATGTTACAGTCTACATAATCCAGCCTGCCATATCTGTTCCGTTGTTACATAGCCTAACAGGGGTTAACACCCGTATCCAATCTTTCTTGACTTATATTTGTAGCCTGTGTTGGTATATGTTCATGCACTCACCTGATTGATGAAGCGAAGGAACTCCACAAATACCCCGGAGCTGTCGAACAAACCATGGACTATGACCACTGGTTTGTACCCGATGACTGTAGCAACAAAGCAGGCACCAAACAGTGTCCACAACAGCCTTGTCACCCCGCTCTTCCTCCGACTAGAGACGGCAGAGGGCCCTTTCATAGTTATTCTAACAAAACATTAAATCGCGTTAAAAAACAACGAATACTAAAATATCGTACACTATACACAATCTGCCCAACACCGTATACGGGTTAAAATCTTCTTGCTTGGTTTAGGGGAATTCCTGTTTCTTTAGACAATTTTGCTAATAAATAGGTCCTACATACAATTGCCATCTCATGTGCTACTCTTTACTCTCGTTCCCTTTCATAAATCGTGTTTAAAATGAAATGAACACC
The DNA here is from genome assembly GCF_901001165.1 of Salmo trutta. Lineage (NCBI taxonomy): Eukaryota > Metazoa > Chordata > Actinopteri > Salmoniformes > Salmonidae > Salmo > Salmo trutta. The sequence goes on from NC_042992.1 coordinate 37,424,727, forward strand.
CTTGCGAAATTTCTGCATGTACCCTCTGCATATAACAGGTGTTTAGACACAACGCCACTTAATATTTGCTTGGGGGTTTGTTTGTTCCGGTTCTTGATCAAAACCCGACACCGCGAATTAAGTCATTTCCGGTTTCGATAGCTTCTCAAAGGAGCCGCTTGCCCCAACCGTGGCCCCAACTATCCTAGACAGAAAAATGCCGCATGCACCTTTTCCCAAAATAACACAGTTAGGACGGCAACATATAGTACATTTATTGTAAACAAGTTTGTAGCTCACTGACAGTACATACTCAAATGATAATTCAAGTCAAGATCTGCTAATTTGTTCCCGAATGTAGCCTGGTCATCATACCAAAATACAAATATTGAATGTGTCGCTCAGTTACTATTTTGCTCACCCACAAAATAACATCTTCACACAGTATTTACATTTAAAATGGGCTTTACTGTAGTGGGGTAATAATTATCATTTACAGTACAAGTCAAAAGTTTGGACAGATCTACTTATTCAAGGGGTTTTCTTTATTTTTACTATTTCCTGGTCGAATTGCTGCAAAGAAACCACCAGTGGTGGAAATAGTACCCAATTTTCATACTTGAGTAAAAGTATAGATACCTTAAAAGAAAAGGACTCAAGTAAAAGTAAAAGTCACCCAGTAAAATACTACTTGAGTAAAAGTCTAAAAGTATTTGGTTTTAAATGTACTTAAGATTCAAAAGTAAAAGTATAAATCATTTAAAATGTCTTATATTAAGCAAACCAGACGACACAATTTTCTTGTTTTTTTAATTTACGGATAGTCAGGGTCACAGTTCAACACTCAGACATAATTTACAAACGAAGCATTTGTGTTTAGTGAGTCTGCCAGATCAGAGGCAGTAGGGATGACCAGGGATGTTCTCTTGATAAGTTCGTGAATTAGACAATTGTCCTGTCCTGCTAAGCATTCCAAATGTAATGAGTACTTTTGGGTGTCAGGGAAAATGTAAGGAGTAAAAAATACATTATTTTCTTTAGGAATGTAGTGGAGTAAAAGTAGTCAAAAACATAAATAGTGAAGTACAGATACCCCAAAAAACGACTTAAGTAGCACTTAAAAGTATTTTTACTTAAGTACTTTACACCAGTGGAAACCACTACAAAAGGACTCCAATAAGAAAAGACTTGCTTGGGCCAAGAAACACGAGCAATGGACAGTAGACCGGTGGAAATCTGTCCTTTGGTCTGATGAGTCCAAATTTGATATTTTTGGTTCCAACTGCCGTGTCTTTGTGAGACGCAGAGCAGGTGAACGGATGATCTCCGCATGTGTGGTTCTTGCCGTGAAGCATGGAGGAGAGGTGATATTGTGGGGGTGCTTTGCTGCTGACACTGTTGGGGATTTATTTACAATTCAAGGCACACTTAACCAGCATGGCTACCACAGCATTCTGCAGCAATATGCCATCCCATCTGGTTTGTGCTTAGTGGGACTATCATTTTTTTAAAAACAGGACAATGACCCAACACACCTCCAGGCTGTGTAAGGGCTATTTGCCCAAGAAGGAGAGTGAGGGAGTGTTGATTCAGATGACTTGGCCTCCACAATCACCTGACCTCAACCCAATTGAGATGGTTTGGGATGAGTTGGACCGCAAAGTGAAGGAAAAGCACCCAACAAGTGCTCAGCATATGTGGGAACTCCTTCAAGACTGTTGGAAAAGCATTCCTCCTGGTTGAGAGAATGCCAAGCGTGTGGAAAGCTGTCATTAAGGCAAAGGGAGGCTACTTTGAAGAATCTAAAATCTATTTTGATTTGTTGAACACTGTTTTGGTTACATGATTCCATACGTGTTATTTAGTTGTCTTAGTTTAGTTGTCATAGTTGTCTTCACTATTATTCTACAATGTAGAAAATAGTAAAAATAAAGAAAAAACCCTTGAATGAGTCCAAACTTTTGACTGGTACTGTATGTATATTATATTTAACCCACATGCGACTCGTAGTACGACTAAGCAAAATAGCCCACTAAATGAACTCCAGAAGATAAATAGCAACATGCAAGAACACTATAGAGTTACAGTAATAGGCAATCAAGAAATATCTGAGAAAGGAATTCTAAATACAAGTGTATTTAATTACTTTGTAAAATGAATGAATTCACATACAAGGCATAAAGCTTAAGTTACAAGGCAATACTGGCATTAACAAAGCATATATACTGAACAAAAATATAAATGGAACGCGCAACAAGGATTTTACTGAGTTACAGTTCACATAAGGAAATCAGTCAATTGGATTCATTCATTAGGCCCTAATGACTGGGCAGGGGTGCAGCCATGGGTGGGCCTGGGAGGGCATAGCCAGGCCCACCCACTGGGGAACCAAGACCTGCCAATCAGGAGTTTTTCACCACAAAAGGGCTTTATTACAGACAGAAATACTTTAGTTTCATCAGCAGTCCGGGTGGCTGGTCTTAGACGATCCTGCAAGTGAAGAAGCCAGATGTGGAGGTCCTGGGCTGGTGAGGTTACGCGTGGTTAGCGGTTGTGAGGCCAGTTGGACTTACTGACAAATTCTTTAAAACAACATTTGAGGTGGCTTATGGTAGAGAAATTAACATTAAATTCTCTGGCAACAGCTCTTGTGAACAGTCCTGCAGTCAGCATGCCAATTGCACACTCCCTCAAAACTTGAGACATCTGTGGCATTGTGTTGTGTGACAAAACTGCACACATTAGTGGCCTTTTATTGTCCCCAGTACAAGGTGTACCTGTGTAATGATCATGCTGCTTAATCAGCTTCTTGATATGCCACACCTGTCAGGTGGAGTGATTATCTTGGCAAAGGAGAAATGCTCACAAATAGGGATGTAATTAAATTTGTGGCCAAAATTTCAGCGAAATAAGCTTTTTGTGCATATGGAACATTTCTGGGATCTTTCATTTCAGCTCATAGGACCAACACTTTACATGTTGCGTTTATATTTTTGCTCAGTATAGATAGCATCAGTTATCCTCAGCGAAGAAGTTTGATATAATAATACTATAGTATCCATGTTTGGTATTAATCACACATTCAATAGTCAGTCCTCTGAATACTCAAACAGAGATGTACATTTTCTCCCCTCAGAGGGGGTATGGCTGACTAGTCCTTGGTTATTGTCCTTTCCTTGTTAGTGGACAATTTGCCATGCACGTCCAGGTGAGAGAGCACATAAATTAGTGCCAAGCCTACATGAGTTTACTAACAAAACTGGACAAGCTGGGGCATGAAGAGCAGAGCTCTACTGAACAAAATAGCAGAATTACATTCATTTCAAAGTGAATAAAAGGAACTGCATAACAAAAGCACAGGAAGAAACACAGAACTGATGTGCATCCAGGGGAGCTCAACAGTACTCAGAGTTCCAGCGTTATGCAGATATAGGCATGGTTTGTTAACATTTGGTCTTTTTCAGGAATCTGCCCACAAATTGAAAAAGTAATAGACAGATTAGACAGTTGACAGAGTTTCTCATTGGACTGCCAAAGCATTGCAGCAAACAAGATGCCAAATTGCATACAAACACAGATGGTATTTGGTAACATACAGTGAAATCTATTTCGTCGCCGGTTAATAAAGCATTACAAACCTCCAGCCAGACAAACCTAGCTTATTAAATAGTCTGCTACGGCCTTTAAAAGGAGGGACACAAAACAGATCTAACAATAGTTTTCAATTGCCCTTAAGTACAAACAGTAACATAAACCTAGCAGCAATGCTAGCACATACAACAAAGACCAAATATTCCTTTTATCAAAGCATTAGCACCTCACTCATGTTTTTCATTTAAGTCCTGGATTATATTCATTAGGGCACACAACAGAAAACGTTTTGAAGAAACATGAGCGTTTCTTATTGGACAAGAGCTGGTTTTGTCAGTTTTCTTATATTTCTTGCCTAATGAATATAGACTCCTGTTGTGTCAGATAGCACAGCACTATACAGTAGGCTGCAGTAGCTCCTGGAGCTGGCAGAGGGTGCTGTGCAGTGTGGCAGCCAGTGTCTCAGCCTGGGTTTCCTCACAGCAGTTGAAGGCTGTTACGGAGAAGTGGACATGGTCCGGCTGGGGGTTGTAGCACACAGCGTATCCGTCGGGAACGAGAGGTCCGAAACACATCACACTGTCTGTGTTTGCAGGCACCTAGTGTAAGAGGTTTAATGTAGTTGAGAAGTTGGGGAGAAGAGAAGGAAGACAGGGTATAAAGTTACTTTCACATATGTCGCAAAATAAAAGCATTTTTTACAGATCAAACGATTTACTTTAAAATTGGTTGGCACAACAGTTCCCTAAATGTGTGTCTTGCAAACATTTCTGAACATGGTACCCACAAGACGATAGGTGTTGTTAACAAATTAAAAAAAAAATGTAATTGGCAAACATTAGGTAAAAGCCTTTAAAAAAAACATACATACATACATACATACATACATACATACATACATACATACATACATACATACATACATACATACATACATACTTGCAGATCTGCAACTTGTTTAGCAACTTTATAACTCAGCCCTACACCAGAACTGTGGACACTATTCTGGTAAAAGGGCTCAATCACAAAGCTTTACAATGTAGTGAGCTTTACACTACTCCAGCCGACGCTTGGCATTTCTCATGGTGAACTTGGGCATGTGTGTAGCTGCTCGGAAACGGAAATACATTTCATGAAGCTCGGTAGTGAGTGTTGCAACTGAGGACCAACTATTTGTACTTGCTGTGCTCTTCAGCACTCGGCAGTCCCGTTCTGTGAGCTTGTGTGGTCTACCACTTCGCGGCTGAGCCGTTGTTGCTCCTAGATGTTTCCACTTCAAAATAACAGCACTTGCAGTTGACCGGGCCAGCTCTAGCGGGGCAGAAATTTGACGAACTGACTTGTTGGAAAAGTGGCATCCTATGATGGTGCCACGTTGAACGTCACTGAGCTCTTCAACAGTAAGGGCATTCTACTGCCAACATTTGTCTATGGAGATTGCATGGCTGGCTGTGTGCTCGATTTTATACACCTGTTCAGCAACAGGTGTGGCTGAAATAGCCAAATCCACTAATTTCGAATGGGTGTTCACATACTTGTGTGTGTATAGTACCAGTCAAGGGGTTTTCATTATTTTTACTACTTTCTACATTGTAGAATAATAGTGAAGACATCACAACATCACAATGCTTGCTCTTTCTTCATAGACGATGACGTCATGCCCTCGATACCATATGTGAATTGCTTGCCCCCCATCTATCTTCTGAGCTCGTGCTACTAGGTGATCTAAACTGGGACATGCTTAACACCCCGGCCATCATACAATCTAAGCTTGATGCCCTCAATCTCACACAAATTATCAATGAACCTACCAGGTACAACCCCAAATCCGTAAACACGGGCACCCTCATAGATGTCATCCGAACTAACTCGCCCTCCAAATACACCTCTGCTGTTTTCAATCAAGATCTCAGCGATCACTGCCTCATTGCCTGCATCCGTAATGAGTCTGCGACCAAACGACCACCCCTCATCACTGTCAAACGCTCCCTAAAACACTTCAGCGAGCAGGCCTTTCTAATAGACCTGGCCAGGGTATCCTGGAATGACATTGACCTCATTCCGTCAGTAGATGATGCCTGGCTATTGTTTAAAAGTGCCTTCCTCACCATCTTAAATAAGCATGCCCCATTCCAAAAAAGTTGAACTAGGAATAGATAGTCCTTGGTAGTCCTTGGCTCACTCCAGACCTGTCTGCCCTTGACCAGCACAAAAACATCCTGTGGCGTTCTGCATTAGCATCGAATAGCCCCCGTGATATGCAACTTTTCAGGGAAGTTAGGAACAAATATACACAGGCAGTTAGGAAAGCTAAGGCTAGCTTTTTCAAACAGAAATTTGCATCCTGTAGTACTAACTCAAAAAAGTTCTGGGACACTATAGTCCATGGAGAATAAGAGCACCTCCTCCCAGCTGCCCACTGCTCTGAGGCTAGGAAACACTGTTACCACCAATAAACCCACTATAATTGAGAATTTCAATAAGCATTTTCTCTTCGGCTGGCCATGCTTTCCACCTGGCTACCCCTACCCCGGTCAACTGCCCAGCATCCTCCACAGCAACCCACCAAAGCCCCCACCATTTCTCCTTTACCCAAATCCAGATAGCTGATGTTCTGAAAGAGCTGCAAAATCTGGACCCCTACAAATCAGCCGGGCTAGACAATCTGGACCCTCTCTTTTTAAAATGATCTACCGAAATTGTTGCAACCCCTATTACTAGTCTGTTCAACCTCTTTCGTATCGTCTGACATTCCCAAAGATTGGAAAACTGCCGCGGTCATCCCCCTCTTCAAAGGGGGTGACACTCTAGACCCAAACTGCTACAGACCTATATCTATCCTACCCTGTCTTTCTAAAGTCTTTGAAAGCCAAGTTAACAAACAGATTACCGACCATTTCGAATCCCACCGTACCTTCTCCACTATGCAATCTGGTTTCAGAGCTGGTCATGGGTGCACCTCAGCCACGCTCAAGGTCCTAAACGACATAACCACCATCGATAAGAAACAATACTGTGCAGCCGTATTCATCAACCTGGCCAAGGCTTTCGACTCTGTCAATCACCACATTCTTATTGGCAGACTCGGTTTCTGAAATGATTGCCTCGCCTGGTTTACCAACTACTTCGCTGATAGAGTTCAGTGTGTCAAATCAGAGGGCCTGTTGTCCGGACCTCTGGCAGTCTCTATGGGTGTGCCACAGGGTTCAATTCTCGGGCCGACTCTCTTCTCTGTATACATCAATGATGTTGCTCTTGCTGCTGGTGATTCTCTGATCCACCTCTACGCAGACGACACCATTCTGTATACTTCTGGCCCCTCTTTGGACACCGTTAACTACCTCCAGACGAGCTTCAATGCCATACAACTCTCCTTCCGTGGCCTCCAACTGCTCTTAAATGCAAGTAAAACTAAATGCATACTATTCAATCGATCACTGCCCACACCTGCTCGCCCATGCAGCATCACTACTCTGGACAGCTCTGACTTAGAATACGTGGACAACTACAAATACCTGGGTGTCTGGTTAGACTGTAAACTCTCCTTCCAGACTCACATTAAGCATCTCCAATCCAAAATTAAACCTGGAACCGGCTTCCTATATCGCAACAAAGCATCCTTCACTCATGCTGCCAAACATACCATCCTACTGATCCTCGACTTCAGTGATGTCATCAATAAAATAGCCTCAAACACTCTACTCAACAAATTGGATGCAGTCTATCACAGTGCCATCCGTTTTGTCACCAAAGCCCCATACACTACCCACCATTGCGACCTGTACGCTCTCGTTGGTTGGTCCTCGCTTCATACTCGTCGCCAAACCCACTGGCTACATGTTATCTACAAGTCTCTGCTAGGTAAAGCCCTGCCTTATCTCAGCTCACTGGTCACCATAGCAGCACCCACTCGTAGCACGCGCTCCAGCAGGTATATCTCACTGGTCACCCCCAAAGCCAATTCCCCCTTTGGTCGTCTTTCCTTCCAGTTCTATGCTGCCAATGACTGGAACAAACTGCAAAAATCTGAAGCTGGAGACTCATATCTCCCTCACTAGCTTTAAGCACCAGCTGTTAGAGCAGCTCACAGATCACTGCACCTGTACATAGCCCATCTGTACATAGCCCATCTGTACATAGCCCATCTGTAAACAGCCCATCTGTTAACAGCCCATCTATCGACCTACCCCATACAGCATTTATTTATCTTGCTCCTTTGCACCCCAGTATCCCCACTTGCAAATTCATCTTCTGCACATCTACCATTCCAGTGTTTAATTGCTATATTGTAATTACTTCGCCACCATGGCCTATTTATTGCCTTAACTCCCTTATCTTACCTCATTTGCACTCTCTGTATATAGACTTTTTGTTTTACTGTATTATTGACTATGTTTTGTTTATTCCATGTGTAACTGTGTTGTTGTATGTGTCAAATTGCTATGCTTTATCTTGGCCAGGTCGCAGTTGCAAATGAGAACTTGTTCTCAACTACCCTACCTGGTTAAATAAAGGTGAAATAAATAAAAAATGTAAATGAGCTGGCCAATCAGCAGTCTACTTGCGTTAATATTTTTAATTGAGATATACACCCACACCATTCTGGGGGAACGGGCATGGGTCTCCGGGAGGGAGGGGTTGGCTCCTTCGCTATGGAGGCCGGTAGCCTAGTGGTTAGAGCGTTGGGCCAGTAATCAAAAGGTTTCTGGATCTAATCCCTGAGCTGACAAGGTAAAAATCTGTCGTTCTGCCCCTGAGCAAGGCAGTTAATCCACTGTTCCCCCGGCACCAAAGACGTGGATGTTGATTAAGGCAGCACGCCGCACCTTTCTGATTCAGAGGGGTTGGGTTAAATGCGGAAGACACATTTCAGTTGTACAACTGACTAGGTATCCCCCTTTCCCAATGATTGCTTATGTCAGTATGAAAGAAGTCCTATTTGAGAATTTGTTACACCACCTTTCCTCCCCCCACCTGAAGAATGAAATTGTTATGTCATATCATTAATATGTGAAAACCAATGAAAATATTTAACTTAAAAGCCAATTCTCACTCAACCCAATTAAGAATGAATATGCATAGCACATTCATGAATAGCCAAGCCCATTCATTCAAATTAATTTATTACATGAATGACTTGAATACAATGACAAATCCCTGATGTAAACAGGATTATCTGGCTAGATCGATGGCACTGTGTTGACTTTGATAAGCTACAAGTGCGCACAAAAATACCATACTACATGTAAATAGAGAGGGACACAGACCCAATATAATATTGCATTATCCAACACTCACCTTTAGATTACATAATTATATCCTGTCATTGGAATGAATGTTGCAATCTTGTCAACTTCTACTGGAGTTGTATTTTACCTGTCCTGTTCTCAGTTTCCAGTGGGTGGCCAGCCCATAAGCAGTGTCCATGAACAGTCTGGGCACGCTCAGTCCCTCCTCGATGGCCTGAAGCTTCAAGCCCAGCAGGTGGCGGTCGATGGATTGTCCTTTGAGCGCCTAATTTAGAAAGGTCAGAAGTTATTAGATGACAGAAAAGTGAAACTAATTACTAAGACGATGGCAGCAGAAGCATGGGGTGTAGTCACCTGATCAGTTAGAGTGACGTAGGTCTCTATGGCCTCTCTGAGTAATTCCAGCTTTGCCTCTCTCTGCAAAACACAAATAGAGCGTCAAGACGCATCAACAATGTCAATTAATAGAAATCCCCTGTAAAGGTGCCATGTATTGTTGGCTTTGTTAATAACTGCAAGTAGTTGTTTTTCTCAGCCACCCACGAAACAAGAGATTGCGTTGTGCCTTCGCCTTATCAAACACCCATTAAAGCTAGAATCCGTAATAATTTGTAAATCACCGTGTCCATTTGGGATAATACAACAGACTTACTGCAAACAATTATTATTATTTTTTTTTATCACCTGCGGTCGCGAAATGGGCTTTTGAGATCATTGTCAGTGCACATTTGTTGACAATCCTTGCTAGTTTGTAAGTTATTTACCCAGTTATAGCTAATTTATGGTCAGCAAACAGGGTTCGTACGGTCATGAAAATCCTGGAAAAGCCATGGTTTGTCACCTGCGTATGCCAGTGCGAGTGGGCCGGAGGAGAGACATAGCAACATAATAATGATAAACAGGCTAACTAGATAACCAATTCAAAAATATTGTGTTGCCTGGATAGTTGTCAGTAATTACCTATTCAGCTGTTAGCATGTATTAATGTCATTGTCATGTCCTAAAAAATGTTTCACGGGCACGCGATTGACAAACGGGTGCGTTACCAATGCTACATACTCATGTTGTAAAACCATCTCTCAAGCGCTCAATATTGGGACTTCAGAAATAAACCTGACACGGTTGAAAAGCTGTGATTCCCCTGTAATCAACATTGTTCAAAATATTCTTCAAATTAGCCAAAAAGACAAATAACTCACATGCTGTCAATTAGATCTCTGGAATATTTTAGCCTTACAAGATTATAGATAATCATGTCTTAGTTACCTTGCTTTGAAGTAGCCTACCTTTGTCATTTGATCCCTAATTCATTGAATGAGGGAATTCTTTTATAAAGAAAGTATTTGGTTGTAATATTTTATATAGGCTACCAAGGGTGGCCAACCATCCTCCAGGAGAGCCTTAGAGGGTTAGTTTTGTATTTTGAGACAGGCTTGAATATGCAAAGAAGCCAACAGGCAGAGGGTAGCCTACACTTTGGTCTGATTCTCTATGGTAATAAGAATTAATTTTAATTTAGTAAAGTGCTTCTCACCGTGATAGAGGGGTCATCAAAGGTAAGCACAAACTTGAGCATTTGATTGGTGGGAGAGCGGATGTAGTCTGTGCGCCCCCCTCGAAACATCCTCTGGGAGGCAATGTCACAGGAGGCACAAACCTCATTGTGAACTCTGATGGAGAAAAGGTGAAAAGGGAGAGCAGGGGTGCGTTCAGTTTGCTTTAACATTTGCTGTGTTGCGTGACGTTTTGAACTGAATTACACGTTTCCCTAAAATAGTGTGCACCGTTCATCAATAACCTTTAAAGTATGCTTGCTCCCGCTTGCTCCCGTATGCTTGCTCCTTATCAACATGGGTGTGACCATCTGAAATAGCAAAACTCATGCAGCACACCATATGTATGGTAACTGCCCTCTGGGACACCATAATCAATGTTTTTTTCCAACTGGTCATTCAGTACAGTACCGGTTCAGTTGAATTCAACATTGCAAACAGTTCTGTTGTACTGAACACAACCCAAGTATTGAATTTGGACACAGTGATAGTTGTTAATGAGAACTAATTTACAAAATTGAAAATGCAGATATTCCAGTCAGATTTTTGGCTGCCAAGAACATTTTTTGTCTCATTTATTAACCACGAGAATATAATGCTTCTTGTGTGAAAATGTACTAGCATGTCTATGAAAATCAGTACCACAGTTTGAAAACATGAACTGCACACATAATTTCCTTATTATTGCATATGGTATCCTAGTTTGAGGCTGAATGCCCTTTGTAAGTGATTCCTATGAGCTCACTTGTAGTAGGCCAGCTGCAGTGCCACCTGGATGAAGGAGTTGGGACTCAGGTTGTGCCGTTTGGGCAACTCCTTCCCAAACCTCTGGAAGTTGAAGCAGCGGATATCCAGGTCGTTGATCAGTCTGGGGGGTATGACAAATTCATACTCCATTAATAAAGCATCAGAGTAGGAGAGCTGATCTAGGATCAGTTTTTGCTGTGTAGATTACAATGAATGGAACTGATCAGCTCTCTTGCTCAGACAATTTATGAATACAGGCCCAGGTTAGTTGTTGAATTCAAATTATAAAGATGACTCTTCACTTATTTGGGACAGAAATGTATCTATCGACAGTTGTCAGTTTAGCCACAGGATGGCAGCACATGTGCTGAACCCAGGAAAAAACAGCCAGCTCAGATCACAAACAATTACTTAAAATAGAATGAGTAGGTCAGGAGGCACCAAAGCCTTCTTACACTGCTGACCGTGTTTTGTCATGGTTAGATCAACACTTAGGGCAGCTAATCGTGTTTACACTCCTCCATTTGCTTTGGTCCATGTCACTTTCATTTCAGCCGAGTCGTGTTGAAGTTCATAGCAAAGCAAACATTGACTACAGAGGCCGGGTGCTTCTTATCATTGTCATTGTAGTACTGTATCACCAACTACACTTATGCACTCACAGCGTTAGTACTGTAGTCGGAGGTGTTGAACCAGTCAGTATGCGCACCATATTAAAACCCTTAAGAGTCTTGACACACCTGTGCGTCAATCTAATGAACATAAAAAAATCCCCATCAAAATCTGTCAGTTTAAGCTATTGATAGTACTGGATTGACACACAGCCCATACAACAAAAAAAACCTCTCGCCCTTCAACATCTACGGTGGAAAGTGGCAGAGCTACAGAGCTGTTTGTCAGAACAGAAGACATCCCGAAAATCAGTCTTTACAAAAACAGTTTGGTCTACTAACTGATATGTAAAATAAAAGCAATGCTTTTTACCCATTTTATTCCCAATTTCATGATAGCCACTTGGTAGTTAGTCTTGTTCCATTGCTGCAACTCCCGTACGGACTTGGGAGAAGCGAAGGTCGAGATTCATGCATCTTCCGAAACACGACCCCGCCAAGCCGCACTGCTTCTTGACACACTGCTCGCTTAACCCGGAAGCCAGCTGCACCAATGTGTCGGAGAAAACAGCTTATAACTGGTGACCAAAGTCAGAGTGCATGCGCCCGGCCTGCCACAAGGAGTCGCTAGAGGCCAAAGGGACAAGGACAAACGCTCCCATACCCCGGACGACGCTGGGCCAATTGTGCGCCACCTCATGAGTCTCCTGGTCGTGGCCGGCTGCGACACAGCCTGGGATCGAACCTGGGTCTGTAATGACAATTTAGACCTCTGCACCACTTGGGGACCTCATGTGTTCTCTTTTTGACTCAAATATTTGCAATCAAATGCCAGAATCTCCTTAACTCTGCTTCCACCGGACATGCTACTGATTTCAAAACTCGGTCCTCCAGAAAGTGTAGAGCATTAGCAAAACTCTGCAGTTCTTCGTGATATCTTTCAAAAAAGCAGCATTAGAAAGGATTACCTACACATACTGAGCAGCTCATGTTATAGACAGAAGCGTGCTACATGGCAGACCAATCCAAACTCATCTCTCTGCATGTCCAGCCCATCAGTTATCTCAGCCAATCATTGCTAGCGGGAAGGTTCCTGACTTTTTCCCGTGGCTACACCAACTAGGCTTGTAATTTCCCAATTGTATTTGTATTTACAGATGGCATACAAGTTTGTTATTAAAAATGCATTTAGATAAATAATAATTTACGTTCAAATGCCTCTCCTGTGTAGTGACGTACGACAAATGCCTAGTATCCTGAAACGAGTCACATATTTAGATCAAATAAAAACTATGATATACAATAACACAGGAGTAATGAAACAATGCATGATAAATGCATAGGGAATGCAAACTCACATATCAAGGTTTTGCTTGGCATGCTCGATATCTCTCTTAATCTCACGGTCAATGTTGAAGTAAAGCTTCTTGGGCATCTGAAGGGGAATCAAAGGGGTTTTCTTTGGGTCCGGTTTCTTACTGCGGAGAGAAGAACGAGGGTAAATGTTAATTGGCATTGTGTGTTTTTTATCAACTGACTGTTTTTCTTCCGATAAACCTCAACTACAAGTATTTTGAAATCATGGGAAACTGAGATGAATACCGTATACATACAGTATGTAATTGAGCAAGTAATGCAGCAAAAGTAGATAAGACCCTCCCCTGTCTCATCTCACCAGTATTGTAGAATGTGATCCAGAAGAGTAGCTATTGGTGGACCTTCAGCCGTGGCCTGCTCATACAGAAGCCCCCATGAGCCATCCTCACCCACCACAAACTACAAGAGGAGGAGGAATAGTGAAAGGTAACTAATTAGTTTACCAACAATTGTTGCTCAGTCCATGATCATTTTTGTTTATTGATTCCTTTTATTTCAGTGTTATACAGCATTTGGTGCCCAGCCCATATGGACTTACTTTTCATCAAGTATGTGATCTATGATTGGTTGGGTCATTTGGATAATTCTACTGCTCCAGTTACCTGCAGTGTTTTGTCAAACCAACGATTGCCGCTGTTCGAGTGTGTCCCGCCCCCATGCAGGATTTGAGCTGCCATGCGACTGGAGTACCTGTCAGTCAAAGTAACACAGAACTTCATGACTAATTAAATCTAATAACCCAAAAAGCATCAGTAATCAATGAAGTCCCTGGTGTGTAAAACATAACTGAGAAAAAAGTATTCATACTGTACAGCAACTTGCATTCAATTTGAAAAAATAGTAACATACACAATGAGAGAAAAAATATTGTGGCTCATACTTATCATCTGAGACCCTCATGACTGGAGAGTCCAGACACAAGGTGAAAAGTCCCTTCTCAATCGCTCGCACTGACTCCTTGTTCAATTTATCTGGGTAAGGATGAGAAAGGTTAAGAGGTAAAGCACTCCTTACTGAAGATAACAATACACTATGACTTCAGAGACCTAGAAACCAAAGTTCCCTCTAATAGTTTCAGCACTGAGCAAATTTCAGGTCTGCTGAGCGTGAAGGTGAACGTAGTGAAAATTCTGTGCAACTTCCAGCGCGTGTTTACTGTGAACACTGAGGCTGTACTCACTTTAAGTTACAGTTTTAACAGTGGCCAAGTAGACTACTGTTGCCATTTGATCATAATGTAGGCCTACCATCAAAAACAATGGAGAAAATGCATCCCATAACATTTTAACATGGAAATAACTGTTCTATCATTCAGTCTACAGTAGCAGCCAATGTGTTGTGCTCAATGTAGGCTTACATTCCATGAGACTTTTGAAAAAACATGCAGGGTTTGACATTAACCTGTTTATCCACTTGTCCTTCAGACAAGGTGACTGAAAATTGTTGCGTTAATTGATGCAAGAAACCACTTTACAAAATACTATTTATTATTATTCCCATATCATTATTACAAAGAATCAGACCAATTATGCTGCCTATTGGCTACTTCGCTTATTCAAGCCTGTCTCAAAACACACACTGCCCCTTAAAGACAAAAAAAAGCTATTTACCTGACTTTCTTTTCAAAGATGTCTAGAAATGTACACGTTTTGTGTTCTTGTAGGAAGCAATCACTCCCCCATTGGTGACTACAAATGATTTATAACTGAGCTAATAACTCACTAACTAGCAAAAGATATGAACAAAATGTGCACATGTTGCTATATGCAGCTCTTGTTTTGATCACAAACCCAGCTGTAAACAGTCCAGTTCAAAGTAAATGGCACAGATCCACACAGGCCTACTGCAGCTCTGATCAGTTACGCCCACCGGTGTCTGTAGATTAATAAGGACTGAGTAGTGCGCAATATAATCCTACTCCGAAGCGTTCTGCATCCAGCAAAATATCTTGCATAGTTAGTTTTGTTTCAGTAAGTTGCATTGAAAGGGACTAATATTGCATTGATTTGATCACAATTGCCACAGTAAAGGGAAACGATGATAGTGTTAACAGAGAAAACTCTAGAAAGTTGAGTGAAGTTTAATCTCGTGCGTCTCTCCGTGGGCTGATATTTCATCTGTGCTCTGCGCGGCAGTCACTGGGAGCTGCGTGGCAGTCTCAGGGTTACTGTGCGTCCGTGCGGACATTACTAACAACATGTATTTGAAAACAGTGTGGTCCTCTGCATCACACACCCTGGACGTCCCATACTCTGGGTATGTTTATGGGTATGTATAGTATAATGCTGTGCCTATCATGTCTACCTTTGAGCAGGCGGCTGTAGGCCTGGCCCCAGGTCTGGCGGTGCTCGCTGGTCAGGATGCCCATAGGCTCCTTGTCCGTCTTCCAGGACTCAGCCCTGATTCGCAGAAGCTGGGCGTGGATCTGGCTCTCTGTCATCCGAGAGCCATCACTGTTGTATACGTCCATCTGAAAGAACTGGGTGGGACAGAATAGAGGATTGAACTGTGATATGGAAAAGCTAATCCATGCTTTTGTCACTTCAAGGTTAGATTACTGCAATGCCCTACTTTCAAGCTGCCCGGATATGGCACTAGGCCTAAATAAACTTCAGTTAGTGCAGAATACAGCTACTAGAATATTGACTAGAACCAAATAATTCCATCACATTATTCCTCTGGCTTGTGAGGTGGGGAGATCTTCATGGACTATACTCTGCCTTTGTTTTCAGGGTAGTAAGTGAGTGGTCTGTTGATATTCCTTAAGTGGTGTGGGGGCTGTGCTTTGGCAAAGTGGGTGGGGTGATATCTTGCCAGGTTAGCCCCGTCCGGGGGTAAATTCGTACAGGGCCTCCCGACCCCGCCCAGCTTTGATTCAAAGTAGCCTAGACAAAATCTGACCATAGAAACATGGAGGCAATTATTTTAGACTTCCACATGCCATTTAAACCAGTTGCCCATTTGTCATGTTCTATTGATTTTCAAATCAACTTTCTTTCATTGTCCAGTGGCCAAAGGCACAATAGTCATATTAGCAAACCATGCTAGTTGTTGCATCTTTAGATCTCCCTTTCTAAATGTCTAATGAATATTTTCATCTATGTGACATGAAACCTGCTTGCATACGCTGTGCACTTTTGACAGTGTTTTCCGGCTAATTGCATTATGAAACAAACATTTGCGCATAGCTACACTTACGTGAATAATAGTTGATCAACATTCAAATGTCCAACGCCACATTTTCCTAACGAAAACCCTGTCTTAGGCATACCCTCACTAACTCCCCTCCCGTAGGACCTGAGCCCTAGGACCGTGCCTCAGGACTACCTAGCTTGACGATTCATAGCTGTCCCTGTCCCAATTTTTATATATTTTTAGTTTGGACTTAGGCGGCACTAAAAAACCCTTAGGGCTTTTTCTATGCAGAAAAAGCTCTGCCCTCTATTGCCACCATGAATATTATTTGACCCTGCTGGTCATCTATGAACGTTTCAATGTCTTGAATTACTTTTAAACGTTAACGTACTCTTAAATGCACTCTTAAATCTACACCCAGCACAGCCAGAAGAGGACAGGCCACCCACAGCTCTGAGCCCGGTTCCTCTTTAGGTTTCTTCCTAGGTTCCTGCCTTCTAGAGAGTTTTTCCTAGCCATTTTGCTTGTGAGTCTGCATTGTTTGCTCTAAGGGATTTGAGGCTGGGTATCTGTAAAGCACTTTGACAACTGCTGTTGTAAAAAGGGCTTTATAAAATACATTTGTTTGGGTATCATTAATGTTGGGTATCATTGCCATGTTTATTAGTCTGTAATATGGGATTAATTGGAGCTGTCCCCTTCGCTCTGTGTAGCAGCTCTCATCTTGAAGAAAAAAAAATCATTAAATCCTCTTCTGACCCCAGCCATATAGTCAGTGATGCATACTGTGGGTCAAGCTCACCTGGTAGTTCCTCACCACTGTGATGTGGCGGGCACGGCTATGATGGGTGATAGTGTCGTGTTTGCGGCCTGGGATCCGACAGGATGAGAAGAGGAGGGGAAAGAGCTCCATACAGAGTGGCTGGCCCCGCATGTACTCCACTGGCAGACGGCCACTGAGATACAGAGAGATACAGAGAGAGAGAGATACAGAAAGAGAGAGATATACAGATACAGAGAGATATACAGAGAGAGAGATACAAATACAGAGAGGGAGAGATGCACAGAGAGAGATGCAGAGAGAGAGATGCAGAGAGAGAGATGCAGAGAGAGAGATGCAGAGAGAGAGATGCAGAGAGAGAGATGCAGAGAGAGAGATGCAGAGAGAGAGATGCAGAGAGAGAGCATACAGATACAGTTACTGACAGTATGCCGTAATAAATTTAGACTGGGTATATAAACCAAAGCATACAGGCCAACACAGAGGTTAAAACCCTAAAATAGCTGTGAGAGAGTGTCTGCAACCTAGGATACAAATATTGATATGGTTCACCATTTGGTGAAACATGACTTGAAAAAACTGGTCAGGAATATGTAGCTAATATTAAGGCTTCAGGTCTAAGACGGCGTATATGTACAGTACAATCATGAAATGGCACTTACTTGTCTACTACATTTTTGAAATCGAGTGCAGCAGCAATCAGCTTGGACGCAAACCTGGGTGGACACAAAAGATGTTAGAGAATGGTCCAGCCAGAGTGTTTGTTCAATGCAAATCAAACTTCACCTTGCAACATACTACTTTGTGCATTGCCATAAAATGGGGTGGAACTGTTCAAAGTTCCTCATATTTCCTACAACTATAGATAGGATTTAGATGTAGGATATAGATGTATGAAATAACATTCGGAAAGTATTCAGATCCCTTGACTTTTTCCACATTTTGTTACGTTACAGCCTTATTCTAAAATGGATTCAATAGTTTATTTTCCCTTTATCAATCTACACACAATACCCCTTAGTGACAATACAAAAACAGGTTTTTAGACATTTTTGCAAATTTATATTTACATATTTACTCAGTACTTTGTTGAAGCACCTTTGGCAGAAATTACAGCCTCGAGTCTTCTTGGGTATGACGCTACAAGCATGGCACACCTGTATTTGGGGAGGATCTCCCATTCTTCTCTGCAGATCCTTTCAAGCTCAGTCAGGTTGGATGGGGAGCGTTGCTGCACAGCTATTTTCAGGTTTCTCCAGAGATGTTCGATCAGGTTCAAGTCCGGGCTCTGGCTAGGCCACTCAAGGACATTCAGAGGCTTGTCCCGAAGCCACTCCTGCGTTGTCTTGGCTGTGTGTTTAGGGTCGTTGTCCTGTTGGAAGGTGAACCTTTGCTCCAGTCTGAGGTCCTGAGCTCTCTGGAGCAGGTTTTCATCAAGGATCTCGCTGTACTTTGCTCCGTTCATCTTTCCCTCGATCCTGCCAAGTCTCCAAGTCCCTGCCGCTGAAAAACATCCCCACAGCATGATGCTGCCACCACCATGCTTCACCGTATGGATGGTGCCAGGTTTCCTCCAGACGTGACGCTTGGCATTCAGGCCAAAGAGTTCCATCTTGGTTTCATCAGACAAGAGAATCCTGTTTCATGGTCAGAGTCCTTTAGGTGCCTTTTGGCAAACTCCAAGCTGGCTGTCATGTGCCTTTTACTGAGGAGTGGCTTACGTCTAGCCACTCTAGCATAAAGGCCTGATTGGTGGAGTGCTGCAGAGATGGATGTCCTTCTGGAAGGTTCTCCCATCTCCACAGATGAACTCTGGAGCTCTGTCAGAGTGACCATCGGGTTCTTGGTCACCTCCTTGATCAAGGCCCTTCTCCCCTGATTGCTCAGTTTGGCTGGGTGGCCAGCTCCAGGAAGACTCTTGGTGGTTCCAAACTTCTTCCATTTAAGAATGATGGAGGCCACTGTGTTCTTGGGGACCTTCAATGCTGCAGAAATGTTTTGGTGCCCTTCTCCAGATCTGTGCCTCGACACAATCCTGTCTTGGAGCTCTACGGACAGTTCCTTCAACATCATTTTGCTCTGACATGCACGGTCAACTCTGGGACCTTATATAGACAGGTGTGCGCCTTTCCAATCAATTGAATTTACCACAGGTGGACTCCAATCAACAGGGTGCACCTGAGCTCAATTTTGAGTCTCATAGCAAAGGGTCTGAAAACTTATGTAAATACAATCAGTTTTTTTTTTAAAACCATCTGTCAATAGTTGGACCGACTAAGTTGTTCTCACTCTGTAATCCACAGGTACAAATGCTGAGTGAGTGTACACCATCATCCAACCAGATTATGTCAACACTGGTGACTGTGTACATTCAGCAAACCAGCCTGCTCCTCTCTAGTATCTCACAGGCACATAGTGCATACAGCTATGCCAGTATTTTGCTGGCTGGCACTCACACAAGCTGGCCCCTCCAGTCTGAGAAGTCCCGCTTGGGCAGGGAGATGGCCGGGTTAGAATGCACGGGCAGGGGCTGTCTGCTCTCCAGGTACGCCCACTGCACCCACCAGTCGGATATCTACAGTAGAGGACAGGGGAAAGGACAACAGCAAAACAACTATCAATCATGCAGTACATTCCAGAAAGGAGGGCAGCTGTGGAAAGACACTGAGCCATCAGAGTGAAACTCAAATTAGCACTATAAAGTGTCATCTAAAATCCAGCAACCCACTAATATTTTCTTATCTCAGTCTATTTACATTGGTTACAAATTGTGCATAATTTCCCACATTGTTCGCATACCCAATTGTTTGAGTGTTTAGCTCGTCTCTCCAGTCCCTCTTGAAGTTGCGGACCAAGTCCCCCCTCCCCGCAAAACTTTTGGATATTCTTGCGGGTGTGGACCAGCTCTTCTTCAGGTATCAGGGGCTCCAGGGCTCGTAGGTACCCCTGCAGAGTCTGGGCCAGCGGGGGCACCGGCTGGGCAGGCACCGAGAAGCATCTCTCCTGGCTGGATCCAGACACAACCTACATGTATGTCCAGATAAACAATGTTGAGTCTAGTCAGTATGAGTAATAAGATGAATTGATATTTGAACAAAAATTAAGTTTGAGCATATGTTATTTGGGTCACCCAGGGCTATTTTGGTGTCACCCACCTAGGGAGCGTAGGATCTGAAATACTCCATTTGATTCGTATTCACGGTCAATGTGTATGTTACCATACGTTGTCAACATTGCCACGCGGTGCATTCTGGGTACACTCCTACAAGGAGTCAATTGGGCGCTAGCTCAAAAACCCAACATTAGCATGAATTACGTGAACAAGAAGCACATCACAAACCTTTTCCGAGATGTGAGATAATAAACTTGTTCTCTGTAATATCATATATCTTAGGCAGGTTTCTCGACCAATGCTGCATTCACAACATCTCATAATTTGGTAAATACAAGCACATGACTGGGAAATATCCACTTGAACGCCCCTCCAACTGTAATTACTAGAGGGAAACTTGTCCATCATCCCCGTGCTCCAAAGTATATGAAGCCTTTTGTTTATATACTCAAAGCTCCATTAGTAGCTTGTTTAACTACTATGGTAGTCTGTCAGGTACTCAGCAGGAAGGTCTGATTTCACTATTAAAACAAGGCCTCGATGGCAAAAAACTGGAGGCCTCTTAACCTTTAATGTTGTTATGCAAAAATACTAGCAAAATGCATAGCACTCAGAATTAAAAAAGGTTTTTACCAGGTATTGTTCATCCTGATCAGACAGGCTTTTAACATGGACGATACATTTTAGATAATATACGACAACTACTAGAAATACTAGAATATGAAACATCTAAGAAGCCAAGCCTGGATAAAGTAAGATTGGATTTCATATATAAATGCCTGGATTTTTTCCATTTCGGTTAGTCTCTTATTCAATGGGTAAAATTAATGTATAGAAACCCCAGGTGTGAATAGTAAATACTTCAAAGAGTTTTGAACTGTTAAGAGGCGATAAACAAAAGGCCATCAAAATGCTAGCTATTAAAATCAGATCAAATAACAGAGGATTAGAATCCAAGGTTTAAAAACAAAGGTGTCCATGTATGCCGATGACTCAAGCTTTATATTAAGTCTGCAAGCTAGATCCCTTCAACGTCTCAAGAAAGATCTAGATAACTTTTCTGGCCTCGCTGGACAAAAACCTAATTACGATAAGCGTACCATATTATGCATCGGATCTTTAAAAAAAACTAATTTTACATTACCCTGCAGTTTACCTATAAAATGGGCTGACGGTGAAGTAGAAATACTTGGTATTCATAACTCATACAGTTGAAGTCAAAAGTTTACATACACTTAGGTTGGAGTCATTAAAACTCATTTTTCAACCACTCCACAAATTTCTTGTTAACAAACTATAGTTTTGGCAAGTCGGTTAGGACATCTACTTTGTGAATGACAAGTAATTTTTCCGACAACTGTTTACAGACAGATTATTTCACTGTATCACAATTCCAGTGGGTCAGAAGTTTACATACACTAAGTTGACTGTGCCTTTAAACAGCTTGGAACATTCCAGAAAATTATGTCATGGCTTTAGAAGCATCTGATAGGCTAATTGACATCATTTGAGGATATTGGAAATTTACCTGTGGATGTATTTCAAGGCCTACCTTCAAACTCAGTGCCTCTTTGCTTGACATCATGGGAAAAACAAAAGAAATCAGCCAAGACCTCAGAAAAAAAAGTGTAGACCTCCACAAGTCTGGTTCATCCTTGGGAGCAATTTCCAAACGCCTGAAGGTACCACGTTCATCTGTACAAACATTAGTATAAACACCATGGGACTACGCAGCTGGCATACCGCTCAGGAAGGATGCGCGTTCTGTCTCCTAGAGATGAATGTACTTTTGTGCGAATAGTGCAAATCAATCCCAGAACAACAGCAAAGAACCTTGTAAAGATGCTGGAGAAAACAGGTACAAAGTATCTATATCCACAGTTAAACGAGTCCTATGTCGACATTACCTGAAAGGCCGCTCAGCAAGGAAGAAGCCACAGCTCCAAAACTGTCATAAAAAAGCCAGACCGGTTTGCAACTGCACATGGGGACAAAGATCGTACTTTTTGGAAAAATGTCCTCTGGTCTGATGAGACAAAAATAGAACTGTTTGGCCATAATGACCATCATTATGTTTGGAGGAAAAAGGGAGAGGCTTGCAAGCCGAAGAACACCATCCCAACCGTGAAGCACAGGGGTGGAAGCATCATGTTGTGGGGGTGCTTTGCTGCAGGAGGGACTGGTGCACTTCACAAAATAGATGGCATCATGAGGCAGGAAAATTGTGTGAATATATTGAAGCAACATCTCAAGACATCAGTCAGGAAGTTAAAGCTTGGTCGCAAATGGGTCTTCCAAATGGACAATGACCCCAAGCATACTTCCAAAGTCGAGGCAAAATGGCTTAAGGACAACAAAGTCAAGGTATTGGAGTGGCCATCACAAAGCCCTGACCTCAATCCTATAGAAAATGTGTGAGCAGAACTGAAAAAGCGTGTGCGAGCAAGGCTGCCTACAAACCTGACTCAGTTTCACTAGCTCTGTCAGGCAGAACGGGCCAAAATTCACCCAATTTATTGTGGGAAGCTTGTGGAAGGCTACCTGAAACATTTGACCCAAGTTAAACAATTTAGAGGCAATGCTACCAAATACTCATTGAGTGTATGTAAACTTCTGACCCACTGGGAATGTGATGAAAGAACTAAAAGTTGAAATAAATCATTCTCTCTACTATTATTCTGACATTTCACATTCTTAAAATAAAAGTGGTGATCCTAACTGACCTAAGACAGGGACGTTTTACTAGGATTAAATGTCAGGAATTGTGAGAGAAAAAAAAGTTTAAATGTATTTGGCTAAGGTGTATGTTAACTTCCAACTTCAACTGTACATACACAAAATGAGCTCTCCACGATGAATTTCAATAGAAAACTAGTAAAAATAGACAAAATCCTATAACCATGGAGAGATAAATACCTGTCTATTTATGGGAAATTACACTGATTAACTCCTTAGTCATATCTCAGTTTACCCACTTATGGCGCTAGCTACTCCTGACGATTCGTTTTTTCAAATCGTATGAGCAAAAAATATTTCACTTTATCGGGGATGCTAAACCAGACAAGATAAAGCGTGCCTATCTATATAATAAATATGAACTGGGTAGGTTGAGATTATTAAATATAAAAGCACTAAACCCCTCTCTAAAAGCTTCACTTATACACAAGCTTTACTTGAACTCAAAATGGTTCTCAAGTAGATTACTAAGAAAAGCTCATCCATTGTTTAAAAATGGCCTTTTTGCCGATTGCCATGTCTCATTTTCGATTAATTGAAAATTATACTTTTTTTCAAAGTATCTCTCTTTTTTTTTTTAAACAAGCATTGCAGAGCTGGTTTCAATTTCATCCCCCAGAAAAGATAAACCATAATATTTGTTCTAACTCAAATGTGTTGGTTGATAAATTACCTGTACTTATGGAAAATGTTTGAAAAGGGTATTTTGCTTTTAAATGATATTGTAAATTGGAATGGTAGAGTTGTGTCTTTCATGGAGCTATCGGAATTGTATGGGAAGGTCTGCTCAATCTAAGATTACAACCAATGGATTACAGCATTACCCCCAAAAATGGAGGCAGCAGGTGGCAGCGGGAGGAGGTAGGGAACTGGTTTGTCTGCCCAATATAAAAGATCAAAACTGTCTGAGGAACAAAAATAGGATAGTATACCAGTTTCATTTGAGGACCAGGATGTTGACAGCTGTGCCATACAGATTACAACATAGCTGGGAAGATATTTATGATGTACCGATTCCATGGCACAGGCTGTATGAGTAAAACGCTGCAAGATTTAAGACTTCGTGCTTTTCAGCTAAAATCATTGTACAGAATTCTTGCCACCAACAAAATGTTGATATTTGGGGCATACAAATCATTCCTATGGTCTAATCTACAATGTTTGTTTGGTTATGGTAATGTCTTAATATTATTATTTCAGTCTTATCGTTCTCATTTTCTTAACTCTTTCTTGAACTGCATTGTTGGTTAAGGGCTTGTAAGAAAGCATTTCACGGTTAGGTCTACACCTGTTGTATGCAGCACATGTGACAAAAAGTTTGATTTGAAATACCAGTTGGAAGCATTCACATGCTTTGAACTAGTTGAGAAACTAAAAGTACCGCTATCATGCTCGTAAACAAATTGTTGCATTTAACTGCAGAAAAGTAATTTCCTTAGTAGATGACGTCTGGTCAGCATATGGGAGAAGCGCGTTCATTTAGATTTTCCGTAGAAGTATGTGGTAAATGCCACCTTCCCACTTGGTTATGAACACAGCATAAATACATTTTTCTGGGAAGGAAAACTCACTCATTTTGTAATTAATTATAGGTCGTTTTCTATAGACATCTGGACAGTTTAAAGTATTTCTGGTAGGATGCAGGAAAATAAGGGCGTTAGAGTGATGTGCCAATCAAAACATGACCAGCCAGAACATACCTAAATAGGAAGTTTGTAAGTACGTATGGGGGAGGTTCCCCATACCAAAACAACAGTATTACAATTTAAAAGGGTTTATCTATTCCGAAAGCTTACGACTCACCCTAGACAGCCAAACTCTGCATGTTCTCGCAGTTATTTTTCTCAAAATCATCTCAACTCGCAAGCCACTCCTTTACCGGATCAAAGGCGCGAACGTTCTTGAACAAGTGACCGAGAAAGTGTTCTGGGAAAAATAGCTAGTTTACACTTTTCCTAAGTAGATAACCTGCTAAAATGTAGCCAGCTAGCTATCTAACTTGCTAACGACAAATGCCAGGTGAGTTTTCTTCGAGTCCTTGCATTAATTTTGGGGTGTCAAAGACTTTGTTATTGTCCAACTGGTAAAAAGTTATCGATCCAGGTTTGGAAACTTCGACGGGCTTTGACATGGCAGAAAATGGCAAACGCCAGTCGTCACGGTCCCTACAGAGCAGTGGTGAGCAATCTTGGGACTTTTGCAAAGAGTTCAGGTTAATTTCTGTAGCTAAATCGACACGTGTCCAATGTTTCCGTAAACCAAACCCAAAGATCTCCTACAGAACAATGAGAGATATTTCAGCGGATGTATAAATGTGAAGCATCCGCTTGGCGTTTCCACTCAACACCAAATATGGTAGTAAGAAGATGGATTTAGGCCGACATTCTGCAAATGTTGTAATCGATGAGACATTTGATTTCAATACAGTTCTGTTCCCAAAACTAACATATGCTATGAAAACAGTGGACTACGATTTGTAGACTTCACCCTTTGCAAAAGTTTTTTTAAATCGCGTTGTTGCACAATGGTGAATTAAGTTATTGCACACGCGCACTTCAGGGTAGGCGTTCCCTAACGCACATATGCAGATGTGTGCTAGAACACGGCAATAGGATCTCGCTAGCTCGTGCTTTGCTCTGCCCACCTCCTTGCTTGTTTTGCCCGCTATGACTCATGTGTTCCCATTGGAAACAACAGGCTGTGGTCTATCTTGCTTTACTTACAAAATCTTTGAAGCTCCTCACACGTCTTACTGCTTCTTCTGTGGATTTTATATGGCGGTTGGCAACCAACTTTAAGGTGCATTACCGCTTCCAACTGGACTGTAGTGTGGCTCAGAGAAGGTTCTTCTTATTCGGTGGTGTTATAGGGATAACTACACCCAACTGGATGGCGTGACGTTTTGATAACCGTGTAAATCTCTTTAGGACAAGGTGACTTTTATCAATATATTTGCCTGTATTTACCCCCAAAAATGAAATGCAAACTGCTAATATGGCTATCATAAAGAACTACAAATACCACAATGAACTACAAATGCACGACTCCAACACCACCATTAAGTTTTACCGATGACACATCAGTGGTAGTCCTGATCACCAACAATGACAAGACAGCATATAGGGACAAGGTCAAAGACCTGGCCGTGTGGTGCCAAGACAACAACCTCTCCCTCAACGTGATCAAGACTAAGGAGATGATTGTGGACTACAGGAAAAGGAGACCGAGCACTCCCCCATTCTCATCGACAGGGCTGTAGTGGAGCAGGTTGAGAGCTTCAAGTTCCTTGGTGTCCACATCACCAACAATCTAACATGGTCCAAGCACACCAAGACAGTTGTGAAGAGGGCACAACAAAACCTATTCCCCCTCAGGAGACTGAAAAGATTTGTCATGGGTCACCACTGGGGCCAAGCTTCCTGCCTCCAGGACCTCTATACCAGGCGGTGTCAGAGGAAGGCCCTAAAAATTGTCAGACTCCAGCCACCCTAGTCATAGACTGTTCTCTCTGCTACCGCATGGCTAGAGGCTTCTAAACAGCTTCTACCCCCAAGCCATAACGCCATAACGACAGTTTCCTCCTCTCATTTGTTGACTTCTGTAACCATAAAAGCCTTGGTTTCATGCATGTTAACATTAGAAGCCTCCTCCCTAAGTTTGTTTTATTCACTGCTTTAGCGCACTCTGCCAACCCGGATGTCCTAGCCGTGTCTGAATCCTGGCTTAGGAAGACCACCAAAAACCCAGAAATTTCCATCCCTAACTAGAACATTTTCTGACAAGATAGAACTGCCAAAGGGGGCGGAGTTAGCCTGCAGATTCTGTCTTACTATCCAGGTCTGTACCCAAACAATTCGAGCTTCTACTTTTAAAAATCCACCTTTCCAGAAACAAGTCTCTTACTGTTGTCGCTTGCTATAGACCACTCTCTGCCTCCAGCTGTGCCCTGGACACCATATGTGAATTGATTGCCCCCCATCTATCTTCAGAGCTCGTGCTGCTAGGTGATCTAAACTGGGACATGCTTAACACCCCGGCCATCCTACAATCTAAGCTTGATGCCCTCAATCTCAAACAAATTATCAATGAACCTACCAGGTACAACACCAAATCCGTAAACACGTGACCCTCATAGATATCATCCTAACCAACTTGCCCTCCAAATACACCTCTGCTGTCTTCAACCAAGATCTCAGCGATCACTGCCTCATTGCCTGCATTCGTAATGGGTTTGCGGTCAAACGACCACCCCTGATCACTGTCAAACGCTCCCTAAAACACTTCAGCGAGCAGGCCTTTCTAATAGACCTGGCCCGGGTATCCTGAAAGGATATTGACTTCATCCCGTCAGTAGAGGATGTCTGGTTATTCTTTAAAAGTGCCTTCCTCACCATCTTAAATAAGCATGCCCCATTAAAAAAAATGTATAACCAGGAACAAATATAGCCCTTGGTTCACTCCAGACTTGACTGCCCTTGACCAGCACAAAAACATTCTGTAGCGTACTGCATTAGCATTGAATAGCCCCCGTGATATGCAACTTTTCAGGGAAGTTAGGAACCAATATACACCAGCAGTTAGGAAAGCAAAGGATAGCTTTTTCAAACAGAAATTTGCATCCTGTAGCACAAACTCAAAAAAGTTCTGGGACACTGTATAGTCCATGGAGAATAAGAGCACCTCCTCCCAGCTGCCCACTGCACTGAGGCTAGGGAACACTGTCACCACTGATAAATCCACTATAATTGATCATTTCAATAAGCATTTTTCTATGGCTGGCCATGATTTCCACCTGGCTACCCCTACCCCAGTCAACAGCCTTGCACCCCCCACAGCAACTCGCCCAAGCCTCCCCCATTTCTCCTTCACCCAAATCCAGATAGCTGATGTTCTGAAAGAGCTGCCAAATCTGGACCCCTACAAATCAGCTGGGCTAGACAATCTGGACCCTCTCTTTCTAAAGTTATCTGCCGATAACTGATTGTTGTAACACCTATTACTAGCCTGTTCAACCTCTCTTTCGTATTGTTTGAGATTCCCAAAGATTGGAAAGCTGCCGCGGTCATCCCCCTCTTCATAGGGGGTGATACTCTATACCCAAACTGCTACAGACATATATCTATCCTAACCTGCCTTTCTAAGGTTAACAAACAGATTACCAACCATTTCGAATCCCACCTTACCTTCTTCGCTATGCAATCTGGTTTCAGAGCTGATAATGGGTGCACCTCAGCCACGCTCAAGGTCCTAAACGATATCATAACCACCATCGACAAGAGACAATACTGTGCAGCCGTATTCATCGACCTGGCCAAGGCTTTCGACTTTGTCAATCACCACATTCTTATCGGCAGACTCAACAGCATTGGTTTCTCAAATGACTGCCTTGCCTGGTTCACCAACTACTTCTCTGATAGAGTTCAGTGTGTCAAATCGGAGGGCCTGTTGTCCGGGCCTCTGGCAGTCTCTATGGGTGTGCCACAGGGTTCAATTCTTGGCTGACTCTCTTCTCTGTATACATCAATGATGTCTCTCTTGCTGCTGGTGATTCTCTGATCTACCTCTACGCAGACGACACCATTCTGTATACTTCTGGCCCTTCTTTGGACACTGTGTTAACTAGCCTCCAGATGAGTTTCAATGCCATACAACTCTCCTTCCGTGGCCTCCAACTGCTCTTAAATGCAAGTTAAACTAAATGCATGCTCTTCAACCGATCGCTGCCTGCACCTGCCCGCCTGTCCAGCATTACTACTCTGGACTGTTCTGACTTAGAATATGTGGACAACTACAAATACCTGGGTGTCTGGTTAGACTGTAAACTCTCCTTCCAGACTCACATTAAGCATCTCCAATCCAAAATTCCCAAATTATATTCTAATTACATCGCCACCATGGGCTATTTATTGCCTTACTTCCCTTATCTTACCTCATTTGCACACAATGTATATAGACTTTTTTTCCATGTGTAACTCTGTATTGTTGTATGTGTCGAACTTCTTTGCTTTATCTTGGCCAGGTCGCAGTTGTAAATGAGAACTTGTTCTCAACTTCCCTACCTGGTTAAATAAAGGTGAGAAAAATAAAAAATAAGACTACTGAACATCTAATCAAATGGCTACCCAGACTATTTGCATTGCCCCCCCTCCCCTTTTTATGCTGCTGCTACGCTCTGTTATTATCTATGCATAAGTCACTTTAATAACTCTACCTACATGTATATATTACCTCGACTAACCGGTGCCCCGCACATTGACTCTGTACCTCTGTACCGGTATTGTTATTTTACTGCTGCTCTTAATTATTTGTTACTTTTATTTATTTTCTTTTTTTTATGGATTTTTCTTAACTGTATTGTCGGTTAAGGGCTTGTAAGTAAGCATTTCACTGTAAGGTCTACACCTTTTGTATTCGGCGCATGTGACAAAAAACATTTGATCTGGACGAGAATCTCTGGATTAACTATCTAATGTTAGCTAAATTAATGAAAAAATTGACTACATTTCCTAAAATTGAGAATTCTGTGAACTGTCTTGTGCAAGTTTTAAATTGACACAATACCTGTTAGTAAAGGTGTCAGCTAGAGGTGACATGCAGGGATTTGTAGTCATGATGTCTACTTTGATGCTAAATCTGAAAGTATATAGAGCCGAATATATTGATATAAGTCACCTTGACCGAGAGAGATTTACATGGTTATCAAAGCGTCACAGCAGGGTAAGCCTACACGAAACACAACCCTTATTTTAAGTGTTTCTATAATTCTCTATAGGAAAAATGTGGAACTATTTCCCTGTTTGACCGCTAGGTTTTAGGGGTATTATGACACCTCCACTGTGGGGCTCTATATGGCTGACTGGTGGCTTCAAAGCCTCTCATTGGCCAATACACAGCATCAGTAATCCAGTGTTTTATATACACAATTGGTCTGGACAGCAACACTGTAACCTCTGCTCTGTAACTGTAAATTATTGCAGCAGTCCAGCCAGGTTTGTCCACAAAGTGTCACACCATGGCATAATAATATCTCATACTCACTAAATATCATTGAAACATAAATGTATGCATAGTCACATCTACACAACCCATCATGACACTTTTAATTTCAAATCATTTATTAGATGTTTTTCTCTCTTGAAGCCAGCTTCTTCAACCACAATAGAAAAGAGAAAGAATAAAACAAAGTATCAAAATTGTACACATGGGAGCATAAATCAGATATACCATATATATGATATTCTTCAGATAGATTCTTTCACATTAAAAAGAGCACCTAAAATTTAGATTACAGCATCTAATGGAGCCATGATCAAATTTGTGCCCTTATTTGGGATGTGGGTGATTCGTCACGAAACTAGGAGGGAAAAAAATACCATGATTTGGGGGATTTTCACTTCATTTAATCCATAGAATGGTCCTTTTGGAGGAAGTATTGTTGACATATGTTTGACATTTTGTATCTAAAAGCCTAATTGAGAAATAATACAAGTTGGCATATTTATTACATTTTGGACTTACGCAGGCCTCCTTTAAGACTCCATAAAGAAAAACTTGGTGTCATATGAAGCTTTACCGCTTGCTCTGCAACATTGGATGCATTTTGATTTCAATAACAATTTACTTATTAATTTATGATTATTGAAAAATATTAACATAAATATTGAAATATACAATTTGAATTTGGCTAATATTTTTATGTATTGTACATCCTGCAAATCACCAGAAGAGGGTGACCATTTTGAATCAATTTTCACATTCACTCTCTGTTGTTAATGCTTATAAATTGGATCATAACTCTAAAAATAGCAGAGATCCCACTCTGGAACTTTGATATGTCCATAGGGTATATTACGTTCAACAATATATTAAACATTTAGCTAAATCAAATCATACATTTTTTCTTCAATATTCATAAATTAATAAGAATATTGTTATTGAAAACAAAATACTACTCATATTACAAAGCAAGCGGTAAAGCTTCATACGACACCAATGTTTTCTTTGTAGCACCTACAGATAAAACATTATGGAGTCTTAAAGGAGACCTGGGAAAGGCCAAACTGTCAACTTTGATTCATTATTTGTCAATTATGCTTTTATATACAAATGTCAAATATATGTCAACAATCCATACTCCAAAGGACCATTCTATGGATTTAATGTCTGAAAATCATGGTCTTTTTTTTCACCCACATCACCCATGTGCTGTAGTCTCACATAATAACACCAGAGATACAAACATACCTTTTCCATTCAAAACTATACAGTCAAAGTACTATAGATACAGTACATAGACTACTTTTCATCCTACCACATTAATTCCTCTAGGGGTTAAAAATAAAATCTTGTAATGGTGATCATTCCATAATGTATCGTCAGGTTTTTCAATAATGTGCATTAAGGCTAGCTGAAATCCATTTTGTGGTTCAAACAAAAACAGTCATTGAACAAAAGTGAATTGTCATGATGTTACGGATAGCCACGGTTTGCCAGAAACTACTGTGCCTTCAGAAAGTATTCACACCCCTTGACTTTTTCCACATTTTGTTGTGTTACAGCCTGAATTTAAAATTGAGATTTTGTGTCACTGGCCTACACAAAATACCCCATTAATGCAAAATTGGAATTATGTTTAATTATTTGTACAATTTAATAAAAAATAATAAGGCTGAAATGTCTTGAGTCAGTACATATATTCAACCCCTTTTTTATGCCAAACCTAAATAAGTTCAGGAGTACAAATGTGCATAATAAGTTGCGTGTACTCACTCTGTGTGCAATAATAGTGTTTTAACATGATTTTTGAATGACTGCCTCATCTCTGTACCGCAAACATACAATTATATGAAAGATCCCTCAGTCGAGCAGTGAATTTCAAACACAGATTCAACCACAAAGACCAGGGAGGTTTTCCAATGTCTCACAAAGAGCACCTATTGGTAGATGGGTAAAAAAAATACAAATAAGACATTGAATATCCCTTTGAGCATGATGAAGTTATTATTTACACTTTGGATAGTGTATCAATACACCCCCAGTTACTACAAAGATACAGGTGTCCTTCCTAATTCAGGCGTCCTTCCTTCCTGAAAGAAAGGAAACCGCTCAGGGATTTCACCATGAGACCAATGCTGACTTTAAAACAGTTACAGAGTTGAATGGCTGTGATAGGAGAAAACTGAGAATGGATCAACAACATTGTAGTTACTCCACAATACTAACCTAAATGACAGAGTGAAAAGTTGCCTAGTTAAATAAAGGTTAAAAGAAGGAAGCCTATACAGAATAAAGATATCCCAAAACATGCATCGTGTTTGCAGTAAGGCACAACACATCACTGAGTACCACTCTTCATATTTTCAAGCATGGTGGTGGCTGCATCATGTTATGGATATGGTTGTCATTGGCAAGGACTAAGGAGGTTTTTTTTGAATAAAATTAAACGGAATAGACCTAAGCGCAACCAACATCCTGGAAGAAAACCTGCTTCAGTCTGCTTTCAAACAGACACTGGGAGACAAATTCACCTTTCAGCAGGACAATAAGGGAAATGGTATATCTAGTCAGTTGCACAACTGAATGCATTCAACCGAAATGCGTCTTCTGCATTTAAACCCAGTCCCTCTGAATCAATAACCTAAAACACAAGGCCAAATATACACTTGAGTTGCTTACCAAGACGACATTGAATGTTCCTGAGTGGCCTAGTTACAGTTTTGACTTAAATAGGGTTGAAAATCTATGGCAGGACTTGAAAATGGCTTTCTAGCAATGATTAACAACCAACTTTTCAGAGCTGGATGTATTGACTCAGGGGTGTGAATACTTGTGTAAATTAGATGTAAAAAAAAATAAACCATGTTTTCACTTTGTCATTATGGGCTATTGTGTGTAAATGGGTGAGAAATAAAATATATTTAATCAATTTTGAATTCAGGCTTTAGCACAACAAAATGTGGAATAAGTCAAGGTGTATGAATACTTTCTGAAGACACTGTACATATAAGGGATGTCCACAAGACTTAAAATGTATCTTGGACTTGTGGATGACCTGATCTTTATATCATCTGTATGAGCAAATCCAGCAGGCACAGGGACCTGAGAATACGTCCAAAATGACATCCTAATCCCTTTATAGTGCACTACTTTATGGGCTCCGGTCAAAAGTAGTGCACTAGAGGGAATGCAGCCTGAATCGTTACAGTGCTGATGCAACGTTTATTTACAGTCGGGCCATTGTGTTGTTGAACTAAGCTAACTAAAACTAAACTGACCGGATGCTTTTACAATACTTTTGTAATCCACTAACTTGCATTGACATGTGATCATCACCCAACAGTACACACCTGATGGTAAAAATACAACACTTTTATATATTCAAACTTATAGGCTACAATATGTACTGTGTTTTCATATTTCTTTTGCACTTCTACTTTGAAATAGAGAAGTAAAATAACAAGTCCAGTCAGGTTCCGCTACATGCGCCACCATTCAACTCATAAACTGCATAAAACCATATTTTTTTTAAATTCAAAACCAATAGTCCCTGACCCTAAGTAAAATAAAACATTGAACATCAAAAAAGATTACCAACATTAATTCTAGAATTTTAAATAAACAAAATACAGGGAAACAAAAATCAAATATGAAACATCACTTGGGGTATTTGGCGAGCTGACGTCTACCGGTGACAAGACTCATCTGTAAAATGGAGCGATGAAGAGGAATCATGAGACACAATTCAGACACTGGTATGGAATGGACAACGACATTTCATGACTAACTGAGGGGTGTATTCACTAGGAACCAAACGGATGCAAATGGATGAAAACGGAGAGGGACTAACCTGAACTTGTCCAATAAGAAACGCTTGATTTTGTTGCAAAACATTTTCCATTGCAGAATGTTTTGCTACGGTTTGCACTAATGAATACACCCTGTGTATGCAGGCATTCAGCTAAATGGAAGGGAGTGACATATACTGACCTATTCTCAGCACTCTCAGGCCAGCCGCTGCTCCCACATTCCTGCTGCTCCCGGACACAAACACTCCTCTCTCCTCCTCCTCCTCTTCCTCCTGCACCTCATCCTCCTTCCCTTTCTCCTGACCTGGTATGGGGTAGGGGGTAAAGGCTATCATAGAGGCCTCTGATGGGTATTCAAAAACCTGCTCCAGCTGGGTCTCGTCGAAACACACCTTCACCTGGAGGGGGCGGACAAGACAGACACAGGAGAGAGGCTTAGTACAGTGCACCCAATGGAGACACACCCTTACAGACAGCCTGACCACATTGCAGTGTTACTTAATCAGGATGGACATGCTTCAAGAACAATTAATAACAAAAAATAACCTGTACTTTCCCAGTGTTGCCCTTATTTGGTATGAAAGGGTGATGTGGAAGGCACCCATTAAAACGGCATGATTAAGTTGTACTGAGTCAGACTCTTCCTGACAAAAATGTATGTAACCAACAATTTGTTTACTTAGCACGGATATGAGA
Organism: Salmo trutta; assembly: GCF_901001165.1. Classification (NCBI taxonomy): domain Eukaryota; kingdom Metazoa; phylum Chordata; class Actinopteri; order Salmoniformes; family Salmonidae; genus Salmo; species Salmo trutta. Next base: position 37,459,099 of record NC_042992.1, read on the forward strand.
GATTATTTTGGTGTTAACAACATTTCTGCCTGCACCGAACAGTAGAAAAACCTGGCCCCAGTCTCGTACATTATATTATAGGTTGTTATAGTACATTATATTACAGGTTGGTGTAGTACATCTATACTGTAGTGCATTTATATTCACCACAAACTGTCTGACCATACACTCCTGATAATAACCTGGTGTGAGAGACGTTGGACGAATCAAGCTCAGGCCCAGAAGGTTAATCCCTGACTGAACTGATTAACCCAGGCTAACACAGCAGGGGAGAACATGAAGGAGAGACAGAGAACAAGAGAGAGAGAGGAAGAAAGGAAGCACAGTGTCAATCGCTAATCACCACAGTCACATCGGAACCTTTACAAATACTCGTAAAAATTTCTTACACAGGATGTGGGGCAGCCACTGTCTATGAGAATGGTACCTTGGTCTAGTTTGAGAGAAAGAGATACTGTATGACAAAAGAGCCTTGGGATTGAGGAGGGGGGAGACAGAAGATCTGACCAAGGATGACGAGGAGAGCGTAAGTCACCCCCCTCTGTAAGATGATGCCGGTGCTCGGTGGAGCTGACGTCAAACAGTCTCAGCAACAGGTGGCCAGGAAGCACCAATAGGCTACGAAAGGGTTACAGCAGGACGACTATAGTAAAGGAGAGCTGTGCTTAACCGCTATGAGTATATTACAGGATTTGGTCCCGAAATGACACAAAGGAAACATTTTTTTTCCCCTTCTCATTACTCAGTGTGGACTGAGATGGTGAGATTGATTCAGGTGAAAAAAATAATATATATATTTCACCTTTATTTAACCAGGTAGGCTAGTTGAGAACATTTACATTTAAGTCATTTAGCAGACGCACTTATCCAGAGCGACTTACAAATTGGTGCATTCACCTTATGATATCCAGTGGAACAACCACTTTACAATAGTGCATCTAAATCTTTTGGGGGGGGGGGGGGGGGGTTAGAAGGATTACTTTATCCTATCCCAGGTATTCCTTAAAGAGGTGGGGTTTCAGGTGTCTCCGGAAGGTGGTGATTGACTCCGCTGTCCTGGCGTCGTGAGGGAGCTTGTTCCACCATTGGGGTGCCAGAGCAGCGAACAGTTTTGACTGGGCTGAGCGGGAACTGTGCTTCCTCAGAGGTAGGGAGGCGAGCAGGCCAGAGGTGGATGAACGCAGTGCCCTTGTTTGGGTGTAGGGCCTGATCAGAGCCTGAAGGTACGGAGGTGCCGTTCCCCTCACAGCTCCGTGAGGGGAGTTCTCATTTGCAACTGCGACCTGGCCAAGATAAAGCAAAGCAGTTCGACACATACAACAACACAGAGTTACACATGGAATAAACAAACATACAGTCAATAATACAGTAGAAAAAGTCTATATACAGTGTGTGCAAATGAGGTAGGATAAGGGAGGTAAGGAAATAAATAGGCCATGGTGGCAAAGTAATTACAATATAGCAATTAAACACTGGAATGGTAGATATGCAGAAGATGAATGTGCAAGTAGAGATACTGGGGTGCAAAGGAGCAAGATAAATAAATAAATACAGTATGGGGATGAGGTAGTTGGGTGTGCTATTTACAGATGGGCTATGTACAGGTGCAGTGATCTGTGAGCTGCTCTGACAGCTGGTGCTTAAAGCTAGTGAGGGAGATATGAGTCTCTAGCTTCAAAAAATTTTGCAGTTCGTTACAGTCATTGGCAGCAGAGAACTGGAGGGAAAGGCGGCCAAAGGAAGAATTGGCTTTGGGGGTGACCAGTGAAATATACCTGCTGGAGCGCGTGCTATGGCTGGGTGCTGCTATGGTGACCAGTGAGCTGAGATAAGGCGGGGCTTTACCTAGCAGAGACTTGTAGATGACCTGGAGCCAGTGGGTTTGGCGGCGAGTATGAAGCGAGGCCCAGCCAACCAGAGCGTACAGGTCGCAGTGGTGGGTAGTATATGGGGCTTTGGTGACAAAACGGATGGCACTGTGATAGACTGCATCCAGTTGAGTAGAGTGTTGGAGGCTCTTTTGTAAATGGAAGTAAGTATAATAATGCATCCAACTAGGTTTGGAAGTATTTGGAAGATTGGTCAGAGTATCTGTCCATTCAGTTACAGCACTGATTATCATGAAATGTAGTCATGACGAGGCACAAAATCTTCCTATTCTCGGTTATAGTCCTGCAAAATCATGCAAAACAATCCCTTATTGACCTATTGTGTGCATAAAACAGAATGATACTTTATCACAATCCATATCCTACAGCATAGTTGTTTAATAAACAACACTGCATCATTTATTCTTTCAAACACAAAATGTATTTCGGGCAGAGTGGGGTATGTCGAGCAATTTTTTACTTTCAACATCACTACATCAAGGGAAATGTAATATTCTTTCTAAAAAATATACAGTTGAAGTCAGAAGTATACATACATTTAGGTTGGAGTCATTAAAAATTGTTTTTCAACCACTCAACCACAAATTTCTTGTTAACAAACTATAGTTTTGGCAAGTCGGTTAGAACATCTACTTTGTGCATGACACAGTCATTTTTCCAACAATTGTTTATAATTCACTGTATTACAATTCCAGTGGGTCAGAAGTTTACATACATTAAGTTGACTGTGCCTTTGAACAGCTTGGAAAATTCCAGAAAATTATGTCATGGCTTTAGAAACTTCTGATAGGCTAATTGACATCATTTGAGTCAATTGGAAGTCTACCTGTGGATGTATTTCAAGGCATACCTTCAAACTCAGTGCCTCTTTGATTGACATCATGGGAAAATCAAAAGAAATAAGTCAAGACCTCAGAAAAATGATTATAGACCTCCACAAGTCTGGTTCATCCTTGGGAGCAGTTTCCAAACGCCTGAAGGTACCACATTCATCTGTACAAACAATAGTACGCAAGTATTAACACCATGCGACCAGGCAGCCGTCATACCACTGAGGAAGGAGACACGTTCTGTCTCCTAGAGATGAACGTACTTTGGTGCGAAAAGTGCAAATCAATCCCAGAACAACAGCAAAGAACCTTGTAAAGATGCTGGAGAAAACAGGTACAAAGTATCTATATCCACAGTTAAACGAGTCCTATGTCGACATTACCTGAAAGGCCGCTCAGCAAGGAAGAAGCCACAGCTCCAAAACTGTCATAAAAAAGCCAGACCGGTTTGCAACTGCACATGGGGACAAAGATCGTACTTTTTGGAGAAATGTCCTCTGGTCTGATGAAACAAAAATAGAACTGTTTGGCCGTAATGACCATCGCTATGTTTGGAGGAAAAAGGGGGAGGCTTGCAAACCGAAGAACACCATCCCAACCGTGAAGCACGGGGGTGGAAGCATCATGTTGTGGGGGTGCTTTGCTGCAGGAGGGACTGGTGCACTTCACAAAATAGAAGGCTTCATGAGGAAGGAAAATTATGTGGATATATTGAAGCAACATCTCGGGACATCAGTCAGGAAGTTAAAGCTTGGTCGCAAATGGGTCTTCCAAATGGACAATGACCCCAAGCATACTTCCAAAGTTGTGGCAAAATGGCTCAAGGACAACAAGTGAAGGTATTGGAGTGGCCATCACAAAGCCCTGACCTCAATCCCAAAGAAAATGTGTGGGCTGAACTGAAAAAGCGTGTGCGAGCAAAGAGGCCTACAAACCTGACTCAGTTACACCAGCTCTGTCAAGAGGAATGGGCCAAAATTCACTCAACTTATTGTGGGAAGCTTGTGGAAGGCTACCCGAAACGTTTGACCCAAGTTTAACAATTTAAAGGCAATGCTACCAAATACTAATTGAGTGTATATAAACTTCTGACCCACTGTGAATGCGATGAAAGAAATAAAAGCTGAAATAAATAATTTTCTCTACTATTATTCTGACATTTCACTTTCTTAAAATAAAGTGGTGATCCTAACTGACCTAAGACAGGGAATTTTTACTAGGATTAAATGTCAGAAATTGTGAAAAACTGAGTTTAAATGTACTTAGCTAAGGTGTATGTAAACTTCCGACTTGCAACTACATATATTTCAGGATGTCTATAGTTTATGCCTGCCCATACCATAACCCCACAGCCACCATGGGGCACTCTGTTCACAACGTTGACATAAGCAAACCCCTCGCCAACACAACGCCATACACATGGTCTGCAGTTGTGAGGCCGGTTGGACGTACTGCCAAATTCTCTAAAATGACGTTGGAGGAGGCTTATGGTAAAGAAATTAACATTACATTTTCTGGCAACAGCTCTGGTGGACATTCCTGTAGTCAGCATGACAATTGCACACTCCCTCAACACTTGAGACATCTGTGGCATTGTGTTGTGTGACAAAACTGTACATTTTAGACTGGCTTTTTATTGTCCCCAGCACAAGCTGCACCTGTGTAATGATCATGCTGTTTAATCAGCTTCTTGATATTCCACCCCCGTCAGTTGGATGGATTATCTTGGCAAAGGAGAATTGCTCACTAACAGGGATTTTTGAGGAATAAGCTTTTTGTGCATATGGAATATGTCTGGGATCTTTTATTACAGCTCATGAAACATGGGACCAACACTTTACATGTTGCGTTTATATTTTTTTTCAGTGTACTTATTTTACTATAAATGTGATCATACTTGACTATTTTTATTCACAAATGCGAGTGAAATGCTCGCACTATGTAGCCCTGACCACCCGCCAATGTGGCTGGTGAAATAGACATTTTACCCCCTATATTTGCTATTTCTCTGTCTCTATCGTTCAGAGGAAGTGAGAAGGCCTGAAAGAGGAAATATCCAGTGATGGGTCCAAAATTTCACCCTTTTCTCTGTATAGTGCACTACTTTTGACCAGGGCCCATAGGGCACTGGTGAAAAGTCGTGCACTATGTAAGGAATAGGATGCCATTTGGGACTCAGACATGCAGTGTCTCAGCTAGGGAGTCACAAAGTTGTTGAGTTTCCCCTCACTCCACTTCTCTTTAACCCCACCCTCCTGTTTCAGTGACAAATGAGAGACTGTTCCTCCTCAAACGCACCAAATTTGGGCCTGATGACAATTTTAAATTGGAAATGAGGTTACAGTAGGACAGTATCAATAGTCGATGTTGCGAAAACTATACAATAAACATGGTGAGAGCTTCCTCAACTTTAGTGCCATGGCTAAATTAACAAGTCAATCAATAATTCCTTAGCCTAGATTTCCAACAAGACTTGGAAGGATGACATTGGCAAATGCTGCTGTCATATGCCAAGTGGTCAACGTTGTCAAAAGTGTTTGCCAAAATTCCAATGCAGCAAAACAAACTCAGCAGAAACAGGAAAATACAAAGGAAGACTTGTCGGAAAGGCAACAAGGGCAGACTCATTGAAAGACAGGATCTGTCAGAGGAAGTAACCTGCAATGCAATGGTGTGACTCAGGCCAAGGATCTGTGTAGCACCTTGCATTATGTACAGAAAACGAGATGAAAAAAGAGGCAGATAGGCTAAATGCCTATACAATAGCAAAGTGTTTTATATTAAAAGTCATGCTGTCTGAGTAAAGTTTTAAAGGTTTAAGTATTTAACAATAGATTTACACGGAGTATACCAAACATTAGGAACCACCCCTTTTGCCCTCAGAACAGCCTCAATTTGACGTGGCATGGACTCTACAAGGTGCCGAAAGCGTTCCACAGGGATGCTGGCCCAAGTTGAATCCAACGCTTCCCACAGTTCTGTCAAGTTGGCTGGACTTCGTTTGGGTGATGGACCATTCTTGATACACACGGGAAACTGTTGAGCGTGAAAAACCCAGCAGCATTGCAGTTCTTGACAAAAAAACGGTGCGCCAGGTACCTACTACCATAACCTGTTCAAAGACACTTAACTATTTTGTCTTTCCCATTCACCCTCTAAATGGCATGTCTCAATTGTCTCAAGGCTTAAAAATTGTTCTTTACCCTGTCTCTTACCTTTCATTTACACTGATTGAAGTGGATTTATCAAGTGACTTCAATAAGGAATCATAGCTTTCACCTGGATTCAACTGGTCAGTCTATGTCATGGAAAGAGCAGGTGTCCTTAATGTTTTGTATACTCAGTGTATACTGTATACCGTAATTGCTCTAAATATGCATATTCTCGTCTACCTCGCTATATAAACAGATTATACCAGACTCCTGCACCTCTCTGATTCAGAGGGGTTGGGTTAAATGCGGAAGACACATTTCAGTTGAAGACATTCAGCTGTACAACTGACTAGGTATCCCCCTTTACCTTTCCCTTTCTTCCCATTCTAGAGCTCCATTCGTGTGGGGAGACTGCCAGCCTGGTCTTTAGTTCTGCTCTGATGAGCCACTTTGTTATGGAGGTGTCCTAATTAAAGTACTCCAAAAGACTGGCTGTGTCTGAAATGGTGCCCTATTCCCCATGTAGTGCACTACTTTTGGCAAGGGCCCATGGGGGATAGGGTGCCATTGTAGGGGATAGGGAGCGATTTCGGAAGCAACCTCTCTCTAACAGGCTATTGCTCCAACTGTTTTCATTTCATTGCACAAAAAGGATGATGCAATGGTGAGAGGGGAGGGGGGGGGGGGGAATTCATCTATTGTAGGATAACTTGTCTTTCTAGATGAAACAGAAAGAAGTGACGATTAATTCACAACCCACATAGCTCCTCTCTGCAAAACCTCCAGTTAGACAGACAGAAAGAGATAGGGAGGAGGAGAGGTGGCTCTGGCTGAGTGGCTCTGTTATTGTGGTTTCCTCTCTACTTTTTCTGCCCTCAAGTGTTACATGAAGGCTCATTTGAAATGAACTGGTAAACACTATACATTACAGTTACCCTAACAAATGATTTATACAGGGTTTATAATTAGTTTATTACTAAACGAGACCACAGCCACCGCTACCAGTAGGCTACTTTACACCTGCGAATCATGATGTCGTGCTCGATAAGGCTTTAACAGGCTTAGCTCAGTTGATGTGTTCTAACTCAGTGCAATCATGCAATCAAACGGGATGTTCTAATGCTAGCGAAAGGGGATTCTACATGATGGGGTGGGGGGGGGGACATTCTGGGGACTGGAGGTTCAAATGGAGGCAGGCAGGGAAGAGGTTTTCTGATAGTCACAGTACGAGTGGGCACTCCAAACACTATCATCAATCTTGTCCCATAACATATTGACAGTCTATTGAAGCCATTTTCTGCACAAAAAAAAAAGTTGTTTTGTTTGTTGGTCTTTATTAAATCCAACCTTAGGGGAGGGGATCCATGATCATCACTACAAGAGGCCTTTCTAGGGAGTTTTTCTTAGCCTCTGTGCTTCTACACCTGCATTGCTTGCTGTTTGGGGTTTTAGGCTGGGTTTCTGTACAGCACTTTGTGACATCAGCTGAAGTAAGATGTAATTTATAAGTACATTTGATTTGATACCATCATCAATACAATTTGCAGGCATTTCACCCCACAACACTCACCCCTTTGGGAGTCCCTTTGGGAGTCTTGACCAGGCAAGACTTTTCCAGGTTCTGATATCCGCCGATCACTTCGATCTCCTCCGTAGTGGGGTATCTCGTCTTGCCTCTCTCTACTACCTCGGTTAGGACAGGCATCTGGGCCTTGGTAGACGTCTTGACCGGGGGTCCTGAGGATACTGAAACCGATTCCACGGCTGCCCCTCCAACAGGCTTCCTGGGGGTGATGGTGATGGTGGTGCCCCTCTTGACCTGCTGGCCTCCAGAGACTGTTCTGATGGTGAAATGGGTCGGAGAAGGGGAAGGGGAGGGAGAGACGGAGGGGGACTGGGGTGGGGAGGGTGAGCATGGGGAGGATGATGTGGTGGGTGGGACTCCCTGGTCTGGGTGTAATGAGTTCTCAGTAGAGGGGGTCAGGAGAGATCTGGAGTTGATGGTAATGGATCGGGGCTGATTGGGTTGAGGAGGCCTTTCAGAGTGCAGTTGCGGATTAGACCGAGATTTTCTGGGATTTAGGGGTGTTTGCTGGTCCTTTTGCCTCGGATGCATCTGTTGAGGTTCCTTATTAGGCTGGTTGTGTGATATCCTTGTGCTTTGCTGAGCTTCAGACTCTTTAGCTTTCAAATTTGTTTTTTTACTAAAAGTCGACTGTGCTGCGTTGTCGTCGTGTGATTGTCTCTGTACTTCCTGTTGTTCTCGCAACCGAAGCTGTTCCACCTGACGCTGTATAATCTGAAGTCCGGAATTCTCTTCACAAGAGGCCTTATTCCCAGATGCCCCACCACCACCCTGTGCCAGCCTCCCAACTGATCTCTCCAGACTGCTTGGCTCCTGTTGTTCTGCTGATATCCGGGACTGTACCTTGGGTGTGTGTGAAGGGATGGGCCTATCCACGGTCCTCTCACTCATGCACACCGCCGTCCTGGGCCCCACTGTTTTCAAGCTATAGATCCGGCTCATCTCAGCAAGAGAGGGGGAGAAAGAGTCTGAGGGTGAAGGAGAGCGTGAAGGAGACAGATAATGCAACCTGTCCTCTTCCTCCGAGAGTTTATCCTCTCCTACTTCTCCTCCTCTGCCTCTGCTGTCCTGTTTTCTCTGCCGACCCCTGTCACACCGTAACTCATCTACTACATGTTTTATTGGATCTTCCTCTCTCTCGATCGTGTGATCGGTTTCTTCCTCTCCTTTGACAGATTGCGAGAATGAGAGAGGAACAGGAAGCTCAGGGTCGGCTTTCAACACGCTCACTTCCTGTGTGACGTAAAACTGAGTGGAAGTTGTCTGCGATGCAGAGCCTTCCTGTCTCTGTCTCTCTCGCCCCATTTCGTTCCCCCTCTCTCCTTCATCACACCTATCTGAACTTGAAGCTCTTCTTACTCTTCTAGCCCCAGCCTTTTTCATTCCCTCAGTCGCATCTCCATCATCCCCCGTTGCTTCCGCTCCGTCCATGTTCCTCAGCCTCTCCTCCCTCTGCCGGATTTTCTCTCGCAGGGATTCGATACGAGACAAAGGCTTGCCGATCCTCCAACTATCCCTCCTCTCCACACCTTTCCCTCCCTCTCCTTCGCAGCTCTGGTCGTCTTCGCTTTGGAGGCTTGGCCTTTTGTTCTCTAATGCCTCCCCCACACCGTAGAACACTGTCCTGGGTATATGCATCTCAAGTGGTGTTGGAGGGATTCCAACTGAGGAAACGTGCTTTGGAGACTTGGGAGACTTAGGGGTCACTTCCTGAACGGACATTTCAGGGTAGACATGACTGTGCACGTGTGTGCCAGGTGAGTGTGCGCTCTCCTTGCTTACCTCACTTGGCACCCTGTAAGCTTTGCTCCCTCTCACATTCTTTGTGTCCTCCCTCATCACACATTTGCTATCCTGAGTTAATGTTTGGGTCCCTTTGTGATTGTCAAGTTCATTGGCTGTCTCTCCGACTCTCCCTATCTTATTGATAAGATCCCCTGCGTGCTGTGATAGTGCTGACTGGGTTGAATGGTGTCCCGGCACTCCTTGACTACTATGCCAATCTGTTCCTCTATGCGCCACAGTGCTGAGCAAGGTGGGTGAACACTCTGTAAATGCTGAGACATGTCTGTAATGGCTTTCGACAGACTGAGGAGGACTGGCTCTGTCTACAGAGAGGGTGATCACACAGTTTTGCTGAGTTGTTTCAACTGACATTGTGCAGTCCCTTACTTCTGACATCCTCTTGACATCCCTTGCGTCTGATCCTCTTCTAAAGTCTGACCCCCTTCTGTCCCTCACTAGAGGTTCTGCCTGTCTTCCAACCACCACCTCTCTCTCTGTGCTCCTCGCCCTCTCCATCCCTCTCTCTCTTTCTTCTGCCATTTGCTTTACCTCTCTTTCCACTGCTCTCTCTCGCCCATCGTGTTTGATAGGCACTCTTCGCGCAAATGATGCCTCTGTGTTTGTAACTGCGGCCCTTGTAAACCCTGCCTCCTCATACATATTCTGTGTTAGTTCCTCTGTCCCCTTGTTACTATATTCGAATTCCACTCCTGATACAATCTCGACCCCATGGTCAGTCTCTTTCCCTGTGTTACTTTCCAAAGCAGGCTGTCTCTCAGGCTGCCCCTCTTCCTCCCTGTCTGTTTTTATGAATCCCTCTCTATGCTTCCCCAACCGCTCTTTATCTGAAAGCCGGGTCCAGCCCCCCTGCTTGCCTCCCCTCTCTGACCATTCCCCCTCCACTACATATCCCCTAGGTGCCACCCTCCTGTCTGAACATGTCCTCTCCACCACCTTCCTATCATGGTTCCCCTCATCCTGCATGCCATTCTCTTTTGTGCATATCACCTGGTCAGAGAAGCTGAATGATCGCTTGTTCACACCCCTGAATCCTGCACGTTTCTCCTCCCCTCTCCTGTCTCCATCCTCGTCCTCGTCCAGACCAAAATTTTCTCTGTCCCTACCAGGCCGGCTGAAACAATCTGAGCTTTTAGACCGGGACGGGGGCTTTGGATGTTCCCTGAATTTCTTTGTATGTTCCCCAAATTTACTCAGCAGCTCACTCATCCTAACTCTTCTCTCATTGTGGATACTTTCATCTGTGTCACCACATCTCCTATCCTGTTGTTCTGAAGCTGCTTGTGTTCGTGGTCGGTCTTTCTCCCTCAAGTTCTCCCTCTCTTTATCTTTCATCATCAACCATGCCACCTCTCTCTCCAGCCCCCTCTCACAGTCCTTTCTTCCATCTTTATTGCACTTTGCTTCTCTCTCTCCCTTCTCTTTGCCATCTCCTTCCCTGCCTGTCCCTTTTAGGCCTCCACTCCTGCAGTCCTCAGTGCCAGCTAAGGGTTTAATGATCAATACCTCTGATGCTCGGATCTCCGTGACACTCCTTCCACCAGATAGAAACTCCTTGAAGTCCATCTTTACATCTTTCTTTTCCTGCTCCTCTTCCATCACCTCCCTCTCCCACTCTCTCCTTCTGCCCCTCCTTTCATCACTTCCCTTTCTGTCCTGTTCAATAATGATGATGTTGTCTGCTCTGATGGTACGAAGGCCTGGGACGAGTGGATGGGGGTACTTGGGGCTTGGAGGATCTGAGTCTCCCTCCTCCCTCTCCTCCTCCTTTCTCCCTCTCAGGCATTCCCTTTCCCTGTCTCCCACAGTATCCCGGCTCGTCTCTCTTCCGGCACTTCTGTCCCTTTCTTTGCCCCCACTTCGTTCCCTGTATCGCTGTAGTTTTAATTCTATATCTCTTCCCCTCCCAGACTCCCCATCATGACCTCCGACATGGCCTCTTTCCTTCTCTTTTTCCCTCTCTCTCCCTACTTCTATTTCCTGCTCATTCCCTTTCTCGTGGCCCATCTCCCCAGCCCTCTCTTCTTCTCTTCCCCTTCTCAATCCGCCATGCGTGCGAATGAATGGATTTTGTTGGACAGGGGTGATGGTCTCCCTTAACACCCGACTCTGCGGTTTAGACTCTTCATCCAGCCAAGGCCCTGTGACATCTGGGCTGAGTGGTGATTCACTTCCCAGCTGCACCAGTGTAGCGCTGTCTGGGTCACTCACAGCATCAGAAGGGGACCTGCCCTCCTTGACTTGGAGGGGGCCCTCTCTTTCCTTGTCCCCGAAACTCTCCTGTTTCATTCTTCTCCTCTGGATGATCCCTCGCTTCCAAACAGGCATGCTGGCGAGTTTGGCCTCCTCCTCTTTTTCCCTCTTCTCTCGCTCCTCCTCCTCCCTCCTCTTTCGCTCCAGCAGGAGTTGTTTCCATTCCGGTAAAGAGGAGACAGACATAACAGAGAAGAGCTTTTGCTTTTGGCAAGATTCCTAATCTTCCTCTCGTTTGATGCTCTGGAAACAGGTCTGTCAAAAAGGACACAGCAAGATGTTCATAAAAAATATAATAACCATATGTTTTGATTTAATTTGTATAGCATATTCCTTGTGACTCACTTTGCTTTCAAATCCGAATAGATATTTTTATTGAAATGTAGCTTACTAACAGGTCTACTTTGTATATTTCTATGACATCATGTATAGAGGCTATGTAACTCAACCACGTAGCCTATTTACTGGTTTACATTTTACACAGGCTTCATCCTCCCCTCATGGTTACTTTCCCTAATCATAAAAAGTTAACATACCATCGACGCATAGTTATTATGGAGAGATATTCAGTGCCAACAGAAATTGTATGTGAATTCCATAATTTTGCACAAATTGAATCATTTAATTAAACAGGGAATGGAACGGCTGTCCTTAGAAGGGCCATGACAGGGCTATTCAACTATATTATTATGTGGGCCAAATTGATGTGGGCCATGTTCCAGAGAGTCTTAGCTTTCAGGAATGGGGTTAAAATGCTAGAGCTTAAAATATTGTTAATCTAACTGCACTGTCCAATTTACAGTAGCTATTACAGTGAAATAATAACATGCTATTGTTTGAGGCGAGTGCACAATTATGAACTTTGAAAATGTATTAATAAACCAATTAGGCACATTTGAGCAGTCTTGATACAACATTTGAACCGATATGCAATGGTTCATTGGATCAGTCTAAAACGTGTAACATACACTGCTGCCGTCTAGTGTGCAAAGTCTAAATTGAGCCTGGGCTGGAATAATACATTATGGCCTTTCTCTTGCATTTCAAAGATGAGGGCACAAAAAACAATCATGTTTTTTCTTTGTATTATATTTTACCAGACCTAATATGTTATATTCTCCTACATTAATTTCACATTTCCACAAACTTCAAAGTGTTTCATTTCAAATGATTTCAAGAATATGCATAACATTGCTTCAGGTCCTGAGTTACAGGCAGTTAGATTTGGGTATGTCATTTTAGGCGAAAATTGAAAAAAAAAGGTCAGATCCTTAACAGTTTTTTAACATGCACACTATGCCTCTGCACGTTTGCACTCCAAACGTTCCCCACAATTTCGCACTCTTTGTTTTAAGCTGGGTGCAAAGGATGTTAAAAAATCGTCCTCCAAACTTACCAAATCCTTGGTATTCCGCAGTAATGCTTTATATCCCCCTCTGTGTCGGTTTGAGAGTTTTCATCTTCAGAATGAAGAGCGACTGTGTACCTCCGGTCGTGCGTAATGCGCTCGAGGTACTACCTCGAAGATTGTTCTGTATCTAAAGCTTCGGTAGCTTCCGATGTAGTTGATTAATCGATGTCAAAAAGTCAGGATTAATAATGTTTATATAGCTCCGTTATTTAAAGATGACCTCGGAGTGAATCAGAGCATATACACTTAAAACACCTCCATTGGTAGTAAATATTCCCCGGCTGCAGTGCTGTCCGACAACTGTAATCCGCTAATTACATTAAATTCCGTCAGAGGAGTAAGTGGCACACACCATATTGGCCGACCTAAGAAAAGGCGTTTAAAGAAGACTCCCGTCTGCCGGTCACCCACCCCTCATCCCTACGTCCCACTAATTGGAAGAGAGAGAGAGAGAGGAAATAAGGAGAGAAGGGGGTCACCGCAGTCAGACCGTGATGCTGACAGTCAGGGTTGAGGTGATGAGAGTTACCCGATGTGATGTGAAAAGCTTCAACCCGTCGTCCCGGGTGGAATTAATCATAAATTCTGGATAACATCAAAGTGGCGTACACTAGGATACATGCTCAGGAAATCAATCAGTCTGTTATGTAACCTAATCTGCAGGCTCAGCTACAGTAGTTAGCCCAGATCAGACAGTTGAGAAATCATGCATAAGAGAATAGCCTAGACTACATCAATGGTAAGAGCCTAAATTAAAGTTAAATTAACTCAAAAAAGTAAATGTACAACGCCCCCGCACATTGACTCTGTACCGGTACCCCCTGTATATTGCCTCGCTAGTTACTGCTGGACTTTAATTATTTGTTACTTTATTTCTTATTTTGGGGGGGATTTTTCTTAACTGCATTGTTTGTTAAGGGATTGTAAGTAAGCATTTCACTGTAAGGTCTTCTTCACCTGTTGTATTCGGCGCATGTGACAAATGACATTTGATTTGATTTGAAATGTATTACTGCCTGCATTTATTGACATTGTGTTGTAGTTGCTTATCATTTGTTCCAGTGCAAGATCTTAAATGTATCCATGTTTGTTTTGTTATTGCAATTCAATCTATATAAAATAACGAAACAATGAATAACTTGTCCTTTCGATCATCCATGTACACAATACAATGAATCCCCTGGAATGAATTCAGCTATTCAAGTCCTCTTACATTGATTTACTGCAGCAATTACTGCAACACAAAGGATATATCAAGGGCACGGCGCAATAAAACAAGGATGATGGAGAGAAAAGGATAAGACAAAGACATTCAAAATGTGACAGAATGTGTGTGGGGGGGGGGACATAGCAAAAGAATTGGACAAAAACAACAAAACGAAAGACAACAGCAGAATGCAGCACTGACAATCAAATTCGCACACAAAAATACCGTGTGGAACAGCAGTTGGCACTTGTTGGTGGAATGTGAAATGTCACATTATGTTCATAGGCGATGTAAAATATACTCTTGGATAAATAAATGTAAAAAAAACATGTTAAAAGCTATATTTACAGATGTTGTGAATCTGATCATTTTCTAAAATCAACACAGTGTTACCCCTACCAAGTGAAGTTCACAAACAACTGCAATGTCTACTTTTGTCAATTGCTGTATGCAGACACAAACTTCCCATCCAACCCCATTCATGTGTGTGTAGTAATAGAGCTCGCCAGCTTGTAGTCCTAAAAACCGGACTTGAGTTACCTCTGGTTCGTTCAGCATTCCCATGGGGGGTAAATAATGGGGAAAGAATGGGGGTTTTGGGATAAACGTCGAAAATAGGGTCAGGTTAACACAGATCGTATACGTTTTGTTCTGAGATAATCAGGGTTGGGGTCAATGCTATTGAAATTCCAGTCAATTCAGGAAGTACAATGAAATTCAAACTCTTCCAATGCTTTTCAATGAGGAACATTTGTAATTGGAATTTAGGCTTCATGTGCTTTTTATGCTTGTCTTGAGTACATAAATGCTTAAACAATGTCACAAAAGGTGACATTAGCTGATAAATGATCTCACAGTACAAAACATATAATATCTCCTAAGCCTGCGTTTAGACAAAAACCACATTCATTTCCTCATATGCTTTGACCAACAAGCCATGACTTTAATTCACTCTTGCTTGTGGTTGTTATTGTCCTGAGCAGCACCCCCATGTGGCAGAGAGAATAACCGCAGTTCTGTGCAGCTGGAAACTGAAGTAGGCACTGTCCTGCGGATCTAGGGAGTGAGCCAGGGCCAGGTTGGCCGACAGACTCCCCGCCAGCAGCAGCCTGTTCAGGGGCAGGGAGGAGCCACAGGTGACCCAGGTGGACGAAGAGACACTGAGCCAGAAGGTCTCCCATACCAAGGCACTCATAATAAACCTGAGGAGATGGAGGGATGTAAGAGAGAGGATAGCGGGAGACAGGAGAAAGGGAAAAATAACTTATAGCAGATATTAAACAGTTATATTTCATTAGAAGGATATTCGCAATCATTATATTGCTGACGAATGAATCATTTCATTAGGGTAATTCCAGCTTTGGTATCACATCAAAGAGAGTGTAACGGCTGTCTTCAGAAATGAACCAAGGCGCAGCAGGTATGTGAATACTCATATTTAATTACCCAAAAAA
Organism: Salmo trutta; assembly: GCF_901001165.1. Lineage (NCBI taxonomy): Eukaryota > Metazoa > Chordata > Actinopteri > Salmoniformes > Salmonidae > Salmo > Salmo trutta. The sequence goes on from NC_042992.1 coordinate 37,474,683, forward strand.
GGAGTAAAACATCCACAGGAAACAATAACACGACAGCAACAGTTTGCAGGCTAACAAACGCAGTGCAAAACAACCACCCACAACCCCAAAGAAAAACACACACACCTATATAGGACTTCCAATCAAAGGCAACTCAACACACCTGCCTTCAATTGGAAGTCCCAATCAACAATACAAACATTCCCATACACAAAACTGCCACGTCCTGACCCCAAAACTAAAACAATAGCTCCATCTGCTGGTCAGGACGTGACAGAGAGATGCATTGTATGCCTAATTATAGCAGTATATGGAATTTTATAAGAGCGTGGGAGAGGGACAATGATAAAATGTTATGCATGAAAATGCTTTGGTGTAACCAGTGTCATTGTGAACAGTATCACTTCCTCCACTGTCCCCTTACTGGCCTCAAATGTGTGGTCCTCTGATCGCAAGCACATGTGACCTCACTCTGTTACATCTGCATGGGTTTTCTTTACCTGCTTGATGCTGATGGGGGTCACCTTGGGGTCATGATAGGAGCAGCACCAAATGATTGATCTATTATAATAATGTATTATGCTTATGTTGTATAATAGAAGGGGAAGGGCTATAAGACCCTCCCCCACTACATTTATAGGGTCCTGAACCACAGATTAGCAATATATGCATTATAAGGTTTAACATTGTTCCACAGCTCTTTTCTAGTTTCTGCCTCTTATAAGAAACGGTCTGAGCAGATGTGTGAGCCATTGCAGTCAAAACAGGGTGTCTGTGAGAAAACACCTCAAGGCTAAAAGAGATACATAGACACAGACCCCTGCAGGGGAGTAAATAGATAAGAGACAAGTCAGGGAACAAGGAACCTTCCCCAACAATGCCCAGTAGTTCAGGATAGTCAAAGATCAGCGGTATACTGCAGATGATGGACCAGCAGAGGAAGTGCAGGGTGAAACAGAGCAGGGTAAACCAGGTATTCCATGGGTCATTATTTATTGACCCCAGACAGGGAGCCTCCGTCACAGGCTGCCAGTAATGCATCAATATCTAGAACACGAACAACACAAGACAGTGAATTAGGACAGCAAAAGGGGTGTTCAAATGTAAAATTGTCTCTCATAATTGCCCATTTTTGAAGACTATAACATTTTATAAGTGTGTGTGTCTGTTACCTGGAGAGCCAGAGGAGCGGTGGAGCAGTACATGGCCAGGTTCAGTACCCCCAGGACAGACTGACAGGCCTGCTTGACAATAGCCCAGGTCAATAGGTTGTGCTGGACAGTTAAAAGAGCCAGAAGCCCTAGATCCACAACCACAGACTTGAGAACAGAGCTGTCCCGCAAGGCTACAGACCATGGTACATAATCTACATTCGGAAAGTATTCAGACCCCTTCCTTTTCCCCACATTTTGTTACATTAAGTACAGAGAGATTCTTGATAACCTTCTCCAGAGCACTCAGGACCTCAGACTGGGGGCGAAGGTTCAACTTCCAACAGGACAACGACCCTAAGCACACAGCCAAGAAAACGCAGGAGTGGCTTCGGGACAAGTCTCTGAATGTCCTTGGGTGGCCCAGCCAGAGCCCGGACTTGAACCCGATCTAACATTTTCTGGAGAGACCTGAAAATAGCTGTGCAGCGAAACTCTCCATCCAACCTGACAGAGCTTGAGAGGATCTGCAGAGAAGAATGTGAGAAACTCACCAAATACAGGTGTGCCAAGCTTGTAGCATCATAACCAAGAAGACTCAAGGCTGTAATCGCTGCCAAAGGTGCTTCAACAAAGTACCGAGTAAAGGGTATTGTGTGTAGACTGATGAGGGGAAAAAAGACGATCCGTTTTAGAATAAGGCTGTAACGTAACAACATTTTGAAAAAGGTCAAGGGGTCTGAATACTTTCTGAAGGCACTGTGTATAAAGTGTAGAAATATGGAGAGAGGGATATGATAAGGACATGGTGTGGTAGGTTAAGTACTGATTATCAGTGCAAGAAAACAGCAAATTCTTGGAGTAAAGTATAACGATGAATTCCCATTGTTGAAGTGACATTGTTAGCCTGGGTACTAGTCTGGGCCCGGTTTCCCAAAAGCATCTTCAGGCTAAATTCATCACAACTACGATGGTTTTGGGAGACCGGGCCTTGTTCAGCTAAATTTGTTTAGGTCTATAATTATAATTATTAAACCAGTCTTTGTTATTGGATGGTTAAACTGTATTAGATCAAAAAAATGTATCGCCCATCGTGGGGCTCGAATCAACAACCCTGAGATTAAGTCTCATGCCCGACTGCACAATTCAGCTAAACGCTTTTGTGCCCAGTGTGAATTAAGAGGAAGGGGAGAATACTTTTGAGTATGATGCGGTATATACAGTTAAATAAACACCACAGAGGGACCAACAATTGAACACAAATGATTACAATTATATATAATTAACTGAAAATGGAGAGCAACTGATCGCTTGCACCATCAGAAAGGCCAGGCGTAAGGAGCAGAGGACGGGGATGACTGACAGACAGCCGAGCATAGGTGTGGAGTTCAAAGACAGAGGCCCAGCCGGGCACAGGTGTGGAAATCATGAACAGAGGCTCAGCCGGGCACAGGTGTAGAGATCACAGACAGAGACCCAGCCGGGAACGGGTGTCGAGGGCACGGACAGAGGTCCAGCCGGACACAGGTGTCAAGGCCACAGACAGAAGCCAAGCTGATGGTGGAGTAGCCCATACAGGAGCAGAGGACTGATGCGGGTAGAGATTTGGACTGGATGCTGGTTGGTGGGGTGGGACCTCCAGGTATTCCTTGAAAGTAATCTGATGGGCAGCATGTTTTTTTGCATCAGTCTTCATTGATGTGATCAAATACCCAGCATACCACAGTGCCTTTTCAACCACCCAAGGTCTGCTTCTTGTAAAGGCTGAACTGAACAATAAGTGACTCCAAAATGACATAATACATTATTTAACAATCATTTCTATTGGGCACTTTGGCAGACGGCAGGGAGAGGTGAGGGGAGTGGTTATTGAAGTGAGATATCTTGCAGCCTGCTGGCTCCACCCCGAGCCTTATATGGACTTCCTGCCCCAACGAGGAGAGGCTGTGGGTTGTTAAGCCAGGGAGTGCTTGGGGATAAAGGAGGAAGCAGCCTGCACAAAGAGGCAGAGTAAAGAGAGAACAAAGTGCATTAATCTTTGCGTGCTAGGAATATGGGACAAAATACTAAACTTTTGACTACTTTAAAACACGTGAATTTGTCGCAATAATTGTGGTCCACTAAAATGGGGGGGACTATGTACAAAAAGTGATGTACTTTCTAAACGGTTGACCCGACATGTATGAAAATATCCTCAAATTAAGCTGACAGTCTGCACTTTAACCTCATACATAATTTCAAATCCGAAGTGGAGTACAGAGCCAAAACAACAACCAAACATTTTGACGATCCCAATACTTTTGGAGCTCCTTGTATATTTAGTTTGTATTCCAACTCTTTGATTCTCCTGAGATAGCTGTTGATCATGACTCTCAGTTCCGTTACAAATGAAACGAACAAGATGGCGCCGACAGAGATGGTCGCCTCACTTCAGGTCCTTAGGAAACTATGCAGTAATTATTTTTTTAATGTATTTATTACATTGTTAGCCCAGAAAATCTCAAGTGTTATTACATACAGCTGGGAAGAACTATTGGATATAAATGCTACGTCATCTTACCAACATTACGACCAGTAATACGACTTTCCCGAAGCGGATCCTTTGTTCGGACCACCCTGGACATGGGATCTAATCCCAGAGGCAGACCCAAAACATCATCACCACAGGAGAGGCAGACAGAGCGGCCTAATGGTCAGACTTAGAAGGCGAGTACACCATCCACCGCTTCTGAGCTTATTACTCGCCATTGTCCAATCTCTAGACAAGGTGGACTAAATTAGGGCATGAGTTGCCTTCCAGAGAGACATTAGAGATTGTAACATTCTCTGTTTCATGGATGGAAACATGGCTCACTCGGGATATGTTGTCAGAGTCGGTACAGCCACCTGGGTTCTTCATGCATTGCGCCGACAGAAACAAACATCTCTCTGGTATGAAGGGCGGGGGTGTATGCATTATGATTAACAACTCATGGTGCAATCATAACATACAGGAACTCAAGTCCTTTTGTTCGCCTGACCTAGAATTCTTTACAATCAAATGCCGAACCGCATTATCTCCCAAGAGAATTCTCTTCGATTATAGACACCCCCCCAAGCAGATACCTCGTCGGCCCTGAAAGAACTTCACTGGACTCTATGTAAACAGGAAACCATATATCCTGAGGCTGCATTTATTGTATCTTGGGATTTTAACAAAGCTAATCTGAAAACAAGGCTACCTAAAATTGACCAGCATATCGAATGCGCGACAAGATCTGGTAGTGTTCTCGACCATTGCTACTCTAACTTCCGTGACACATACAAGGCCCTTCCACTCCCTCCCTTCGGCAAATCTGACCATGACTCCATTTTGTTGCTCCTCGCCTATAGGCAGAAACTAAAACAGGAAACGTCCGAGCTCAGGTCTATCCAAAGCTGGTCTGACCAATCGGATTCCACGCTTCAAAATTGCTTCCATCACATGGATTGGGATATGTTAGCCTCAGACAACAACATTGACGTATACACTGACTCAGTGAGTTTATTAGCAAGTGCATCGGAGATGTTGTACCCCCTGTGACTATTAAAACATTCTCTAACCAGAAACCATGGATTGATGGCAGCATTCGTGCAAAACTGAAAGCGCGAACCACCGCTTTTAATCATGGCAAGGAGACTAGAAACATGACCGAATACAAACAGTGTAGTTATTCCCTCTGCAAGACAACCAAACAAGCAAAGCGTCAGTATAGAGACAAAGTAGAGTCGCAATTCAAAGGCTCAAACACGAGACGTATGTGGCAGAGTCTACAGACAGTCACGGATTGCAAAAAGAAAACCAGCCCTGTCGCGAACATTGAAAACTTGCTCCCAGACAAATTTAACAACTTCTTTGCTCGCGTTGAGGACAATACAGTGCCACTGACACGACCCGCTACCAAAGCCTGTGGGCTCTCCTTCTCCGTGGCCAACGTGTGTAAAACATTTAAACATGTTAACCCTCGCAAGGCTGCCGGCCCATATGGCATCCCTAGCCGCGTCCTCAGAGCATGCGCAGACCAGCTGGCTGGTGTGTTTAGACATATTCAATCAATCCCTGTCCCTGTCTGTTGTCCACACATGCTTCAAGATGGCCACCATTATTCCTGTTCCCAAGAAAGCTAAGGTAACTGAACTAAATGACTATCATCCAGTAGTGCTCACTTCTGTCATCATGAAATGCTTTGAGAGACTAGTCAAGGATCATATCACCTCCACCCTACCTGATACCCTAGACCCACTCAAATTTGCTTACCGCCCCAATAGGTCCACAGATGATACAATCGCCATCACACTGCACACTGGCCTATCCCATCTGGACAAGAGGAATACCTATGTAAGAATGCTGTTAATTGATTACAGCTCAGCATTCAACACCATAGTACCCTCCAAACTCATCATTAAGCTTGAGACCCTGGGTCTCGACCCCGCCCTGTACAACTGGATCCTGGACTTTCTGATGGGCCGTCCCCAGGTGGTGAAGGTAGGAAACAACATCTCCACTCCGCTGATCCTCAACACTGAGGCCCCTCAAGGGTGCGCTCTCAGCCCTCTCCTGTACTCCCTACTCACCCATGACTGCGTGGCCATGCACGCCTCTAACTCAATCATCATGTTTGCAGACGACACAATAGTGGTAGGCTTGATTACCAACAATGACGAGACGGCCTACAAGGAGGGACTGGGCCCTCGGAGTGTGGTGTCAGGAAAATAACCTCTCACTCAACGTCAACAAAACAAAGGAGATGATCGTGGACTTCAGGAAACAGCAAAGGGAGCACCGCCCCCATCCACATCGACAGAACAGTAGTGGAGAAGTGTACATTTTTTAAAAGTTCCTTGGCATACACATCACGGACAAACTGAAATGGTCCACCCACACAGACACCGTGGAGAAGACACAACAGCGCCTCTTCAACCTCAGGAGGCTGAAGAAATTTGGCTTGTCACCTAAAACACTCAAACTTTTAAAGATGCACAATCGAGAGCATCCTGTCGGGCTGTATCACCGCCTGGTACGGCAACTGCACCGCCCTCAACCGCAAGGCTCTCCAGAGGGTAGTGCAGTCTGCACAACGCATCACCAGGGGCAAGCTACCTGCCCTCCAGGACACCTACAGCACCCGATGTCACAGCAAGGCCAAAAAGATCATGAAGGACAACAACCACCTGAGCCACTGCCTGTTCACCCCGCTATCATCCAGAAGGCGAGGTCAGTACAGGTGCATCAAAGCTGGGACCGAGAGACTGAAAAACAGCTTCTATCTCAAGGCCATCAGACTGTTAAACAGTCATCACTAACATAGAGAGGCTGCGGCCAACATACAGACTCAAATCTCAATCTCAGTTGTTTGACAATGCATATTTGTGCGTATTGCTCAGGGTCTAGAATCCAAGCTGTATGCACTAATGTTGTTGTTTTGTAGAAAACCTTTGTTGATACCACAGATGGAACAATGAGCAAGATTTTTCACCGGATATATAAATGTGAAGCATCCAGTTGGTGTTTCCACTCACTACCAAATATAGTGACAAGAGGAAGCCTAGTGGCCGGCAGTGGGAGAAGATGGAGCGAGATGGATTTTGGCCGACATTCTGCAAATTTTCTCATCGATGAAAAATTTGATCTCAATACAGTTTTTTGTTTCCAAAACTACAATCTATTACAAACAGAGTGGACTAAGTATGTAGACTATACTCTTTGCCAAAGTTTCAAAAAATTATTTAGAGGGAGTGCAAGGGCGTATTGAGTTATTGCACACACGCTTAACATAGTAGGCGTTCCCTAACGGAAATATGCAAATACATGCTAGACCACGCCAATAGGATCTCTCTAGCTTGTGCTTGGCTCTGCCCACCTCATTGACCTTGCTTGTTCTGTCCACTGTGATTCATTTGCACCCATTGGAAATTACATGCTCTGGTCTATCTTGAGTTAGTTATACAAATCTTTGTTGATACTAGCCAGATGGCCACCGCTAGATAACTACCTAGCAAGATGACGAAGAAATGCTTTAATTCAATCTCCATAATCCCGCCAGTGCCAGCCCATAGCCAAATGTTTAGCTAGCTAGTGTCTGTTAGCATATTCGCTAGCTAGCACAATTTAAGGACACTGCACTAACTCGGCAGCTATTTCATGGAAACTAGCTAATCCATTGGGATTTAATTACAATGACAATACTAGCTACACAGTGGATACTTATCTTGGAGGAAGTACTTAGCTATATACCATCCCATAGCCTACATTGCATATTAAGTGTGACTGGCTCATCCGTGGATGCATTCTTCTTTGGTAATATGGCGGTCCGCAAACAAATGTTACAGGTGCATGCCGTCACCTACTGTATTGGCTGTGTATTAGTTTACTATTCTGTAGTATGGGGGAAAAAATGCCCTACCAACTAACCCTATACCCATTAACATCTCATCACTATTCCACTACTTTGGCCCTATCAGATCCTAAACCAGGCCAGCAGCCTGGGAGGACAGGACACTATCGTTCAAAACACCTTCTAACTCTTCTGCAGTAAAATCTCATACACCCAAGTACTTCTCTGCAGCTGCCACCACAACATCTATCCTCTGTGATTTACGTTTCATTCCTGCGGTACAGTTGACAACCATGGCCACGAACACCAAAAGCCCTGATGCCTTTCTCTCACCGGACACCTCTCATCTCCAGCAACATGCGTACCCCTACAGTTTACACACACAACCTTTTACACAGATACTACACATTCCTTGGTGTCATGTCCTCCTGCACATTTCTCACATCTAGGAATCTCCCTCGTACACACTGCTGCCACATGACCATAAGCTTGACACCTAAAACACCGTAATGGGTTCAGGACAAAAGATGTCATGGGATAACTGACACCCTAACTTGACTGTATCTAGTAAAAATGCTACATCAAAACTCAGTAGTACAGACAGTGTCTTCTCTGTTTCACCACGCTCTTCACTGGGTCTGCGTTGCACCAAACGACGGGTATCACACAACTACAGTTGGCCATCCTCAACACGTAACGCCACTCCAGTTATCACTCCTTTCAAAGGCACCCTTCTCCGGAGAGTAAAGCAAGTCACAGTTCTTGTCCCCAATTGGTAGGTTTGTTGCTACCGGGTTGACACACCTCATGCAGCAGGTACCACTTTTGTTCTAGCAAGAGAAGGAACAGCCTCCCACTGTGATAAGTACCTATTGGCAGTCTATTGGCTGTGAGATTCTCAGTGTGTTTCATGCTTTAATACATGTGAAGTTTTGATAGTCTGTTCATTTAAAGTAACTTTTCAGTGAAAATCACACTTTTAAAAGTTAATTTTATGTTAGCCTTGTTAGTGTTGTTGGCTCGTGCTATACTTGTATTTGTGACCAAAGCATACAATTGAGAAAAAAACTCTACCTCAAACTTGTATCTCAAACAGACAGTTAAAAAAAGTATTGCTTTTTCCTCATAGAGCATGATGTAATACTCCAGAGGAGGATGATCTGGCCAATCAGCAGTCTAGAGGAAGATGAGCTGGCCAAACAGCAGTCTACTACCCGCATTCATATTTTTAATGACCTGTATACGCACACACCCTTCCAACACAGACAAGCTGCTTTTTAATATGCTTAATTACACTTTTTTGGAAAGAAAACTATTTCACTCATATTCTAAGTAATTATAGGTCATATTTAATAGAAATCTGGAAACACTTTAATTAGTGACGATTACTTGTGTGTTGCTGTCCTCGTGTGGCCTTTCTAGGGTTTCTATCTTCACATTATTACTGTAATGCTTCAGAATATAATTTAACTGACACAGCCACACAGACTTTCTTTAAAAATGCAGTCTTGTCACAACTAATGAAATACTATAATTAATGTAGGGCATCAATAAAGCCAAAACAGAGAGAGGGGTGTCACGTCAGATAAGGTTCCATCAACGTATCAGCTCAGCTCAACAACCTGGACTTACGTTGTAAACAACATTCTGGTACACTCAAATTAGACTGAACAAAAGTATAAACGCAACATGCAACAATTTCAAAGATTTTTCAGTCAAGTGAAATAAATTCATTAGGCTCTAATCTATGGATTTTTCACATGACTGGGAATATAGTAGGGCCGTGGATCAGAAAACGAGTCAGTATCTGGTGTGACCACCATTTGACTCATGCAGCGTGACACATCCCCTTTGCATAGAGTTGATCAGGCTGGTGATTGTGGCCTGTGGAATGTTGTCCCACTCCTCTTCAATGGCTGTGCGAAGGTATTGGATATTGGCGGGAACTGAAACACGCTGTTGTACACGTTGATCCAGAGCATCCCAAACATGCTCAATGGGTGACATGTCTGGTGAGTATGCAGGGCATGGAAGAACTGGGACTGTTTCAGCTTGCAGGAATTGTGTACACAGATCCTTGTGACATTATCATGCTGAAACATCAGGTGATGGTGGCGGATGAACGGCACGACAATGGGCCTCAGGATCTCGTCATGGTATCTCTGTGCATTCAAATTGCCATTGATAAAATGCAATTGTGTTCATTGTCTGTAGTTTATGCCTGCTCATACCGTAACCCCACCGCCACCATGGGGCACTCTGTTCACAATGTGAACATCAGCAAACCGCTCGCTCACACGACGCCATACGGTTGTAAAACAGGTTGGATGTACTGCCAAATTCTCAAAAATGACGTAGGAGGCGGCTTATGGTACAGAAATGAACATTGCATTCTCAGGCAACAGCTCTGATGGACGTTCCTGCAGTCAGCATGCCAATTGCATGCTCCCTCAAAACTTAAGACATCTGTGGCATTGTGTTGTGTGACAAAACTGCACATTTTAGAATGGCCTTTTATTGTCCCCAGCACAAGGCGCATCTGTATAATGATCATGCTGTTTAATCAGCTTCTTCATTTGCCACACCTGTCAGGTGGATGGATTATCTTGGCAAAGATAATGCTCACAAACAGGAATGTAAACAAATGTGTCCACAAAAATTGAGAGAAAAAAGCTTTTTGTGTGTATGGACCATTTTGGGATATTTCATTTCAGCTCATGAAACATGGGACACTTTACATGTTGCGTTTATGTTTTTGTTCAGTGTAGTACGATATGTTACGTTTGGCATGGTATGTATTAATTTGTCGATGTGCATCATCCATTTCATATGATATGTTACTAGTTAATGATACGAATTTGCAATATAATACGTTATGAATTCCAATTTGTAGTGGCTAAAGTTAGCTACGTGATGAAAGTTAGCTAGACTACGGGTTAAGGTTAGGGTTAGGTTGAAGGGTTACGGGAAGGGTTAGCTAACATGCTAAGTATTTGCAAACACCTGAGGTTGGTGGCATCTTAATTGGGGAGGACGGGCTCGTGGTAATTGCCGGAGTATAATATGTGGAATGGTATCAAATACATCAAACACATGGTATGATGCCATTGCGTTATTATGAGCCGTCCTCACCTCATCAGCTTCCACTGGTTGAAAAGTACACAAGCAGTCTAAAGTTTGGACACTCCTACTAATTCAAGGGTTTTTCTTTATTTTTACTATTTTCTACATTGTAGAGTAATAGTGAAGACATAAACAATATGTCTTCACTATTCCATATGTGAAATAACACATATGGAATCATATAGTAACCAAAAAAGTGTTCAACAAATCAAATATATATTTTATATTTGAGATTCTTTAAAGTTCTAAATAAATCACAGTGTCAGTAGCAAAGCACCCCCACACCTCCTCCTCCATGCTTCACGGTGGGAACCACACATGTAGAGATAATCCATTCACCTATTCTGCGTCTCACAATGACACTGCGGTTGGAACCAAAAATCTCAAATTTGGACTCATCAGGCCAAAGGACAGATTTCCACCGGTCATCTAATGTCCATTGCTCATGTCTCTTGGCCCATGCAAGTCTCTTCTTCTTATTAGTGTCCTTTAGTAGTGGTTTCTTTGCAGAAATTTTACCATGAAGGACTGATTCACAGTCTCCTCTGAACAGTTGATGTTGAGATTTGTCTGTTACTAGAACTCCGTGAAGCATTTATTCGTGCTGCAATTTCTGATGCTGGTAACTCTGGGTCTTCCTTTCATGTGGTGGTCCTCATGAGAGCCAGTTTCATCCTAGCGCTTGATGGTTTTTACGTTCCAATATTTTTTATTGAACACACACAAGGTAGGTACAAAGTAAACAATACAAAATGACATACAGAACAAGGACAGGCAGAAAGAAAGTGGGCAGATGTTGTCACCCCCCCCCCCCCCCCAGCAAATGCCGCCCAAAGGTAGACAAAAATATTACAATTGAGAGTGCGTTAGAATGTACAAATTCACAGCGCCGACTGGTCCAAGTAAGAGAGGAAAGGCTGCCAGATTTGATCAAATGTTGATCATTTATTGTTCAGAAAATACAGTATGAAGTCAGAAGTTTACATACACGTTGGTTGGAGTCATTAAAACTCGTTTTTCAACCACTCCACAAATGTCTTGTTAACAAACTATAGTTTTGGCAAGTCAGTTAGGACATCTCCTTTGTGCATGACAGAAGTAATTTTTCCAACAATTATTTACAGACAGATTATTTCACTAATAATCCACTGTATCACAATTCCATTGGGTCAGAAGTTTACATACAGTAAGTTGACTGTGCCTTTAAACAGCTTGGAAAATTCCAGAAAATGATGTCATGGCTTTAGAAGCTTCTGATAGGCTAATTGACATAATTTGAGTCAATTGGAAGCTTACCTGTGGATGTATTTCAAGGCCTACCTTCAAACCCAGTGCCTCATTGCTTGATGTCATGGGAAAATGAAAAGAAATAAGCCAAGACCTCAGAAAAAAATTGTACACCTCCACAAGTCTGGTTCCTCCTTGGAAGCAATTTTCAAATGCCTGAAGGTTCCACGTTCATGATAACATAACCTGAAAGGCCGCTCAGCAAGGAAGAAGCCACTGCTCCAAAACCGCCATAAAAAAGCCAGACTACGGTTTGCAACTGCACATGGGGACAAAGATCGTATTTTTTGGAGAAATGTCCTCTGGTCTGATGAAACAACAATAGAACTGTTTGGCCATAATGACCATCATTATGTTTGGAGGAAAAAGGGGGAGGCTTGCAAGCCGAAGAACACCATTCCAACCGTGAAGCATGGGGGTGGCAGCATTATGTTGTGTGGGTGCTTTGCTGCAGGAGGGACTGGTACACTTCACTAAATAGATGGCATCATGAGGAAGGGAAATTATGTGGAAATTATGCAACATCTCAAGACATCAGTCAGGAAGTTAAAGCTTGGTCGCAAATGAGTCTTCCAAATGGACAATGACCCCAAGCATACTTCCAAAGTTGTGGCAAAATGGCTTAAGGACAACAAAGTCAAGGTATTGGAGTGGCCATCACAAAGCCCTGACCTCAATCCTATAGAAAATTTGTGAGCAGAACTGAAAAAGCGTGAGCGAACAAGGAGGCCTACAAACCTGACTCAGTTACACTAGCTCTGTCAGGAGGAATGGGCCAAAATTCACCCAATTTATTGTGGGAAGCTTGTGGAAGGCTACCCGAAACGTTTGACCCAAGTTAAACAATTTAAAGGCAATGCTACCAAATACTAATTGAGTGTATGTAAACTTCTGACCCACTTGGAATGTGATGAAAGAAATAAAAACTGAAATACATCATTCTCTCTACTAATAAGATACATTTTTTTGCCGAAATTAGTCTGTAAGAGATGAGTTGTTTTGGGGGTTGGTTAATCCATTTAGGGAATCAGACACTCCCAGGATTATCAGAAGCGTGTCTGGGTCAAGTCTCCAGAACTTGAGAGAGGATCTTACAAATTCCACACCAATAACCATACAAGTTAGAGCATAGGGCAAAGCAGTGGAATAGTGTACCCTGCGCAACATGACATTAATCACACATAGGGGATGTTATCAGGAAATATCCTATGCACCTTAATTTTGGAGTAGTGTAATCTGTGTAATACCTTGAATTGTATGAGACGATGTCTGGAGTTATTGGAGCTGGTGTGGATATACTCCAAGCTATCTTCCCAGTCTGCCACAGTAATGGCAGTCCCTAGTTCTTCCTCCCATTTTACCTTAATGGCGTCTGTAGAAGGTGTGCTAACAGATTGAAAAGCATCATATAGACAAGATATCAGTTTGTCTGAGGTGGGGCATCTTTTTATGCATCCGTCAAACATGGAAGGTTTAGCGTTCCCAAATGTCGGAAGGTATTTTCATAGTCTCTAATCTGTAGGTATCTGAAAAAGTTAATTCTGGGAAGATTATAAGTTTCCCTCAGCAACTCAAAGGAGGCAAAGGTCCCTTCTATATATAGATCCTCTATGGTATTGATCCCTAGCTCTCCCCATTGCTCAAAGGTGTTATCAAGGTTAGAGGGGGCAAAGGAGGGATTCCTGGCAACAGGGAGCATGAATGATATTGGTCTAAGGTCAAAGTAGACTTTAATTGCTTCCAGATACGGACTGTGCTATGTATAATAGGATTGTTACGATAAAGTGACATCTCCATATTGACAGGCGACAAAATCACAGCACCAATAGAGAAGGGGTGACACTCCTCACGCTCCATACTAAGCCAGCTGGATGACGGAAGTGCATCATCCAGCAAAAACGTAACAGCGTGAAGGTTAGCGGCCCAATAGTAAAATATGAAATATGGGAGAGACAATCCTCCTTCCATCTTGGACTTACAGAGGTGTTTTTTTTACCTATCCTGTGTGTTTTATAATCTCAGATGAATGGATTGATAATTGAGTCCAGTTGTTTATGAAGTGACTTAGGTATGGATACTGGGATGTTCTGGAATAGGTAGAGCAGTTGTGGGAGGAAGACCATTTTAATGGCATTAATTCTTCTGAGCAGAGAAATTGGGAGAGTTCTCCAAAATGATATGTTTGCCTTGAGTTTTGGCATCAGAGAGGGGATATTCTCTTTTAATAGTGAGGAGTATTGTTTGGTAACTACAATTCCTAGGTAGGTACATTTTTCAGAAGATAACTAACCAAGAGGTGTTTTGCAACCGTATGGGCATTAATTCGCTCGTTCCAATTTATTCTGTATCCCGAGAAGGTACCAAACAAATTAATCAAATCAAGAATAACTGGAATACTAGATTGGGGTTCTGTTACATAGAGGAGAATGTCATCTGCGTATAGAGAAATCTTATTTAGAGTATCTTTAGTATTATAGCCGTGTATTGCTGCATGAGATCTGATCGCCTGAGCGAGATGTTCAATAATTAGAGCAAAGAGCATAGGCGACAGTGCACAACCCTGCCTTGTCCCTCTATAAAGGTTAAATCGGGGTGACAATGATTGGTTAGTGAGTATTCTCGCACAGGGGTTCCTATATAAAAGCTGGATCGAATTTATGAACCCATCTCCAATATTACATTTCTGTAGGACCTTGAAAAGATAGGACCACTCAACTTAGTCAAAGGCTTTTCGGCGTCAAGAGATATAAGGGGTTAGGATCTGCTTTAGATGTATATAGAGTCTTGTAAAACTGACGGAATCTGTCATTGATGTCTTTGGGGGAAGAGAATAATTCCGGTGTTCTACCCGGCTCCATGGCCGAACCTGTGGTCTGGGCAGGGCCAAAGTCCCGCACCAGAGCCGCCACCGATGCTGGCGGATCCACGAGCGGAGTGGGTACTTCGCCCCGCACCGGAGCCGCCACCGATGCTAGATGCCCACCCGGACCCTCCCCTATAGAGTCAGGTTTTGCGGCCGGAGTCCGCACCTTTGGGGATGGGTACTGTCACGCCCTGACAGTCCAGACCTTTTATTCTCTATGTTGGTTAGGTCAGGGTGTGACTAGGGTTGGTTATCTAGGTTGTTTTAGGTCTATGTTGGCCTGGTATGGTTCCCAATTAGAGGCAGCTGTTTATTGTTGTCTCTGATTGGGGATCATATTTAGGCAGCCATTTCCCCACTGGTTTTTGTGGGATCTTATTTTGAGTGAGTGCATGTAGCACCTCTGTCGTCACAGTTCGTTGTTGGTAAGTTTCAGTAATAAAATATGTCGAACCGATATAACGCTGCGCTTTGGTCCGAATGCTCCTACAACGGTCTTGACAGATACAGCCTCTCAAATAAGCCTTCAGTGTTTCCACAATAATGCGGGAAGTCTCTGTGTTGTCGTTGGTATCAAAGAAAAATGTCATTTGGTCTTTAAAATGTTCACAGAATGTTGGTTCTGTGAGGGGCTGAGGATTCAACCTCCAGACCCTCTCGTTTGATACGATGTCACCCAATCTCAGGGAGAAGGTGAGTGGACTGTGGTCAGAGAGGATAATATCATGATACCTCACATTACAGGTATGGGGGAGTAATTTCGTATCAACCAAAAAGTAGTCAATTCGAGTATAAACATTGTGAACATGAGAGTAAATGGAGTATTCCCTACCCATAGGGTTAGAGATCCTCCATAAATCAAATAAGCTAGAATTTTTTATGTAGGTATTCAAGAATTCGCTTGAATAGGAGGTAGGGGTTCGCCGGGTAGAGGATCTATCCAAATATTGGTCTAGCACACAGTTAAGGTCCCCTCCAATGACCAGGTTAGTATGGGAGATATCTGGAATCAGGCCAAGGACTCTTTTGAAAAAAGAGGGGTTATCAATGTTTGGCCTAAAGATATTCAGTAGAGTTACAGAAGTAGAGTGGATCTCTCCTATTACGATCACATAACGACCCTCTTTATCCGCAATAGTGGTTTTATGTAGAAAGGGAATTCCTTTCCGTACCAGAATCGCTGTGCCTCTCGTTTTGGCGGAGAAGTTAGAGTGATACACTTGCTCCACCGACCTACATTTAAGTCTGCTATGAGAATTGTTTTTCAGGTGGGTTTCTTGCAAAAATATAATATCGGACGAGAGTGCTTTCAAGTGGGCTAGGACCTTGCCTCTCTTAATTGGTTCGTTTAAACCCTTGACATTCCAGGAAGTAAATGTAAGCGCCGCCCTCCTCTCGTTTGCAGTTTCTATGGTGGCCTGCATAACATGTAACTCAATAAAAAGGTAAGAAAGCGCACCAAACCATCACAATCAGCATATGTAGCATCTACACCCGAGCAGTATCTAACCGACCCCTCCCCCTGACAAGCACCCTTACTCTCCACCCTGTCCCCAAACTTTCCCCAACATTTACCCTCCCCCCTACCCACCTTTAACAGGCATACACAAATAGGAGAGAAAAAAATATATAAAAATAAAAATAAAAAACACATTGTCTGGCCGATGCCAAAAAATGCATGGCGTGACCTCGAACAAGAGGTAAAACAAAAATAAAATCCCAACTATACGTTCACCTCTCACTATCCTAGAACTTCTACTAACATATGAACTGGGGAGGCTCTCGCATATAAAGTGTTCATTTATCATCTAATAAACCAAAACAGAATAAGTTGCAACTTAAACATAATGCACACTTAAGTGTCATCCTGGGTCAATCCCTGAGATAAGCAAGATATAGCAGCGCAAGATTATATTGCTAAGCATCG
This sequence comes from Salmo trutta, assembly GCF_901001165.1. Taxonomy (NCBI): domain Eukaryota; kingdom Metazoa; phylum Chordata; class Actinopteri; order Salmoniformes; family Salmonidae; genus Salmo; species Salmo trutta. The sequence goes on from NC_042992.1 coordinate 37,491,366, forward strand.
CCGGTCTAAACATGTCATGCCCTGACCTTAGGGAGCCTTTTTTATTCTCTATTTTGTTAGTTCAGGGTGTGACTTGGGTGGGCATATCTATGTTTCTATTTCTTTGTTGCCCTAGTATGGTTCCCAATCAGAGGCAGGTGTTTATCATTGTCTCTGATTGGGGATCATACTTAGGCAGCCCTTTTTCCCACCTGTGATTGTGGGATCTTGTTTGTGTGTAGTTGCTTTCTGCACTGCATGTAGCTTTACGTTCGTTTTCGTATTTTGTTGTTTTCCCGGTGTCATTTAAAATAAAGAAAATGTACGCCTACCATGCTGCACCTTGGTCCAGTTCTTCAGACAAGCATAACAAAACATAAACCATCAGCAACCGATATAGACAGCAGTACATTTACATATTGTGGATTAGGGGATCGGAACAAGGATTTTGCTAAATTAAATGTACCCCCCAATCTAAAATAAATAAATAAATAAATAAATAAATAAATAAATATATATATATATATATATATATAAATATAAATATATATATATATATATATATATATATATATATATATATATATACACACATACATACATACACATGCAAGTATACACACATACATATCTACACAAACATTTATACCCCAAAATAATCATCTATACTAACTTAAAATATGCACATACATAAAAATAATAAAATGCTAAGAGAACTTTCTATCCAGGTGTCTGATGCCAATAATGTAAGAATTGAGAAATAAATAACGAAACAAAACAAAAATGGGGGAATATAAGTATATCCATCCGAAAGTGTCAATGACCAAACCTAGAAGGCCACTCAAGCAGGCATCGCTCTGAACTCCAACGACAGATCAGTCGTCCAGCCGGAATGACAGTGAAAATAACGTTAAATGAGAGCTCTGACCGCCCTCCATTGGTCGGCTCAGCGTCTTACATGTTTGTAAGCGACAATAAAACTTCACTCGGCAGCCCTTGCTGAAACAGTTTAATAAGGTTTCACCCGTTCTGGCATAGTATGGATTCGAGTCCATGAGCAGACTCTAACACACAATGAGAAGGCTCTCTAACCCGTATGGGGGATTGGTGTATATTCCCGGATAAACTTCTCGGTGTCCAAAACCGAGGAGAGCCAAATCTTCTCACCGGAAGGTGGGGTAATTCTGAGTCTTGCAGGGAAGAGCAAGGCTGGGCGAAGATGGAGTTTGTAGAGTTTGGTCATGACATCTCTGCAGCTGGCGCGATGCTTTGCCACATCGGGCGCATAATCCTCATAGACACAGAAGGGATGTCCTTTATGTAACAGGTTACCCCTCATTCGAGCCTCACGCAGGATAAGATCCTTGGTCTTGAAACTGTGACAACAGGTGATTACTGGGCGAGGACGTTGACCCGGTCCAGGTACTGGGACAAGAGCATGATGTGCATGGTCCAGCTGCGAATCCAAAGCCAAAACATCCGGTCCCATTGTATCCCTCAACAGCTTGGCGAGGAAGTTGGTGGGGCAAAAGCCAGCCTCCACCCCCTCTGCCAGACCAACAACGCGAAGGTTATGATGTCTGGATTGGCCCTCTAGGTTGACTACTTTCACAGAAAGCCTCTGTACACTATCCTGCAAGGATGTGCATAGCTTCTCTAACTCGTCGATCCTACCAGCGTTGAATTCAGTAGCCTTCTCAAGGTCCACAATACTCTGGCCCTGCGAAGCAGCGGCGTAGCCACGCCTGGCCATGGCCTATCCAGTTTGATCTCAGGCCTACCCCCAAAAAGTTATTATTATTATTCAATCTACATTTTTTTTGTATTTATTTTATTAAATGTTTAAAATAATTGTTTGTGAGATTTATTTTCTATGGGTAATTTTAATATAATGTAACAAAGTCCGCAACATTTAAGTTGGCTTCCGACTATTGGTTACATATTTTTTTTTTATCATACGGTGGTTTACCTGAACAATGTCACTTGGATAAACTTTGTAGCGCATAAGCTAGCAAGCTCTACCACGCAAGCTTACTCGAATTGACTCACCAGCTAATGTAATTTAGTAGTTCTAGCAATGGCTAACCAAATGTCGATCGCTAGGTTTAAAAAAAAAAAGACATCTGGAGGAAAAAGAGTGTGTGCCAGAAAATAATTTGGCTCAATCTACCGATAGCTTCCAGAATGAGACATTAACAGATGGATAGAAACAATCACAATCACCATCACAACCGCGAATGCCACGTTGAGCCAGGCATGCTTGCCTACCCCACCGTCTCCTCTCGTTCTTGATGCTTTGGGCGGGGGTGAACCTGCAGTAGGTCCACCGATAGATTTGTCTGCCGTTGATGAACCAGCCTGTCAACCAAAGCTAGCAAAGTTCCCTTCAAGTATGATAAATGGCATATCACGCTGCTTCTCTTCAAGGTGGTATGACCAGTTCATGTGGATTGAGTATAGTAAAGCAAAAGATGCAATTTATTGTAAGTTTTGTAGGCACTTTCCTGGGGAACATGTTGAATTCAAATTTGTACGAGATGGATTTAAAAACTGGTAAATCACAAGAAATGGTTATTACATGATTCCATAGCTGTTATTTCATAGTTTTGACGCTTTCACTATTATTATACAATGTAGAAAATAGTAAAATTAAGAAAAACCCTTAAATGAGTAGGTGTGTCCAAACTTTTGACTGGTACTGTAGCTTAAAATGATTAAGTAGATGCAGAGTTACTAATTAGCTAAAATGCTAAAGTTGTCAATGATGAGATTGGAACACAAATGGGGGGGGTGGACCAGTATGACAAAAAAGTATGAAAATGTATGCACTCACTATTGTCAATCACTCTAGATGATATCATCTTCTAAATGACTAAAATGTTTAAAAAAAACTTTTGCTATATGTTCACGTTATACACCAGATCAACCACCCTGCTTTTGTTTTTGCCTTAAGTAACCTCTGTGTTATGTAACCATACCAATACTAAACCTACTGTATCATACTAATTTGACTGTCCTGGATTTTCGTTTACTATGTTACGTCGAGTCTATGAGACCAGCCTGTCAACTACAACATTCGGTCAAGTTTCAACAGGTTATGGTGCGTACACGCCCTTTGCGTGTAACAGGTAATGTATATCAGGAAGTTACTGCTCTGTCACCGTCATCGAAAATGTTTTAACCTGGGATTTTACAAAATGCAAATATCGTGGGTTTGATAACCTTTATTCAGAATCATTTAGGCACATCTCTTTGTTGTTTTATCAGTGGACATGCGGCTCACAAAAAAATGCGCTCGAGCGCTCCTGGGAATTGTGACTTTGCTCCTCAACCTGTCAGGTGAGAGAACGTTCAAACATTTATTTCAAATTTAGCAAGCAGGCGTTAACAATCAGCTGCTAATTATGTATTGAGTGTGGCTTTCCCATTCTCAATGTTGCAAAATATGTCGATAAACTAAAGAATTATATACTAAAGTGGTTACTAGTTTTTAGTTTGATAAACTACCGTTCAAAAGTTTGGTCACCTAATGTCCATGTTTTTGAAAGAAAAGCACTTTTTGTCCATTTTTAAAATAACATTAGATCAGAAATGCAGTGTAGACATTTAATGTTGCGGGTACATTAAATAGCACCCGCAAAATACCAGTCTCAACGTGAAATGGCTAGCTAGTTAGCGGTGGTGCGCGCTAATAGCGTTTCAATCGGGTGACGTCACTCGCTCTGCGACCTTAAGTAGTTGTTCCCCATGCTCTGCAAGGGGCGCGGCTTTTGTGGCGCGATGGGTGTCAGTTATTGATGTGTACAGATGGTCTCTGGTTCAAGCCCAGGTTGGGGCAAGGAGAGGGACGGAAGCTATACTGTTACATTAAATAGTACCCGCAAAACACCAGTCTCAACATCAAGAGTGAAGAGGTGACTCCAGGATGCTGGCCTTCTAGGCAGAGTTTCAAAGAAAAAGCCATATCTCAGACAGGCCAATAAAAAGAAAAGATTAAGATGGGCAAAATAACAGACACTGGACAGAGGAACTCTGCCTAGAAGGCCAGCATCCTGGAGTCACCTCTTCACTCTTGATGTTGAGACTGGTGTTTTGCGGGTACTATTTAATGAAGCTGCCAGTTGAGGACTTGTGAGGCATCTGTTTCTCAAACTAGACACTAATGTACTTGTCCTCTTGCTCAGTTGTGAACTGGAACCTCCCACTCCTCTTTCTATTCTGGTTAGAGACAGTTTGTGCTGTTCTGTGAAGGGAGTAGTACACAGCGTTGTACGAGATCTTTTGTTTCTTGGCAATTTCTCGCATGAAATAGCCATCATTTCTCAGAACAAGAATAGACTGACGAGTTTCAGAAGAAAGTTCTTTGTTTCTGGCCATTTTGAGCCTGTAATCGAATCCACAAATGCTGATGCTCCAGATGCTCAACTAGTCAAAATAGGGCCAGTTGTATTGCTTCTTTAATCAGAACAACAGTTTTCAGCTCTGCTAACATAATTGCAAAAGGGTTTTCTAATGATCAATTAGCCTTTTAAAATGATAAACTTGGATTAGCTAACACAACGTACCATTGGAACACAGGAGTGATGGTTGCTGATAATGGGCCTCTGTACGCCTATGTAGATATTCCATTAAAAATCTGCCGTTTCCAGCTACAATAGTCATTTACAACATTAACAATGTCTACACTGTATTTCTGATCAATTTGATCTTATTTTTAATGGACAAAATGTGCTCTTTCAAAAACAAGGACATTTCTAAGTGACCTTAAACTTTTGAACGGTAGTGTATTTGCTAAAAAAGTGAGTAATTATTTACACTATTTCATGTAATCTGTAACAGCATTCTGCATATTCTTGATCCACTGCAATTGGAAATAGTTTAGATGGGTTAGCCAGTAGACTCGCCCCACTTGCTTACAGCTAGCTGCATTATGGTCAGACAGGCTTACTGTGGAGCCAGCATGAGCTATGGCTCGGAAAACGTACCTCAATCCAGGGATGAGACATGCGTTCTACTCCAAATTATCCCAATTGTTACACCACAAAGATTGAGCGACTGCTGAAAAACTAGCAGTCATTCAATCTTCTTGATGTAACAGTTGGGATAATGGGACAATTCGGAGTACAACGCATGTCTCATCCCTGGATTGAGATATGTTTTCCGAGCCATATCTCACACAGGCTTAATCTACACAGGAAGCCTGTCTGACCCTAGTGCAGCTGTAAGCAAGTGGGTTGGATATGATTACAGGGTGAGGAAACCAATATGTCATTTTATAATTTGGGTGAAATATCCCTGAAAAAGTAATCAATAAAAATACATTAAAAAAAATACAAAATTCATAAATTAAATGTAAGAAAATTGTTATTGAAATCAAAATACTACTCATTACAGAGCAAGCGGTAAAGCTTAATATTTTTGCTTTGTAGCAACTGGCTATGTAAAAGGACCCATGAGCACCAAAATGCAAGAGTCTATATTTCTTTGAAAGTAAGGTATATCAAGCAGATGGAAAAGGGTTTTAGAAACATCTACCAGAAAATCTTAAAAAAGGTATTAGAAATATATCAAAACACTATAAATGTTGAAGTTAAGACCCTTGCCAAATAACATCAACATTTAGATTAACTTTAGCAGAAATGATTTGCCTCTAGTAAATTTAAGAAATATTGCCTAGGGTCTTGTCATCCTGTTACCAAAAACCCACATGCACTATACAGTTGAAGTCAGAAGTTTACATACACTTAGGTTGGAGTCATTAAAACTCGTTTTTCAACCACTCCATACATTTCTTGTTAACTATAGTTTTGGGAAGTCGGTTAGGACGTCTACTTTGTGCATGACACAAGTAATTTTTCCAACAATTGTTTAGAAAGATTATTTCACTTCATCGCAATTCCAGTGGGTCAGAAGTTTACATAGACTAAGTTGACTGCCTTTAAACAGCTTGGAAAATTCCAGAAAATTATGTCATGGCTTTAGAAGCTTCTGATAGGCTAATAGACATAATTTGAGTCAAATGGAGGTTTACCTGTGGATGTATTTCAAGGCCGACCTTCAAACTCTAATATCGGTCCCATAACATAATATCGGTCCCATAACTTGAATTGGATTTGTGCCACAAATACTAAAACGTTAGCATGTGGAAACAGTGCCAAGGAATTTAAACTAAGGCATGGATTGCTGTCATACCTTGTCCATAGACTGCTTACAGTGTAAGGAAGCCAATGTGTAATTTGGGTGAACTATCCCTTTTTAAGCCTCTTTCTGACAAGAACTTCTACAGGCTTTCATATAAAGGTGAAAGCCTGGTAGAGGCTACTCTGTTGGTAATGCTTACAAATTATATTATAACTGTAAAAGTATCAGAGATCCCAATCTGGAACTTTGATATGCCGGTAGAGTATATTTCATTGTTTGGTTATGTTATTAATGTTGAATTGTTAATATGTCGATATGCTATTCAAAGACAAAAGAGATCCTACCATGGTAAGTTTGGGCATAGACCAGTCATCTGACACAGGACTTGATACAGCGTACTTCCTGTCAATTTGAACGTCACAGAAGGGCATTTCCATAAAAAATTACCCATGAGGGCCTCAAGTGGCGCACGAGTGGCGCAGTGGTCTAAGGCACTGCATCGCAGTGCTAGCTGTGCCACTGGAGCTTCTGGGTTCAAGTCCAGGCTCTGTCGAAGCCGGCCGTGACCGGGAGACCCATGGGGTGGCGCGCAATTGGCCCAGCGTCGTCCGGGTTAGGGGAGGGTTTGGCCGGCAGGGACGTCCTTGTCCCATCGCACACTAGAGACTCCTATGGAGGGCCGGGTGCACAGTGTTTCCTCCAACACATTGGTGCGGCTAGCTTCCGGGTTAAGTGGGTATTGTGTCAAGAAGCAGTGCAGCTTGGTTGGGTTGTGTTTCAGAGGACGCACGGCTCTCGACCTTCACCTCTCCCGAGTCCGTATGGGAGTTGGAGCGATGATACAAGACTTTAAATACCATTTAGATATCACGAAATTCGGGAGGAAAAAGGGTTAAAAAAAACAAAACCAAACAGGACCCATGAGCACCAACATACGAAGTTCATGGGAACATATCAAGTTAGGTGACATATGGAAGCTAATAGTCTATTTTTGGGAAATTTAAGGCATTTTTCAATCATTTTACATCTTAAAAATGAAAGATTCCTGGATAAACAGATGGAAAAGGGGTCTTAAAAGGTATCAGAAATACATCAAAACACTAACGTTGACGTAAGGCCTTCCCAGCCTTCCCTGTGGCTCAGTTGGTAGAGCATGGTGTTTGCAATGCCAGCATGGTGTGTGCAACGCCAGGGTTGTGGGTTCGATTCCCACGGGGGGCCAGTACAAAAAAAATGCATGAAATGTATGCATTCACTACTGTAAGTCGCTCTGGATAAGAGCGTCTGCTAAATGACTAAAATGTAAATGTAAAGACCTCTGCCAACTAATATCAACACTTATTTTTTTTATTTTTTACTTTCTGTAAGTTTAAGAAATATTACCTTGTGATTCTGTTACCAAAAACCCATACATCTTTAAGAGATTTTCTAATTTCTCTCCTTCATGAGGAGGCAGGATAATGTAAGTTCACAGAAGTAACAAGTAATGCCAGACCTACCAATTAGTTAGTGATTTTACTCATACATTTTGTTTATGAATTATTAAGTGATTAAAACTCGTAATTCTGTTACCAAATGGAATTACTGCAACTGAATTGGCTAAAATGGGAAATCAAAATAGTCACAAACCACAGTTGGCATTTTCTGTTGTCTGGTGGTCAAACCACAAGAGTTTTTAAATTGTCAAGTCTGGACAACCCCTCCCTCTCTCTCCCTCTCTGCCTTTCTCACTCTCCAGTTAATGTCACCTCTCCCAGCTCTTACTGACACCTACCCATTAGCCCCTTCTCTTTCCATTTACTGTAACCAGCATCCTCAACCACTGAGCACCGAATGTCCATGTTGAATAGAAGTTGCAATTTGGTCTCTTCCTGACCTCGATGTTAACATCTACAGACGGACCGGACTATCATAGGCGTTTGTTTCACAAGTTTGGATGGCGTACCGTACAGTGAATAGAGTACAATACAGAGGAGTACAGTAAAGAAGTAGAGTACAGTATGTTGTACTGGGCTCTACTGTACTCTGCTGCACTGTACTGAACTCTACCCTACTGTGCTGTATTGCACTGCACTGTACTCTACTGTGCTCTGCTGTGTGATGCCCACTCTTGTGAAGCATGAGGAGAATGACATTCATATCCATCATTTAGTATTTCTGTGTAGTACAGACCAGGAAGCCATTACCATAATTCCGTTACCAGGTGTAAATCCAATTCACTTGCTGTAGTTCAATAACCAAAATAGATTTTTTTTAAACTCAAGGTCCCATGTCATAGTTTGACACCCCATTCTTTCTGAAGACATCTTTGAATCTTAATTCAGAGCAGATATTTGAGTTTTTGGAAAACGTGCTTACATAAAAAGAGATTTGACCATATTTCCGTTACCAAAGTTTGCATCTGTACAGTTCTTCCACTAAATTAGTTTTTGTAACATTTTCAGTGGAAATTGTTCAAAGTAGTCCTTGTGCATAGTTGTATGGTTTTGTTAAACTTTGAAATCAATGGTTTTTGTTTGGCATACATTTTTTAAAGTGAAAACAATTAAGTGAAAGCGTCATTCCGTTACCGTGGAATTGCCCAGAACCTCCATATTTTCCTTTTGAAGGAACATGTAGTGTTCTGTAAGGATGTGTATTTGTGAAATAACTGGTGCAGCCTTAAGTCCAGACATGACAATAGGTTCTAGCCTGCTCCCAATGTTCAGTGAAACTTAACTACTATGTCACTGTTTTATAATCTTTTTTCCCATGTATTTTTGTTACCTTCAGCTCAAAACTCTTAGCCTGTTCATTGACTCAAACAACAGTTTTACTACTCAATACAATGACATAGTAGTGAACTAGCCTTTTCAGTTTGGACTTTTTGCAAAATATTAAAAATAACCTTTTCTTCATTCTGTTCACTCAGAATGTCTGCGCATGACCGTCCACCCTGACAAAGATGCTACTGTGACTGTGTCGTCCTCACTGCTCCTTCCATTGGAACAGTGTTCCGTATGCAAGGTCAATGGCGCTGAGAATGACACCCAGACGACCTGTCACTCATCGCTGGCTCTGGTCCCCGATGAGGATGTCACCTTGCTCTTCAACTGCACTGAACCACCACAAAGTGCTTTCGTCATCCAGATCCACAGGAAAATCGGTGAGTCTAGAGAAACTTTCTAGTATTGGATTTCATTTTAGACTGCCAGCTCAATTCGATCAAACCAGTATTGCTGTATTTACACAGTCAAAAATATGTACAACGCAGGCAGATGCTTCAGAATTTGGCATCCTGGGGTGGTAGTTGGCAGCGAAGATACTGCATAAAAACAGCTAAGGCTACCTTTCAGATCTGGTCCCAAGGGTGAACCGTTAAGCAGGTTTTGTTTAGGTTTCTTCCCGTCTTACCTGTTATGTGATTTTATTTTACCCAGAATGCACCAATGACACCTGCAGCCCTGCCACAGGTGTGGCTCAGCCTTCCCTCTTCTCAGAGTTCATTAGAACACTCATCTGGGACCTAAGTGTGCCGGAGAAGACCGTTATGAGTTTGGACTTCCCTGGTGACAGGCTGAAGGAGATGACTGAATCAGAGTTGTGTCAAGATGGGTACCAGTACACTGTAACTAGGACCAACACTGAAGGAGAGGTCAAAACTCAGACATACTGCAAGAATGGCCTCGTGGCTCACATTCATATACCGAGCCAAGCCACGGTGTCTTTGCAAGTTCAAAAAGGCCGAGAGGTGGATCCCTCTATATTCACGGCCAAACCAATAAAGAAACGTAAGCTCTTTCAACTGTTCTGTTCATGTCTAACTCTAATGTGAGAAGTGAATGTACAGTAAATTATCTTTTGTTGAAATCAGATCTATAAATTAGTGCTTACGTTTCAAATTTTCTTCAGAGAGCCGGATGATCTCCGTGACTCCAGAGCCAGACACTATCGTCACCATCAGCAGAAACACCAAAGCCAAAGAGTGCAGTGTGTGTGTTGGGGAGGGGCCTACCTGTAACCCCAAAGAACTCGTCCTAAGAGCTGCACGCAACACCTCTGTGAAGTTCACCTGCCCACAGCCACAAGATGTCTTCAGTGTGGAGATCAACAGGGAGATTGGTAAGACGCCTCAGACCTATTTTCCTGGCCTCAACAGGGCCCTGACCTGTTTTCTAGTAGCATTTGATTGAGCATGCCTAACACAATGGACCCAATGAAATAGTCTCGAAAGTGCAAAAGCTGCTCATCTGTTAGCTTCACTAATACAATGTTTTTCCTCCTCCAGATTGCACAGAGATCACCTGCACCGGGAACATCGTCCAGGCAGAGTCCTCCCTCTTCCCAGACTTCAACAGAACCTTCACCTGGGACCTGAAGGTTCCACCTGGCCTCTCCTTCCAGCTGGACTTCCCATCGCCGGGAATGAGACAGATTCCACCCTCTGAGACCTGTCCTGACGAGCATACCTACACCATCATCACGTACCAGCGCACCGGGCTCGCCACCATCGGCATTTTTTGCCCAGACGGCAGCGTCACTAGGGTCCAGGTGTTGTACAAGGGCCGGGTGTCCCTGCAGGTCCCTGGGGATAGGAAGCTGGAGCCGCTGGACTTCAAGGTCACTGTCGGACCAGAAATTAAAAGTGAGTGTCTGGCAGCTGTTGGAGGAGCCATAACAAATGAATGCCTGTTGAGGTCACTGAGGTCATCTCTATTAGCTTGTATGTATTCAGTAGACCTCCCTTTACAGAATTACTCATGTCATTATAACTCATTTAACCCCTTTCCTTCCAGTGCTGGCTGTGGTAAAAGTCAACCTACCTCGAGGGGTGTCAGATACAGACTTCCTCTCAGCCAACTACCCTAGAGGTTTCCCTGATGACGACCTGATGAGGTGGGACTTCACGGTGCCCGGCATGCATAACTACACGGTTAGCTTCCTGAATCACACAGAGTCTCTTTGCCGGAAGAAGGAAGTGATGGTGATGTACCACAAGGCGCGTGGGAAGGTGGGCATCCAGAAGACCCTGGCGGACCCCCAGCCAACACACAGGCAGGGCAGCTTCACCATGACCTTGTTTAACTGTGAGACAGACAGGACCAAACAGGGCCTGTCCCTCAAATTTAGGGTCTCGGTGATGAGGAGCGGCCATCCAGGTACAAAGGCTATTGGCAATCATAAATTGTTATGACATGATTTGTGTTGTAAGCAATTACAAGTAAGATCCAAAAATGCTCCTTTTCTTCTATGCATGCAGTCTGTTAAAACAACCCTAGACTTTTCCAAACCAATATAATACTAATATCACCCCTCATAGCCTGGTTCCTCTCTAGGTTTCTCCCTAGGTTTTGGCCTTCCTAGGGAGTTTTTCCTAGCCACCGTGCTTCTACACATGCATTGCTTGCTGTTTGGGGTTTTAGGCTGGGTTTCTGTACAGCACTTTGATATATCAGCTGATGTAAGAAGGGCTATATAAATACATTTGATTTGATTAATATTTCCATTATAAATGTTTAAAAAAACATATTGTGGCCTAAAATTAGCCTGATCATTCATTCAATCAAATGAATTGTGGTGATCGGTGACCTATTTCTCAGAAGATGATTGTGCCTGTTTGTCTTTTATTTCCTGGCTAGTTCTCTGCACTGTAAATTTGTTAGAGGATGAAGGGCTAGTCCTCCACTTTGAGAAGAGGGGATCTGACCCCTACTGTGAGATGAGGAAGGACTCTGTGCTCCAGGAGAAAATCACAGTTCCCTCAGGGACCAAAGCCAGGCTTTCTTTCCTGGACTGTCCAAGTGAAGACCTACGTCTGACAGCCGTAAAAACCATAGGTACTATAACCATACATACATTAGCATTGCATGTATTGCCTCCAAAACATAGAAACTACTATGGACAGTATCTATGCCATTCTCACTTAAGCTGCTTATTATAGTATATTTGTGACAAAGCTAGAACAAATGGTCTTTGTGTTTTGTTTATTATCTAAAGATGTGATGCTCTAAGAATATGAATGTATGTAAACCCATTATACTATCTCAAGCCTCTGTGGATCTATTCCAGGATGCCAGAATTTAGACTCGTGCTCCGTGACTGGGACTCTCCTCGTGGTCCCTAAAATGCCGACGTGCCTCCCTACGCTACTCCAAAGCTTCACCTGGCACCTCATTATCCCAGTATATGGCACCGTGGATTTACTGTCCCCCTCAGGAAACCTCAGGCAGTCCCTGCCAGGACAGGAGTGCAATGGCAGTGTCTCCCTTCATGTAGCAGAGGGTGATGGGTCCTCCATTGGCTACTTCTGCTCCGACGGCACCATTCGCAAAGTCCAAGTGCACTCCAACGTCTCTGTCACTGCCACAGCGAAGGACCTTAGCCTGATTCAAGGGCCTTTCCTCAATGTGTCCTTCAGTGAAGAAATTTCAGGTATGCTAACTGGTTTCGCAGTTGTTTTTTTCATGTTTTAAATCTTTTAAAGTAACTATCCAGTGAAAATCTCACTTAACAGTTATGTTAACTCATACCCAAATAATGTTGTTGACTCATCCTGTACCTCTATTGGTGGCCAAAGCATACATTCACTTCAAACTTGTATCTCAAACAGACAGTTTCAAAAATGCTTTCTATTTCCTCATAGAGTATGATGTCATACGCCTGAGGAGGATGAGCTGACCAATCAGCGGTCTATTTCTAATGAATATTTTTAATGACCGGTATAAGCCCACACCATTCTGTTGTTGGGGTACACCACCACCATTCCAACACAGAAAAGCTGCTTTTTAACATACCTAATTAAACACAATTGTACGGAAAACTATTTCACTAATTTTGTAATTAATTATAGGTCATATTTCATAGAAGTCTAGAAACACTGGACAGTTACTTTAATACTCTCTTCACTTCACTTTTTATGGTTCCTTGTGTAACATCCACAAGAGGGCACAGACATACAGCAATAGCAAGGGGATTTGTTTTAAAAATGGATTCAATGGAAAATTACATTCTCACTCTCTTGAAAATGTATTGAAAATGTGTTGTTCTTCATCACTTCCTTTTGTCCCTCAGACAGCATCATATATACAGTCCAGCCCAAAATGGGTTCCCCTGCCCTCCTGGCCACCCCAAACTGGCCCAGAGGCATGAAGCCATACTCCACCGTGTCCTGGATCATCAATCTGCCGGGCCACCTCCAGGCCGACCTGCTGTTGACCAACATCAGCCAGCCCAAGTGTGGCAAGGGGCACACGTTCATCAAGGTGCAGACCCTGGGCTCTCCAGAAGAGATATTGAGTCGTAGGGAGGATAAGAAGGCAGAGGACAAGCTGATGGTCCCTGAGAGCTTCTATCTCAACATGTCCAACTGTATGCCGGAGAACGGACACTTCAGTGTGCTCAGCAAGGTTACCCTGCAGAATACTAGCAGTAAGGGACCTGTTTGTAATGTTATGATAGAGTTGTGACTGAATATGTTTGGGCTAAGATATCTGCATAATTCTAGCATTCGTCTCACAAGACCTTTTTGGTTATTTCAATAACTCTTAAGAGATCTAAAATTTGAGGGCAAAAAGAAAAGAATAAATAGTTGTTTTAATTGGATGTCTATATCTTAAATGGCATCAATACACGTAGGGCAGTTATTAGGGATACTTTAGGTTCTCATAATCATCAACACAGTATATAGAGGTGCTGGCAGCGAAGCTTGACTCAACTCAGAATATATGTTCATCCCTCTACTAAGTGTGAAAAAAGCTCAGCAATATGTCAAGAGATGGAAGAGAAACTCACAACTTTCTAAGAAACACGCGCTCTCAATCAAACCCTAATAACTCAACTTCTCTTCGTGTCAAAGCAGGTGCTGAGATATATATATTCACTCACACACACACACACACACACACACAGTGCCTTCGGAAAGTATTCAGACCCCTTTCATTTTTCCACATTTTGTTACATTGCAGCCTTATTCTAAATATGTTTTTCCCCTCCGCAATCTACACACAATACCCCATAATGAAAAAGCAAAAACAGATGTTGATACTTTTAGCACAATTTATAAAAAACAGAACTAACTTATTTAAAGTATTCACCCCCTTTACTATGAGACTCTAAATTGAGCTCAGGTGCATCCTGTTTCCATTGATCATCCTTGAGATGTTTTTACAACTTGATTGGAGTCCACCTGTGGTAAATTCAATTGATTGGACATGATTTGGAAAGGCACACACCTGTCTATATAAGGTCCCACAGTTGACGTGCATGTCAGAGCAAAAACCAAGCCGTGAGGTCGAAGAAATTGTCCGTAGCGCGTCGAGACAGGATTGTGTCGATGCACAGATCTGGGGAAAGGTAACAAAAAAATTCTGCAGCATTGAAGGTCCCCGAGAACACAGTGGCCTCCATATTCTTAAATGGCAGATGTTTCGAACCACCAAGACTCTTCCTAGAGTTGGCCGCCAGGCCAAACTGAGCAATCGGGGGAGAAGGGCCTTGGTCAGAGAGGTGACCAAGAACCTGAAGGTCACTCTGACAGAGCTCTAGAGTTCCTCTGTGGAGATAAGAGAAACTTCCAAAAGGACAACCATCTCTGCAGCACTCCACCAATCAGGCCTTTATGGTAGAGTGGCCAGACGGAAGGCACTCCTCAGTAAAAGGCACATGACACCCCGCTTTGAGTTTGCCAAAAGGCACCTAAACACTTTCAGACCATGAGAAACAACTTTTTGGCGGGGGTCTGATGAAACCAAGATTGAACTCTTTGGCCTGAATTCCAAGCGTCACATCTGGAAGAAACCTGGCACCTTCCCTACGGTGAGGCATGGTGGTGGCAGAATCATGTTGGATGTTTTTCAGTGGGACGGACTGGGAGACTAGTGATGAAAACCTGCTCCAGAGCGCTCAGGACCTCGGACTGGGGCGACGGTTCACCTTCCGACAGGACAACGACCCTAAGCACACAGCTTAGACACACGCAGAAGTGGCTTTGTGACAAGTCTCTAAATGTCCTTGAGTGGCCCAGCCAGAGCCCGGACTTGAACCCGATCTAACATCTGGAGAGACATGGAAATAGCTGTGCAGCAATGCTCCCCATCCAACCTGACAGAGCTTGAGAGGCTCTGCAGAGAAGAATGGGAGATACTCCCCAAATACAGGTGTACCAAGCTTGTAGCGTCATACCCAAGAACATTCAATGTTGTAATCGCTGCCAAAAGTGCTTCAACAAGTACTTTTGGCAGCGATTACAAGAGTAAAGGGTCTAAATACTTAGGTAAATGTGATATTTCAGTTTTTTTATTTTGAATAAATTAGCAAACATTTCTAAAAACCTGTTTTGCTTCGTCATTGTGTGTAGATTGAGAGGGGAAAACAATTTAATCAATTTTAGAGTAAGGCTGTAACAAAACAAAATGTGTAAGTCAAGAGGTCTGAAAACATTCTGAAGGCACTGCACTGCGTATGTATAACACCATTTTTAATGAAACTGCATGCAATTCAGGTGTGAACCTTAACTCTCAGCATGTATTACTGTCTCTAGTACATTTGAGAAAAGCAATGCAATATGTCAAAGATGAGAGTTTTGAATTGTTACAAGGGTTTATAATGCTTCTATGCAACTTCCAGCCTGCTCAACTTCCATCCTGCTCATAAGCCAGCACCTCATTTCATTGCTACTTGCAGCTATATTTGTCTCATTCTTACCATATGTAATCATATGTAATCTCTCCTTGTGTGTGTGTCTCTGTAGAGCTGCTCCTGAGCGGCATCCTGGGTGCTGTGGGAGCAGTGCTGCTACTTATGCTTATTGTGCTGACAGTCTTCTTGGTGTTAAGGTGAGAACACCTGCCTCACCAAAACAACCTATATAGCTTTGATGTTGAGGTCATTTTATGACTTGCCCCCCCCCCCCCCCCCCCCCCCACATAGTGTGATGTCTGCTTGACTCCACCATTTCTGTTCCTCTTTCGTGCTTACAGGAAGAAGAAGAAAATGATGGTCAATGAGGCTTCCATCTACATAGGGAAAGGGAATATCTTCATCCCAGGCGACCATGTGTTCCCCAAAACTCGGTCGGACAGCGAGTCTCACGTTTACGCCTCCATCGAAGACACCATGGTGTACAGCCACCTGTTGCGCGAGCCCAGCTACGTGGGCGCCATCCAGGACCACTTCCAAGGACAGCCAGTCGACACCTATCGGACATTCATGGCGCTCCAGGACAGAGTGCCAGAGATCACAGAGACAGCTGCAGACCATGAGCCTGAACTGGTGCCTGAGATGTACGAGTATAGACCTTTCCTGGACCCGTCGGAAACCTTCATCCCGTCAAGACCTCGCACGCCCGTTGACCGCCAGGACAGCATGGGCTTCATGGACCGCAGGATGGTAGACAATGAGCTGTACACGTTCAAGAGCACTGGGGATATAAATACGATTAGACTGTCTGGGGCAGACCAAATCCTAGATCCAGAGATCCATTTAGCATGAGGCGGTACTGTGAGATGGACTACTGTTACTCATTTTACATAGCTCAAAGTGTTTCAGGTTCACTGCAGTGGAGAAATGGGGTGTAAATGTGCCTTTGCATAACATTCAGGGAGTCTGTATTAGTGGTGTTGTGCCTACTGCACAAAAGCCATCAGACAAATGACTATTACT
Source organism: Salmo trutta (assembly GCF_901001165.1). NCBI lineage: Eukaryota > Metazoa > Chordata > Actinopteri > Salmoniformes > Salmonidae > Salmo > Salmo trutta. The sequence continues at coordinate 37,508,124 of NC_042992.1, forward strand.
GCCTTTCATTGGAGCCTCTGAGTCTGTTTCCTCCAAGCTCCTAGAAAGTAATTTCTGAAACAGCACATGGTGTTGCTCTTCTGTGTTGCTCTTCTGTGTTTACATTACTGGGCTACTTGGTTTTTGTGTGTATTTCTTGATAGTATTTTAATTGTTTTATATGCTAGTATATATTTAATATATTGAATGTTGCACTGGACACTGGTGTGTCATGGGTTTAAGAGTAAGGCTGCTTGTTTTGTTTGTTAGTTTTGTACCTAGCATTTTTTTGCATTGTTTATGCCTTGTGGCAAGGGTTTTTCTCTGTAAATATGTGCTTTTAGAAATTTCTCTGCCAATTTTTTTTATTTTTTTTATATAAATTCCTTAGACATTTTAAGTGGTCTGAGTACAGTGTGATATTGTGAATAATACTGTATCTAGGATAGATAAGGGAATCAATCCAAAACAATATTGCTTCAGAAGGTGTCTTGTTGTGATGGGAAAAGTGACATTCTTTCATCCTTTGGCTAAAACCTGTGACCTTTTAAGTCCTGGCTTGTAGTTTGTTATAACCACAGGAACTTCAACCACGGAAGACGGGATGATTGTTTTGATGGTTTTCATTGGAGTAGTTACCAAGAGGGACTTTTTAAGGGAAACAACCAAACCTTTAGCAAGACGCCAAGGGTCAACAGGTTATGACAATCCTCTTGCGGTAATAAACTTTTGTGTTTACAATTTTGTCTCATCTCTGTTCGAAGGTTTAAAAATATATATATATATATAAAAACAAATAAGTCACTTTCCCCACTACAATATTAATATTTGATACATGTTAAATGAATGTGTTTTCCTAAGATGTTTTCTTTGTTCAGTAATGTGAAATAGTTGGGTTTTCATTGTCTTTACATTTTCTTAGACAAACCCCTATTATAATTTCATAACTTTTATTGAGATTTATGTGTTCAGGCTAGACATCTTGTGATTAAAAACAAACAAGTATTCAAAGGCTAGCTCTCTGAAATAATTGTTGTAAATTAGATAGGAAAGCAACAGATTAAGTACCATAAATCTAGATGGTTTCGTAAGGATCTCATACTTGTGCAAATTCACATGAAAATTTGTCATTGCCATTGGGACAGTTTTGCCGGACACAGATTAATCCTATTCCTGGATAATCCTTAATCTGTGTCCAAGAAACCACCATGTTTTACAAAGAATTCTCCAACATTTTTGTCTGGGTATCAGCTCTAGAAAAGTGTCAGTAACTTGTTAAAAAATAGACATTTTCAGGGGTTGAATTTAAAACCAAAGCGTACATTTGTAGAAAAGAATACAAGGTAGCGAACAAAAAATATAATTCAAGCATGGGAAATGCAGCTAATAAATGGCGCGCCTCAGACTATGTTGAACTCGCAGACAGAGGCCTTCTCCTCATGACAGTTCTTGTCTAACCATTTCCCACCAGTGGCTTCTGAGAGGATGACACAGTTCTGGGAACGATCTGTCTTTGGGGATCTAGAATCATAGTCCCAGTTCTTGTAGAGGATGCTGTTGCCCGCCTGATCCATCCAGTTGCCCTCAGTCACCATGTCGCTGATGCCCAGCCAGATCTGCTCGCCTGGGCCGATGCTCTGGTGGACGTAGTCGCTGAGCTGGTCGTTCTGGTCCTTGGACAAGGGGGTACCGAGTACACCCCCCAGGGCAATGCAGTCGTCAAAGGCTGTGTGGTAGCTTTTCTTCAGTGGCTCAGCCAGGAAACACTTGCCATGAACCTTGACCCCTTTCAAACAAACTGAGGAGCCAAGTGAAAATTGTAGTGTCAGAGCGTCTTTAGAAGTGTTAAAACAGAAACCGATACTGTTATTTATGTCCAAAGAGTCCTGAACAATACCAGTATGTGTGAAACTCACCTGACTGCAAAGCCTGTTGCTCCTTCATAATATTTAGATCCTGAACAATGTCATTGATCTGCTTCTGCAGCTCCTCTATGGCTGCATCTTTGCCTTCATCTGGAGCACGACAGAACAGAAACAGGGGAGGGGAACAGGATGGACTCAAAGATGACACAAAGTTTGAGCACTACGCTACTCCTCCAGTGAGGTGGCAATGCCAGATGTGTTGATTGAAATGATTGATGTGTATTGCAGGCAATGTTCTGGCAAGACCAATAAAGTCATATTTTACTCAAAATAGTTCATCTTCCAAACAATGAGAGCTGTGTGTAACAAACATTTAATTTCTCTCAGATTCAAAATGATTGATTAAAAACAATTTTAACACTGGACGTAAATATCATTCTGACCATTATATAGAGTGTGAGGCACCCACCACCTACCCTTTTTAACCGTTTTCTTCGTAGGGAAAGCCTGCTGGAATGAGCAGTTCACCAAGAGGAGTATTCCAAAAACCAAACAGGTTCTTCTGAACTCCATGGTTAGATGTTGTTGAATGACTGCTTCAATGTGGAGCCTGGCAATTTATGTCCTCTCCTCCTCCAAAAAAGGAAAAGACAGTGTAATTGAAAACTGCTGCCTGGAACTGGAGCTGTCCAACCTCAGAACCTCATACTCTCAGTCCCAGACATCGCATGCACTGTGACATCCTTATCTGATTTCTGGATGTCCCAGTGGTCCCACCCTGTACTTTGAAAAAGAACAATAGTGTGTAATGGTTCTAATTTGAGTCAAATGGCATCTCTTATTCACTTTATGGTCAACTAAATCATTTGTCTTTGGGATTATTGCAATGCAACTTCATTTCTTTGCTTTTATTTTTTGTTACTCAGGATCTTGGCAAGGTTTTTACATGGTGAAGTAGGATACATACGTGTTTCTTTGGACCGGTCTCCTCTCTGGCAAAGTAGATCATATGCTCCAGGCCACGGTTCTTAGGAAGTGGAAATGGTCCTGTCTCACATCTGCTCTTTTGGTTGTGCACTTTATGCTCCTCTGATGAATCTGACACGTGTTAAGGACAATAGGACACAGTGACTATCGCCATCAGGGTATCTACTCAATTACAGAAAAAGATATTCAGTTATAGAGGTATACAGTATAAGTACTCTTCGGTTTCAACTTCACTTAATGCTGAACATTCGTGTAATCCTGACCAATCTGGAAGACAAAAGAAAGAGGCGTAGTTTTTATTGGAGCCATTTGAATGGCAAGAACACACTGCTCAAGTTACACATTTGTTGAATTTGGTCATTATTTGTAAATTCAATAGTGGTAAAAACATGTTTGCCATCTGCCGCCTCCACCTTAGTTCAGCATTCAAGTAAACATCATTAACCTTTCATCAAAATACTCATACAGGTCATTTCTATCGGTGATTCAAAATGTCCCTGCTTTGAAGTGTAAGGAAGACACACATTTAACACTGTTGCATAAACCTAAATGTTTCTTTTTGAAAGCCTACTTTCTGTCTCTTCTTTCCCAGACTCTCCTCCTTCTGCAGTAGCTTCATGAGGATGGCTTTCCCTACCTGTTTCCCTGTCTGTAGAGATATACAACAGAGCATAAAAATGTGTGTGTGTGTGTAGATGTTTTTAACTATACTTGTGGGGACCAGAAGTCCCCACAAGAATAGTAAATGAACAAAAATTGTCCCCACAAGGTCGAATACTATTTCTAGGGGGTTTAGGGTTAAGGTTAGAATTAGGTTTAGGGTTAGGAGCTAGGCTTAGTTTTAGGGTGAGGGTTAGCAGCTAGGGTTTGGTTTAGGGTTAAGGTTACATTTTCAAGTTAGGTTTAAGGTTAGGGTAAGGGTTAGGTTTAGGGGTTACGGAAAAAAGCATTTTGGATGGGATTGAATTGTGTGTCCCCGCAACGTCCCCACTAGGTTAATTGTACAAGACTGTGTGTGTGTGTGTGTGTGTGTGTGTGTGTGTGTGTCTGTGTGTGTGTGTAGCGTTCTCAGGTATACAGCACCTGGATACATATACATTGCATTGCATTCACATAAACAAAATAAACTGTACATTCACACACACTTCATGAATTTCCTCCGCACAAAATTCCCCCAAAGGGTGTAATTGTGTAAACAACGTTGTGATGTGCTGATAAGGTTCAACTTTGATACAGCTGAACATTCAATGCTAACAGTTTGTTGGGGTGAGAGAGGACAGATGATATGAAGAGGAGCGCAGGCATCCTATCTCACCTCTGTCATCTCAAAGATGCTCTCTGGGTCCAGGCTGCCGCCTCCCACCTTCCTGACGCAAGTGACCGTCCCCTTGTGGGTGACAGAGATGATCAGGCTGACCACTGAACACACCTTCTCCTGCAGTGTGGCATCCACCACAAATAAAAGACAGTGACTAAATTGACCAAACTCATAAAAGGAATGAAATAAACGAAAACGTGTTTCTCATAAGGTTAGCATAGGTTGTGCACTCTGCAAACAATGTGTCCACTCCGACAATGAGAACGGGAAGACTGGAATAATAATAACATAAATTACCTTAACCAAAGTAACAAACATTGTAGATTAGACATTCTACGAATTAACGGTAAATGTACTACTGGTGATATGTAATTGGGAATTGATATACACTAACAATCAAACGCAAACAATTCACACAATGAAGTTATGAAACAATTAAAGAGCACAAGCTGGCGGGAGAGAGCGCACTGGAGAAGTGCATCTGGGCGCATGGTCAATCCAACGTCTGCATTGGCCATGCAGCGTTTATGGTGACGTGGCCTCCGCAGAAGTCAAGAGCGTTCATGTTTCTTGCGCTTCACAGAGCAGTGCAGAGCTGTTGTCATATAAGTGAGTTTGTGTTCATACAGGATGGCCTCTGAATGCCTCTGGAGGCTTAGCAATTGCGTCAAACCCTCCACATGGAGCCTCCCTCCTACCACATTTTTGGATCAAGCATAAATTGGCTTTTAGTCTAGGCCTGCGCAATGGATTAGTTCCCTGAGATGGGCGCAAATACATATATATATATATATTTGTTACTGCTCGCCTAAAACAATCTCGGTCGACTAATTGGGGTCAGCCCTAACTGTTACAGAATCATAACAATAAAGATAAAACAAATTATAATAAATACGAAAATAAATCATTTAAAGTTTGAAAAGTGTATCAATGCTGAATAGCGAGATGCAGACAGTCCATTTGGCCGTGCCAACGTTCTTCTCATCTTTGTCCATTACAATATTAAAACTTGTCCCCACGGATGACATTCCCCTTGTCTGCTTCTTTTCACTATACTCGTTCTCCTGTAACTTTCGTTTTACTTAAATGAAAAAGGACTATATCTTCGCAATCAACAGTAGCCTAGGCCAAGGTTCATTTCACTCGCTCTCTCCTCAGCAGCAGGCGTACGTGAGGTAAGCAGCCGGAACCAGTTTCAGCTATACGTTTTATTAAATTGTAATTGGCTGACATGGATAACGAGTTCGCGCAGTTCTCATCACCTTAGACGTTAAATTAACAGAGAATGGGTCCTGTCGGTAAATCAATTTTAATTGTACATGCCCGAGGCCTGTGGCAACTATATTGAACAAAATATATAAATGCAACATGCAACAATTTCAAAGATTTTACTGAGTTAGAGTTCATATAAGGAAATAAGTTAATAGAAATAAATAAATTAGGCCCTAATCTATGGATTTCACATGACTGGGAATACAGATATGCATCTGTTGGCCACTGATACCTTAAATTAAAAGGTAGGGGCATGGATCAGAAAATCAATCAGTATCTGGTGTGACCAATGTTCTCCTGCAGCAAGACACATCTCCTTCCCATAGAGTTGATCAGGCTGTTGATTGTGGCCTGAGAAATGTTGTCCCACTCCTCTTCAATGGCTGTGCGAAGTTGCTGGATATTGGCGGTAACTGGAATGTGCTGTCGTAAATGTTGATCCAGAGCATCCCAAACATGCTCAATGGGTGACATGTCTGGTGAGTATGCAGGCCATGGAAGATATGGGACAGTTTTAGCTTCCAGGAATTGTGTACAAACCTTGCGATATGGGGTTGTGAACTATCATGCTGAAACATGAGGTGATGGCGGCGGATGAATGGCACGACAATTGGCCTCAAAATCTCATCACAGTATCTCTGTGCATTCAAATTGCCATTGATAAAATGCAGCTGTGTCGTTGTTCATAGTTTATGCCTGCCCATACCATAACCCACTGCCACCGTAGGACACTCTGTTAACAACGTTGACATCAGCAGACCCCTCTGCAGTTGTGAGGCCGGTTGGACGTACTGACAAATTCTCTAAAACAACGTTGGAGGCGGCTTATGGTAGAGAAATGAACATTGAATTATCTGGCAACAACTTTGGTAGACATTCTAGCAGTCCAGCATGCCAATTGCACGTTCCCTCAAAACTTGAGACATCTGTGGCATTGTGCTTCTACACCTGCATTGCTTGCTGTTTGGGGTTTTAGGCTGGGTTTCTGTACAGCACTTTGAGATATCAGCTGATATAAGAAGGGCTATATAAATAAATTTGATTTTGATTTGATTGTGTTGTGTGACAAAACAGCACATTTTAGAGTGGCCTTTTATTGTCCCCAGCACAAAGTGCACCTATGTAATGATAATGCTGTTTAATCAGCTTCTTGATATGCCACACATGTCAGGTGGATGGATCATCTTAGCAAAGGAGAAATGCTCACTATGTAAACAGATGTAAACAACTTTGTGCACAACATTTTAGAGAAATAAGCTTTTTGGGTATATGGAACATTTCAGGGATCTTTTATTTCAGCTCATGAAACATGGGACCAACACTTTACATATCGAGTTTATATTTTTGTTGAGTGTATATCAGACCCACCAAGACCTGAGACAAACCTCTGTATTTAGGAAGGATCCCGGGATCTCGGAATTTCAGGTGTGTTGGACCTTGAAGACCTATACCTGGAAAAGAGTGACCTATGCCTAGCCAATCGGAATGTCAAAACACAGCAGATACTGTGGCAGCATACAGAAAGATAGTTTTGTAACAGTCTAATCTAATGACAGTGTGGCAAACAAGGCAACATTGATCATTATGAAGTGTTCAGGATGTTGAAATAGGAGTGCATTAGTGTAAACATTTGACATTTTAGTAATATAGCAGACGCTCTTATCCAGAGCGACTTACAAATAGTGCACTCATCTTAAAGTAGCTAGGTGAGAAAACATATCACAATCTTAGCAAGTACATTTTGTCTCAACAAAGTATTTACGTGTGGCTGAAATAGCTGAATCCACTCATTTGAAGGGGTGTCCACATACTTTGGTATATATAGTGTAATATAATACCGGCAGGCCTACTATAGGGCTACTTGCACTCAAACCATGAAAAGGTCAAACCAGAGGGCAAACCATTACGCAAAATGTAATTTAATGCTGCAATATAATAACCTGTTTGTATTTTACCCATAAACATTGAGCAATGATTGACTTACTTTTGATATTACCCCAATAAAGTTAAGAAACTTTTATGAAGGTTTGGTGTGGTATGGCTAGTATTAGGCTTAGCTCCTGCAGGCCCATGAAGGCAGAGTGCAACCGGAGCACCAACTGACTCAGGGTGAACCTTGAGGTGGGGAAGAATGTTTTAGGCCTACCAGAGTTACTCCTTTAATCTAACAATACAATGCTTATCTTTATTTAAAAAAAAATAACGAATTTGCCTCCTTCTGTACGCCTACATCTGTATAGCAGTAGTAGCCTATCTGACAAGGATAAAGAATGCATCTCGGGAACATAGCGCCTGCATATCTCTACCTTTCCATCTGCCTCTCTAGGGCTAGGCCTAAGCTTCGCTTCCTTTATATTCCTTTTTAAAATATCAATATCATACAGTAGACGTCGAACAATTTGTACAGGGTGTTGCTCAACTCCATGCCCAGCTCATCACCACCCCGACCCCCAAACTCTGCTGTGGCATTGGCAGAGCTAGGATAGGGACAGGAAGAGGGCGACTCATCATAGATGACTCGTTACAACACTACCTCCAGAGTCCCTCATATTAGAATTATACTGTACTCGACCAGAAGCAACAATGCACTCACCAATCAACAAAAAACTCCAGGTAGCACTCACCTGGGACAATTATTTCACGCAAAAAAAAAACTAAACATGAGCATGTAGCAATATCTTTCAGAATGAAACCTACCCACAAACCATGCATAATATACCCTTTTTCGGCCTCACTGACTTGTACAGTGTCCATGATGCACCAACACGCGTGTTTTTTCAGCTGTCTCACGTCATCAAAGAGCGGCAAAAGGGCATAGATGATATATATATATATATATATATATATGCTTCTTATTATACCTCAGTGCCTGAACCTATTTAGATTGTTCCTGGATCAGTGTACAAATCAACACAGTTCTTCCATTCGATTCTACTGCACACATTTTAGTATGTATTTTTTTGGACCGTTTAAATTGGTACTTTATAGCCTTTCAGATAACATGTGAATGATTTAGGTTCTTACGCATTCAAACTCAGACAATTTTTTTGGTAGATTTTTCTTCGACTACTGCTATGTTTAATTTCGACATATTTTTATGAACAAAATAGCAATAGCTATTTCTCAAAGGTGAGCAAAATAGATTTACCAGGACTACTTTATAGTGCAGTGGGAGTTTAAATTGACTTAGCTACATAGTCCAAAGACCGGCAGATGGCGATATTGAGTAGTTTCATCTTACCGTCCAAATGGAATACATACAGCCAGCTATACACTCCTATCCCTCATGGACTGGTTCATACATAAAACATTTCTTCGTCAACTCGATTTAATGGCGAGAAAAGCGGGGAAAATATGTGTACTTTCTTTATAAAACACCACTTTCCACAACCATGCTAGAGCGGCTAATGCCTAGGAATGCTAGTCCTGGTGTGTAATCATTAAGCTGATTCTGTTGCAAAAGGTTTACTCCAGATGGAAAATTCAAACGAGAGTTTCTATTGGACAAATTCAGGCAGGTCCCCATTTCGTCTGCTTCCGTTTGGTTCTTAAACAGTAAACGTTTCCATAATGAATACACCCCTAGATGTTGTGTATTGCATTCAGCCAATCAGGTTACAGTAATCTGTTGTTTATCCCTGTCTGAATACAGGGCAGATCATCAGGAAGTAGCATTAGCCACTAGCAAGGTGGTGAAAAATGTATTTCATAAAGAAAGTATGCATATTTTCCACGTTTTTTTACATTCCTTCTCGCAATTAAATCGAGTTAAGGAGGAAATCAATGCATTTGCAGCCGGATTGGAGAATGTTTGATGTACTTACTGGTCCACTGGGGGATATGTATACACTATATAGACAGCTGCATGCGTTTGCTTTGGACGGTAAGATGAAACGACTCATATCGCCATCTGTCGGCCTTTAAACTATTAGTTACACTGATAGCCTAGGTCGGTTTTTAGTAGATTGGTAGGGAAATATGTTCCTAGATCTGCTTGCAGAGGCAACAAAGATACTGTTAACTAAGGGGCCGGTGTTTGGAACGCCAGAGGACCTTTGGAGCTCACATAAATCTTGTGCATGGAAGGCAGGGCACTTCCTGTTTTTTCCTTGCTTGCGAAAGAGCTTTCTAGATTAAGTAATGAGGGAAACGGGCACCCACCCAACCAGGATGAACGACTCATATCGCACATATGGGAACTTTCATATGAATAACCGGAACATCGAAACCAAGTGGGTTTTGTAGTTTAACGATGGACTTGACACGTTAAGTGTGACTCGTGAGACACATCAAGGGGGGTGTACTGCTAACTAACCCCACGCTAGCAAGGCTAACTAGTTAGCTAACTATCTACAATCAACTACTACGACTTGCTGTCGTGAATGGTGTACCCTAAGCTAACGTTAGCGTGCCAGACATTCAAAAAGAGGACTATTCTCTGAAAATTCTTTCCTCGACCACGAAAGGGGTGAGTTGAAATCATCATGGTTGTTTCTAACGTTACCAAGCTAGCTAACTAAATTAGCAAGCGTATTACTAGCCAAATCAAACCACCAAATCTGTGAAACAAAGCTAATCCTTGGACCTACCTAGCTAGCTACACACACATGCATTAGACTACACAGTGCCCCCCCCCCCCCATCTCATCCCCTGGTGTCTCCCACATAAGTTACAGTTTAGTAGCCTAGTGTCTGCCTACTACCTAGCTAGCATTAGATTCTGAATCTGACAGAATCGAGATGATTTTCATTAGTACAGCTAGCTAATGAACCATGTTACATTGCAATTCTAGCTCAATAACGGTGATTGTGACTTGACAGGTCAATTTACCATTTTTATTCAATTTTGGTCATTTTACTACTACTGCCAGTGGATTTTTTTTGTTAGGAAAATCTCCAAATGAATAGATATGGTTGCAATATCATCAATACCAGATCAATATCGCCATCTGCCGGCCTTTTGCCTAGGATTGCGTCTCTTCAACTGCAGAAAATCTAGGATTTCTAGTGCGCCAGAGTACTTATCTGCTATGGGAATTCCATACTGAAAACTTTCTACACGGTTCTTGATACAACCATTTGCTGTTTATTGTTAATCGAAATACAACATTTTAACAATTAAACTAAGGACAAGACCGATCATTGTGATCAACATAGCAAAGGCTTCCTACATTAAATCTAGACTTTTAGATAAGACCCTTGACATGCTTATGTAAGTCAAGGGCTGCCAGCAGAGGTTATACATGCAAGTCACATCAGCCTGTTAATTAACTGCTATTTCATCCTATTGAGCCACATCCCTCCTCCACTCCCATCTTTCACTCCCATTCTCCTGTGCTCTCTTCCTCTGTGTCTACCATCATTCCTCAGTTTTATTCATTACTGTTGGAGGCATACAAGCAGCAGGGCATCCTGCATCCCCATAAATCATTTATTAAACTGATGCCTCATTCAGCTGTATAGCGCTCGTACAGTATAGTGCTCACAATCCACTCTTCCATAATGGTTCATTGGTCCATTGAAGTTGTTAGTGTCATATCTATTAGACATTATGTTTATTAATACTGGAGTCTCAGTTGAATTCTGAGACTTAAGGCTAAATGTGTGACTTGTCAACTATTGCTTTCTTGAACAATGGCAGTTTTGTGAAAGGAGTTTCTGCTGTAAGACAAAGACGGTACTATAGTCAATCGGTTCATTCAGGATAACAGCAGCATGTCGTTCAGTGGAGGAGTTTATACACTCCCACTTCCAGTCAACCACAAAAGAGCATTGATTTAGCAGATAGTAACTAATCGATGCTTGCCTCGCAGTGTTTTTCTTGAAAGTGCTTTTGCTTGTGTACAAATGCCGAAGCAGCTATAGTGAATTCATTATGTAGCATCGTCCTTGGTAACAGGTTGTCACTGGATTCATGCAGCAGCAAGAGATGTTTACAGTACAACGTTTTTGTATGGTTCCTGACTTATTGGGTTTTAATGAAACAGTATTTATGATGTAGTACAATAGATACTGTTAGTTTTGTTCACTCTATGGGAGTGACACCCTCAGTCATCTCTCAACATTGATTCACCTACGAGTTGTTCTGATACAATATGACCGATGATACCACATTGTTTTTTAAAATGTTGATTTAGCCCAACGCTCTAACCACTAGGCTACCCTGCTGCCCCGTCTACAATGACGGCCTACCCCGGATAAACGCTCCCCTAACCCAGACGATGCTGGGCCAATTCTGTGCCGCCCTATGGGACTCCCTATGGCTAATCATAAAAGTGAGATTACACAGAAAATACCAGTGAATTGGCCACGTGGATGGATGAAATTCTGACCTCTTATAGGCCAGATTTCAGAGGGGGGGGAGTTTTCCCTAGCCATTGGGCTTCTACATCTGCTTTGCTTGCACTTTGGGGTTTTATGCTGGTATCTGTATAAGCACTTTGTGACAAATGCTGATGTAAAAAAGAGCTTTATAAAAGACATTCGATTGATAAATACATTTGAAAGGCAGTGTGTTTGTTTATTTTAGGAATACTCAGCTGTTTTTAACTTGCAGTTTCTTAATATTTTTGGACATAAAGGACATTTTTATTACGCTGACTTTCTGTTTCTAGTGACTGTGGGCCTAAACTGACCACAGGGACATTTTCGACCAGGGTAATTGAATTTAAAGACTTTAGAATACTTAAACAGACTAACAGGAACTTCATAAACTCTCCCCTCGCCGTCTCTTCTCTCACTCCCTTTGTCTGTTATTGTCTGTTTGCACAGACGGTTGATTTGCATGTCAAAGTTGATACGTCGCCACATTTCAGATGAGTTTAATTAAAAGACAACACATTTTCTAGGTGTCTAGCCTTTTCATTTTGTTCCAGTCTACAACACCACGTTTAAACAAATAACAGAAAAGAGACCACATTACAATACTGTCTGAACAGACAATGAAACATTGACGCCTCACTTTCTTCTCTCTTCTGTATACACCTGTAGTTTCTCACTTCCCTCCTCTCTATATGTTTACACCACAACGACAGCTCATACCAACAACACAGAAAATGCAATGCAACATTGGCACATCAGACACCACTTCATTGACACACCTGTATCTGTAGCCTGTCCCTAACCGTCCAAACCCTTCTCTCCCAGCAGCATGCGGCGAGAGCTGCATCCGTTCTAGAATGAAGAAGAGCCCGGCAAACCGTTGCAGGGACATCGAGAGGCAAGCCGGCTACCTGCAGCCCGAGCACTGCGCCCCTCCCCCGCCCCTCCCCCGCTCCGGCGCCATGTGGTTCATCCGCGACTGCTGCGGCATCGTGTGCGGCGTCATCACCTGGTGCCTGGTGTTCTACGCCGAGTTCGTGGTGCTCTTCGTCGTGCTGCTGCCTGCCAAGAACCTGCTCTATAGTCTAATCAACGGGGCACTGTTCAGTACCCTCGCCTTCCTCGCCCTGGCCTCACACGCCCGGGCCATGTGCACAGACCCGGTTAGTCTGGCTGTCTGTCTGTCAGTGACTCTGTAGCTTTGTTCCAATCGTCTCTCCTTCCCCCTAAAAGTGTGCACTTGTTCACGTCCCTTCACTGATTTTAAAAGGAAATGACTGGAATTAAAAACATATATGGTGGACATTCCCACGAGCCCATGCCTCCACCAATCCAATGCTTTTAGATTTGTGGGCAGTAGTGAACGAGTGCACACGTCAGGAGAAAGGAGATATTGCGACTCACCCAGTGAGTGGACTCTCAGGCGAAACTGTCAAATGTAGAGCTTTCAATCTTGAAATAAGTTGTCCTCCCAAGAAAACCTGCTTGTCGAGAACTTCAAAACTGTGTATTGGTTTCAGATACGTGTGAATGCCCCTGTCCTAACCCGTGTCTCTATCCCAGGGTGCGGTGCCTAAAGGGAACGCCACCAAGGAGTTTATCGAGAGCCTGCACCTCAAGCCTGGTCAGGTGGTCTACAAATGTCCCAAGTGCTGCAGTATCAAGCCCGACAGAGCTCACCACTGCAGGTTCTGTACAGGACTAGTCTAGAGAGCCCTGTCCCATTCCACTTGTTTTCTTCAAATGTTCTTTCCCGCCACTGTTGTTCAGCCTCAGCCCTGCTGCATTACTTCTACCCACTGGTACTTACTAGATGGCTAAGAAGGAGTTCCCCGGACTTTGAAGTGCTTTGAACCTAGTTTCAAGGGACGAAAATGGCTAAAAACAAAGTTGAATTAGGAAAAAGGAGCAACCCTTGGTATATATATTTGATCAAAATAATGTCAATTGATGTGACGTACAGGATGGTATCATGGTATTTATACTATACACTTGTTCCACCTTCGGAGAATGCCATGGTATCAGAGCACCTCTATTTAAGCATATTGCAGCCTTTGCAGCTCCATAGGGCAGCTGATTGGTGATGATGTCTCAGGGCCTAGTTGAGATGTCAGTCTGCTACCCTCAGATAATATACATCCTCTGACTCTCCTGTGTGACGGAGAGTACAGTCCGGCTTAGCAGGTTATTCCCATCTCTCACCTCCATCAATGTCAACATGGCGTTTGTCCCAAATGGAACCCTATTCCCTATATAGTGCACCGGGCCCTTAGGGCTCTGGCCAACAGTAGAGCACTATATATAGGGTTCCATTTGGGATGCAGTCAGTGTGTACCGTGCAACTAGGAGTGGCGTGTCTCTCCCCTCTCTGCTGCGTTGGTGTGTGTGTGTTTTGAGTTTTTCTGATAATTAGCTATGCATTCTGGCTGGTCTTCATACACCCAGAAGGAGCAGCGTGTGTAGGTCACGGTTTGGACCATATTTCCACGCCTCTTCTGTATGTGGCTATGCCCTGCTTTCATGTCATCTCCTCGTGTGCGTGCTCCTCGCAGTGTGTGTAAACGCTGTATCAAGAAGATGGACCACCATTGCCCATGGGTAAACAACTGCGTAGGAGAGAAGAACCAGAAGTTCTTTGTGCTTTTCACAGTGAGTGTGTAGCCTCGAGCGACTCCGACATGCTGCTATTACTCAAACACACATTCACTACAAGCCGTTGTTCACTCACTCACGTGAGATGTTGCCGGTGTCCAAGCATTCAAACCTTTTAGTTAACGCCGACTAATTCAACTATCCATCTCCTCCTACAAACCTGTCAACTTTCCCTCACATTCACCAATACATCACATTATTCAAAATCTTGACAAAAATAAGAGTTGCATTTTCAAAATAAGAGTCCTGCACGGTTAAATAATGTAATGTAATGTTACTACGATATTCTTTGTCTCCCTTCAGATGTACATTGCACTGATATCCCTCCATGCCCTGGTCATGGTTGCCTTTCATTTTATCTTCTGTTTTGAGTCAAACTGGACGAGTGAGTACCATGCTGTTCCGCTATGTATTAGCATGCTTTGCCAAATCCACCATACTGTTTTTTTAACTCTGCGTGGTAAGTCTGCAACAGAGAAACACGTTTAATGGATTTGGTGTTGTGATTTCCATTTGTAACTATATTCATTTCCATTTCTTCAAGTGTCATTTTGTCTTCCTCTCCGGTACCCAGATTGTTCTCCTTTCTCATCCTTTGATTGGCTCACTTTGTTAGAGCATGACTTAATTGGTCAATTTACCTGATACATACAAGATTTCAACTTTTGGCTCACCTTTCCTGCCCCCTGAGTCCTAAGATAATACTTACCTGATGAGAGGGAATCCAGCCCACCTGTCCTCTGCTTCCAGACCATCAGTGCCCTCCAGTTTAAACCTTTCTCTCCCTTCTCTTCTCCCTCCCGCCCTCCCTCCCTCGGCCCTCCCAAGAGTGCAGTGCATTCTCTCCTCCAGCGACCGTCATCCTCCTCATCCTCCTCTGCTTTGAGGGACTCCTCTTCCTCATTTTCACCTCAGTGATGTTAGGGACCCAGGTCCATTCCATCTGTACCGATGAGACGGTAAGTGAACTGAACACACTACCAGCAACCCTTTGCTCCCATTCACTCCCTCACTCAGTGCTCCTCTCTACCTTCTTAACTGTCGCTGTTTAGCAGGGTTGGGGTCAATTTCAATTCAGGAAGTAAACTGGAATTAGAATTTCAGCTTACTTCCTGAATTTAAATGGAATTGACCCCAACCCTGCTGCTTAGTGCTTAGATTCATATTGCCTGTAGCTTTATTCAGGGTCTTAAGAGAACTGTCCCAAAGATGTATACAGTAAGTAGCCAGGATTATGTTGAGACATCATTATTGCCCCTGCTGATGTTTTGCATGTTGTTGGATCTTATCTACAGGGCATAGAGCACTTGAAAAAGGAGGAGAGGAGATGGGCTAAAAGGACAAAGTGGATGAACATGAGGGTGGTATTTGGCCATCCGTTCTCTATAGCCTGGCTAAGTCCCTTTGCAACCCCTGACCACGGGAAGGCAGACTATTACCAGTACGTTGTCTGAGACGGGAAGCCATGCTCCAGCACCCATGCTACCAGCTTGTCTTTCAGGGTGCGGACTGATGATGCGTACGGGCGATAGTCTTCCCACCGCCTGGCTTCACTGAGCATGAACTCTTCTGACCCTTTTTTTTGTTGTCATTTTTCTTTGTGAAAAAAATCTTTTTTTCTGCTTGCTTTGAATACCTGCCACACATTTGGATATCTGTATGAAGTATAATCTATTTTCCCTTCTGTTTACAATCACTGCCATGCCCTACAAAACCATGAACTGTAAAATGCCTCTCTGCTTTTCTCACGTTTACCAATGAAGAAAGCACTTACTGATGTAACCTGGCCAGAGCCTGTATCTGAGCTGGCTAAAAACTGGGCTTTGCCTTTGGGATAGAAACGGAAATGTAAATGCTCTTAAACCCAAAGTATTTCCTGTATTTGGTCATTTCCTGTTTAAGGACTAGGCCTAAACAAAGCAAACGCATGAGCTGAATTCATATTGTTTTCGTCCGCTGAAAAGCCAATCAGTTCCGATAGGCAGATTTTTGTCTTCCAATGTTGCAGTACCTCTGCCTTTCCATAACGTAGCCTAAATGGTGTAAGCTATAGCTTTGGTGCCACACTGTTGGAGTACTGATGGCCCACAAGGCATTACGTTTGAGGTTTAGAACAGCCAAATCTTTTGCTGCAAGCTGCAGATTCTTTGCCTTATAGGACAGTGCATCATGGACAATGGCAATTGGGTAAAGAGATTTTTGTAACTCTGTAACCTTAAGTTGAATAGGGTATTTGCTTCCTTTCACTGGCTATCAGTCATATCTATTTGCACGACAGGTCCCCTCCAAAAGTCATGACAGGATGAAGATGAGATTGGGAACAACAATGGATTGAAAGTCCAACTGTGGAACCGGCTGGTGACAGTGGATGGTTCTGTTGTTCCACTGTGTGGCATGATGTCTTACTGGCTGGTGTATGTGACAACTGTTTCTATAGAAAAATGATCACGATGCCTTCTGAGATTTTTCAATTGGTCACCCAATAACTAGAAAACTGGTCAATGAAATGTAAATATTATTTTCTACTTATTTTAACAGAAGCATGCACCCAAGTGTAATTCCCTGTGTTCACTTAATGGAATTTGTAAATGTCATGTAAAAAAAAAACAGGCTATCAGCTTGACATTCTGTTTATGAATCTGGCACAGTTAAGCTTTGTGGAGCAAACATTGGTGATGCAATTTAGGCCAGTGGAACATGTGCATTGAAGCCTGAAAGACCATACTGCCTGGAAGTAGACTTTTTTTTTTTAAAGTCACCATTGTGTACAATGCTAGCTAATTCAAACTTAGACACAGACCGGTCTCCTAGATACATAGAAGTCGAAGTTGTTTGCCTCGGGACAATTAGGCATCGATTGCAAACAATCAAGCCTCATTCAAAGCAGATACTTCAGTGAAAAAGCCTTTTTGTCTGTGAGAAAGTTATAACACAATCACTTGTGTCCACGAGCCTTACTGTAGAAAGAATATGGGCTGTTGGTGACGAATAGAACGACTATGGCTTGTGTCCCAAACGGCACTCTGTTCCCTATAGAGTGCACTACTTTTGACCAGGCCCACAGGGCTGTAGTCAAAAGTAGTGTACTGTGTAGGGAATAGAGTGCCATTTGAGAGACATCCTAATTTATGTGGGATATTTTTGCTGCCATTTTCTCTGGTTTACGACCCACAAAATTGTTTGCTAATTACATTTAGAATACAGAGTGCATTGGCAAGGCATGGATGCCATTTAAAGTGTATGGACCACATTTATAGATTTTTATGCTATAGTATAAAGAATCAATTAAGATTGAATGTAATGCTACTTTTAGTGACTTGTATTGTGAAAGTCACCTTTTCTAAGCTGTTTTTTTTTTTTACCGAATGGGTGACTTTAAAGTTTAAGATGCTTCAATCAAATCTACTACTGTCTCTTTCTGATTTGATGCACATTTTTTTTTATTTTAAAGTGGTACACTCTAAACTACCTATATCTCAATACTGCCATATCCTGCTTGAACTGATGAACCCTTATTATCTCTATGTAGTGACTATCACATATCTCATCAAATACTGTGATTAAAGTTGACTGTCTTATCAGAATGAATGCTTCTCCAACAAGACCGAATATTTAATTTTTTTAAATGTGCTTTTGCAGCTCATTCCAGTTTACCTTTCAACTAATTATCAGCTGATCATGTACAATATCAGCATGCCTCACAGGCATGTATTAATTATTTGTAGATCTGTGTACTGGAGTGGGAAGTTCTTGAATCTGATTCATGTCTGTCTGCCAGAGACTTTGAGGAGAGACAGAAGTAATGGGGTACATGAGGTTCCTTAGGAAGAGGCTGGCTTAAAGCTCATGTTACCCCAGCCCCTTTCATTACATTAAAGGTAGACTCAGCTATATGACATGGATGCACAAAGTAAACCGCATAGCGGGTCAAGTTCTGCAACAACTAAGATCGTTGAAGAGCGAACCCATGCACAGATACTGTGTGAGAGTAAAGTTTTGCATTTCACTCATTGCTTGTGGCAATGTCATTTTGCTCAGTCTACCTTTTTTAATTACTATCAATCAGATCAGAAGCACTAAGACCTTGTCCTACTCATTAACACAGGATATGCCGGGAAGTTGTCAAATCTATCCTTTTCTGTTCTGACAAAGGGACTGGTATTCTCTGTCTCTATATTTATACACTTTTTAAACACACACTTGCTGTAAATAGATGATTCACAATGTGCATCTCTTTGACATGTTTATCCGAATGCAAAAGTTTAAGTTACTTTCATATGGAAATTATTATATATTATTATTACAATAAATGTATTGTTTTAAAAAAAAAAAAATGGTCGTCCGTTATTAAAGGGATTGTTCACTCAATGTATTTTGGTAGATAAAGTGAGAGTTTGAGTGAACTATCCCCTTTAAGACTGTATCCAGGTAGAAACTATACTGTACCTGTGGAATTGGGAGTGTAGTGTTGCATTCTGAATGACCTTTATGTTTTCATAGGCCTATTTTCTCTGTACAGTTTGAATTTATTGTATGCCTTACTTGGTATGCTAATAGCACACTGGCCTTTGTCGGAGTCAATTTATTAGCTAATCTGAGAAGTTTGCTGGACTAATCTTATAAATGCTGCCTGTATGTGCATCTCTTTCCATTGATGGTAGTTTAATTTTAGATGAGTCATTCAAAATAATGAATAATTTATCAACATAAAAGTTCACTTTCCTAGATGAGGTTTATTCAACATTGTGCGCCATCAAATTGAAAATATTGACATTTACAAATGTTAGTTTAAAATAGGTTGTTAGACTAGATATGGTTCATAAAAAGAGATTTAGGTCTGCCCAAACACATGTTTCTCTCTGCATCTGTTGTCCAAGAAATGACAGTTTGCACATACTGCTGCTGCGTGTGACAATCTAATTCTATTGGCTAACAGCCATTTTCTGAGACTTCCTCACTTATCATACACAATTTACTAAGAGCCAAGCAACATATTCAAAGGATGGGGAGGTGGATTGTCCAAGTAACCATTTCAAGGATTCTTAATACATTTTTATTTATAATACATTCCCTTTCTTTATTCCTCTTGTAGGGCCCCCGTGCTGCACTAATCAGGCATATGCACGTCCCAAACTAATCTCTACAGTTTCTAATATCCATATCTACAGTATACTCCTTCAAACAAATGTGTCCCATTCAGGGGCTGGCGACAAAAGAAAAGTTTCACGTAACCACTATGCTAATGCCTTTGATTCCTCTTGCCCTTGGTGACAGTGGCTTCACAGGTAAATGTTTATCGTCAGTTTAGACTGACTGGAGAACACAGGAGAAATGTCGGCACCAATTTATCCCGTCCTGATTCAATAGCATAGGTAGTCACATTGCCAGGGAAGTGGATTACATTACATACAAAACCTGCAGTCTGTAATGTACTGCAACTGGATGGAGAACCGATTTCATAGTGTGCGTTCTTCTGCATTTATACAGACATCTCATCATCATCATCGTCTAATAGATACAGTCAGAATACAGGTAGCTACTATTAGTTGTTGCATGCATGTGATATGTATAAAAAAAATAAAAAATAAAAACTGGGAAAGTTTGATCGTATAGTAAAGTTGTAAAGTCAAACTCCTGTCTACAGTAACGTTTGTTGTCGGTATTACGCACAAAGCCCATTTCCACAATAGCACATCACAGTGTTAAGGAATATCAGGGAAGTACACTGTTGTAGTACAAACATGCTAGTAATAGAACACCCCTTTCTGTAGTTCGGTTCGAAACCCCACAGCAACATTTGACCTTTTGGAAGTCTTGGAAGATGCAGAGGGAGGGACTGTGCTACGGGATGGTTCCCTTACCCCGAGGATAACCTCAAACTGGTTTTAATTGCAATGGGAAACTAGGATGGACATTGTACATGACACAGGTCTACAGCTGAAAAACAAAAGCTGGTGGCACTCAATTAAAAGGCCAGACATTGGAGTAACTGTTGTTTGGACTCCATATTAAGTCAGAATTAAGCCAAAGGGAATAAGCGATAGTTCACTCCAAAATTTAAGTTGAGGTCAGACGTGGGCTAATGTCAAGAAGTCCAGGCCGTCTACTGTGTAGATCCAGCTCTGTGCCTCAACTCCAAATGAATTGTAAAGACAGGCACTCTCTAAAAAAGTATTAAGTTAGACGGTGCCTATCCTTTCCATTCATTGGAGTTGGTCTCATCTCGACATTAGACCACTTTTGAGGTTTGAAAATGTCTTACATATTTTGATTTTGGAGTGAACTAAACCGTATCACTTTACAGGCAGCTGAGAAGGTCACTAGGATTTTTTGGGCCACATAGCAGTTTGACTTCACACTGCATTGACAGAGCCTGGCTGTGGTTACAGTGGATACCAGGCAGGATCAACATATTTGTGTACTTTGGTTTGATTTATTTGGGTTTAGACCTTGTTAGGAACTTTCTTTTAGACATTTGCTATAAAGGCAGGCTAGGCCAAACCTCCTCAGAATCCACAAAACGTGTGAGGGTCAAGCCCTCAATATATTCAGCTACAAACATGATACAACAGAAGTTCCTATCAAGGCCATGAAGTGTATTCTCTGAGCCACATCATGTATGATACTGTAATAAGCTATGAGAATATCTATGTGTTTGCGGTATTTGCGCGTATCTAGCAGTAGCAGCATTTGTGAGACTTATCACTTCGGTTCACACATCACCTTGAACATGCAATGTCGGTGTGGAAGTCTACAGTGCGTGTCATCTTAGGATAGGTGAGCAAAATAAAGCTTTTGTGATCTGAAGCTGAGTGTAAGCATGGCGAAGAATCGATGGCAAGCACACATTGGTGAGGATGTCAAAGTGTTTCAAACGATAAATCACTATGTTCCTTACATGGTATGTTTTGACAGTGCTTTACCTTCCAAAGTTGCCATGACTGCCATTCACCCGAGAAATGCTATTGTTTGTCACAGATAGTAGGCTATAGGTTGCATTACTGGTTTCTTTCTATATCACTTCATGAGTCGTGCCTTCCGGGCAGGTTGTCATTCGTCCTTCCTGGCTCGGTCGCTGGGGGCCGCCCTCTGAAGCACCAGGAGGCCAGAGAACGTGAGGGAGATTCCCACCCACCACAACGCAATCTGGGTCTCCCCGAAGATAAGCTGCCCCAAAAAGGCCTATGGCACAATACAGGTATTTCAATGTAGTGCACTTACTTCTCTGTATTGTTGACAACACTTAAAAAGGAAAATCTGTGTTACGTTTATTAATTCAAACCATACCCTTGCAGGCTATTAGGCCTATTCATTATTTACAAGTCATTTTAAGTGTCTTGTCCACAGGGAAACACGTACTTACAGAAGATACGAAGTTGGAAGCAGTAGTGGTCACAGTGGTTCGGGTGGAGGAGGAAGAGTACCGGAGCGCCTTAGCGAGGAACGTCCACATCACAGCATTACAGGTGAAGAGCAGCCCCCCACAAAGCAGCCTCAGTGGGATGTGTAGCTGAAACAAACACACGAACAATATGAATGAAAACAACGTTGTTTTGGACTTGAGTCACATCAAATAGTTCAGCTGCATTCCATGGATTTGGGGCCTATTTGTCTTGATATATATATATATCTTTTTTTTTGTACATGCATTTACCTAACGGCTATATAAATAAATAATATGGCTAATAAATGAACCTTAAAATCATGTCACCACGTACCCAACGTCATGAAGGTCATTTCAAGCAGCCCCAATTAACAATACGATATTGACATTGAATGGAACATTGTCCATACGTTAAACCAGACTCACATTCGGCCGCAATAAATAAAATGATAGATTACATATATGAAAATATCTTCCTTTAACACAAACATACATGATGTAATACTGCACTAGGTATGTCGTTCAATCACGCGTGTACGACACGAGCTTGACACACAGCATGCGCCTGTCCAGCAGAGAGATGCTGATGCTGAGCGCAAGAGCTGGAATCTGGACCCCTAAACTCATCACTGGAAAACCCCAAACTTCACTTCTCGCGGACGAATTGCTTCGCTAACAAATTGACATCTACATTATTCAAAGCCACCCAAATCCCATCGCGTTAATAATTCAGGCACTTAAACGGCAGCGATTCCTCACCCAGTCACAAGCGGTAGTTTCGTCGGGTTGTCTAAATTTCCGTTGCTCTCCCCATATTCGTAGCCCCGTTTCACATACACCTTTTAGGTAATCGGCTCCAAGTGACAGCTTTGCAGATGAAGATGCGACAGCCCCGAGAAACCCCGCCAGAAGCGCATAGAAAACGCCGGGGAACATATTGACAACCGAGGCACATATTTTTCTAATCCATCACATTTCTACAGCGGTATTGAGCCGAGAGTGCGGGCAGAATCTGTAGGCTACTTCCTACCAACAACCGTCCCGAGGCAGCCACACCAATCAAAATACTTTGTCAGCGAGTAGGTGCATGACGTGGTTGGACAAAATAACTCCACAGCTGTGTAGCATTGTGGGATGAGTAGTTTATTAAGCGGTATCACGTGTTTAGGAATTCTGTTGATATTGGATAAGAATGTATTTCTTGCAGGAATCTTTAGGTCTGTGAGTGAGTTCTCGTCCCTCAAATGCAAGACCCAATTAATAATAATATAAATCATATCAAATCAAACTGTATTAATCAAATCAAATCAAATGTATTTATATAGCCCTTCTTACATCAGCTGATATCTCAAAGTGCTGTACAGAAACCCAGCCTAAAACCCCAAACAGTAAGCAATGCAGGTATAGAAGCACAGTGGCTAGGAAAAACTCCCTAGAAAGGCCAAAACCTAGGAAGAAACCTAGAGAGGAACCAGGCTATGAGGGGTGGCCAGACCTCTTCTGGCTATGCCGGGTGGAGATTATAACAGCACATGGCCTAGATGTTCAAATGTTCATAAATGACCAGCATTGTCAAATAATAATAATCATAGTAGTTGTCGAGGGTGCAACAAGACAGTAACACAAGAGTAAGTGTCAGTTGGCTTTTTCATAGCCGATCTTTGAGAGTATCTCTACCGCTCCTGCTGTCTCTAGAGAGTTGAAAACAGCAGGTCTGGGACAGGTAGCACGTCCGGTGAATAGGTCAGGGTTCCAGCAGGTCTGGGACAACAGGTCTGGGACAGGTAGCACGTCCGGTGAACAGGTCAGGGTTCCATAGCTGCAGGCAGAACAGTCACATGCGCCCGAATACAACAAGTGTAGACCTTACAGTGAAATGCTTACTTACGAGCCCCTAACCAATAATGCAGTTTTAAAAAATGTGGATAAGAATAAGAAATAAAAGTAACAAATAATTAAAGAGCATCAGTAAAATAGCAATAGCGAGACTATATACAGGGGGGTACCAGTGGGGACACCGGTTAGTTGAGGTAATATGTACATGTAGGTAGTTATTAAAGTGACTATGCATAGATGATAACAAGAGAGAGTAGCAGCGGTGTAAAAGGGGGGGCAATGCAAATAGTCTGGGTAGCCATTTGATTAGATGTTCAGGAGTCTTATGGCTTGGGGGTAGAAGCTGTTTAGAAGCCTCTTGGACCTAGACTTGGTGCTCTGGTACTGCTTGCCGTGCGGTAGCAGCGAGAACAGTCTATGACTAGCGGGGCTGGAGTCTTTGACAATTTTTAGGGCCTTCCTCTAATACCGCCTGGTATAGAGGTCCTGGATGGCTGGACGCTTGGCCCCAGTGATGTACTGGGCCGTTCGCACTACCCTCTGTAATGCCTTGCGGTTGGAGGCCGAGCAGTTGCCATACCAGGCAGTGATGCAACCAGTCAGGATGCTCTCGATGGTGCAGCTGTAGAACATTTTGAGGATCTGAGGACCCATGCTAAATCTTTTCAGTCTCCTGAGGGGGAATAGGTTTTGTTGTGCCCTCTTCACGACTGTCTTGGTGTGCTTGGACCATGTTAGATTGTTGGTGATGTGGACACCAAGGAACTTGAAGCTCTCAACCTGCTCCACTACAGCCCCGTCGATGAGAATGGGGGCGTGCTCGGTCATCTTTTTCCTGTAGTCCACAATCATCTCCTTAGTCTTGATCCCGTTGAGGGAGAGGTTGTTGTCCTGGCACCACACGGCCAGGTCTCTGACCTCCTCCCTATATGCTGTCTTGTCGTTGTCGGTGATCAGGCCTACCACTGTTGTGTCATCGGCACACTTAATGATGGTGTTGGAGTCGTCCCTGGCCGTGCAGTCATGAGTGAACAGGGAGTACAGGAGGGGACTGAGCACGCACCCTTGAAGGGCCCCTGTGTTGAGGATCAGCATGGCGGATGTGTTGTTACCTACCCTTACCACCTGGGGGCGGCCCATCAGAAAGTCCAGGATCCAGTTGCAGAGGGAGGTGTTTAGTCCCAGGGTCCTTAGCTTATTGATGAGCTATGAAGGCACTATGTTGTTGAACGCTGAGCATCAGAGGCGTTTAATATACCTTTAATTAGTGTGATTAATATTCAGAATATTAAATCAAATTAAAAGCCAGACTTTCATACATTAGACCAGGGGTGGGCAACTTCAGTCCTCAGGGCCCTGATTGATGTCACACTTTTTCTCCATCCCTAGCAAACACAGCTGATTAATCAAACTGCATTCTAAACTGAAGATCATGATTAGGTGATTATTGGAGTCAGGTGTGTTAGCTGGGTCTGGGGCAAAACTGTGACACCAATCAGGCCGTCGAGCAGTGGTGGATTTAGATATAGGCGACATGGGCAGCCGCCCAGGGCGGCATCTTGCCGGGGGTGGCAAGTGGCGCCCACGCAAAAAAAATTGTAATGGTGACATTTGTGCAATCGTTTTTCTATCGCTCATTTGCACGTCACGTCAATGATATAATTAACCTTGTCGGAGTGGGCGCCCTGATTCTAGTTTGTGAGCTAGGCAGGCTACTGCCTGGGAAGGTCTCCCACTCAGAAGTATGAGATGGGGAGGGGAGCGGGGGTAGGTTGACCTCAGGTCTCCCCACTGGAAGCGTGAGGTTGTGGGAGCAGGGGAATCTATCAAATAGTTCACCTGTAACTTTGTACAATACTAATGCAATTAGTAAAAATCAGTCACACTACAAAATGCTACTAAATAAACAATTCATTCATTATACTGTGAATATATAGTTTCACAGACATTATGTTGCATTTTTTTCTGGTTTGTGCGAAATCGTTAAGAATAATATAAAACCAGTCTGCACACCACCAAGGTGAATTGGTTTAGTCTTGACTCTTGGTTGACAGTGTTGAGGGATGGGTAATGTATTGATGCTCGAGTGCCAAATCAACACAAATTTGTTTCTATTTGTCTTTGTTACTTATTTTTTATATTTATGAGTCTTATTTTTGCATATATTTCTATATTTCTATAGTTTTAAATGTTATGATTATTTAGTGCAGAATGGTGTTTTTCTTTTCTTAATCTACTCGATTTTAATGTTGGGTGGAGTGGAGGATCAATGCTAATGTAATGTCTTTGAGTGGGGCAAGGCAGGTCTACTCTCAGTAAATCAGCCCAGTAGCCTATATTGCATGCACGCACTCACTCACTCACTCACTCACTCACTCATTCACTCACTCACTCACTCACTCACTCACTCACTCACTCACTCACTCACTCACTCACTCACTCACTCACTCACTCACTCACTCACTCACTCACACAGCCCAATCCTGATCCAGACAGTGGGGCCCTCAGAATAAATGTCCCCTTCAGCATACTGATGAGCTGGATCATAGAGGTTCATTACCTAAAAACTCCACCTGATTCCGTCCCAAATGGCACCCTATTCCTAATATAGTGCACTTTTTTAAAAAACAGATCATTATAGGCTCTGGTCAAAATAAGTGCACTACATAGGAATAGGGTGCCGTTTAGGACGCATTTCCTGTCTCCTTAACAAGTGGAGGGGAGAGTGACGGCACTTAGTTCAGCCATATCTCTGCCCTTCAGATTGATGAAGCTGTCACAGATGGAACTGGGGCAAGACTTGAAATCCTCATTGTGTGCAGACAGAGAGGGAAATAAAGTGTCTGCTCCTCCCATTTCTTATCTATTATCAAAGAAGACTCTAATCTGCATTACAGATTTGAGACTGTATGAGATCGATCTAAGATTCTCCATCTGAAACATTGATTTTTTTTTTTTTATTTAACCTTTATTTAACTAGACAAGTCAGATAAGATCAAATTCTTATTTACAATGACGGCCTATCCCGGCCAACGCTGGGCCAATTTTGCGCCGCCCTATGGGACTCCCAATCACGGCCGGGTGTGATACAGCCTGGATTCGAACCAGGGTGTCTGTAGTGACGGCCTACAGGGAGGAGGTGAGGGCCCTCGGAGTGTGGTGTCAGGAAAATAACCTCACACTCAATATCAACAAAACAAAAGCAGATGATCGTTGACTTCAGGAAACAGCAGAGGGAGCAGCCCCCTATCTACATTGACGGGACAGTAGTGGAGAGGGTGGAGAGTTTATGTTCCTCGGCGTACACATCACGGACAAACTGAAATGGTCCACCCACACAGACAGCGTGGTGAAGAAGGCGCAGCAGCGCCTCTTCAACCTCGGGAGGCTGAAGAAATTGGCTTGTCACCAAAAACACTCACAAAATTTTACAGATGCACAATCGAGAGCATCCTGTCGGACTGTATCACCGCCTGGTACAGCAGCTGCTCCGCCCATAACCGGAAGGCTCTCCAGAGGGTAGTGAGGTCTGCACAACCCATCACCGGGTGCAAACTACCTGCCCTCCAGGACACCTACACCACCCGATGTCACAGGAAGGACAAAAAGATCATCAAGGACAACAACCACCCGAGCCACTGCCTGTTCACCCAGCTATCATCCAGAAGGCGAGGTCAGTACAGGTGCATCAAAGCGGGGACCGAGAGACTGAAATGTTTTTCTATCTCAAGGCCATCAGACTGTTAAACAGCCATCACTAACATTGAGTGTCTTCTGCCAACATACTGACTCAACTCCACCCACTTCAATAATGGAACAATTTATGTAATCAATTTATCACAAGCCACTTTATATTTACCCTACATTACTCATCTCATATGCATATACTGTACGCTATACCATCTACTGCATCTTGCCATCTTGATGTAATGTATCACTAGCCACTTTAAACAATGCCACTTTATATGTTTTCATACCCTACTTGACTCATCTCATACAGTGAGGGAAAAAAGTATTTGATCCCCTGCTGCTTTTGTACGTTTGCCCACTGACAAAGAAATGATCAGTCTATAATTTTAATGCTAGGTTTATTTGAACAGTGAGAGACAGAATAACAACAAAAAAATCCAGAAAATGCATGTAAAAAATGTTAGAAAGTGATTTGCATTTTAATGAGGGAAATAAGTATTTGACCCCTCTCAATCAGAAAGATTTCTGGCTCCCAGGTGTCTTTTATACAGGTAACGAGCTGAGATTAGGAGCACAGTCTTTAAGGGAGTGCTCCTAATCTCAGTTTGTTACCTGTATAAAAGACACCTGTCCACAGAAGCAATCAATCAATCAGATTCCAAACTCTCCACCATGGCCAAGACCAAAGAGCTCTCCAAGGATGTCAGGGACAAGATTGTAGACCTACACAAGGCTGGAATGGGCTACAAGACCATCGCCAAGCAGCTTGGTGAGAAGGTGACAATAGTTGGTGCGATTATTCGCAAATGGAAGAAACACAAAAGAACTGTCAATCTCCCTCAGCCTGGGGCTCCATGCAAGATCTCACCTCGTGGAGTTGCAATGATCATGAGAACGGTGAGGAATCAGCCCAGAACTACACGGGAGGATCTTGTCAATGATCTCAAGGCAGCTGGGACCATAGTCACCAAGAAAACAATTGGTAACACACTATGCCGTGAAGGACAAAAATCCCGCAGCGCCCGCAAGGTCCCCCTGCTCAAGAAAGCACATATACATGCCCGTCTGAAGTTTGCCAATGAACATCTGAATGATTCAGAGGACAACTGGGTGAAAGTGTTGTGGTCAGATGAGACCAAAATGGAGCTCTTTGGCATCAACTCAACTCGCCGTGTTTGGAGGAGGAGGAATGCTGCCTATGACCCCAAGAACACCATCCCCACCGTCAAACATGGAGGTGGAAACATTATGCTTTGGGGTTGTTTTTCTGCTAAGGGGACAGGACAACTTCACCGCATCAAAGGGACGATGGACGGGGCCATGTCCTGTCAAATCTTGGGTGAGAACCTCCATCCCTCAGCCAGGGCCTTGAAAATGGGCCGTGGATGGGTATTCCAGCATGACAATGACCCTCCAGCATGACAACCTCCAGCATGACAACACACGGCCAAGGCAACAAAGGAGTGGCTCAAGAAGAAGCACAGTCTCCAGACCTTAATCCCATAGAAAATCTGTGGAGGGAGCTGAAGGTTCGAGTTGCCAAACGTCAGCCTCGAAACCTTAATGACTTGGAGAAAAGGAGTGGTACAGAGGAGTGGTACAAAATCCCTCCTGAGATGTGTGCAAACCTGGTGGCCAACTACAAGAAATGTCTGACCTCTGATTGCCAACAAGGATTTTGCCACCAAGTACTAAGTCATGTTTTGCAGAGGGCTCAAATACTTATTTCCCTCATTAAAATGCAAATCATTTTATAACATTTTTGACATGTTTTTTTTATTTTTGTTGTTGTTATTCTGTCTCTCACTGTTTAAATAAACCTACCATTAAAATTATAGACTGATCATTTCTTTGTCAGTGGGCAAATGTACAAAATCAGCAGGGGATCAAATATTGTTTTCCCTCACTGTATGTATATACAGTTACATTACATTTTAGTCATTTAGCAGATGCTCTTATCCAGAGCGACTTACAGTAGTGAATGCATACATTTCATACATTTTTTTTTCTGTGCTGGCCCCCCGTGGGAATTGAACCCACAACCCCGGCGTTGCAAACACCATACTCTACCAACTGAGCTACAGGGAAGGCTGTACTGTACTCTATACCATCTACTGCATCTTGCCGTTCGGCCTTCCCTGTAGCTCAGTTGGTAGAGCATGGTGTTTACAATGCCAGGGTTGTGGGTTCGATTCCCACGGGGGGCCAGCACAGAAAAAAAAAAATGTATGAAATGTGTGAAAATGTATGCATTCACTACTGTAAGTCACTCTGGATAAGAGTGTCTGCTAAATGACTAAAATGTAAATATATTTTTATGTACATATTCGTATTCATTCCTTTACACTTGTGTGTATAAGGTAGTTGTTGTGAAATTGTTAGGTTATATTATTTGTTAGATATTACTGCATGGTCGGAACTAGAAGCACAAGCATTTCGCTACACTTGCATTAACACCTGCTAACCATGTGTATGTGACAAATACATTTGATTTGATGCCTCAAGCACTGAGATGCAGTGCCTTTGACCTCTGCGCCACTTGGGAGCCCAAACATGAACCTAACAATACTATGAATGCGTTCCAAGTACCATCAGAATAACACTGGGCCACTGTTTTTCTCAGCTGTGTCAAGTAGTTTACTTTTGTATGGAATTTTGCACAGTGCCTATTTAATTAATAATTCCAAGGTCACAAATTGTTATAGACCAGTGGTTCTTAACCTTGTTGGAGGTACTGACCCCCACCAGTTTCATATGCGCGTTCACCGAACCCTTCTTAATTGGAAAAATGTCTCTCTTCACCTTGAATTCAGCTAGCGTTGTGTTCTTGTATTGTCCATCTCCATGCAGCTTAAGGAAGTGTTCTCTTAGTTTTGCCGGTGCTAGACTAGAATTGCTCAACTTGGCATTGCAAATCATGCAGTTAGGACGCTGACTCTCATCACGTTCCGTTATACATGTGAATCCATATTGTACATAATCGTCCGACCACTTTCTTTTTTTGCTCGACATAGTTAGTATGAAGGGATTAAAATATTAAGAAAGAAATCACACGACGTACCATCACGACAGTCACAATTCGACTACTGAGCGCGCCAAATTCACTGCAGCACAGATAGGCCAAGCGATGTTGCGTGATCACCTGCAGCCAATGATGGCCAAGCGGGGCGTGTCATCACGAATCATATGAGTCGGGTGTGTGTCTTGACCTCCGCCGAACCCCCGAGACTGACTCACCGAACCCCTGGGGTTCGATCGAACCCAGGTTAAGAACCACTGTTATAGACTCAAGCTGAAACAAACCTTATCCATCCATTCCCTTTTTTCAACTGATCCTACCTCTGACCAGTAGATGTCTCTAATGTTCTTCAAGCAACAGCATATCTACAGAAATCAAGCAGTTAATGTGTTTTAAATGCAGGCAGACATCTTCCTCAAATGTATGCAAGTAAGCATGTAAACCTAGAATATGTGATGCACTTCAGAAGTGACTGCATGGATAAACTGAAAAACATGCAGAAAATATTTCTGGAACCATTATTAAATGGACTGTTGTTATTATCAGTCATGTATCATAAAAAATATGACCTCAAATAAATGTGATTATAAACTACTGGTGGTTTGATTACGTCAGGTATTTTACCTCAAATATTTCCCTATTTTACCTGTAATATCTATTATCTCATCATTATGTTATTTGTGACTAGTCACGTCAAAGCTCTCCTCTCATTAGGCCATTAGGCTACCGTTCATTCTCCATCATCATGTCTCACTGGGGCCTCTTGACAGAGACAAGTCTTACCAGCCAGTCATTAGCAAGTCATCATCGCCACCCTCAGAAAATAATACATTTTAAATCAAGGGGCCAATTAAATGTCATCTTCACATTTGAAGGTGCATGCTTGTGGAGAGTGTATGGCTGAGTACCAAATGGCACCTTATTCCCTATATATGGGCCCTGTTCAAATGTAGTGGACTATACACTGAGTGTACAAAACATTAGGAACACCTGCTCTTTCCATGACCAGTGGAATCCAGGTGAAAGGTATGATCCCTTGTTGATCTCACCTGATAAATCCACTTCAAGTCATTGTAGATGAAGGGGGAGGAGATAGGTTATAGAAGGATTTTTAAGCCTCGAGAACAATTGAGACATGGATTGTGTGCCATTCAGAGGGGGAATGGGCAAGACAAAATATTGAAGTGCCTTTGAACAGGATATGGTAGTAGGTGCCAGGTACACCGGTTTGAGCGTGTCAAGAACTGCAACACTTTTCCGTGTGACTCAAGAATGGTCCACCACCCAAAGGACATCCAGACAACTTGACACAACTGTGGGAAGCATTGGAGTCAACATGGGCCAGCATCCCTGTAGAACGCTTTTGACAACTTGTAGAGTCCATGTTCTGAAGGCAAAAGGGAGTTTAACCTGTTTGGGATAGGGGGCAGTATTTTCACGGCCGGATAAAAAACGTACCCGATTTAATCTGGTTACTACTCCTGCCCAGAAACTAGAATATGCATATAATTAGTAGATTTGGATAGAAAACACTCTAAAGTTTCTAAAACTGTTTGAATGGTTGTGAGTATAACAGAACTCACATGGCAGGCCAAAACCTGAGAAGATTCCATACAGGAAGTGCCCTGTCTGACAATTTGTTGTCCTTCTGTAGCATCTCTATCAAAAATACAGCATCTGTGCTGTAACGTGATATTTTCTAAGGCTTCCATTGGCTCTCAGAAGGCGGCAGAAAGTGTAATGGGGTGTCTGCTGTCTCTGGGCAAAGAACAGCAGGAGAATTTGTTAGTGGTCAGCCTGGGAACAGTGAGACTGAGAGGCGCGTTCACGAGAATTCTCAATTTTTTTCTTTCAGCCTTTGAATGAATACAACGTCGCCCGGTTGGAATATTATCGCAATTTTACGAGAAAAATAGCATAAAAATTGATTTTAAACTGCGTTTGACATGCTTCGAAGTACGGTAATGTAATATTTTTAATTTTTTTGTCATGAAATGCGCTTGTGCGTCACCCTTCGGATAGTGACCTGAATGCACGAACAAAACGGAGCTATTTGAATATATCTATTGATTATTTGGAACCAAAACAACATTTGTTGTTGAAGTAGAAGTCCTGGGAGTGCATTCTGACGAAGAACAGCAAAGGTAATCCAATTTTTCTAATATTAATTCTGAGTTTGGTGAGCCTCAAACTTGGTGGGTGTCAAAATAGCTAGCCGTGATGGCCGGGCTATGTACTCAGAATATTGCAAAATGTGCTTTCGCCGAAAAGCTATTTTAAAATCTGACACCGCGATTGCGTAAAGGAGTTCTGTATCTAGAATTCTTTAAATAATTGTTATGTATTTTGTCAACGTTTATCAGAAGTAATTTAGTAAATTCACCGGAAGTTTTCGGTGGGTATGCTAGTTCTGAACATCACATGCTAATGTAAAAAGCTGGTTTTTGATATAAATATGAACTTGATTGAACAAAACATGCATGTAATGTATAACATAATGTCCTAGGAGTGTCATCTGATGAAGATCATCAAAGGTTAGTGCTGCATTTAGCTGTGGGTTTGGTTTTATTGACATATATGCTTGCTTTGAAAATGGCTGTGTGATTATTTTTGGCAGGGTACTCTCCTGACATAATCTAATGTTTCGCTTTCGCTGTAAAGCCTTTTTGAAATCGGACAGTGTGGTTAGATTAACGAGACTCTTGTCTTTAAAATGGTGTAAAATAGTCATATGTTTGAGAAATTGAAGTTATAGCATTTTTGAGGTATTTGTATTTCGCGCCACGGTCTACCATTGGATAGCGCTAGCGGAATGTCTGTCCTTAAGAAGTTTTAACTCAATATTAGGAAGGTGTTCCTAATGTTTTGTCCACTCAGTGTATAGGTTATAGGGTGCCATTTTGGACACAGATTATGACTCAATGAGGTGTCGAGAGAAAGCTCTAATTGGGAACCTGTTCTTGTTCTTTGGGAGATAAGAGTCCACAGAGAACAAACTAACACTCACAACTGAGGACCTGTCATTGAGCTTCCTATCAATATCCATTAGCTGAAAAGGCAGCCATGTTTTCCGTTTACAATCCTAACTTTACAGGACGGGCTAACTGGACTGACTTCAAGGTGAAGGGACTAAGATCATTCGTAAACTACAACTTTGACCTTATCCTTTGCCTCGGTATATGGGGCCAATTTAAATTACATATTAAATGAGGCAATCTTTTATTTTTGTATTTTTTGGGGGGGTGGGGGGGAGGCAGATCAGCTTTAATATTACAGATAGATTGTAGCTTCCTTCAAATCAAATCAAATTTTATTGGTTACACGGTTAGCAGATGTTAATGCGAGTGTAGCGAAATGCTTGTGCTTCTAGTTCTGACAGTACAGTAATATCTGACAAGTAATCTAACAACTCCACAACAACTACTTAATACACACAAATATAAAGGGATGGAATAATAAGGGATGGAATGCAGTCAGGAACCAATACACACAGTCAGTTAGGAAAGCAAAGGCTAGCTTTTTCAAATAGAAATTTGCATCCTGCAGCACTAATTCCAAAAAGTTTGGGACACTGTAAAGTTCATGGAGAATAAGAGTACCTCCTCCCAGCTGCCCACTGCACTGAGACTAGGAAACACTGTCACCACTGATAAATCCACGATAATCGAGAATTTCAAAAAGCATTTCTCTACGGCTGGCCATGCTTTCCACCTGGCTACCCCAACAGCTCTGCACCCCCCGCAGCAACTGGCCCATGACCCCTCCCCCCAAAGTGAACAAACGGATCACTGACCATTTCGAATCCCACCGTACCTTCTCCGCTATGCAATCTGGTTTCCGAGCTGGTCACGGGTGCACCTCAGCCACGCTCAAGGTCCTAAACGATATCATAACCACCATCGATAAAAGACAGTACTGTGCAGCCGTCTTCATTGACCTGGCCAAGGCTGTCGACTCCGTCAATCACCGTATTCTTATCGGCAGACTCAACAGCCTTGGTTTCTCTAATGACTGCCTCCCCTGGTTCACTAACTACTTCTCAGATAGAGTTCAGTGTGTCAAATCGGAGGGCCTGTTGTCCGGACCTCTGGCAGTCTCTATGGGGGTGCCACAGGGTTCAATTCTCGGGCCGACTCTTTTCTCTGTATATATCAATGATGTCGCTCTTGCTGCGGGTGATTCTTTGATCCACCTCTACGCAGACGGCACCATTCTGTATTCATCTGGCCCTTCTTTGGACACTGTGTTAACAAACCTCCAAACGAGCTTCAACGCCATACAACACTCCTTCAACTCCAACTGCTCTTAAATGCAAGTAAAACTAAATGCATGATCTTCAACCAATCGCTGCCCGCACCCGCCCGCCCGACTAGCATCACAACTCTGGACGCTTCTGACTTAGAATATGTGGACAACTACAAATACCTAGGTGTCTGGTTAGACTGTAAACTCTCCTTCCAGACTCACATTGAGCATCTCCAATCCAAATTTAAATCTAGAATCGGCTTCCTATTTCGCAACAAAGCCTCCTTCACTCATGCTGCCAAACATACCCTCGTAAAACTGACTATCCTACCGATCCTTGACTTCGGCGATGTCATTTACATAATAGCCTCCAACACTCTACTCAGCAAATTGGATGCAGTCTATCACGGTGCCATCCATTTTGTCACCAAAGCCCCATATACTACCCACCACTGCGACCTATATGCTCTCGTTGGCTGGTCCTGGCTACATATTCGTCGCCAAACCCACTGGCTCCAGGTCATCTATAAGTCTTTGCTAGGTAAAGCTCCGTCTTATCTCAGCTCACTGGTCACCATAGCAACACCCACCTGTAGCACACACTCCAGCAGGTATATTTCACTGGTCATCCCCAAAGCCAACACCTCTTTGGCTGCCTTTCCTTCCAGTTCTCTCTGATTTTTCAATAGCAATGCTATGCTCACTGAGTCTGTACATAGTCAAAGCTTTCCTTAAGTTTGGGTCAGTCACAGTGGTCAGGTATTCTACCACTGTGTACTCTGTTTAGGGCCAAATAGCATTCTAGTTTGCTCTGAGTTCTTTTGTTAATTCTTTACAATGTGTCAAGGAATTCTCTTTTTGTTTTCTCATGATTTGGTTGGGTCTAATTGTGTTGCTGTCCTGGGGCTCTGTGGGCTCTGTTTGTGTTTCTGAACAGAGCCCCAGGACCAGCTTGCTTAGGGGACTCTTCTCCAGGTTCATCTCTCTCTCTTTCTCTCTCTTTTACGTCTACTCCCGCTATCCAGCTCCGACGTCACCGGTCTACTAACCACCGGTCCTGGCAACCCATCTTTACTCACACCTGGCAACCATCATTACGCACACCTGCGCCCTATCATCAGTCACACCAGGACTTCATTACTACCTTCATTACTTACCATTTATCTCGCACTCTGTTTTGTCAGTAATCAGGTAGTATTGTTTGTGTTTCCATGTCAGACGCGTCTCTTGTTTTGTATCGTTCATTATCATTAAATTCACTAACTGCGTCTACGTTACACTCTCTCTCTCTCTCTCTCTCTCTCATATTTTTGGGGGAGTAGAACATGAAATCCAGACAACAGTTAGTGTAATATTGTGATTTATTCTTTATGTAGTGATAATCACTTTCATTTTAATGTAGCAAATGGATGGTAAGTGTAATTTTGTTAATCTCTGTGTCATGCAGCTCACTGAAAGACATGACATCTGGTCATGTGAGGCCTGCCAAAGATTGTGGATGTTTGTTCTAGACATGCATTATTCACAAAGCCCACCACACTCCACAGTAAGTACTCAGTGGACTAGAGGGGGCTACTGACCCTGCATACTGACAAGGTGTGTGTATGTGTGCATTTGTGTATGCATGCCTATACGGGTGAAGGGTGGGACCATGAATATACATTACGACTGCTAGCAGGGGAATGAAGGGTTTTATGAATGCAGGGGATGAACAGGAAGACTGAGCAATTCATGTACCCAGTCCTCTTGTGTCAAGAACCCATGGTCAAATCAACGGTATGAAGGCCAGCATGCCACTGCATCTTCCACAGGGAGACTAGAACTACGTTCCAAATGGAACCCTGTTCCCTATATAGTGCACTACTTTTGACCAGGGCCATGGGGCTCTGGTCAAAAGTAGTGCACAATATAGTGAATCAGATACCATTTGGGACACAGAATGTATGTTTATGCTCTGTGAATCAACAATAGGCCTAAACCAATTACTGAATATCTATGAGATCATACTCCCCCCACACACCATGGGGTGTGTTCATGCCTAAATCTTCCTAAATCAAGATGACAGGACTTGTTTGATTAGATGGAGTCTGTGAGCTGGTTGAAGGCCAGCATCCTGGAGTCGCCTCTTCACTGATGACGTTTGAGACTGGTGCTCTGCGGGTACTATTTAATGAAGCTGCCAGTTGAGGACTTGTGAGGCATCTGTTTCTTAAACTAGACACTAATGTACTTTTCCTCTTGCTCAGTTGTGCACCGGGGCCTCCCACTCTTTCTATTCTGGTTAGAGACAGTTTGCGCTGTTCTGTGAAGGGAGTAGTACACAGCGCTGTATGAGATCTTCAGTTTCTTGGCAATTTCTTGCATGGAATAGCCTTCATTTCTCAGAACAAGAATAGACTGATGAGTTTCAGAAGAAAGTTCTTTGTTTCTGGCCATTTTGAGCCTGTAATCAAACCCACAAATGCTGATGCTCCAGATACTCAACTAGTCTAAAGAAGACCAGTTTTATTGCTTCTTTAGTTAGCACAAGTTTTCACCTGTGCTAACATAATTGCAAAAGGGTTTTCTAATGATCAATTAGCCTTTTAAAATGATAAACTTAGATTAGCTAACACAACGTGCCATTGGAACACAGGAGTGATGGTTGCTGATAATGGGCCTCTGTACGTCTATGTAGATATTCCATTAAAAATCAGCCGTTTCCAGCTACAATAGTCATTTACAACATTAACAATGTCTACACTATTTCTGATCAGTTTTTTGTCATTTTAATGGTGTAAAAATTTATTTTTCTTTCGAAAACAAGGACATTTCTAAGTGACCCTAAACTATTGAACGGTAGAGTATATTTGACCAATAGTTCTCATCAATTTCTTCCTTGAAATCTGTTTACCATTTTTTCCTTAGGTTCTGAGCTATCAGGTAGAGATTAAATCAACCCATGATATAACTTTGCAATCAACTTCTTTGGCATTGCATCTTCATTCAGTGCTTTTTAAAAGTTTTAGGTTCATCCAGATTCTGTTGAAGCGATTGAATAAGATTTCTTAGTTGTAAGAACTTAACCCAATTTCTTCTTGGAATTTATTGAATGACAGTACAGTCTTTATAGTATATTATGTTCAAAATTCACAATGTCACTTAAGAACAAGGACTTAGGTATTGTCATTAAATGCTGGAGGTAATGTGGGTTTGTTCCACATAAGGGTGCCTGGCGTTATGGGCTTCTTCCATTTCATGAATTGAAGTACATTTTTCCAAGCACAAATTGAATTGAAAATCATTTGTCATTTTTTTCCCTTACAGCCTTGGACCCAAAGTAGTGAATATATTTGAAATCATAGGGTATCACATGTATGCATTCAATACTACTCCAAGCACAAGGATAGTCTGCTGTCTATTGTTTAAGTGAACGAGGTTGTGTGGCCCAGAAATAAATTTTCATATGAGGTAGTCTGACACCTCCAGCTTTATAAGGTAAGTGTAAAACATTCAATTTGACTCGAGGTCCTTCCATTCCAAATAAAGTGGGAGAGTACATCTATAAGAGCTTTGCACACCTGGATTGTACAATATTTGCACATTATTCTTTAAAAAATTATTCAAGCCCTGTCATGTTGGTTGTTGATAATTGCTAGACAGCCATTTTGAAGTCTTGCCATTGATTTTCATGCCGATTTAAGTCAAAACTGTAACTAGGCAACTCAGGAACATTCAATGTCATCTTGGTAAGCAACTCAAGTGTATATTTGGCCTTATGTTGAAATGTGCATTTGTCTCCTAGTGTCTGTTGGAAGCAGTCTGAACCAGGTTTTCCTCTAGGATTTTGCCTATGCTTAGCTCTATTCCGTGTCTTTTTATCCTAAATAACTCCCTTGTCTTTACTGATGACAAGCATATCCATAACATGATGCAGCCACGACCATGCTTGAAAATGTGAAGAGTGGTACTCAGTGATGTATGGTGTTGGATTTGCCCCAAACATAATGCTTTGTATTCAGTAGATAAAGTTCATTTCTTTGCCAAATGTTTTGCAGTTTTACTTTAGTGCCTTATTGCAAACAGGATGCATGTTTTGGAATATTTGTATTCTGTACAAGCATCTTACTTTTCACACTGTCATTTAGGTTAGTATTGTGGAGTAACCAGTGCCTATTGTAGCTTGTAAATCTTGGTGGGGCAAAGTAAACAATTGTTTGTAGATGCATGCCAGCAAAGCCACTACACAACACAACACTACACAATACATTAATTGCACTATAACGGTGACAAACGGTGCCCACAAACTGTTAGGGCTTACAGCAGTCCCAACACCTTACCACTGCTACACCTTGCTATCAGCGGAGCCTTGTCTGGCATCGAAACAGTTCATTCAGCCTCATTTAATGCTTTAAAACAAAACATAGCTGATATGGCTGACTTGCTTAAGCAAATGTGGTTTCTAACGTTCATTGATTTGTACGAACTATGACATAAGGGGATGACAATCCATAATTTCAATTGATACATTAATGAGCGAACTAGGACGGATGAAGTTAATATGAATATTTGTTCAGCAATTTTTAAATGTACTGCGACAGAATTCAGAACATGGGCCGTTCTTACAGTATTCTCCCTGTCACCAAGTCAGAACCATAGGATAAATATGGGGCATATAAGCAGACAATGAAAGCTCTTACAATATTCAATGATGACATTTCTCTAAAACAGGCTATAGGCAACATGTGCACCACCAAGTCAGAACAGTAGGTTAAGTTATGAGGTGAAAAGGGACCAAATTATTAAGGTGAGGCACATGGGCTACTAACAGCTTACTACACAATATACACTCAGTATTACTTTCTTAGCTACGGTATACATATCTCGCTGGCATATTACATAATTTATACAGCAGCATACAAGACATTTTTGGACTCACCTTGTTGTGCTGCGCTTACTTGAACAGGTAAGTGGCTCGGCAGTCCTTCGTGGGCACATTTTGTCATCAAACATTGTCATTAAATTCTGGCATTCTCTGGATTTATAGTGCTTTCAAAACAACTGGGATATTGGAAAAAAACAAGGTTGAATCATGACATCAGTGATCTTTAGGCCCGAGTTCCCGACTTGGAATTCCTAGTTGGATAACCGTTCAAAATGTATTTCCCAGTCGTAGCTTGTTCCCTGTTGTCTTGAACTCACTGAAGTCTGAGATTT
The DNA here is from genome assembly GCF_901001165.1 of Salmo trutta. Classification (NCBI taxonomy): domain Eukaryota; kingdom Metazoa; phylum Chordata; class Actinopteri; order Salmoniformes; family Salmonidae; genus Salmo; species Salmo trutta. The sequence continues at coordinate 37,547,887 of NC_042992.1, forward strand.
CCCAGTTCCGAGTTTCCAGTTGTTTTGAACGTGGCAGATGTCATGCTGGATTGACAGCATGGCCAATGTTGAATGTTTATCCTTTTAAAGCTTGGAAAAGACACCCTTAAACCCAAACTTGGACCACACACCCACTCCACTGAATAGCAGGCTAGTGATTGCTTTGCAATGCTTGCTGTTAGCCACTGATTGTCGACTTGATTCACGATGATGACTGCTAGCTAAGATTTTGAAAGTATGATGTTGACATGATCAGTCCAATTAAATATCTACAGTAGATATAACGTGATTTGACGTCATTTTATCTGTGGCCAATGACCTTGAGCCATCTTGGATGGGCACTTCTAATGTAACTCTATGGCATCACCCAAGGGACTTGAATTTTTAAGCTCTACCCTTAGATTTTTCAGTGATGTAGTGTCCCCATGAGTGACCGAACACTGAGCCAATAACCCACAACTAGAGAACATTACCAACCCCTATGCTCCATATCTACCACTGGCTGTTCCACCATCACAGAAAGCACTGAGCTAGGCTGAAACATCTACATTTTGGAGCTGCCTTATTCAAGAAAGCAAAAAAGAGACCATGTTTGTATGTGGCTTTATTAACTCAATGATAAAAAAATGTATATATATATAATTTGCAAACTGATATGTGAAACGTATTAATTCCAAAATTACATACAAAACAGGCAGCAACAATTTTTTTGGGAAAAAATATATAGATTTGTTTTAGCCAAACAGGTGGGGCTAAAAACTCTGCCCCACCTGCCCTGAATGACAGGTCACCACTGGGAGTAACGAGAATGTTGTTGATCAATCCTCACTTTTTTCCTATCAAAGTCATTAAACTCAGTAACTACACTGCTCAAAAAAATAAAGGGAACACTTAAACAACACATCCTAGATCTGAATGAAAGAAATAATCTTATTAAATACTTTTTTCTTTACATAGTTGAATGTGCTGACAACAAAATCACACAAAAATAATCAATGGAAATCCAATTTATCAGCCCATGGAGGTCTGGATTTGGAGTCACACTCAAAATTAAAGTGGAAAACCACATTACAAGCTGATCCAACTTTGATGTAATGTCCTTAAAACAAGTCAAAATGAGGCTCAGTAGTGTGTGTGGCCTCCACGTCCCTGTATGACCTCCCTACAACGCCTGGGCATGCTCCTGATGAGGTAGCGGATGGTCTCCTGAGGGATCTCCTCTCAGACCTGGACTAAAGCATCCGCCAACTCCTGGACAGTCTGTGGTGCAACGTGGCGTTGGTGGATGGAGCGAGACATGATGTCCCAGATGTGCTCAATGGGATTCAGGTCTGGGGAACGGGCGGGCCAGTCCATAGCATCAATGCCTTCCTCTTGCAGGAACTGCTGACACACTCCAGCCACATGAGGTCTAGCATTGTCTTGCATTAGGAGGAACCCAGGGCCAACCGCACCAGCATATGGTCTCACAAGGGGTCTGAGGATCTCATCTCGGTACCTAATGGCAGTCAGGCTACCTCTGGCGAGCACATGGAGGGCTATGCGGCCCCCCAAAGAAATGCCACCCCACACCATGACTGACCCACCGCCAAACCGGTCATGCTGGAGGATGTTGCAGGCAGCAGAACGTTCTCCACGGCGTCTCCAGACTCTGTCACGTCTGTCACGTGTTCGGTGTGACCCTGCTTTCATCTGTGAAGAGCACAGGGCGCCAGTGGCGAATTTGCCAATCTTGGTGTTCTCTGGCAAATGCCAAACGTCCTGCACGGTGTTGGGCTGTAAGCACAACCCCCAACTGTGGATGTCGGGCCCTCATACCACCCTCATGGAGTCTGTTTCTGACCATTTGAACAGACACATGCACATTTGTGGCCTGCTGGAGGTCATTTTGCAGGGCTCTGGCAGTGCTTCTCCTGCTCCTCCTTGCAAAGGCGGAGGTAGCGGTCCTGCTGCTGGGTTGTTGCCCTCCTACGGCCTCCTCCACATCTCCTGATGTACTGGCCTGTCTCCTGGTAGCGCCTCCATGCTCTGGACACTACGCTGACAGACACAGCAAACCTTCTTGCCACAGCTCACATTGATGTGCCATCCTGGATGAGCTGCACTACCTGAGCCACTTGTGTGGGTTGTAGACTCCGTCTCATGCTACCACTAGAGTGAAAGCACCGGCAGCATTCAAAAGTGACCAAAACATCAGCCAGGAAGCATAGGAACTGAGAAGTGGTCTGTGGTCTTCACCTGCAGAACCACTCCTTTATTGGGGGTGTCTTGCTTATTGCCTATAATTTCCACCTGTTGTCTATTCCATTTGCACAACAGCATGTGAAATGTATTGTCAATCAGTTTTGCTTCCTAAGTGGACAGTTTGATTTCACAGAAGTGTGATTGACTTGGAGTTACATTGTGTTGTTTAAGTGTTCCCTTTATTTTTTTGAGCAGTATATTTTAAAGTCACCATAGGCCTCATGTTGAAATCCCTGAGTGGTTTCCTTCCTCTCCTCTAGAACTGAGTTAGTAAGGACGCCTGTATCTTTGACTGGATATATTGATACACCAACCAAAGTGTAGTTAATAACTTCACCATGCTCAAAGGGATGTTCAACGTCTGCTTTTTTTGACCAATAGGTGCCCTTCTTTGTGAGGCATTGGAAAACCTCCCTGGTCTTTGTGGTTGAATCTGTGTTTGAAATTCACTGCTTGACTGAGGGACCTTACAGATCTGAGGGACCTTACTGTGTGGAGTACAGAGATGAGGTAACCATTCAAAAATCATGTTAAACACTATTATTTCACACAGAGTGAGTCCATGCAACTTATTATGTGACTTGTTAAGCACATTTTTTACTCCTGAACTTATTTAGGCATGCCATCTTCAAATAATATTTTTGCAGGAATCTCCTTGCGAATGATTTTGCCGCAGATTGTATCTCCGCCGGCCTGGGCAACCTTATTGACTCAAGACATTGCAGCTTTTCATTTGTAATTCATTTGAAAAAAATTCTAAAAACACAATTCCACTTTGACATTATGGGGTATTGCGTGTGTCAATTGAATCTATTTTAAATTCAGGCTGTAACACAACAAAATGTGAAATAAGTCAAATGGTGTGAATACTTTCTGAAGGCACTGTATGCTTTAAGAGGTTCTCAGACAACAGTTGGGCATACTTCATCATAGACATGTTTTTGGAAAAAAATGTTGGTCTGTGTGTTGAGATATGCATCACCATGTATTTGTTATCGGCGTAGGACGTTTGCGTTTAAATGTGAAGGACAAATGGGCTATGGTCTGAATGATGGCGCTGTCAAAACTGGTCATAACCTGTCAGATTGAGTGGGGGAAAGGCGCCTCCTTGTGGCAGCAGCGTCAAATGAGCCATTTTCGTGCTGAGTTTTTCCTTTTGAAAGATAGTCTACTTCCCGCCCCTTAACCGCTAAACCAATCACATATCATTAATGCAAACATCGTAACCTATCAAAGGAGGTGTTTTATGAAAACATTTTCAAAAACAATTTCAAAAAAAACTATTTTTGCTTTGTCATTACGTGGTATTGTGTGTAGATTGATGAGGGGGGAAAATTATTCAATCCATTTTAGAATAAGGCTGTAACGTAACAAAATGTGGAAAAAGGGAAGGGGTCTGAATACTTTCCGAATGTACTACTGTAAAACAAACTTCCAAACTTCTTCCACTAGAGGCACCATCATATTTCTCTCCAAATGATAGCCTAAAACTTTTCTAATTCCTCATGAGTAAATTTTACTGTATTCTAGTAGAAGAGTGTATAAAAGTGTAGTAGTCTTATTTGTGTTGAAATATGCGATCCAACTGCTCCACACTCCAAAGTAATAAGGTTGATATAGTAGTCTGTCAAAGTAATCAGACCAGACAGATATTTTCATATTTTTTTACTTTGACTATATTTCACCGCTTCAATTAAGTGCAACGTTTTAAACTTCTTACATTACCACAACAATATTTTCAAAGAGCTGAAGCAAGTCACACAATTTTTTCTTCATGGAAAATTACTATTTAATTTGAACCCTACTGTCAGATACAGTATGTCTGAGAATGCCCCTAATTTACTGTGATTGAGATAGGCTACCCCTAAAATAAAATAAAATGTTCCTTAGCCTATTTAGGCCTGCATCATATGGATGACTACCACGTAAATTAGTTGTATAGCTGATTGGAATTACTAGAAAATAATATTATTCAGCTATTTTGGGGATGATGATGATGGTGATGATGGTGAGCTGTGTTCTTGGTTGTGATGTGTAATAAGATTGGACTGTTATATGAGGGGGTTGGCTGAGAGAGTCAGGAGAGGGGGTGTCTTCACTGTGATTCCCCAACAAAACGTAAACGTTAGAGCGCCACGGCGATTCCGTCGCAGCAGCAAGGGAACTACAGCAGTGCTCTTCATGCGGGAAATTATGCCTGGTATCTTGGGCAGAGAGGGACGCTCAAATCACCAGGGAAACATGAATATTACATATTTAACCTTTTGATTTAGGCCAGTAGACATACATTCTGTGTTTACCACAATGTTCTAGCAACAAAAATATCTCCTTGCTGTGCTCGACTCCGTCTGTCCCGTCGTCAGTATGGAGAAGACGATCTGCAGTCCGCATTCTGGAACAAATAAAACGAACTCTGGTTCACTGCTGTCGGACAAGGGGAATTCGGCGAGAAAGATCGGACGAGCTGGTTCTCACAGCCCCGGCTCGGCTTCACTTGGGAGCGGGGCCGGTGGAGGAGTGAGTCGGGGAGGTTTATTGGGAAACAGTATGCATTTTCAGCAAGCATGTAAGCGTCAGTTAGAAGGAGTGTTGAGCAAATACACAAACTTAATTCAAGGATGGCAGAACAGGTAAGCAGCACTTTAAATCATGAGGTTCTTACCCACTGGTCAAAAACTGGTTGAATCAACGTTGTTTCCACGTCTTTTCAACCCCATAAATCTACGTGACATTGAATCGACGTGGAAAACTGATTGGATTTGCAAAAAGTAATCAATGTAAGGGCATTTCGTCACGGTTTCCATCAAACTTTTAACCTAAATCCAATGACATTGTGAGATTTTTTTTGTTTGTTGGTTCAACGTTGAATTCACATTGGTTGACAACTCCGTCGAATGTAAATCAAAACTAGACGTTGAACTGACGTCTGTGCCCAGTGGTGTAGTGTCATAAAGTGTAATGTTCCTTGGTGCATGCATGCTGTTAGTTTTTCCTCCACCTTGCACTGCAAAGGTCAGTCGTGTGTGGAGTGATAACGTGTCACTGTTTCAAAGGCTACAAGGTTGCACCCATAGACCAGAAAATTGAAACATTGTAATTTTGCCAGCTACAGAGCCTGTGCATATTGGATAGCAATAAAGTTGCTCATGCATGATTTAGCGTTTGTAGGCCTTCCCTGCCCCAGTATCTGTGTGTATAGTCAACATCTCAAACGCATAGATACTGGGGCAGGCCTTCTCTACAACCAGTGGCGATTTTTAGTTGGTAAATCTTGGTGGGGCAAACCCCCCCCCCCTCCCAACATTTTTTAGGTGCATGCCAGCAAAGCCACTACACAACACTAAACAATACATTCATTGCACTATAACGGTGACAAACAGTGCCCACAAACTGTTAGGGCCTACATAAAGCTGTCCCAACAGCAGTCCCAACACCTTACCACTGCTAGACCTGGCTATCTTACAGTATTCTCCCTGTACACCAAGTCAGAACCGTAGGATAAATAAAGGGGGCATTTAAGCAGACGATGAAAGCTCTTACAATATTTGATGTTTACATTTCTCTAAAATAGGCTAAATGTTCACCACCAAGTCAGAATGGTAGGCGAAATTGAGGTTGAGGCACATGGGCTACTAACAGCTCACTACATAACATACACTTAGTATTACTTTCTTAGCTACAGTATACATATTTCCCTGGCATATTACATAATTTATGCTGCTGCATACCAGATATTTTTGGACTCTCCTTGCTGTGCTGTGCTCACTTGAACAGGAAGGTGGTGCAACAGTCCTTCATGGACAAATTTTGTCATCAAACTTTTATCAAAGTCTGGCAGTCTCTGGATTTATGGTGCTTTTAAGACAACTGTCCCCATGAGTGACCGAACACTGAGCCAATCACGGCGCAACTAGAGAACATTACCAAACTCTACGCTCTGTATTTTCCGCTGGCTGCCCCACCACAGAAAGCACTGAGCTAGGCTGAAACACCTGCATTTTGGAGCTGCCTTACTCAAGAAAGCAAAAAAGAGACCATGTTTGTATGCGGCTTTATTAACTCAATGTATTTTTTATTTTATTTGACATTGTTTGCAAACTGATGTGACACACATTAATTTCAAAATAACATGTGAAACAGGCACACAAAAAATGTATGTACACTACCGGTCAAAAGTTTTAGAACACCTACTCATTCAAGGGTTTCATTATTTTTATTATTTTCTACATTGTAGAATAATAGTGAAGACATCAAAACTATGAAATAACACATGGAATCATGTAGTAACCAAGAAAGTGTTAAAAAAATCTAAATATATTTTATATTTGAGATTCTTCAAATAGCCACCCTTTGCCTTGACAGCTTTGCACACTCTTGGCATTCTCTAAACCAGCTTCATGAGGTAGTCACCCTCAATGCATTTCAATTAACAGGTGTGCCTTGTTAAAAGTACATTTTTAGAATTTCTTTCCTTAATGCGTTTGAGACAATCAGTTGTGTTGGGACAAGGTAGCCCTATTTGGTAAAAGACCAAGTCCATGTTATGGCAAGAACAGCTCAAATAAGCAAAGAGAAACAACAGTCCATCATTACTTTCAGACATGAAGGTCAGTCAATATGGAAAATTTCAAGAACTTTCTTCAAGTGCAGTCGCAAAAACCATATAGCGCTATGATGAAACTGACTCTCATGAGGACCGCCACAGGAAAGGAAGACCCAGAGTTACCTCTGCTGCAGAGAAGAAGTTTATTGGAGTTACCAGCCTCAGAAATTGCAGCCCAAATAAATGCTTCACAGAGTTCAAGTAACAGACACATCTCAACATCAACTGTTCAGAGGAGACAGTGTGAATCAGGCCTTCGTGGTGAAATTGCTGCAAAGAAACCACTACTAAAGGACACAAATAATAAGAAGAGACTTGCTTGGGCCAAGAAACATGCAATGGACATTAGACCGGTGGAAATCTATCCTTTGGTCTGATGAGACCAAGTTTGAGATTTTTGATTCCTTTGTGAGACGCAGAGTAGGTGAACGGATGATCTCCACACGTGCGGTTCCCGCCGTGAAGCATGGAGGAGGAGGTGTGATGGTGTGGGGGTGCTTTGATGGTGACACTGCCAGTGATTTTTATTTAGCTATGCTGGTTAAGTGTGACTTGAATTCTATCACAGAATTCTGCAGCGATACGCCATCCCATCTGGTTTGGGCTTAGTGGGACTATCATTTGTTTTTCAACAGGACAATGACCCAAAATACACCTCCAGGCTGTGTAAGGACTGTTTGACCAAGAAGGAGCGTGATGGAGGGCTGCATCAGATGACCTGGCCTCCACAATCACCCAACCTAAACCCAATTGAGATGGTTTAGGATGAGTTGGATTGCAGAGTGAAGGAAAAGCTCAGCATATGTGCCCCACATATGTGGGAACTCCTTCAAGACTCATGGAAAAGCATTCCAGGGGACTACCTCATGAAGCTGGTTGAGAGAATGTCAAGAGTGTGCAAAGCTGTCATCAAGGCAAAGGGTGGCTACTTTGAAAAATCTCAAATATAAAATACACTGCTCAAAAAAATAAAGGGAACACTTAAACAACACAATGTAACTCCAAGTCAATCACACTTCTGTGAAATCAAACTGTCCACTTAGGAAGCAACACTGATTGACAATAAATTTCACATGCTGTTGTGCAAATGGAATAGACAACAGGTGGAAATTATAGGCAATTAGCAAGACACCCCCAATAAAGGAGTGGTTCTGCAGGTGGGGACCACAGACCACTTCTCAGTTCCAATCCTCCTTGGCTGATGTTTTGGTCACTTTTGAATGCTGGCGGTGCTTTCACTCTAGTGGTAGCATGAGACGGAGTCTACAACCCACACAAGTGGCTCAGGTAGTGCAGCTCATCCAGGATGGCACATCAATGTGAGCTGTGGCAAGAAGGTTTGCTGTGTCTGTCAGCGTAGTGTCCAGAGCATGGAGGCGCTACCAGGAGACAGGCCAGTACATCAGGAGATGTGGAGGAGGCCGTAGGAGGGCAACAACCCAGCAGCAGGACCGCTACCTCCGCCTTTGCAAGGAGGAGCAGGAGAAGCACTGCCAGAGCCCTGCAAAATGACCTCCAGCAGGCCACAAATGTGCATGTGTCTGTTCAAACGGTCAGAAACAGACTCCATGAGGGTGGTATGAGGGCCCGACATCCACAGTTGGGGGTTGTGCTTACAGCCCAACACCGTGCAGGACGTTTGGCATTTGCCAGAGAACACCAAGATTAGCAAATTCGCCACTGGCGCCCTGTGCTCTTCACAGATGAAAGCAGGGTCACACCGAACACGTGACAGACGTGACAGAGTCTGGAGACGCCGTGGAGAACGTTCTGCTGCCTGCAACATCCTCCAGCATGACCGGTTTGGCGGTGGGTCAGTCATGGTGTGGGGTGGCATTTCTTTGGGGGGCCGCACAGCCCTCCATGTGCTCGCCAGAGGTAGCCTGACTGCCATTAGGTACCGAGATGAGATCCTCAGACCCTTGTGAGACCATATGCTGGTGCGGTTGGCCCTAGGTTCCTCCTAATGCAAGACAATGCTAGACCTCATGTGGCTGGAGTGTGTCAGCAGTTCCTGCAAGAGGAAGGCATTGATGCTATGGACTGGCCCGCCCGTTCCCCAGACCTGAATCCAATTGAGCACATCTGGGACATCATGTCTCGCTCCATCCACCAACGCCACGTTGCACCACAGACTGTCCAGGAGTTGGCGGATGCTTTAGTCCAGGTCTGGGAGGAGATCCCTCAGGAGACCATCCGCCACCTCATCAGGAGCATGCCCAGGCGTTGTAGGGAGGTCATACAGGCACGTGGAGGCCACACACACTACTGAGCCTCATTTTGGCTTGTTTTAAGGACATTACATCAAAGTTGGATCAGCCTGTAGTGTGGTTTTCCACTTTAATTTTGAGTGTGACTCCAAATCCAGACCTCCATGGGTTGATAAATTGGATTTCCGTTGATTATTTTTGTGTGATTTTGTTGTCAGCACATTCAACTATGTAAAGAAAAAAGTATTTAATAAGATTATTTCTTTCATTCAGATCTAGGATGTGTTGTTTAAGTGTTCCCTTTATTTTTTTGAACAGTATATATTTTGCTTTGTTTTTTATGGTTACTACAAGCAATAAAACTGGCCATCTTTAGACTAGTTCAGTATCTGGAGCATCAGCATTTGTGGGTTCGATTTACAGGCTCAAATGTCCAGAAACAAAGAACTTTCATCTGAAACTCGTCAGTTTATTCTTGTTCTGAGAAATTAAGGCTATTCAATGAGAGAAATTGCCAAGAAACTGTCTCTAACCAGAATAGAAAGAGGAGTGGGAGACCCTGGTGCACAACTGAGCAACAGGACAAGTACATTAGTGTCTAGTTTGAGAAACAGACGCCTCGCAAGTCCTTAACTGGCAGCTTCATTAAATAGTACCCGCAAAACACCAGTCTCAACGTCAACAGTGAAGAGGCGATTCTGGCCTTCTAGGCAGAGTTTCCAAGAAAAAGCTATATCTCAGACTGGCCAATAAAAATAAAAGATTAAGATGGGCAAAATAACACACACTGGACAGAGGAACTCTGCCTTGAAGGCCAGCATCCCGGAGTGGCCTCTTCACTGTTGACTTTGAGACTGGTGTTTTGCGGGTACTGTTTAATGAAGCTGCCAGTTGAGAACTTGTGAGGCGTCTGTTTCTGGACAGAGAAGTCATCATGACAGAGAAAAGGTTTATGGTCATAGTGCCTAATTGGCCACACTTCTAGACAAAAAGAAAACCAAAAGGGATTCTGTTTCATACATCAAATTCACAATAAAAAATGGCCAGTATGACAAACTAGTATTTTTTTTTCTGTGGGACTTTACACTCCCAACAGTTGTAAACAGGGAATCCTGGTATTATTCATGGTGAAATATCACTGTGCAGTGTGGCCCACTGTATCTATAGGGCTGCAGAGATGAGCTGAGGGACAGCAGTGTGCTAGAACACGTATATGCTGTACTGTATGGTTGGCAAAAGAGGTCAGAGAGAGTGGGAAGCTGGTAGAGGAGAACAGAGCAGCAGGGGATTTGACATAGCGGCTGTTTTCAAATGGCATCTTATTCCCTAGTCATAAGTAGTGCACTACATAGGAAAAAGGATGTAATTTGGGGGGACATCCCCAAACACCCAGCTAGGATGGCTGCTCTTCCAGGCCTCCTGTCCCCAGCCCACCTCCAAATGCACCAGCCTGGCTGAGCTGCCCCTATACAGTGACGCGTGTGTACCAGACTCCCAGTCCTGGGCTCATACACTGGAACAGTGTAGCGTATGAGGACTGCCGGGTACTTGGGCTGGCACATGTGGTGTGCTTTAGATTGAGGTGAGTGGTTATTGATTCATAGTGGTTATTGATTCAAAACCAAAGGTGTTTGAAGGGTATGTGACCTTTCTCACCACAACCTGAGTGAGATGCATATACGCACACATTCTCTACCGCTTTCAAACGGTTAGCTTGTACTACACATCAAGCAGTGTATAACTCCATGAGGAGTTGGGTTTCAAGATGATTCTTCCACAAGAACAAAATACTTCTTTATTTCCAAATTGGTTATTTGGAGTTCGTGGTAACTGTCCCATATTGAATTTAAAGAGTGCTGGACGCTGGGTGTCTTGGCTTTCAAGTTTTAAATTTGTTTTGGTTCATTGATCTGGGTTGTTGCCATGTCTGAGGGCACATGGAAATGTGTACATGGAAATAAGACTGGTAAGCTACAGTGAGCAGCAGCTGAAGATCATATGAAATCCCATTCCAAAACTCCAATTATCTGTATCATTTTGTTTTCTTCCGTCAAAGGAAAATAATGCTAGCCTATTGAACCTACCTGAATCATAGCAGTGGTGTGCCTACCTGGCTGCTACTTGTAAATAATGAGAGCAACGAAGTTGAAAGCTTTTCCTGATGTGTTATTGTGTTGCGGTGAGTGCCACTTCAACTCTTTTCTGCTAGTATAGCCCTCTTATTCTTGACATTATTTGATGTGTCATAATGGACCAAGTAAAACATACTGTAACAGTACATGTAACACTGGCTATAGGCTTGAAAAGCCAGCAATGTATTTTCCCTTCACCACAGATCTCATGGCCTTAAATTGCAGTTTTAAAGATGGTTGGATCTAGTTTGTGTGACGTTTTGGGCAAAAAATTGGGCAAGCCGAAAATAGAACTTCCAAAGTATGCCGTTGCAAGAAAATGTCCTTTTGACATGTTTTCCACCAGCAAGCCTACCATGCCTCGGTTAAAAAATGGCATAGAATACACAAGAGGCAGTCTGTCATTGGGAGACTGTGTTGCTGTAATACTAGGTCTGTCAATCACATCCTTGTTTCTATTTGTGAAAGAGCATTAACATTGTACTTGGCTATGCTGTGTGCTTCACTGAGAGTGGGTCTTTGCCAAGATAGCGTTGTGTGTCGGTGATCATGTTAATGTCGATTTGCTATTGAATTTTTGTAGGTGTATTGTACTGAATACTTAGTTTTCATGTGTTTGTCTCACACGTATGCACATATTTCAGTGAAACTAGCAGCCCTTGGAAACTCTGTCAGGGTTTCAACTTACTAATGTGAGGTAGAATACGTGAGGTGCAATTTTGAAATTTGGTTATGCAGTAGCAGTTTTTCTCTTATGTCAGTCAATTAGCCCATGTCAGCTAACATTTTTTAGATTGCTAAGTTAGTTTAGCGGCCAGCTAAACTTTTTATCATGGTCGAATTACCGACCGGTGGGCCCTCATTGATTTTGTTAGTCAAACTGCAAACATTTCTCTCCACCTTATGGAAAAATGTGTATATTTGCAGGACATTTGCTGTAAAACAGCAAATTTTCCTCTCCGCTCCATTGCAAAGTGTGTAGAATTGCAGCACGCTTGCTTTAAAACGGCAACATTTTCTCTGCACGCCATGGCAAAAAGTGTTGAATTGCACGAAATGTACAATTATTTAATATATATATATATATGTGTGTGTGTGTGTGTATATGTGTGTATATATATATATATATATATGTGTGTGTGTGTGTGTGTGTGTGTGTGTGTGTGTGTGTGTGTGTATGTATATATATGTGTATATATATGTGTATGTGTATATGTAACGTTGAAATGTTTGGGGTCACTTAGAAATTTCCTTATTTTGAAGGAAAAGCTAAAATAATTGTCCATTAAAAATAACATAAAATTGATCAGAAATACAGTGTAGACATTGTTAATGTTATAAATGACTATTCATTCTTTAATCAGAACAACAGTTTTCAGCTGTGCTAATATAATTGCAAAAGGGTTTTCTAATGATCAATTAGACTTTTTAAAATGATAAACTTGGATTAGCTAACACAACGTACCATTGGAACACAGGAGTGATGGTTGCTGATAATGGGCCTCTGTACGCCTATGTAGATATTCCATAAAAAATCTGCCGTTTCCAGCTACAATAGTCATTTACAACATTAACAATGTATTTCTGATCAATTTGTGTGTGGGTACGCAGACCTGCGGTCCCTCATAAGTTCAGATTAGTTTTGTGGCCCCCACCCCCAACAAAGTTGCCCATCCCTTAACTAGGTCCTCCAATTGTGCAACACACTGTCACCTTGAGAGAGAGGCTGCATGTGCATTAGGATTAATGGGTTACCCCTCCATTACGGCTCCCCAGTCTCTTAGGCCCCAATGATCAGACGAAAGCTTTCTGAGAAACTGGGCTGTTACCCACAGAGAGAGACACTGAATTACCTCCCACATCACATGGGCCTCATTACTTGCAACTTCAATTGAAAAGATGGCTGATTGTGGGATGCGGGGTGCCATCCAATAAAGTTTGTTATCAAATGCATACTGTGGGCTGGAAGCTAAGCTATTGAGTCTGTTGTAGAACTTGGACTTAAGTATCCGCTTTGTAATGTGTGGTAAACCAACCTTTTTCAGGGTTACTGTTTTACCACAACTCAAAAAGTGTTCTTCTTTGAACTAGTCGTCAGTTTAGCAAAACTCGAGGCTGGTTTCCAATGGGACGGCACAGACCTGAGGAGAAATCATTTAAAAACAACCCAGATGAACAAATGTTTTTTTTTTGCATATGATGCTGCACTTTCACATTTAACTCAGTGCTTCACATTTTTTTTTATTTGAAATATGTGGGGGGGGAAATGGTCGCAAGGACATTTCAGACACTTATTCTGTCACGTTTAACTACATTGGCAGCAAGGTTACCTGGCTGTAGTCACTATAATATTACTATACTTTGTAAAACCAATGTCCTGGTCACATTCAGGTCTTCATGATGTATCACACGTGTTGCAGAGAGGAGGATATCTTTTCCTCTAAAATTGGTGTCTTCTCACAGGACACATTTCATAATAAGGATTCTGTTCTTCTGAACACTCGGACACCATTCAGTAACTATGCTATGGCTGGGCTGGTTATGATCTGAGCGTAATATGGAGGATTTGGGTTATATAAGGAGGTTCTATTTAAGTCTCCCGTGTGTGTGCGATGAATCATATCTCTGCAAATGTACCAATTGGAACGGTGCGCTGTGCAGGATGCAGAGTTCCATTGATCAAAGCCTGGTCTGGGTGCTGTTTTTTTTCTCAGCTGGAGTCCAACTGATGGACCCGACTGACTGACAACTTTCACCATACAGAATTGAATTAGTTTTCCTTGTGGTTTCCACCGTGTTGTGTATGTTTTACACCAAGTTGTTACAGTAGGTCTATTGTGAATCCTAATCATTTGTATTGTGTCCGGGAGTGTTTATGGTGCTGGGTTTGGTACGCTACTTGTTTTACTCACTGTTTATTTGGGACAATTGCATGACTGAGATTACCTGGATTTCACTCAATCATTTACCTGTCCGGACAATATTTCTTTTGCCCGAGGTACAGGACAATTACAAGTGAACCTAAGTTGTTATTATTTTGAGACTGTGTTGCGACATTTATTATTTGTGTGGTCATTTATTTTCGTAATACAACCAACGCAAAAGAACAGTTGTTTTTGAAGTTATTTCTTTCTATGTTTAAGCGTTTATGCAAAGCATATTTTACAGCGGTTACTTTTACATAAGTCCTTTTGCATTGGTGTAGACTTGACTGACAAACGAGACCAACTCAGAAACAAAAGGAGAAATCAACTTTTCTCTGGTAGGCATGACATACTTGCCACCCCTAACCAGCCATAACCTCAATTCAAGTCAAAACCATTACAAGTTGATGAGCTGTTCAGCAGTCTTCTGGCTTGGGGGTAGAAGCTGTTCAGGAGCCTTTTGGTCCCAAACTTGGCGCTCCGGTAATGCTTGCCGTGTGGCGGCAGAGCGAACAATCTATCACTTGGGTGGCTGGAGTCTTTTGACAATTGTTTGGGCCTTCCTCTGACACCACCTGGTATAGAGGTCCTGGGTGGCAGGGAGCTCGGCCCCAGTGATGTATTGGGCCATACGCACTACCCTCTGTAGTGCTTTGCGGTCGGATGCCAAGCAGTTGCCATACCAAACAGTGATGCAGCCATTCAAGATGCTCTCAATGGTGCAGCTGCAGAACCTTTTGAGGATCTGAGGGCCCATGCAAAAATCTTTTCAGCCTCCTGAGTGGGAAGAGGTGTTGTCTTGCCCTCTTCTTGACCGTCTTGGTGTGTTTGGACCATGATAGGTCCTTAGTGATGTGGACACAGAGGAACTTTAAGCTCTTGACCCGCTCCACTACAGCCATGTTGAGTCATGGGTGAACAAGGGGTACAGGAGGGGACTTATACCGTGTTGAAAACAACTGGGAACTTTGGACAAAAAACTAGCTCAGACTGGGGAAAAATCTATTTGAACGGTCATCCAACTCAGAATTCCAACTCGGTTCTCTTTGTAGAGCTCCGACTTTCCAACCTTAGGATCACTGACGTCATGATTTGACTTCCAAGTTGTTTTGAACGCGGCATAAGCACACACACCTGAGGGGTCCCCGTGTTGAGGATCAGATGTGTTGTTGCCCACCCTCACCAGTTTTATTTTATTTAACCTGGTCAGTTGACTGAACACATTCTCATTTACAGCAACGACCTTGGGAATAGTTACAAGTGAGAGGCGGGGGGATGAATGAGTCAATTGGAAGCTGCGGATGATTAGGTGGCCATGATGGTATGAGGGTCAAATTGGGACTTTAGCCAGGACTCCGGGATAAGTGCCATGGGATCTTTAGTGACCACAGAGTCAGGACACTGTTTAATGTCCCATCTGAAAGACGGCACCCTACACATTGCACTGGGGAATTATATATTTTTTTAGACCAGAGCAAGGAGCGCCTTCTACTGGCCCTCCAACACCATTTCCAGCAGCATCTGGTCTCCCATCCAGGGACTGAACAAGACCAACCCTGCTTAGCTTCAGAGGCAAGCCAGCTGTGGAATGCAGTTTGGTATACTGCTGGTGGCCTGTTAGGAAGTTCAGTATCCAGTTGCAGAGGGAGATGTTTAATCCCTGTGTCCTTAGTTTAGTGCTGAGCTGTAGTCCATGAACATCATTCTTACATATGTGTTCCTTTTGTCCAGTTGGAAAGGGTAGTATGGAGTGCAGTAGAGATTGCATCATCTGTGGCTCTATTGGGGCGGTATGTGAATTGAAGTGGGTCCAGGGTGTCTGGGATAATGGTGTTGTGAGCCATGGCCAGTCTTTCAAAGTATTTGTGAGTGCTACAGGGGCAATAGTAATTTACAGGTTACATTGGCGTTCTTGGGCACAGGGACTATGATGGTCTCCTTGAAACGTATGTATTACAGACTGGGTCGGGGAGAGGTTAAAAATGTCAGTGAAGACACTTGCCAGCTGGTCAGTGCATGCTCTGAGTACATGTCCTGGTAATCCATCTGGCTCTGCTGCCTTGTGAATGTTAACCTGTTTTAAAGGTCTTTCTCACATTGGCTATGGCGAGCGTGATCACACAGTCGTCCGGAACAGCTGGTGCTCTCATGCATGGTTCAGTGCTGCTTTCTTTGACGCGAGTATAGGAGGTATTTAGCTGATCTGTTAGGCTCACGTCACTGGACAGCTTGCAGCTGGATTTCCTTTTGTAATCCGTAATAGTTTGCAAGCCCTGCAACATCTGACGAGCGTCAGAGCCGGTGTAGTAGAGCGAACACTCGGTCCAATTAGTGTGCTTTGTCTAGATTTTTGGTTTATTTAACATGACTTGAGCTTGCAGTTAGTGCTTTACACAGTTTCTCCTATAGTATTATGTTTAGAGATATAAAGATGGTGTTAAAATGGCATTATTTATCCATTTTATCCAAATGTATGACGAATGAGGGCGCACAACTCGATATTAAGAAGGTGTTAATGTTTTGTACACTGTTTGTTTCTTGTAGCATTGTGTGGCGATTTCCATCTATCCATGTTGCAGAGATCAGCACAGCAGGTTAGGTTTAATAGAAAATATTGACACAAGTGTTAAAAAGAGGGACAAAGTACTGCTTTTTTGATTGGTTCGTCTCATGATTTGTTTGACAGGACTTTGTTTTCATCCTCCTTAGGGCCAGAACTTTTTCCAGGATTGTTTTTAACCATTTGATCTGATTAGAAAGAATCTGGGCCCACCATAGCCCATATAAAACCGTTATTTAAAAAGAATAATAACTGGTTGACGTATTACTATGACCTACCATACCACTATGGTTCAGAGTTTTACCTGGTGAAGTTAGCCTATCAGATCAGGGAAAAACTCTGGGCCCCAGCAAAGCTATTTCCCCTCACCACTCTGGGACGTGTGGTGCCACCTCAGAAATCATCACGCAATGTTACAAATTGAAAAAAACCTATTCTATTAGTAGATCATACAATCAAAAACATTTCAGCTGTATAAAAAAACCATTGCTCTGCTATTACCATTTATACTGTAGTAGTGTTCAGCTCAACGAGACAATTCTGATTACACTGCCACGCTCAAAGGGGGGCAATTGTTGGGCCAGTGCCGTGCGCAACCCTCGACACGCCATTTTTTTTCTAGTTTACACAACGGTATTGTCTCTCGAGAATCGATGCCTCTCGAAAATATCCCTTTGCCGTCGTCAATGTAAAAACGGTCTATGATGACGTTCTCGGTAGTGGCAGTGTGGAGGATTGTGTTGTTTTTTTGTCTGTGGGTTGTATTGACCTGTAAGTAAGTGCTCGCTCGGCTTGTTCCAAAGCCCGGTCAATTGGTCAATAGAGCTGCTTCTCTAATAGCGCATGGAACGAGACGATTGATCGGCAGCAAGAATTTCCGGTTAACAACACTTCCGGGTTTAGATGGCCGTACAATGAAAAGCCAACCAAACAGGGTGACACGCTATCTATGTCATGAATGCTTTGTGACAAATCAATCCAATAGGCTATGTCCCATAGTCAGGGTGTGTGTGTGTGTCCTTTACTTGCTCTGTGTGTGTCATATTGCAGACTCGCAGGCTCTGACTGTATTTCAATTAGGCCTAAGCTAGGAGGCATTTATTAATCACAAAGGTTACAAACCTGTCTAATTGTGTGAAATGTTCAGTCCGCGAGCTGTGGGCTCCAGCTGCTCCACTCATGGTACCTATACACTCTAATGGCTACTTGGGTAGTTTGAGATTTAGTTGGTGGGTAGGTGTTGATGTCACTTCTTAATAAGCTCAGTAATGTGGCTGAAGCTTCTATAATGAAGAGCTCCTGTAAATCTGGCAGGCTTTTTGCATGAAAGGTGAGAGAAATTTTAGTGGTGGATTTCACCCATCCTGTATGTGTGCTCTCTCGATCATCACTGTATTACTTAGCTGTTGCAATTACTGCTAAAGCAATAGAATAAGTTTTAAACAATGATGAGGACATACAAATAAATGATCATATAAATGTTTCTCTTCCGCTCTTTTTGTTCTTCTATTTTACTACCCCTCCCTTTCTCTCACCCTCTCATACAGGTACTTTGTGCTGGATCCAGAGCTGGGACAGCTGCAGTACTTTGTACATGAACATGGCAAGAGCCAGAAGCCCAGGGGTTCCCTGCCTCTGATTGGTGCATCGGTTGTCCAGAGTGATGAGGCACCACACATGTTTATCGTCAACTCATTCAATGGCGAGCTTTACAAGCTCAGAGGTACACTAACCCTTATTAGTCAGAGATTGGGTATTCAGGGAGATTCCATGGGGACAGTGGGAAGATTGCATTGCCTTGTGGGTGTTTTGCGGTTGCGCGATATAGTGATACCACTTTAGCAGCTTAAATTGTGCACTGGGGGAAAAACATTCCCAACAACCCAGTCTTTGTTTTGGAAAAGTGTATAATGAAATTGAACCTGTGATGTTGTAACTTAGCTTCATGAATATTTCATGAGTCACATTACTAACTTTCATTTTGCCAACTCCATTTCCCACACTTGACAGGAGCTAGCACGAGTGGGCTACACGGGTATTCTATATAAGCTGCCTTGTCGCATTGCTGAAAGTTTGAACAGGGTAACTGTACTGGTCGATACTTCCTGTCAAAAGGGACACTCCCCTCTATGAGCTATGGTTGAGGCCTAGGTCCGTTGGGTTTAAACCGGTCACTATGCTACAGGCTCGCTCTGTCGGAAGTAGGGGTGGGATGATACCAGTACCGCAATATTTCTTTCCTTGCAAAAATGAAAAGACGAAGTAGACCAAACTCTTTTGATCCTTTTTAAAAACCTGCTGTATGTAAAATAAGATGTGCTATAGCTTGGGGAAATAAATAAATGTGACTCTGGATGACAACATAATGATGTTCGTTTCCAACGTTAGGGCTGTTTACCTGAAGAAATTGAATCCGATTTGTGTTTCGTTTCCTTGCCACGATACTAATAAGTATCGCAGTTCGTCCCGGCCCTAGTCCGAAGCCTGCATCCGCTGATGAAGCAAGAGACTCCCTGTCGCTTTAGTTTGCGGAATGTCCCTGTACATTCCCCAAGGGAGGTATCGGAATAACTTGCCCTGTATCTGTGGATGACTCAGCGGTCCGTCTATTGAGCTCCGAGCAGGAAATATAGTCCCACAGAGGATAAGTAATTGTAGCGAATCAATGTAGGAGCAGGGATCCACTGTCTACAATGTAGGGATGGAACTAGATACAGCTTAAATAAAAGGTTAAATTACAATCCTTGTCAAAGAAGCTAGTTGAGTGTATGTTTTTATTTGGAAGGTCTAAACGCTATACTTAGTGGCATACAAGTCATTCCTCTGATTGGGATGGTGACATTTTGAATTAAGCCAAATGACGGGGAACAATACCCACCGCCTGTGAGTGTAGCAACCTTTCATGAGTCTTTGACCTAAGAATTAGTAGGTGCACCTTAAATCTCACACGGGTTGTCATGGAAACCCAGGCTTCTACCGGGAAGGGAGAAGTTCAAGGTTCAACCAGGAACAGGTTTCCTGTTTGGTGATTCTGCAACAACAGACCTCTGTAGTATCGCCTTACGGCTGATTTTTGTACAGCCCAGCTGTGAATGTGTCCTTTTCTTTTCATGATGTGGGTGTCCTTGAATCCCCCTTTCACAAACTGTCAAACGTCAAGTCACTGGAGAAGGTGCATATTTCTGTAAGCCAATAATCTCCCTTCAGGTGTCCTTGGTCGAACATTTGATCTCAAACTCTTTTTAATAAACATTTTGAGTTGAATTTAAGAATGTCGTATTCAAGCCATGTGGAATTATGTGAGATCTGATACAGACGCTAAAGCACAGGCTTCGTCTTCATCTGATACCCAACCAAGGCAGCATAAGGTAATTAGTTTTAGTCGAATAAGCGGCAGCTTTATGTTTTGAGCTTTGCCCGGAGCCATGCTCATTGCTCCAGAGTGTATGAAATAAAAAGGTGAAAACAGCATGAATTAAATCCTGTTTGAATAATCAAATGGCAAATTTTAAAGCTGTTGATCAGATGATGCCAGGAATAAGACACGAGGGTGTTTAGAAGGGTCAAGTTATTTTCACGGCTTTTCAAGGAGACCATTTGAGATGCCTGACTGCATATCAGACATTATTGTGAATTATTGAAGTATTATTATTAAGCAGTAAGGACAATGTACTACGACTGAGGGCTGTTCTTATGTACGACGCATCGCGGTGTGCCTGGACACAGCCCCTAGCCGTGGTATATTGCCAATATACCACAAACCCCCGAGGTGCCTTATTGCTATTATAAACTGTCTACCAACGTAATTAGAGCAGTAAAAATACATTTTTGTTATACCCGTGGTATACGGTCTGATATACCACAGCTATCAGCCAATCAGAATTCAGGTCTCGAACCATCCAGTTTATAAAATATTTAATATTGCCTAGAACAAATTCAATCTAATCCAGAATAAGGATCCATATTACTTCTACATACTAGGGATGGCAAAATAAAGGAAACACCAAAATAGTGTCTCAGGGCTCAGACACACCAATAGCATTTGCTGGCAGAGAGTACTTGGTACTCTGTTTAGAGATGCTAGCTTTAATTTGTGAACTGAGTGCACACCGATTTTTACACTAGAATCAAGTGAAAATGTCAAGTCACACGTCTATAGGTGGTGGTAGCAAAAACACAGCGCGCTGAATGATGTGTTTGGCTTTAATAGAGCGTCGGGCCACCACGAGCCAGAATAGCTTCATTGCGCCTTGGCATAGATTCTACAAGTGTCTGGAACTGTTTTGTTGAAAGTGGTGAAAACCGCTGTCAGGCGCCACACTAGAATCTCCCACAATTGTTCAATTGGGTTGAGATCTGGTGACATAGGCGGCGTTTACACAGGCAGCCCAATTCTGATCTTTTTTTCCCACTAATTGGTCTTTTGACCAATCACATCAGATCTTTTCACATCAGATCTTTTTCAGAGTGGATCTGACTGGTCAAAAGACCAATTAGTGATTTTTATTTTATTTTTAACGCTTGCACTGCGTAGGATAAGCCTCGGGCTTATGTTCTTCCCAGCAACTGCAATAATCCCTACTGTCCCATAGTAGTCATGTTTAATAACGTTCCATCAGCTATGAAGCACATATTCAGTGTGCTGCCCTGTCATATTATCTCCATTCACCTTAATCAGATCCCCCACCAGCTCCCTCAAAAGTAGGAGACTATTATTTTAGCCAACAACATCCACTCGATCACTGTAATTAGCGTCAGTGTAATTACATGGTCATGGTTAAATGCTTGAATGGCAATGGATAGACATTAGTGCTCTCTCTTCAGAGTCTATACTGAAGCGTATGTTGAACCCCTTTATTGAAATGCAGAGCTGGTGTTATTTAGATGGTATGTGTCGAGCATTGTTGACTAGGACGGGAGACCGTTGTTCCTCATTGCGAATAGGTCGGACTGTGTTGTGCTGCCAAAACAAGCGTGGTTCATTCATCAACTGAATGGAACTGCCACCCCTCCAACTCCAAACCAGGGACCTTTTTAAACAGAACACCAGCTTTGAATCTTTGATTAGCATTGGCAGTCTTTTGGGGTTACCTTTTTTTAGACCGAGCACAAGAACCACCTGGTCTTCGCTAAGTAAGGATTAGTGTGCAAGTAGCTCATGTTAGCGACTTAGCGTCCTTTTCACCATTCAAAACAGGTGCATATTTGCATATAAACATGACCGCTCAGCACTGCCAGATCCACCTCTGTTCATTACAGCTAGCTAATTATGTACAATCACGGCAAAGCTTGTATAAATCAAGACCCGTAATTGCTGCTCTAAATGTGTCGCAGATTCTAAACTGAGACGTTTTGAAAGGAAAAGATATGCTGATGACGGAGAAGGACTCAATGGGAGGAAGGGTCTTAACAGACAGCTGGGTACAGGTGTTTCATTATGAATGGCCTACATGAACACAGCCTTCTTCTTGAGAGAGCAGAGGAGCTGTTCACTGTTTTAAGTGTCCCATTGACATTTGTTAGTGTGGATGTGTCTCCTCCTTCTGCATCTTCACTCAAGCGACATTTCAGGTGCTTGAAAAATAGTATAGGCCTTAAGAGATTGACAGAAACTCATGTCACAGTGCTCAAATGAGGCCATTACTGTTCCGAGAAATGACTCTTTCTCGAGCTAAACTCGCATGAATAGATTCGGCATTCCGCGCTCCGCCGTTCATGGTCGTGCCCATTTTGTTTCAGTTAATCACTATTAAGGACTCCAGGAGTTCAGACATTGCTGCTATATTCGGTTCCGTTGCTAATGAAATGTTCTTATTTTCTCCTTGGAGCGTTACCATGGAGACTGGAGACTTTGGTACATACTATCAAATTGTATCTCACTGAATAATAGGTTGAGATGCTGAATTGCTGTTGAAGTAAAGTTTTAACCAGTCAGTCACAATGATCTCCCCAGTTGGTCTAGCTAGTCTAGACAAAAGAGGTTGTAGCATTTGTAGACATCAGGCTGGACAAAGCAAGCTCTGCCAATTAATCGGTTAATGAAATGAAACGGGCTTATTGGCATGTCTGGCCTCGGAGGGCAGTTTACTATCCAGTGAGTCACTTTTTCCATAGTTAGTGTTTGGATAGCAGGCTGTCTCTGGGCCTGTGAAATGTCTGCCATCTTAGGTAATCGCACAGACACTGTTGCCACCCCCCCATCATTGAGAGTTTAGGTTAAAGATCAAGCTTTCCATCAATCAGAAAGTGTGTCTTAGAATATGTTTTAGTGAGTTGTAGAATATGGACGCAGACACTATTGTAAAGTTCAGTCATTTACAAGCCCCTACACAGGGAGTTTGGGATCAACATAACAAACCTGATGCACTACAGTACCGATGTACTACTGTTATCAGACCGGGACCCTGTAACGGAATACACAGCACATTGGCTGATAATGTGTCAGACACAAATTGGATGTCAACCTGAAAAGTGACATGCAATACATAATGACATACATTTTGTGATGACTACCTACATATTGAACTGACCATTAACTCGTATGATGATGATTTCCTATTTCTCCCATTGTGATGATGATGGTTATCGGAAATGAACATTTTTGATTCGCTCCTTTTGTGTCTCCGTAGCATCCGACGCCAAAGAGCAGCAGTTCTGGATGAACCAACTCCAAGCGTGCGCCAGACGCCATTCCGACAGCAGTGCCAAGGTGTGTACGACGCGCGTGCACACACACACACTGCAGTCACTACTAAGCTATAGCTCCTGGAATATGTCTCTCAGGAAGAGAGCGGTGCAGTGACGGGGAAGCCTTGACTTTCCCTTGTATCTTTATTTTTTTATTTAACCTTAAATAAAAGGTTAAATAAACTAGGCAAGTCAGTTAAGAACAAATTCCAAGTTACAATGACGGCCTACACCGGCCAAACCCGGACGGCGCTGGGCAAATTGTGCGCCGCCCTTTGGGACTCCCAATCACGGTCGGTTGTGATACCGCCTGGATATTAGAGACTGATATACCACTGAGTTTCCAAATCTCATCGCAGGTACTTCCCACTTCCGTAAGCACAGCTCAGATTGATTGAATTACTTGGGTTTAGGCACCTTGGAGGAAATGAAATTGCTGTAAATATGGCTTTTGACAGATGGCTTGAATGGACAACTATGGTATTAGTGTATGGGGTCGATAGTGGGAGAAGTGAAGTAGTTTGAGAGAAAGTAGCTTTGTGGTTGTGAGATTTTGTTGCAAACCCTTGTTGTTGGGTGCACTGTTGGCACACTGAAACAACAGCAAATGCTCTTTCCTATAGTGGTTGGATTTTGGAAATGTTTAGCTTCATTCAGGCACAGTAGATAACATTCATAGCCTTCAGAAAGTATTCACACCCCTTGACTTAATACACATTTCGTTTTTTTACAGCCTAAATTTAAAATAGCTTTTTTTTTTCTCTCACCCATCTACCCACAATACCCCATAATGACAAAGTAAAAACATGTTTTTAGAAATGTTACCAAATTTATTCAAAATGAAATACAGAAATATCTCTTATCTCACACCCCTGAGTCAATACATGTTAGAATCCTTTCTTACCTTTCTGGGTAAGTCTCTAAGAGATTTTCATACCTGGATTTTTGCACGTTATTCTTCAAAAAATTATTTGAGCTCTGTCAAATTGGTTGTTGATCATTGCTAGAAAGCCATTTTTAAGTCTTACCATAGATTTCCAAGCCAATTTTAAGTCAAAACTTTAACTTGGCCAATCAGGAACACTCAATGTTGTCTTGGTAAGAACTCAAGTGTATATTTGACCTTGTGTTTTAGGTTATTGTCCTGCTGAAAAGTGAATTTGTCTCCCAGTGTCTGTTGGAAAGCAGGCAAACTGGTTTTCTAGGATTTTGGCTGTGCTTAGCTCTATTCTGTTTTTTTATCCTAAAAAAACTCCTTAGTCCTTGCTGATGACAAGCATACCCATAACATGATGCTGCCACCACCATGCTTGACAAGATGAACAGTGATACTCAGTGACGTATTGGATTTTCCCCAAACATAACACTTTGTATTCAGGACATTTTTTGCAGTTTTACTTTAGCGCCTCATTGCAATCAGTTTTTTTAGCCTGTACTGTCTTCTTTTCACTCTGTCATTTAGGTTAGTATTGTGGAGTAACTACAATGTTGTTGCTCCATCCTATCACAACCATTAAACTCTGTAACTGTTTTAAATTCACCATTGGTGAAATCCCTGAGCAGTTTCCTTCTGTCTTCCCGGCATCTGAGTTTTACATTTAGTAATTTAGCAGACGCCCTTATCCAGAGTGACATATAGGGTTAAGTGCCTTGCTCAAGGGCAAGACAGATTTTTTTCACCTAGTCTGATTGGGATTCGGCCCAACGCTCTTAACCGCTAGGCTACCTGCCGTTCAGGAGTTCGGAAGGACGCCTGTATCGTTGTAGTGACTGGGTGTATTGATACACCATCCAGGGTGTAATTATTAACTTCCCATGCTCAAAGGGATATTCAATGTCTGCTTTTTTTGTTTTTACCCATCTACCTACAAGTGCCCTTTGCTGGGGATTGGAAAACCTCCCTGGTCTTTGTGGTTGAATCAGTTTGAAAATCACTGCTGGACTGAGGGACCTTAAAATTATCTGTATGTGTGGGGTACAGAGATGAGAGTCATTCAAAAATCATGTTTAACACTATTCTTGCACATAGTCAGTCCATGCAACTTATTATGTGACTTGTTATTTTTACTCCTGAACTTATTTAGGCATGCCATTCAAAGGGGTTGAATAATTATTGACTCAAGCTATTTCAGCTTTTCATTTTTAATTAATTTGTAAATATTTCTAAAAATATAATTCCACTTTTGACATTATGGGGAATTGTGTTTAGGCCAGTTCTCAAAATCTCAATGTAATCCATTTTAAATTAAGGCTGTAACACAACAAAATGTGGAAAAGTCAAGGGGTGTGAATACTTTCTGTAGGCACTGTATACCAGATGAGTAATTCAAGACATGAATGCTTACCATCACCTCGGAGAGTGATCCTCTCTAGTACGTCCTATCTTGGCACCGCTCGTACACTTGCTCCTCCCTCCTCCACCCCTCTAACTCTCCTGCTATCTCCTCCCATAGGGCTCTGCGGCTGCTACAGGACTTATGGGAGTCAGCTATTCCCTTTACATAGAGTATCATCCCTGATCCTCTGTCTGTTTTGAGAGTGAGAGGTAACCTGGGTACGTGCCACCTGGCAATAGCTTCGAAGTGGAACCCTTCCAAACCTATGAACTCCTTTGATTTCTAAAGTTTTTGTGTGGGGAAAGTCTGAAAGTCAGATTCAAGTCAAGGTCATGTTGAATCAGGACTGCCACCTGAGTTTCTTTTTTCTTTTCTTTTTGCTGCAGCGTATTGTGTTGTCTTTCTAGGAAAATGTTTTTTTCCTTTGTAGGAAAATTTGTTTCAGCAAATGGCCTATTCTTCAGCATACTATTTTTCTATTTTTCTCTTCCTTTCATTCGCTTGCTCTCTTTCGCTCTCTCCTTCGCTTTCTCTCTCCCTCTCCCACCATCTCCCCATGTCTACAGACTGATTGTGTAAGTGCACCGCAGCAGTCTCCAAACAATGCTCTCTCTGTCTGCATCTCCTCGCGCTCTCCTATTATGCATCACCCCCATTTCCTCCAACCCTGCCTCATGGCACAATAACTCTCATAAATATTGTTCCTGTTTCCTGTCAAAAGACAATCGGACACGTTTCCTTATGTAAATGAGTTTGTGTTAATCCATTGCCAATGTAGACTTGATTTGGAGAGGTGAATAGAATTTGAGGCAGTATGGCTGGTTATGGACTCCTGCTCTCTTGGTATAATAGATAAGAGGGTAGCAGACCATGCATTCACCATCTCTGGAGCTCCAGTACAGCCTTATTGTTGGTCTCTGCTGGCTATGCACTGCGTCTGTCCGGGGTACATTGAAGCCAGTCTCCATGTGACAGTGGAGTATCAGCCTCATTATGGAGTTGCCCCATTTTCTGGATCTCTGCTGTGGGCCTTGACAGCCTGGTTTGGAAGTCACTGGGTTGTGAAGGGAACAGTAAAGATTTAGAACCTACTGTATAGTAGTGAGCCGACTAGTTAGTTTTAACAGTGGAAGGAAGAAACTTTATCCGTTTTGCATCTGGGTCATGTTCATTAGTGCACATTAGATTTGTAATGGAAAACAAAAAATAGCTTTTCTTATTAGACAAGTTCAGGTTGTATCTTTCCATTTCCCCAGCTACTGAACACGACCCTGTACTGAGTTCTGTTTTTTTTTGTGTGCGTTTGGCCTTAGGTCTGGAAGTTTAAGGGATCGGATGAGCACCTGAGTGTGGAGAGAACGACGGGAGGCAGCCAGGAGGTGCTGGTGAGTCAAGATGCACCCGTCCACTCCTGAGCTACTACCCTTTACCAACAACTCTCCCTGTACAAATAACTGATCCAGCACAAACACCTGCCAACTAAATTGTCAGATCTCTATATACTGTAGACATAAATACACTTATAGGGTTGTCCATGTCTTCATCTATCTTTGTCCTGGTTCTCACTTTCTGCACTCTTCCGTATATTTGAAAGTGTAGAAAAAGCCGTTATGTTCTTGGATACCAGCTTGAAAACTTTCATTGCGAACTCAGAGTATAGCTATTCACTTTTTCAATAAGTGCTGCACAGTTGAATAGACAGAAGCCCAATTATACTCCTTAACTGGGATCAGTAAGGGGAAGGCTCCCAAAAGAAGAGGTTTTTTTTCCCTCTTGTCAAAAGCGGGTGAGCTTTTTTGGGTTCCTGTACCGTGACAGACAACCGTAGTAGTCTAATCGTGTCTAAGCCTCCCATTCTGCCTCAGAGATCAGTATCACATCTCCTCCAAAGTCTAAGATGTATTCCTGGCTTAGCATAAACAATCTACAATAGCCTGCGCACCGAAATACACTTGGGGAATGAGGGAATTTCTGTTCTGTAGTTTTTATTATTGCCAGTGCTGGGTGTACAACTGATAAGTTAACAGCGCTTTCCTCAGTTTAGCTGCTTATTTACGCTTTCGGTGGAGATTTAAACTTTGTATTCAAAAAGCTGTCACGCATTTCATCCAATTTCTTTCAATGTGTCGGTCACCAGTTACAAATGGCAATCCTTTCTCTGGTGTATTGACAATGACTTTCTTTGTACAGTAGTTGGTTCGTGTAAGGAAGAAAGGCATCTCTTATTGCTTGAGGCTACATTTTGTACCACAGTGTTCGTGGAAGAGAGGATTCCACTGTGTTATAAAATAACTCTCATTGATGTTCGAAATTCCTCTCATCCCGGCTCTTTGTGGAAGTAATTCCCTGCGGAACCCTTAGAATATCATTTATTTTGATACAGGAGTGGTTTTCTCAGGAGGGTATTCGGCATCAGTCTCTCTTTCGGGTTCCTCTTAACCGGCCCAGCTCAGCCCCACTGTAGATACATTTCATTAGATTATTTCTGTCTTTTTGATACCGTCTCCTAACCTATGTGGTGACCACCACCCACGTTCTGTTATGGAGGGCCAAGTCAGCCCAAGCAGTAAGGGCACACCTGTGAGGGGCAGACATGCCTGTTGGGAGGGAGGGAGGGAGGGGGGGGGGGAAGGGAGCTTGTTGAAGTACTGCTGAGGCTGTGTACGTGGAGAGTGATTGCATTATGTGTACAGTGCATGTAGATTCATTCACTCAAGTGTTTCCTAATAGGGAAAGACATGAACCAAGCGGTGGTAAATCTTTACCCTTCCCAAATTGGAGACCTAATAGAATGCAGAAATTGGAGCGTTTCATTAGTACACTGTTTATTTTTTTTGTACCCTCATGAGAAGTTGTTTCTGTATCCACTGAAAGGTGGAACAAGTAGCATAGTTCACAAGCTTGAATAATCTTTGCAGTATTCATAAGTTAGCCTTGCTAGCAGATTGTAACAGGCTAATGTGTTGCTCCATTAGCCATTACAGGATAGGTAATGTTGGGAGTAGCACAGAGAATTTTCGACCAACCTTAAATTGGCGACACTATATTCGTTCTCGATTCAGCCAAACATGTATCTTCAAAAATGTCGGTATCCATTTGTAGGTGCTTTGTTTGAATTTAGAAAATGCTACATTTTTATGTGTATGCCTCCATCTTGTTTATTTCAAATCTCATTGATTGAAACAGGTGAGTGACATGCGGCACTTTGGGGTAGACCCACCTGTCTCAATCAATGAGAAAAGACTCGTACACATTGTTTGATTACTTCATGGAGCAAAAAAAATTGTATTTTAATAACGGAGGATTTTCTAAATTCAAATGAACCACCTGCAACTAGACACAACATTTTTAGAAGATGCATGTTTGGCCGAATCAAGAACTAAGATTGTATGGCCAAGTTAAGGTTGGTCAAATTCTCTGTGCTACTCCACAAACAGTACCTATCCTGTAATCGCTAATGGAGCATCACATTAGCCCGTTAAAATCTGCTAGCTAACGTTAGCCATGCATGACAGTAACTTTTCCTCTCCCAGCTTCAGCGATACAGGTGGTTCTCTCTCTCTCTCTCTCTCTCTCTCTGTCTCTCTCTGTGTGTTCAGTACTTGTTCTCATTTGCTCCCTCTCCATGACTCTGCCGTCTTCTCACCGTTGCAGGTTTTTGAAATGCCTGCAGCTCTGTGCCAGTTTTAGAGAGGAGAGGCCTGAGCTGCTGTTGGACACATCTAAATGCTGAGTGTTCCCCCATCTGATTTACTCACTGCTGTAGCTTCATGGCCCTGTTCTCACAGAAAGCCGCCGTCTCGCGATTTGAAACGTTGTTAGGGTGAGAATTTCAATGATACACATACATACTTGCGGCCATTGGAAATAAAGTATCCTGTACTTTCCTGCAGTGTCACAATGTGCCTTTTTCCATTTGTGACTATTATGGCTCTGTGGTCCTGGGAGCGAGAGTTGCTGCTTCCAAAATGGAAGCCGAGTTGTTCGGTGAGCAGTGCTCAGGGAGAGAGTAGTTTATTTGATCTATCTTACCTCTGCTCTCTCTCGACTGCTCTCTCTCGACTGTCTGTGCTGTGCCCCGACCTCTGGTATCCAGGGTGGAGGTGCGCTGTCTCCCTGGAACTGCTGTAAATTGATGGAGGCTGAGGACGGGTTCCGACTGAGAGACATGGCAGACCGTATACAGAGGGCAGGGAAATGGAGAGACGGAGCAAGGGAGAGCGGGAGGGAAGGCGAAAGAGAGGGAAGGAAGGAACCGGATTTGATTTTGTTGTTGGTGTAGAGCTATAAAGAAGACGGAAGGCAAAGGTCCACTTTTTAAGTTCGGTTGATGGCTTCTTAAATTTCTGTTCATTCTCCTCTACGTACCTTATTTGCTCTTGTCAGGAGGGAAGCTAATTTAGGAGTTGAGTTCACTGGGAAGGTGGTAGCTTTTGCTCTGGTTTTGTTTGGGGTTTGTAATAACAGGAGGCCCAGGCTAAGGTTTAGTCACGGTTCTCCTCATACGACTGAAATGTGGACCTTTTTTAAGGAAATCACAAGGTGCAGTCTTCGGGTTTGCTGCCCATTGTCAGGCATTGGTTTCAACATGGCTTTCATATAGTACCCAAGCTTATTCAAGAAGGCTAAACCCCTTTTTTTCTGGTTTGACTCACAAACCATAGGACACAGGTGAATGTTAGAAGATGAAAATAGAAGTAGGAAGTAGTTGAGTGGTGTGGCAGTTCACATATCCCTCCTCCACTCTTTTTTTTGTCTTTCTCTCTCAGGGCTCGTCGTCTTCCGGTCGGTCCCGTAGCGTCTCCCTCCTCCCACCAGCCTCCTCATCGCCTGGTATCCAGAGGCACTTGGCGTGTCCGGGCACACCGAGCAACATCGTGACCATCACCCACCACAAGTCCCCAGCCGCTGCTCGACGGGCCAAGAACCAGTATCCCGGCCGACTACTGGAGGTCAAAGAGGTGGGTGGAACCTGAAACTGTCCCTCTGTGATGACATCATCATGGATGTATTGATAATTCATTGTCGTAGGCGCTAGGTTGACTGCCAAATTCATCACAATGTCAGACAGATTGGAGTCATGGAGTTTGGATTTTTAAATTGACAAAATATGGAATATTTCTGTTCAAAGTACATGACGCAGTCATTTTAAATTGACCACAACATTGACCCCAACAACTATTATTTTAATACTGCACCATATTTCTTGTCCTATGTGTTCAGTGTTTCTGCCTACCCTCTGGTTGGCCATTGGTGCAATGAGTTCAGCAAATATTTTTTTGGCCTGGGCTTCTGACCCTATCAACATTGACTGCACTGCGCTCTGTCTGTAGCTTTAGCTGGCTTGGCGTTTCTCTGTATATATCCATACTGCTTAACATGGCATGTGACAAAGGGGAAAGCTAGCTAAAAGGCTAGCTCAGCGTTTCCCAAACTCGGTGCACGTTTTGGTTTTTGCCCTAGAACTACACAGCTGATTCAAATAATGACACCATCAAGCTTTGATAATTTGAATCAGCTGTGTAGTGCTAGGGTTAAAAAAAAAAAAAACCTGTACCCCTTGGAGTCCCCAGGACCGAGTTTGGGAAACGCTGAGCTGCTGATGGTGTGCCTATGGAGTGAAGTCTGAACTGAAGAGGTGGTGTATCTGAAGAGGATGAAAGGGCATTATTATACTGGTAATTCCAGTTTTTGCTAAAGTGGTTGAGTAACCAATTGTGGAATTTGGCGTTGATTTGCTTGGACATTTTGGAGTAGTACCTTCGTGACTGAGAACCCCTCCGATTGCCATTAGTCATCCTCCAAAACGCACTCTGTACTTTGTTGTATGTCTCCTTTCTTTAGGGGAAAATTGTATCAGTGTCAGACTGTGCTAAGCGGGCCCTGTACTGCATCAATTATACCCCATGGAGTTACCAAGCTGCCAGTTCTGGCTATAGCCTGGTCCACATCTGCGCTGTCTTCATGCTCGGATAGCCTGGTTAAATCAGACTGAACACTGCACTTATCATTGTGAGCACAGCATTCAATCTGGGTTAACCAGGCTATTGCTCACATGCATTCATTCACAAATGTCTGCTTTTCGCCCTGGAACGACTTTCTAGCTTTTGTTTAGTTATCCCTAGCGGTCTAGTGTTGTTCCTGCTATTGTCAGTGGGCTGTGTACTTGTCTGCTGAATTGTATAGATAAGATGACTTGAATACATTTCAGCTGATGGGAAGACTTCCCGAACTGATGACGAAGCGTGTTCTAGTATCAGACGAGAAACAGTTTTTTGTCTAAGCTTTGTAAAAAGTAGGCCTAATACATTTCTTTTCAGGAGCGTCGGTAGGTACATCGGGTAAAATGGAGAAATTACTGGAACGAGTGATGGATTGTGTATACTCCGATCTTTAGAAAAATGTTATTTTTGTTCATTTATTATGTCTTTGCCCTGAATCATTCGCTGGTTAGAGTTTTTCGTAATGAATGTTGTTCTGGAGGCAGCTCTGCAGAGTGATCCCTAGCTGGCACAGCCACAAAGTCATAACATCTGATTTTAAACCTAACCTTAACCACACTGCTAACCCTAATGCCTAACCCTAACCTTAAATTAAGATTAAAAAGAAAATTTTTTGTTTTCATGAATTTTTACAATAAAGCTGGCTTATCTAAGGGGAAAGCGCTGAGGTCTGCCTCCAGGACAAGACTCGTGACAGGCATGGTGTATGGAGTGTTGGCAGTGGACACACTTGTGTGCTGTACCATTGCTTCCCCGGAATGAGTGGAGGGCAGAACATTAGTTCCATTAGTTACTGATAAATCTACATGGTTCTACATGGCACAAATAACACCATTTCCCCCCCATTCACTCTCTGAGACACTGGGTAAAGGACATGAATGGTCAGAATGTATCATTCCTATTGTAGCTACCGGACACCGTATTAATGCACAGGTATGAGAGACAACAGCAAAGGTTGCTCTCTTTGAGCTTCTGCTTCTGGAACAAAGTGGCTTTGTACAGTTTCTCAGAAACCTGGAACTCTAAAAGGGCATTGGTGAATAGTACACCGGCTAGCAGGATAGCAAATAAGTCATGCAATAACATTTTTGCTGAGGAATTGGATCACCTAAGACAACAGGGACTCAGCTAGTTAATATGAACAGAGGGGAGTAAGGAGCCATGGCACCTCATGAAACAATAGCTCTCGTATTTGTCCTCAAAGGCATAGTGTTCAAACAACACTGTGGCAGGTTTAGTGCTGAGCGATTTTTATTTTATTTTTAGGTCGTTTCGGTTCGATTATTAGAAAATAACCACGGTTTTCGGTTTCGATTTATTTATTTTTAAACAAATACACTATGAATTATGTGGGTTTTATGCTGTAACAACACAGAATAAAACAATTAATAAACGTCCCATGATGGTAGTGACTGCCCATTACGGCTTATTATTTATTCACATTACTTTAATAAAATAATTCAGTTTTGTACATTACATTTTGTTTTATTTGATGACTTTTTTTTTCATTCCAAGTCATCTCAGAATAGGCAGCAGCTCTATAGAGATGTCTGACAAAATCACTATTTTGCAGTTCATCAAAGTAAATAAGGCATACTTTTATGACAGCTGAATACCAACTATACTTAGATCATGTATTTTCAGGTAGAGATACCTCGCGAAGCAACAGCTGCTCTCTTTATCACCTCACGATTGCGCGTTCTTTTCTCCTCCGTAGCAAGCGTAAAAGAAACAGACCGGACAAATATATGCGCAATGGATTATGGTCACTGTTGTTAATTACCATGTTTTTTGCGCTAAACTATGTAGAATATTGGCCTGTTGGAAACTACAACTCCCTACTACATTGCACAGTTAAGGTTAGATCCGATGTATCTCTAGAGAAAGTGTGCGATGTGCTCATTGAGCTCGCAGGAAGAAAAAAAACGTAATGAAATTCAAATAATTGGTCAATTGTTTAAAAAAATAAATATATATATATATATATATATATAAAAAAAAAAAACATTTTGGTTAATCGATCAGCACTACAGGTTTTTGACATTCTTGTAAGAATTTCAATAAGTCATAAAGCCCTTTCAATTCGTCATTCAGATCAGATGCACTATGCTGCGTCACTCTTAACACTGAAAAGAATTGTTTAATATGAGATCTTGTCTGAGAACGATAGGGTGTATAAATAAAACCAACATGAATGGACAAACTACTGCAGGAGTGGCAACATTTCTCACCACTTGGAAAGTAGACCTGTTACCTGAAATTAACCCAGAGGGATTTCAAGCACATGGTTTGATCGTTAAATAACCCAAACACTTATTTGGGCCCTTTTGAATTTGAACTTAGATTATAGGAAACTGGGTTGTCTTTCTCTTCTCCATGCTGTTTCAATGTTACGCTAACCTGCATTCTGCCCCAAAACATCCCTGTAACATTCCCCTATTTCCATGGCCGGATTTTTTTCAATTCTATGCATCCCTCCATTTTCTCCCTCCCTCTCCTCCTCACCTTGTCTGTATGTTCTTATACTGCCTTTCTGTTCACGATGGTAATGAAGTCCCATAAAGATGGCTGGCACCAGGCCAGGTGTTGACAGAGAGGGAATGGAGCTGGGGCCTGGAGGCAGATTTATACACCGTTGTAGAGGCTCTGGGATGGGAGGTGGCATCGCCGTCCTGCCCTGCTTACTGGGAGATTTATGAGATGGCACAGGACAGTGGTACCAGATTAGTTTGTGCTGTCTTTCCAACATCTATTGTCATTGTCACGACATTGGCATCTCATCCATATTTTTGCTACATGTAGTATAGGATTAGACTCAAATTTTCACTCATGATTAATGAACTATCCTAGCTCCTGTAATAATCATTTGGTACACAAGAGAATCAATTAGTCAAGTACGTCTGTAATCCCCTGAGAATGGCAGTGGTTTGGTAGGTTGTAGAGTTAGATTGCTGTTTAGTGTAGTTGTAAGTAGCTGTGACTTGGTGGGCTGTAGTAGTAGACACTAGTAGTAGTATATCACACCTCAGTAAATCTCTACATGAGCCATAAGCTCGGCTCAGTCTTATGGAAACACAGCCCACTAACACTCACTGGGCATCAAAACCCAACATCCCCCCCCCCGATGACATCCTCCATGTGAACACTGGGAGTGCTGCCATCATGCTGTTGCCTTTCACTCGCAGGTTCCGTCACCATCCGACCAGCTCGGGGAAACTAGACCACATGACTTGACTCCAGCAGCGATGCCTGTCACAACTGGCTGACGTGAACCCATCAGACGCCTGGACTCACTGAGTCGAGCAGCACCACTGGGCATTTAGACAGCCATGGCTCAGTGGTTCAGCTCAGGTTATTTCTATACTCATTGTCTCTCCAAGTGGGAAACGAAGGGAGGCGGTTTCGGTCGCTGCGCAGCTTCTACCTTCACACTGGTGGTCATTTTGGACCGAGCTATTTTAGTTGGTCCACTCTCTGTTCACCCTCTGTTTCCTTGCTCTGGAGTCTTAAGACAAGGAGATGAGCTGTGTATACAAAGCGTATACTCCTATATACAACTCGCTGGGAATTGTCATTGTGAGTCACCATTTGAAGGATGTTGTTGCAGAGGTTTGTAGTATAGAGGTCACCCCTGGTGGACACAGTCTTTGTTGTAGCTGGGCTGTAGGCCTCGTGACTGTTTTACAGTAAGGAGCCTGGTCCCTGACCGAAGGAGACTGGCCTAATTCAGTCAGGCTATCTCTACTGATGGGCTGTCTGTCTCTCGTTCTCTCTCTAAGTCAAGGTCATGTTGAATCAACCGTGAGTGTGAAGTCTCATGTCTGCCACATGAGATGGCTTTATTTTTAGATTTTACTGCAGCATACTGTATTGGCTTTGTAGGAAATCCTGTTATGCTATGTGGCCCTGGACTCCTGGTATCTCTCTTTCTCCTACCCATTTCTCTCTCTTACTATTCCCTCTTTCTGTTTCTCTCTTTCTCTCTCTTTCGAAGTCTCTCTCTCTCTCTGGATGTATACTTATATTATATTATGTGAGCTAAATAAAAAAAAAGTATAACATTTTCCTTAGTGTCATTTTAGAGATGGCTAATGTTGTTGTCCCCACTACAACAACAAAGTACAGTTGAAGTCAGAAGTTTACATACACCTTAGCCAACTACATTTAAACTCAGTTTTTCACAATTCCTGACGTTTAATCCTAGTAAAAATTGCCTGTCTTAGGTCAGTTAGGATCACCACTTTATTTTAAGAATGTGAAATGTCAGAATAATAGTAGAGAGAATGATTTATTTCAGCTTTTATTTCTTTCATCACATTCTCAGTGGGTCAGAAGTTTACATACACTCAATTAGTATTTGGTAGCATTGCCTTTAAATTGTTTAACTTGGGTCAAACGTTTCAGGTAGCCTTCCAGAAGCTTCCCACAGTAACTTGGTTGAATTTTGGCCCATTCCACCTGACAGAGCTGGTGTAACAGAGCTAGGTTTGTAGGCCTCCTTGCTCACACATGCTTTTTCAGTTCTGCCCACAAATGTTCTATAGGATTGAGGTCAGGGCTTTGTGATGGCCACTCCAATACCTTGACTTTGCTGTCCTTAAGCCATTTTGCTACAACTTTGGAAGTATGCTTGGTCATTGTCCATTTGGAAGACCCATTTCTGACCAAGCTTTAACTTCCTGACTGATGTCTTGAGATGTTGCTTCAATATATCCACATAATTTTCCTACCTCATGATGCCATCTATTGTACTAAGTACTATCTGTACTTAAATACATGTAATTTTGTCCTTGAGATATTTAATTGAAATACAGTAGAATTCCATTCATTCCTATGGAGGACTGCTCCTACTGGGGAGTGCCAATATGGCCGACCAGTGGCTTTAAAGCCTCTCAATGGCCATACAGAGCATCAGAAATCTGGGATTTATATACATCATTGGCCTCTACACACTAAACCCATGCTAATCCTAGTGAAAATCAGGGCTCACTCCTCATGTTAGGACACAGAGCCTCTGTCTGAGTGGTGGGATGGATAAGAGTTGTTTTACAACTGATCAACTGACCTGCAACTACTTGCATATGCTGACCTGTTGCGTGTCAGTCATTTGTGTTTTTGAAGGAGAACGTAGAATTGCAGTGCAGTCCCCATTTGTCACTGAATCATTTCAGTGTTTGTAGAAATGATCTACCAGAGGCTAGTCCTATCAATAACATCACATTTGTTCTGTTTGTATTATAGTTGGATTAGCTACTTATTCCGTATCAGTGGAAGTACCACAATATAACCCTGGCTGTAATGGCTCTCACTGAATCTCTCTGTCAGCGGAAAAACAGATGTGCCATTGAAGAGTGGGCTGCTGTGTGTTTGTGTTTGGGAAGCTATACAATATTAATTCACTGAAATATTTATAGCGTGATAAACAACCCAGATTCATTAGTTCAAGTTTTGTGAAATGCTTAACTTGCATGTTCTACCCAACAGTTCAGTAATCAATATCACAATAGTATAACTATTAAAAACACGAGTTATAAGATGGGAAGATATATACAGGTCAGTGCCAATACTAAATATACAGGGATACAGCCCTTAACCATTGTATATTGGCCATATACCACAAACCCTTGAGGTGCCTTATTGCTATTATAAATTGGTTACCAAAGTAAATAGAGCAGTAAAAATACATGTTTGATTCTAACATAATTCCCGGGGTGGGAATAATTATGTAAATTAAATATTTCCGTATTTCATTTTCAATACATTTGCGAACATTTCTAAAAACAGGTTTTTACTTTGTCATTATGGGGTATTGTGTGTAGAATAGATGGGGGAGAGAGAAAAATAAATGGAATCCATTTTGAATTCAGGCTGTAACACAACAAAATGTGGAAAAAGACAAAGGGTGCAAATACTTTCTGAAGGCCCATGTAAACAGCAGTAATGTTTGTTGTGTTTGCTGCCCTGGCATTCTCAGGGTCGCGGTGAGGTCAGTGCATCTGTTGCTTAGGGAGCAGCTGCAGCCATTCCCACAGAGACTAGAACATAACACGGAGAGAGAGAAGAGATGCAGAACACGTATTCCCCATAATCCTCTATTCATCTGTCAGATTTAACCCCTTCAACTTTTAGTCGTTGATAAAGTTGGCAGCTAAGGTTGAGGAGTGCTAGCTAAAGTTGAGGAGGTATGTGTCAATGTATTGTATCTAAATCTCAAAATTACTCTGAAAAAGTGGTTTTATTAGTTCATTATAAGAAGATCACTATTGGTGTCAATGAGTATGCTCTTCAAGTCAAACATATGATTTCACTATATTTAAAAGTTCACTACTATTTTCTCCAACACCCTCCACTCAGATTTGAAATTGACACAAACCCTTTAACTCTGTCCTGTCCTCCCTCAGGTGATGAGCCAAGCAGAGGGCCAACAGAAGAACCTGGTCCAGTCCATCGAGTCTCTCCCCACGCGAGGACCCCTTTCCTGCCTGGACCAGGACCTCCTGCTCCTCAAAGCCACGTCGGCCGCCACCCTGAGCTGCCTGGGAGAGTGCCTGAACATCCTGCAACAGACCCAAACCCACAGCCAGCCCCAGGCCTCACAGCCCAACCACACCCGCGGTCCCCCCTCCGGTGAGTGTGCCACGGGCATCCCCCTCCTGGCGTTGGCCCCCCCGTCCCCTCTTCCAGACCCCGACAGCAGCAGCAAGGGCCACATGATCATGGAGGTGGAATGTGGCCCTTGCCCTTATCTAACTGGAGCCTTGAACTTGAGTGTCTGTAACAAATGTTGTTGAATGTTGCATCCTTGTTGTTTTTTCATAGTTTGTAGTTTTGGTTCTTGTTTTATTGATGTTGTATGTATTTCATTAATTGTTTTGTTACGTCTTGATGAATGGCATTGATATTATTCCTTCTCAAACTAATAATTATGTGTGTGTTTATGGTCAATATTGTTTACAACAGGTTAACAAAAGCATTTATCTGTGTCCCGTAGTCAGTGCATGTCATGTTTGAATGCGTGTATGAAAGAGCCTACTACAATACAACTATGCACTTGAAAGTTTCCACTGGAGTTAATCTATGCCAAATACACAAAGGTGCCTACAACTCAGTTTATCTGCCATGTTAACCCTCTCTGTGCCAGAACATGGATCCAATAAAGATCTTTCAAAGCAAAACTTTCGCAGCCTTAGGGTGCTTCCATGTATGTCTATGGCCCCTCTTGGGCATAGAGGTGGGTTGATGGGTGTTGTAATGTACAATAAAAGCTCTTGCTTGGATGGGTGAAGGTGGAAAGTACTCCTCAACACTGTCCTGCTATAGAATCCGCTTTCTCCACCCATATTGATCATTCAATTGCCTGGATCAGCACTAAGGGGTGAAACCTAACTTCCACTTCAGTCAAAATTTCACTTGGAGACGCATTGATGTCAGTGGAAGACTAACTGAAAAGTTGACTTCAGTGGAAGTTAGGATTCGACCCTTTTCAAGAAAACCTTCCAGCTTTTCCCAATCTTTTAAATATATGGTATATTTGACATAAGGTTGTGGCTGAGCTGACCCTAGAGCAGTAGTTATGGACAAACAACCTCCCTCTGGTGCAAGTAGATGTAAATATTTGGGTGGAATGAGGGTTGGGATGGAGGTTGTTTCTCTGTCCTTATGTCTTCTCTTCTGGTGTTCTCCTTATTTATGTCCTAACAGTCACCCTGCCCTGTACGTCAGACAGGGGGTGGTGTGGAGTGGGACCGCCAGGCCGCAAGTACAAACCAGTTTCTTTCCGCTGCCTGGCTCACAATGCGTCGTCTTGTGGGGGACCTGCTGTGCCCCGGCTCCGGCATGTACCCCCCATGCCCTAGAAGGGTTGTTTTGGGTGTTGGGTTTAAGGGTAACCGGGATGAAGGGGGCACTGGCATGGATGTATTCCAGATTAGGACTGTGGTGCACTGGAGTGTTGGGTGGGTGGGGGGGGTCAAAATCCATTCCACACTGTCCTGAGCCAACCCTTGCTACACCCACTGCATGGGCAGGGTCACGTTGTTGCATTAGATCCGTTTGGCGCTGTGAGTACTGTATGCCTGGAGTTTTTAGGGTCTTTGTGGAACTTCCACAAACCCTGTACTTTCTATTGGGCTGCCTACTCAGTGATGTCATGGAGGATCTGGCTGCTCATTGCTCTCTTTGTTCTTGTGCACCCACTTCTAAACAGCTTGCTGACGGCTTATTTGAAATGCTTAATGTAGAGCGTTTCCTTTTTGGAGATCACAATCCATAAAGGAATGAATTGCCTGGCCAAGAGTTTATCCCCATCGTGAAAGAACTAGCAAATGAGCCATGTCTCTATTAGAATGGAACTAAGGGGCAAATCAAATGGCATGTCACACTGAGACCTGAAATGAATTAAAGAGCTGAATGCGTTTGACTTCTTATATGGGAGGTGGAGAGGAGGGAAATTGGCATAGTGTTGGGTGAGTAAAGCAGTGCAAATGAGGAGCATTGAGGTCAAAGCCCTGTAGTGGAAGGCCATTGGAAACGTGTAGTGCATGAATGTTTTCCATACAATACCCCTGGCCAGCAACACAGCCCATTTCACATGCATGCCTGTTTTCAATGAAACACTGTTTTAGGTGCTTCTTCTGTTTCTGGTCGTGCAACATCTTCATTGTGGGACTCTCATCGCTAAGCTCACAGCTAT
Source organism: Salmo trutta (assembly GCF_901001165.1). NCBI lineage: Eukaryota > Metazoa > Chordata > Actinopteri > Salmoniformes > Salmonidae > Salmo > Salmo trutta. Next base: position 37,588,277 of record NC_042992.1, read on the forward strand.
TCAGTGACTGCCACATCAGGGAGGACAAACTGATTAATTCCTGGCTCAAGAAATGTTTCTTTCCCCATAAGAATGGACAGCTGCAGGGATATTGATATTTTTTTTAAATAAAAATAAAAATATATATATATATATATATATTTTTTTTTTTTGATTAAAAAATAAAATAAATATTCTCCCTACAATCCCTATCTCACTCTCATGGTCATCCTGAATAAAATTTGCATAACTGCTTATAGAATAACAGGCCAAATTTCGTCACATATAAAAAAATATTTTGTTTTTTATGTTTGTGGAAAGATATTTCATTACTTCCGTCACTTCTTATTTTTGTTCCTTTAACTAATACTATTATACATTACGTAGAGAAAATGCAACAAACCAGGGACCTCAGCGATGCAAAATGCTGGACCGCAGCAGTGCTGCCACTTCTTATACAGTACTATCTCTTATGTGCATGTCTTTTTTTAATGGAGGATACCATCAGCTACATTCTGGTTTGCCTGCCCACACTACTGAGGGCTCTGCATGTCAAATCAACAGAAACCTGCCTGGTAGGCAGTATCAAAGCACTCTGTCAGGTAGAAAAACCCTGGGCACCTCGCCAGTCGACTCAGCACAACTGGTCCCTCAATAATGGATACGAGAGTGTAGAGAGATGCGGGTGCATTAGCGTTTAACCCAATTTTAACTGGAATGGAATTTGGAAACAGGTTCCTTAGCAGCGCTCTACTTACAGGGTTTTGATTGCACGGACTTGCATTAGGTAGGCTGCAGCCTGCGTTTGAGCTCGTCATACTAGATAAGTAGCTGAACTTGAGCTTTGTGTGGGTGTACACTATTTATAGACCTGAATCATATGTCAAGGTGGGCACTGCAGAGCTTAAGCATCTCGAGACACTCTTTGCAGTGTCTTGATTGCATGGTCTTTCATTTGGTCAGTTATTTGTGCTCATCAAAATGGTTAAACAACTGAAACAGTCCCATGTTGCTGATAGATCATGTTACAAAGATTTAGCAATACACATGTAGTGTAAAGGTGGCCACTGAATGACATGCAGGTGAAAGTGGAACAATAGACAGGTTACAATTACCTCGTCCGATCCATTTCTAGTTCTTGATATCTGGGAAGTCAGGAATTGTATTAACAGACAAACAAAAATCACAAATGGTGTTTCACCTCAAATCCATAGGCACAAACACAACACAAAGACATAACTTGTTAATCTCCTAAATGTATTCACACAGTATGCAGGTCTATTTCATATCAAACACATTTACAAATGACCACTGTCAGACTGCATTGTTCCATTTTGGTTCTTCCTATGATTTTGCAAACTGCACACTCGTCCCTGAGTGGAAGAATGTGATTATTCTCTTCAATTTTTCATTCCTTCCCATATTCTATAGCCTCATTGCAGCAGTCCTGTAAATGGTGTAGTTTTCAATTAGACTTTTTATGGAAAGACACAAAACACCTTGTCAAATGAAAAGACGTGGCCTTCAGATTAATAGTGCTACAACAGAAAACTATTAATCAACCTCCAACAACAAACCAAAATCCTCACAAAATAGTAGCAACAAAACAATCAGACTGGTGACCCTCAGGACAAGGATTGCTCACCAGTCCTGCAGGCTCTTTCAGAACATTTTGTTTCTCATTTTGAGCTCCGAACCATACTGCTTTTTGAGTCATAGATTCTGTATGTCAGCGCCGCAAGTCCATCGTCAGACATACACTCACATTTAATTTCCTGTTGTCTCTGTGTGGCAGATAGGGATATGAGGGTGATCCAGGTGAGCCTATCCAATATTTATCTCTGTTTTGTGTTAAAAAGAAAAAGCTTATCTGATTGAGAAGGAAAATAGAGAATGATGTGGATGGTTCACGAGCTCCCCCCAACCTCACTACCATCTCCTTCCTGAATTCCTTCTCTGCAGCAACAACCTCATAGCAGAGCAATAAATATCAGTCAATACAAATCAATGAAGCTTGAGATCTGGCCAATTGCTCATAGATCTCAGCTGTCAGTGTATCCCCCCCTAAACGTGGTCAGAAATCAGTTGGTTCTGACCCTCTCATATGCTCCCTTTGCAGATGGTGTTCCTGTGTGGAGTGTACCAAAGTTGCCCTCGGGGGAGCACCTGAAGAACGGCGGCCCACATTCTGCCGAACCCTCCCCAGTCCTCAGGAAAAAAAGCCCTGCCCATGGTGCTGAGGTAAGGGGATAATTCCTTTTTCTCTCTCTCTCTCATTATCTCTCTCTCTCGATCTCGGTCTCATTATCTCTTTCTCTCGCTCTGTGTAAATCATAATTACTCTCCATGTGCAGTAAACTCACCTATTAGGATGTCCTTGTGCATCTCTGTACACACGTTTTCGTCATGTGGTGCTTTTAAACAGCATCTTTGAACAATTCTGAGTATGTCCCCACCTTAACTTAGTCATGTCCTGCGTCAGAACAAGGAATGGAGATGCAGTCTCAGAGGATCTGCTGTGTAGTGGGTCCCAGAGACGACTAGAGCCATAATGAATGTTTAAAGAAGTGTTGTGACTTTAATTTCATTAATCTGATGACTGTTATTTATCTAATCAACTAACTTTGTTTAATTGTTACGTGATTAAATGAATCATCTAACTATTAACTTATTAGGAATTGGGGCACCACGAGAGCGGTTCTTTAAAAAGTTACCATCTCCCAAATTAAACTCTAAACATCTTTACTTATCACATCCATAAACAGTCAACGGATTAATCATAACCTTGTATCATATCATCATTCTGAACAGTTGTAACCTGCATCTGTAAAAAACCCAGCCTTACTTATGATTCAGTACTACACAAATTGGTTTAATCATTTATTTACTAGCTAACTAAATGGTAACACAGGATAAACATACACACTTAATACATTAAATCAGGTCCCTAGCGCACTGACACAATATGGCAACTTGTTACAAAAAAGATGGAGAGCAAGAGAGAGGGACAGAGACAATACTTTGATACATTTAGAAACTACTCTCACAGTAATCATATACTTTGCACACGAACCACCGCCCGTTTGGAGTAAGACAATTTTGAATGTATTTACATATAAATGTCTTGGTTCGTGGTGTAGTCCTGAATAGAACTACAGAGTTGATTTCCCTTCCATTTGCTCTTGAAGCTGCCTCTTTGAAGATAGGCTAGCCAGCCGTGTCGATGGTTCCCATTGGGTGATGAGAGTAGCGTACTACGGTGATTTGAGAAGAATAGTAGAATGGTCCCATTTAAGTTCACTTTTCTAGATACTTTACTTAGGACAGCTAATCAGCTGTACCAGTGATTGTCCGGGAGGTGACTATCGTCTCTACCTCGTTGAGATTTCAGAGTTCAAACCACTTTGGATGTGAGCTGCAGCTCGATGCCTTTCTAGTCTGATATGTTAATTCTTAACCCATTGTTTTATACAGTTCATTCAGAAGGGGCAGTTCGTGAGGCTGACACTCTCTGACCTCACTCAAGGGAGCGGTGACTACTCACTTGTACAAAGTTATAGAAACAATTTCCTCTTATAGTTTCTAAGATCACATCCCTCTCTTAACAAAAACACTTTCATCATTGTTCATATTTCATACATAACGTAGAGGATATTGTGTATTGTATTCTATTGTGTATATTTTTCAAGTTACAGTATTTCCTTTATAACATTTTTAATGACATCACAAAATAACAACCAAAATGACATTATTATTCTTTAGATCACCTCTGACCATTGCCCACGTTCAATGTTAGAAATATTGTTCCAGTATTTGCTTTAGAACATGTTATAGTTTCAGCAGGAAAATGTCTGTGTAGACAAAGGAACATTCCTGTGTGAATTTGGAGAGGGAGATAATCATTGATTTACAACAGGGTGTGAACTGTCAACCCCCCACAAGCCCCCCCCCCCCCCCCCCCCCCCCTGTGGGCGAGAGGGGGTGTGGCCGAAGTCATCCACTGCAAAGCTGATCCAACCCATCTGGATCCTCACATGACAGTCCCCCTCTGGTGGGTTCAGTCTTGGAAGGATTCCTCAAGTTGCAACCCACCACAAGATTGACCACGTGGTGTCCTGGTTTGTGGATCATCATGACAGTCCCCCTCTGGTGGTTTAACCTGGTAGGATTTCTGCAAGCTGCAGACCACCACAAGAATGGCCATGGGATGTCCTGGTTGTGGATCGTCGTTCCGGACCCGTCGCCTGGTTGTCCAGGCAGGTGGATCTAGGCAGTAACTTAGACAGACGTTAATAACGCACAACTTTCATGCAACGCAGTACATCATTACATTTCATCCCCAAATGAGCGGCATTGTAGCACGTACTGGTTGTATGGAGAACTTGTTTGTGGCAGTATCACGGCCCCTGGATAGGGTTTTGAGTGAGAGCGGGGGCAAAATCGTTTACATGTCCTCGCTAATGGTGTTAATTTTGGCGGAGCTGTTCTCCGGCAGTTCCATGACTAGTCAAATTTTTGGCGCTTATGTACTTCTCTTAGCAGAGCTTCTAGAGAGCATCGGTCTATGATTTGATTGCCATTGAACCCTTTGTTACCCTAGTGACCTAACACTTTGTGTGGTCTGGGTGCAGGAATGTAGCGATCAGGTTGATTGTAGCAGTAGTTGATTCGCTGGCGTTATTTTGACCGCAGTGGTTATTGGTATCGTGGTAGATACCATTGTTGTGCGTCATCTCTCACTGCACCTATCCCTGATAAAGCACTCTAACTGGAGTGAGTGCTCCTGTTCAATATTCAAAAGCGAGATGTCAGGGCTCTTAGCACGGCTCACTTTTGATGCCTCAAAAGCTGTGCTCGCAAGCTCTCTGAGTTCTGAGATTGGCAAACCAACGTGGGCTGTAGGGCCCAAGTAGTTAATGAATTTGGGATACATGTTCGACAGAAACATTTGTTTGAATGTTAATAGCTCTTCCATTCCTGTTTCAGTGAGTAGGCCAAAGTAAGCTGAACGATACCTATGATAGTATGCTTGTGGGTGTTCATTCCGAGCTTGTTTGTCAGTGTTAGCCAGCAAGCTGTTGTGTTTGCAAGTCGCAGAACCACTGAATTCTATTTTCAAAGCTGTGGATAAGGTTTGCATAGTCGTTTTGCACATGTTGCTGTTGTAGAAGGATGAACCTTGTCACATGTCTATTCGACGTCCGCTTCAACAGGTAAAGCCTGTCAGTACCTATAGCGTTTGGGTCCATGGCGTCCTCTATGTCTGCTAAGAATGTTTCAGTGCTGTTTGACTTCCCTGGAACAGGGTCAAAGGTGTGAAAGTTCTTGACTATTTTGTCAAGGCGTTCCGTGCTAAGAGCGCAGAGAGGGTTGGCTTCATCCTGTTTTGAATTTTGGGCCGAAAGGCCAAGAGGAGAAGCCTTGGATTTGTTGGCGAGGAGGCGCCATATTACTGTGCCAAATGACCAAGAGGAAAAGACTGAGGGACACCTGAGAGAGGTAAAGTTTGAAACCTTATGTCGTCTTCATTCCTTTCTGTACCGAGCTCCGGTTGGGTGCTTGGTTGCTTGGTTGGGTAGTCACGCTGTTGCCCGTGACTGTCCTGGAATTCCTCCAGATGGTACCTAAGGGTGGTATTCTGTTGCATAGCCGAGTCCACTTGGGCGCTTAGAGTACTTATTTTAGACACGTGAGTGCCTCATACTCATCTGTCATGGTTTGCAGGTAGAGTTCTTGAGTGCGGAACAGGTAGAGGTCATTCATTTGGTTAGCGACTTCAATGAGTTCCACTGTTTTGTCATCCAACTTGGTCATTGTGTTCATTAACTGATCGTCTTTGGTCTGCAGCATTTGGACTAGAACACTATTGCTTTGAGTGTTGTTTCATCAAAACTGCATGCATGTTATCAAGTTGCGCGCCCATTTGTAGATAACTCGTCTGATTTATCTAGTTTGGCGTGGACTTCGTATTTATTTTTAGCTAAATCGAGTTGTTCTTGTAGAAGACAACTTTGTTCAAGAGTTTGTGCTCGATCGTCGTCATAAGTTTTTGCCATTTCTTGTTATTGTTCCGTTCTCAAACACAGCTCCTTGGCTTGCAGTATCTTTTCCTTTTCTGGTTTTGTCATTCACTTCCTGGTTCTCTCCACCGGACCCTACATGTCAACTGTTTCTTGCTGCTGTGCGCTGCGGTAATGTACCGATGTCAATCTCTGCTGGTGGTCGTACATCAGGGCTAAACTGGAGAGAACCTTTACAAGGCCTGTGCCTGATGGTCTTTTTTGTAGGGTGTTTTTTGCAATTTCTTCTGTTTTTTTGCTTATGGCATAGTTTGGGTTGATATCGCTGCGGAGGTCAGTGATCAATCTTTCCATGGGTGGGGAATGGGGGCCAGCCCCTTTTTTAAAGTTGGGGGGGTTTTGAGTCATTGGAAGCTGCAAAAACGATTTAAATCAATTTATAGACGTTAATGAATCATTGATACTGGATCAATAATGTGGGAGTTGGACTTCAATGAACTTGAAAAAGCATATTTAAATGATTAAGCAATGTTACTGATTAATCATACATGTATAGGCTTTACAGGTATGTTTTTAGGTTAAGATTGACAAGTTTAAAATGTCTCATTGGTTGGAACAAATTAATTTGGTCCTTATCTTAATGATCGACCTGGTAAAAAGGTTTGTTTGGCAATTTAACTTCCTTGTTAAATCGCATAGGACAACGATATACAATCATTTGAGATTCGTTGGATATTATAAAGTGTAACCAGTTGTTACAAATGTGAGAAGACGACGTGCCCTCACATTGGATTTATTATATACTTTTTTCAATTGCTGGCGATTCTTCACCACAAGGGGTCACTTACCCCAGAAAGCTGAACACACACGGGATTCCATCAAAGGCGAGACTTCTGTCACCGACGGTGTGGGATTTCACCCGGAAAACTGAAATCACACAGGATTCCCGCTAAGGCTAGCCGTTCTTGAACAAGAATGTTCACTTACAAGCACAAAAAGGTCCCCTTCAATTCGGGAATGGGGGTTAACTAACGATGTTTCATTTTCAACCCAATCTGCGTTTTTGCTAGCAATGTTACCGGAACACGCGATAACATAGAGAAATATTTGCCGCCTCTACTCACAAAGAGAATACTTTTCTTCTGCCAAACAAATATATCCTCTCAAATTTCCTTAAATCAGCTCGCCCTCATGTCCTAGCTCTAGAAATGAATACTCGCTGAGTTTACTCACTCCTGAAGCACAAGAGACAGAGATAATACTTTGATTTGGCCAAACTAATATATTTTCTAAAATGTCCTTAAAATGCTGGCCCTTATGTCCTAGCTCTGGAAACGTAATAATTGGCGAGTATACCCACTCTAACCCTTTGTCAGGTCTACAACACTGGAGTCAATCTTTCCCTGCTATCTGGGTTGAAATAAAACACACACACACACACACACACACACACACACACACACACACAGCGGTTCTACCTATCACATCCATAAACACCCAACGGATTAATCATAACCTCGTATCATATCATCATTCTGAACAGTCGTAACCTCCTGCATCTGCCACAGCCTGCCTTATGATTCAGTGCTACACAAAATTGTTTTAATTATTTATTTACTAGTTAACTAAATGGTAATGCAGGATAAACATACACACTTAATACATTAAAAAAGGTCCTTAGCGGACAGACACAGTATGGCGGCTTGTTACAAAAAGATGGGGAGGGTGAGAGAGTGGGACAGAGACATAATACTTTGGTACATTTAGAAACTACACTTAGAAACTACACTATCTTCAAAGCTGCCTCTTTGAAGATAGGCTAGCCAGCCGTGTCGATGGTTCCCATTGGGTGATGAGAGTAGCGTACTACGGTGATTTGAGAAGAATAGTAGAATGGTCCCATTTAAGTTTTCTAGATACTTTACTTAGGACAGCTAATCAGCTGTACCAATGATTGTCCGGGAGGTGACTATCGTCTCTACCTCGTGTTGAGAGTTCAAACCACTTTGGACGTGAGCTGCAGCTCAACACCTTTCTGATATGTTAATTCTTCATTTGTTTTATACAGTTTGTTCAAAACAGGCAGTTAGTGAGGCTGACACGCTCTTTGACCTCACTCAAGGGGGCGGTGACTACTCACTTGTAGAAAGTTATTGAAACAATTTCCTCTTATAGTTTCTTAGATCACATCCTTCTCTTAACAAAAACACTTTCATCATTGTTCATATTTTATACACAACGTAGGGTATGGAAATGTAGACAAAAACTGTATTGTGTATACTTTAAGTTACAGTATTTACTTTAACATTTTTATGACATCACAAAATAACAACCCGAAATTACATTATTATTCTTTAGATCGCCTCTGACCATTCCCCACGTTCTACGTTAGAAATATTGTTCCAGTATTTGCTTTAGAACGTGTTAGAGTTTCAGCGGAAAAATGTCTGTGTAGCCTTAGGCACATTCCTGTGTGAATTTGGAGAGGGAGATAGCTGAATGTTCTAATCATTGATTTACATCAGGGTGTGAACTGTCAACCCCACCCGGGTACTAGGAGAAGTGGCTAGGGTGAGAAATGGAACGGAGTCTGTGTCCCATACCAACACACTGACTGCTTTCGCCACTCCCTTGGACCTCCGTGTAGTCTTGCTTTGTATGATTTTTGTTTTGGCTTTCTCATTTGCCTAGTTGACACACACTACCTTTTCATCAAGATCTATGTATGTCCCCTCTGCGGGCGAGAGGGGGTGTGGCCAAAGTCATCCAGCGCAAAGCTGATCCGACCCATCTGGATCCTCACAGGACAGTCATGATACATGTTTTGTTTGACTTCTATCTTCACACATTACTGCACCTCATTTGCATATCAGATGTGCTCGTATTACTTTACGATGATGGTCTATTTTCGGTGCACATAAGTCTAGTGCAGTTCTTCAGGCCTAATTAAAATGATGTTTAATTGCTCTGCATATCTGCATTCATAAGTTGACTTTAGTATGGGTACAGCAGTTGAGTATGCACCTACTGTTGTTTCAAATCAAATTACATTTTTATTGGTCACATACACATGGTTAGCAGATGTTAATGCGAGTGTAGCGAAATGCAAGTGCTTCTAGTTCCGACAATGCAGTAATATCTAACAAAATTCACAACAACTACCTTATAAACACACAAATGTAAAGAGATGAATACGAATCTGTTCATATAAATATATGGATGAGCGATGGCTGCGCGGCATAGGCAAGATGTAGATGGTATAGAATACAGTATATACATATGAGATGAGTAATGTAGGATATGTAAACATTATTAAAGTGACTAGTGATACCTTCATTAATCCATTTATTAAAGTGTGCTGAGATTTGAGTCTGTATGTTGGCCGCAGCGCCTCTGTTAGTGATGGCTGTTTAACAGTCTGATGGCCTTGAGATAGAAGCTGTTTTTCAATCTCTCGGTCCCAGCTTTGATGCACCTGTACTGACCTCGCCTTCTAGATGATAGCGGGGTGAACGGGCAGTGGCTCGGGTGGTTGTTGTCCTTGATGATCTTTTTGGCCTTCCTGTGACATCGGGTGCTGTAGGTGCCCTGGAGGGCAGGTGGTTTGCCCCCGGTGATGCGTTGTGCAGACCTCACTACCCTCTGGAGAGCCTTGCGGTTGAGGGAGGCGCAGTTGCCGTACCAGGCGGTGATGCAGCCTGACAGGATGCTCTCGATTGTGCATCTGTAAAAGTTTGTGAGTGTTTTAGGTGACAAGCCAAATTTCTTCAGCCTCCTGAGGTTGAAGAGGCTCTGCTACGCCTTCACCACGTTGTCTGTGTGGGTGGACCATTTCAGTTTGTCTGTGATGTGTACGCCGAGGAACTTAAACGTTCCACCTTCTCCACTACTGTCCCGTCGATGTGGATGGGGGGGTGCTCCCTCTGCTATTTCCTGAAGTCCTCGATCATCTCCTATGTTTTGTTGACTTTGAGTGAGAGGTTATTTTCCTGACACCACAGTCTCAGAGCCCTCACCTCCTCCCTGTAGGCCGTCTCGTCGTTGTTGGTAATCAAGCCTACCACTGTAGTGTCATCTGCAAACGCAGTCATGGGTGAACAAGGAGTACAGGAGAGGGCTGAGAATGCACCCTTTTGTGGGGCCCCAGTGTTGAGGATCAGCGGGGTGGAGATGTTGTTTCCTACCTTCACCACCTGGGGGCGGCCCGTCAGAAAGTCCAGGACCCAGATGCACAGGGCGGGGTCGAGACCCAGGGAGGGTACTATGGTGTTAAATGCTGAGCTTTTGTGATATGATGGATGTGCATATCTGTGCTTAGAGCCATTCAAAAACTACAAAAAAGGCCGTTTGCTTGATGCAAATGAAAGGCACTTATTGAACATTTATATGTAATATACAAAAGTAGGAGCAGATTATTTGGCTTGGTTACAAAGCTACAGTATGTAATCACATTTACTTCTTAGAAGCATTTCACTGCACATGGTACTAACAATGAAAAGATGAAATGGCCATGAAAACCAAGACTCATGATGATGCGATTGCATTTTGCCTCTGCTGTGAAATATCCATTGCCGTGACTGTTGCTCAGAGGGGTCTAGGCACTCAAGGCTTCTGAAAATGTTAACAGTGCTGCTGTCAAATAAGTGGGTCACAGAGTAAGGAGTTGAATTAGAATTGAGTAGATCCCAGGTGGATGCTTTATAAATGCTGGGTTAAAATGCTACATGGTATGACTGATTGTGTCTAGACTGTATCAATGATAGACAGCCAGGTTAGTGTGTGTGGTTGGGGGGGGGGGGGGGGTGGTGTATGTGTGCGTGCGTGCGTGTGTGCAAGCATAGGGCGGAAGAGGGGGCATAAAGTGAGGGCTATTTCCTGGTCAGGAAAACTGTCCATGAATATCTAATAGAACAGTACAATGTCAAAGAAATCGCTCTGTCATTTGAGTCACATTGAACTTTAATTCTGACATCTTGTTATTCCATCATCACAGTTTAATGATAATTTACATTCAGAATGAGACCAAGATTAATGATTAGATTGTCTCTAACACATTAGCTGTCATGCTAGGTCATAATAACCCTCTCAAATGTAAAAATTAGAACATTACTTTGTCATAAATTCTTGTCATTACAGATTAATTCCAGCCTCATGATTACCAGACTGATTACCGTTGTGCTATCATATCTGTGCAGCGTTTAATGTAAGCTCACGGGATCGGGTGACACGCGAGGCTAGATTAATTAAACACCCCATGTCAGTACATCATCTCTATCAGAATACACAATGGGGTTGAATGCGGGAGGGGGGGATAGGGACTTTTTGATCTTGATGCGTGCTGAGAATAATTGCAACACGGACAAATGCCATCATGAGGTTACAACAGGTATTGTAAACCAGACTTGTAATTTAGAATGATTGATGTCACTCTATGGTGTAATCGCTTAATGTGGCTCTGTGGTAACATTTAGCAAGGATGGATTCTCTGTACTTTTTCTTTGTAAAAATTGATAATAGGACTGAGTAAAATGTTTAAGGCAGTTATATTGGGCCAAAAGCCAATTGAATTTTTAATTGTGACAAAAAATAAAAAACTATATACAGTTGAAGTCGGAAGTTTACATACACTTAGGTTGGAGTCATTAAAACTCATTTTTCAACCACTCCACAAATTTCTTGTTAAAGCTGTTATGGCTTGATTCCGTTAGCAGGATCGATATGTCGACAGCCAGTGAAAGTGCAGGGCGGCAAAATTCAAAACAACAAGAATCTCATCATTATAATTTCGCAAACATACAAGTATTATACACCATTTTAAAGATTCTCCTTAATCCAACCACAGTGTCCGATTTCAAAAAGGCTTTACGTCGAAAGCATAACATTAGATTATGTTAGGACAGCGCCTAAACAAGAAAAACCACACAGCCATTTTCCAAGCAAGGAGAGGCGTCACAAAAACCAGAAATACAGCTAAAATTAAACACTAACCTTTGATGATCTTCATCAGATGACACTCCCAGGACTCAATGTTACAAAATACATGTATGTTTTGTTCGATAAAGTTCATATTTATATCCTTAAACCCCATTTTACATTGGCACGTGATGTTCAGAAAATGTATTCACTCCAAAACTTCCGGTGAATGAGCACATCAATTTACAAAAATACTCATCTTAAAACCTCTTGACGGGCTCGTCCGTAAGCGGGACGGACATCCAGCGAAAAAATCCTATCGCCATTAGCATAACGAAATGTAATATATATATTTTTTCAAATATAGGACTATGTTATATCGTTTTATAGATACACCTCTCCTGAATCGAACCACGTTGTCCGATTTCAAAAAGGCTTTACAGCAAAAGCAAAACATTAGATTATGTTAGAGGAGTATATCATAAAAGTAGCCACATAGCCATTTTCCGACCAACCACATGCATCACAAATAACCAAAAAACAGCTAAATGCAGCACTAACCTTTTACAAACTTCATCAGATGACACTCCTAGGACATCATGTTACACAATACATGCATTCTTTTGTTCGATAAAGTTCATATTTATATATAAAAACAGCATTTTACATCGGCGCGTAACGTTGACTAACTATTTTCCCTCAAATGCATCCAGTGAAACAGCGCTACAATTTACTAAATTACTATTCGAAAAACATTTTTTAAATGTAATATTGTCATTCTAAGATTTATAGATGAATATCTCTTGAAAGCACCTGTAATGCCAGATTTAAAAATAACTTTACTGGGTAATCACACTTTGCGATAAAAGGGGATGCGATACTCAGAAAATAGGCTAGCAATACAGGTCAGCACCATCTTGGAACAATCGCATATCAAATCTAGTCTTGTATACTATTGTCAATAATCCCTTACCTTTGCTTGTCTTCATCAGAAAGCACTTCCAGGAATCCCAGGTCCACAACAAATGTATTTTAGTTCGAAAAAATTAATCCTTTATGTTCCAATAGCTTGTTCTTGTTAGCGCGTTCTGAAGGCTGCTCCAAAACTTCCGTCGTGCGCGGGACACCTCTTTCGAATTATTATTTTTTTTCATTTAGGTTCGTTCAAACATGTCAAACGTTGTATAACATAAATCTTTAGGGCCTTTTTCAACCAGAGCTCCAATAAGATTCAAGGGGGATGATTGCATTGTCTTTCAAAACGTTTAGAAAAGGGGAGGGTAGCCAGGGGTGCCGGCGTCATAATGGTGATGGCCCTCCTCGTGACCAATTTCCACAGCGTCTCATTCATTCAGTTTTCACAGTAGAAGGCTCAAATCACTTTGTAAAGACTGGGGACATCTAGTGGAAGCATTAGGAAGTGCTCAATGAACCATTGCTCACTGTGTGAATTACAGGCAAAGTGGTGAAGTTGAGTCCGCAATTCAGAATTCAACATCCTGTTACGATCGGTCTCGGGGTTTTGACTGCCATATGAGTTATGTTATACTCACAGACACCATTCAAACAATTTTAGAAACTTTAGGGTGTTTTCTATCCACAAGTATTAATTATATGCATATCCTAGCTTCTGAGTTTGAGTAGGAGGCCGTTTAAAATGGGCACAAATTTTTTTCAAAAATTGCTGTAGCGCCCCCTATCCTAGGCGACCGTCAAGAGGATAAACATTGATTACAACAGTTATTGAAAGAATTATAGATACACTTCTCCTTAATGCAACCGCTGTGTCAGATTTTAAAATAACTTTACGGCGAAAGCACATTTTTCAATATTCTGAGTACAGAGCTCAGCCATCAAAGCAAGCTATACAGGTACCCGCCAAGTTCTGGAGTCAACTAAACTCAGAATTAGTATTATAAATCTTTACTTACCTTTGCTGATCTTCGTCGGGAATGCGAAGAAGATGTTATTTTTGTTTGAAAATGTTATTTTTGTTTGAAAAACTCCATATTTATGTCCAAATACCTCCATTTTGTTCGCGTGTTTAGATCACTAATCCAAAGGCATAATGCGCGAGCGTAAAACCAGAGACAAAAAGTCAAATAGTTCCATTACCGTTCGTAGAAACATGTCAAACAATGTTTACAATCAATCCTTAGGGTCTTTTTAACATAAAACTTTGATAACATTCCAACCGGGCAATAGCGTATTCATTACAGAGGAAAAATAAGGAGCGGCGTGCCTTCTTGAGTGCGCAGTAAACAACTCACTGGTCCACCGGTTTAGACAGCTAATATTCTCTGCCCAGCAACAGTAGAAGCATGAAGCAAGTTTCTAAAGGCTGTTGACAGCCAATGGAAGCCTTAGGAAGTGCAAAATGACCCCACAGACACTGTAGTTTGAATAGGGATTAGATAGAAAAACTACAAGTCACTTCCTGGTTGGATTTTTTCTCATGTTTTTGCCTGCCATATGAGTTCTGTTATACTCACAGACATCATTCAAACAGTTTTAGAAACTTCAGAGTGTTTTCTATCCAAATCTACTAATAATAATCATATCCTACCTTCTGGCCCGAGAAGCAGGCAGTTTAATTTGGGCACATATTAATCTGAATTTCTGAATACTGCCCCCTATCCCCAAAAAGTTAGTCATAAGACTGACCCACTTCCCCTACTTCCTCTCTGGTGGGAGAGGGGGGGGCTCTTTTTGATTTTCACCCAGGAGGGAAAGTCATGACACAGTACAGTAAACAGTACAGTAATACAGTATGCAAGATAAACACGTTACAAAGTAGTATATCTCCCAATTTCATACGTACAGTAATACATGAAACATTTACTTTATTTCTCCGTACAGTATGTATTGGAATCTATTGTTTTTACAGTGCTTTACATTGTTCTACTCTCAAGTTGTAAAAGTAGTAGAGAGGTCCAATGTCTGCAGTACATACCTATTCTCATTTTGGAACGTATGCATATCTTAGTTTCTGGAAATGAGTAGCAGGCAGTTTACTCTGGGCACGTCAGTCATCCAAGCTACTCAATACTGCCACCATCCATAAGAAGTTTTAACAAACTATAGTTTTGGCAAGTTGGTTAGGACATCTACTTAATTTTTCCGACAACTGTTTACAGACAGATTATTTCACTGTATCACAATTCCAGTGGGTCAAACGTTTACATACACTAAGTTGACTGTGCCTTTAAACAGCTTGGAACATTCCAGAAAATTATGTCATGGCTTTAGAAGCTTCTGATAGGCTAATTGACTTCATCTGAGTCAATTGGAAGTGTACCTGTGGATGTATTTCAAGGCCTACCTTCAAACTCAGTGCCTCTTTACTTGACATCATGGGACAATCAAAAGAAATCAGCCAAGACCTCAGAAAACAATTGTAGACCTCTACAAGTCTGGTTCATCCTTGGGAGCAATTTCCAAATGCCTGAAGGTACCACGTTCACCTGTACAAACAATAGTACGCAAGTATAAACACCATGGGACCACACAGCCATCATACCGCTCAGGAAGGAGACGCGTTCTGTCTCCTAGAGATGAACGTACTTTGCTGCAAAAAGTGCAAATCAATCCCAGAACAACAGCAAAGGACCTTGTGAAGATGCTGGAGGAAACAGGTACAAAAGTATCTATATCCACAGTAAAACGAGTCCTATATCGACATAACCTGAAAGGCCGCTCAGCAAGGAAGAAGCCACTGCTCCAAACCGCCATAAAAAAGCCAGACTACAGTTTGCAACTGCACATGGGGAAAAAGATTGTACTATTTGGAGAAATGTCCTCTGGTCTGATGAAACAAATATAGAACTGTTTGGCCATAATGACCCTCGTTATCTTTGGAGGAAAAAGGGGGAGGCTTGCAAGCCGAAGAACACCATCCCAACTGTGAAGCACGGGGGTGGCAGCATCATGTTGTGGGGGTGCTTTGCTGCAGGAGGGACTGGTGCACTTCACAAAATAGATGACATCATGAGGAAGGGAAGTTATGTGGATATATTGAAGCAACATCTCAAAACATCAGTCAGGAAGGTAAAGCTTGATCGCAAATGGGTCTTCCAAATGGACAATGACCCCAAGCATACTTCCAAAGTTGTAGCAAAATGGCTTAAGGACAGCAAAGTCAAGGTATAGGAGTGGCCAACACAAAGCCCTGACCTCAATCCTATAGAAAATTTGTGGGCAGAACTGAAAAAGCATATGCGAGCAAGGAGGCCTACATACCTGACTCAGTTACACCAGCTCTGTCAGGAGGAATGGGACAAAATTCAACCAAGTTATTGTGGGAAGCTTGTGGAAGGCTACCTGAAACGTTTGACCCAAGTTAAACAATTTAAAGGCAATGCTACCAAATACTAATTGAGTGTATGTAAACTTCTGACCCACTGGGAATGTGATGAAAGATCTAAAAGCTGAAATAAATCATTCTCTCTACTATTATTCTGACATTTTACATTCTTAAAATAAAGTGGGGATCCTAACTGACCTAAGACAGGGAATGTTTACTAGGATTAAATGTCAAGAATTGTGAAAAACTCAGTTTAAATGTATTTGGCTAAGGTGTATGTAAACTTCCGACTTCAACTGTACTAGGCCTACAAATGTAGATACACTATATATACTGAAGATGTGGACACCCCTTCAAATTAGAGGATTTGGCTATTTCAGCCACACCCGATGCTGACATGTGTTTAAAATCGGGCACACAGCCATCTCCACTGAAAAACATTGGCAGTAGAAAAGCCTTATGGGCTCAGTGACTTTCAACGTTGAACCATCATAGTATGCCACCTTTCCAACAAGTCAGTTAATCAAATTTCTGCCCTGCTAGAGCTGCCCTGGTCAACTGTAGGTGCTGTTATTGTGAAGTGGAAACGTCCAGGAGAAAGAACGGCTCAGCCACGAAGTGGTAGGTCACACAAGCTCACAAATTGGGACCGCCAAGTGCTGAAACGCGTATTGCGTAAAATCGCCTGTCCTCGGTTGCAACACTCACTACCGATTTCCAAACTGCCTCTGGAAGCAACGTCAGCACAGTAACTGTTTGTCTGGAGCTTCATGAAATGGGTTTCCATGGCCGAGCAGCCGCATACAAGCCTAAGATTACCATGCACAATGCCAAGCGTTGTCTGGACTGGTGTAAAGCTTGCTGCCATTGGAGTTTGGAGCAGCGGAAACACGTTCTCTGGAGTGATGTTTCACCATCTGGCAGTCCGACGGATTAATCTGGGTTTGGCGTATGCCAGGAGAATGCTACCTGCCCCAATGCATAGTGCCAATCGCCCAACATCAGTGCTTGACGTCACTAATGCTCTTGTGACTGAATTGAAGCAAGTCGCTGCAGCAATGTTCCAACATCTAGTGGAAAGCCTTCCCAGAAGAGTGGGGGCTGTTATAGCAGCAAAGGGGGGGAACAACTCCATATTAATGCCATTGATTTTGGAATGAGATGTTCGACAAACAGGTGTCCACATACTTTTGGTCATGTAGTGTATGTACTTTGACGTCATTCCATTTACCAATTGAGCTACGTCTGATATAATTTCCACACATTGTCTCATTTTGCAGAGGATGTTAGATAAATCAACGGGGATGTTTGACATGGTCAGTAGACTTGGTGTGTGTTGAATGGACAAATCAACCCTTACAGTATGTGTGGTGGTGCTGGTGCCAGCCTCATCTGGACTCTCTCCCATTTGGCTTGGGGCTTCCATGATGATATTTTAGCTTCCCTATGATCCCTTATGACTGTGATTTATCGAGGATTTCAATTGAGTGCTCGGAATTGGTGTTTGTTTGATGGCAGTTACTCAACACAAGTGCTTTTTGGGGATGATGGAGGGGGGGGGGGGGGTAATCATCTGCATATTTTTCTGTGGACTATTGGTAAAAGTGACAAAGTAGTTGCAGTACTTTGCTAATGTGGCAGAGTTAGAGAAGAAGATGTCTGGTAAAATGTATTGTTGTAATTGTAATAATGACAATTACAACAATACTGAATCAACAATGAACACTTATTTTAACGTAATATAATACAGAAATAAAATAAATGTAGTCTCAAATAATGAAACATGTTCAATTTGGTTTAAATAATGCAAAAACACAGTGTTGGAGAAGAAAGTAAAAGTGCAATATGTGCCATGTAAAAAAGCTAACGTTTAAGCTCCTTGCTCAGAACATGAGAACATATGAAAGCTGGTGGTTCCTTTTAACATGAGTCTTCAATATTCCCAGTTAAGAAGTTTTAGGTTGTAGTTATTATAGGACTATTTCTCTCTATACCATTTGTATTTCATATGCCTTTGACTATTGGATGTTCTTATAGGCACTTTAGTGTTGCCAGCCTAATCTCGGGAGTTGATCAAGCATTGCTAAGAGCTGCTGGCAAACGCAGTAAAGTGCTGTTTGAATGAATGCTTACGAGCCTGCTGCTGCCTACCACCGCTCAGTCAGACTGCTCTATCAAATATCAAATCATATACTTAATTATAATATAATAAACACACAGAAATACAAGCCTTTGGTCATTAATATGGTCAAATCCGGAAACTATCATTTCGAAAACAAAACGTTTATTCTTACAGTGAAATACAGAACCGTTCCGTATTTTATTGAACAGGAGGCAACCCTAAGTCTAAATATTGCTGTTACATTGCACAACCTTCAATGTTATGTCATAATTATGTACAATTCTGGCATATTAATTACGGTCTTTACACAGTTCGCAACGAGCCAGGTGTCCCAAACTGCTGCATATACCCTGACTCTGCTTGCACTGAACGCAAGAGAAGTGACACAATTTCCCTAGTTAAAATAAATGCATGTTAGCAGGCAATATTAACTACATATGCAGGTTTAAAAAAATATACTTGTGTATTGATTTTAAGAAAGGCATTGATGTTAATGGTTAGGTACAATTCTGCAACGATTGTGCTTTTCCACGATGATAAATTAACAGGCACCGCATTGATTATATGCAACGCAAAACAAGCTAGTTAACCTAGTAATATCAACCATGTGTAGTTAACTAGGGATTATATGAAGATAGTTTATTTTAAAGATAAGTTTAATGCTACCTAGCAACTTACTTGCAGCAACTCCTTGCAGCCACAAGGTCCTTTTGATGCTGCACTGGCGTAACAGGTGGTCAGCCTGCCACGCAGTCTCCTCGTGGATTGCAATGTAATCTGCCATAATCGGTGTCCAAAAAGGCAGATTACTGATTGTTATGAAAACTTGAAATCGGCCCCAATTAAATCGGCCATGTCGATTAATCGGTCGACCTCTAAAGTAAATATTTCATGTGAGTTCATGGGTCAAGACTTTCGGTCCTGTTAATCTGGACTAGACTGCATCTCTAGAGTCTTTGTCTATATATCTAAATGTACCCATACAGTAGGTCACAGAAATCCACCAAGAACAATCACAGTCCACCAAGAACAATCACAACTTGCAACTTTCTGTTAATTTAACCAGACTGTGTCTAGACTAGCAGCTAGCTTCTCCTCCAATAACCCTTTTATCTGAAGTATGACGTCAGAATTGCATTAGCGGGTCTAGTACTGGAGTGGACAGTCGAGGAAGAGGGCAAACAGGAGATGGAGCTAACTGCCATGGCTCATTAGCCCAGCTTGACACAGACTTTTATCTTCTAATGATAGCTGACACCCTCATATATTCTCTCTTCATTATTCTCGCCCCAATCATGGAAGACAGAGCTTCTGCATCTGCCTTAGTAAGGAGAGAAGGAGATTGAGATATGAGGAAAGGATTCATCTCAAGTGTTTTTAACTTTTTTTAAAAACTTTTTTGGGCCATTGAAATATAGTGATTTTCAGTAGTTGAGATGATAGAGGTGGCGGATAGATGTGGTGAATAGAATGATTGACAGGGTAAATGTGCTTGTCAGAACTGCAGGAATAAACTTGTTAGAGGTCAGAGGAGCTGGTGTCAAGCCTGCCACCTGGTGGCATTGAAATATAATGTAGCCACAGCATCAACATAGGCTATACCATGGCCTACTGTAGGACATATACATGACTGTGTCACAGCAGATGTGGTTTGATGGCTCTTAAATGCATGGAGATTTACAGAGGGACCATGCAGTGTTCATCTTTAGTCCTTTCAGACTTTGACTAGTCTGTGGCGTTGCCTTTGTAACCCGATACATACACAAGCCAAGGTTAAATGGATAGCTCTTGGAGTTACTGTAAACGTTTGACTCTATGCTTATTCTTTGTTTTAAAGCAGCATCAGTGTCATTCGACTTGTTCGTTTGAGTCCTTACAGGAACACAGAAGCAGTACAAACATGGCATTTGACATCAGTTCTTTATGTGGTCTGAAAGAGAAAGCATCTCATCGTCTGGCAGGGGGCCAGAGTGTGCAGGGGAAAAACGTGAGTGAAAGTGCTTGTGTTTGCAGAAATCAGGTGGGTTTATGCATTTTAAATACCCATTGCAGTCCCTGACAGGTATAATACAATAGTCCCTGCATTCACTAGTCTGTATACAGAGTAAACTGTTAGTAGAGAAATAATGACAGCTATTTCAATCAATTCCTTATACCAGAGAGAAACTGATCTGTATTTTGCTGTAACTTTGAAACATGGATAATGGCTGAACAACACATGTATTTGCTGTCCAAATTGATCTGGACAGGGCTCTGTAATTAAAAAGAGTGATCAGAGTTTTCAGAATATATAAATGAAATACTTGAGTACTATTTAACTACTACTTCACTTCAGAGATTGGAAACCACTACTAACCGCTAGCCTAGCTACTAGTACTAGTACTTGTTTACTTCCTGTCATCCTTTCTTGAAGACCTTTCGTCCCGGCTCCTGTAATTATCAGTATTAGATTCACAAAGAAGAGTATCAACGAATTACAGACAATATGGATAATTTTTTAAAACTAGGCAAATCAGTTAAGAACAAATTCTTATTTACAATGACGGCCTACTGGGGAACAGTGGGTTAACTGTTCAGGGGCAGAAAGACAGATTTTTACCTTGTCAGCTCGGGGATTCGATCCAGCAACCTTTCGGTTACTGGCCCAACGCTCTAACCACTAGGCTACCTGCTGCCCCAGGTAGCTTAGTGGAAGACCTTTGCACTAGTACAAAGACCTTTGCGCTAGCCTAATGGAAGACATTTGCGCTAGCACAAAGTAGAGCTGTGTTCGATTACCCATACTAACATACTCTATGCTACATAGTTAAGTATATACTAAATACCAGAGACGTCACTAGAGATTCATGGTATAGGGGGGCTAAGCCTCTTTTAGGGGGGTCTGTACATATTCCCCCAGGTTTTTCTTTTAAAGCCCCCAAAACGTCTTTTCATCGTGTATTTTTAGAGTAACAACGGGTGTAAAATCTATCAAAATAAGGTTATTTTTGGTCAAGGTTGGCTAAAAGTATAACTGTCTCATAGTTTGTGTTAAACACTCATCTAATATGACTTACATAAATTCTCTCCGAATAATGTCCACTCTGTCCCCATCCATCACCAACAAAAGGCACAAAAATGGCTGTACTATATAGCCAAAACACTTTTGTGTGTGATATATATACACACACACACACACACACACACACACACACACACACACACACACACACACACACACACACAGGTCATATTATACCATTCGAAAAAATAAATTTAAGTTTCACCCTCTCTTTCTGCGTGACCCTTTAAGATATCATGAACATAATTTATTTATGCCTAACAAAAGTAAGACATATGCTGCCATATGCTGTACAATTTAACTGAAAGCTTAAACATCTACTAGCTTTTCTTATCACGAACCTTCATCAGACATGCTCCCTCAGCCCTGTCAGCCTCCAGTTTTTGTTCCCTCCTTGTCTGCTGTGTTTTGACATGTATTGTTATTATACTCATTAATCAGTTTAAGTTTTCATTTGTTTTTTTTTTAACTGGTAAAATCTTAATTTCTCAACGGACTCGCCTTCAGCAGAGCTGCTGGCACTACTCTCTTGAAGAATTTCCATATATCATCTAACGCTAGTCGTTAGCTAGCCTACATTTGAGTAACTGAGGATAATACAATGACTTTGTGATCAACAATATGTCACCTTTTCTACAAATGATCTACTGATAATTGTTTTGCAATTTTTTATTTATTTTTATTTTAATTTTACCTTTATTTAACCAGGTAGGCAAGTTGAGAACAAGTTATCGTTTACAATTGCGACCTGGCCAAGATAAAGCAAAGCAGTTCGACACATACAACAACACAGAGTTACACATGGAGTAAAACAAACATACAGTCAATAATACAGTAGAAAAATAAGTCTATATACAATGTGAGCAAATGAGGTGAGATAAGGGAGGTAAAGGCAAAAAAGGCCATGGTGGCAAAGTAAATACAAAATAGCAAGTAAAACACCGGAATGGTAGATTTGTAGTGGAAGAAAGTGCAAAGTAGAAATAGAAATAATGGGGTGCAAAGGAGCAAAATAAATAAATACAGTAGGGGAAGAGGTAGTTGTTTGGGCTAAATTATAGATGGGCTATGTACAGGTGCAGTAATCTGTGAGCTGCTCTGACAGCTGGTGCTTAAAGCTAGTGAGGGAGATAAGTGTTTCCAGTTTCAATGGCAATGGCCTACTGAATGAAAGCAATTGAGGATGAAAAGATATGTGCATGATGAAACGTCATCAGTCTCATTTATAGCCTGGCACAGATAGCAAAACTACATGAAATACAACGTTAATTAGATATCATCGCCACATAACTTATGTCGAATTTAAAAGATACCGTTAGCTAGCTCGCAACGTCTGTTACACAGGCAGCCTCACATCAAAACGTATTGGTTAACAAAGCTTTGATTATGACCAAAGTCTATAGTAGTGAATACTCTCTCTCTCTATTCTAACTTACAACAAATTCACATTGTAGCCTATGAATCCATCCTGTCAGAGCCTTTTCCTGTCCGTTTATTGTTAGATAGCAGTCTCAAGCCACAGAAGTAGCTAACTTTAACCATAATGAACACGGAACCCAAACGTGCGCCATCGTGCATAAATGTATTTTGTCCCCCCACACCAAACGCGATCACGACTTGTAGGTTAAAATATCAAAACAAACTCTGAACCAATGATATTAATTTCGGGACAGGTCAAAAAGCATTAAACATTTATAGCAATTTAGCTAGCTAGCTTGCTGTTGCTAGCTAATTTGTCCTGGGATATAAACATTGAGTTGTTATTTTACCTGAAATGCACAAGGTCCTCTACTCCACCAATTAATCCACACATAAAATGGTCAATTGAATCGTTTCTAGTCATCTCTCCTCCTTCCAGGCTTTTTCTTCTCTTGACTTTATATTGCGATTGGCAACTTTCATAAATTACATGCATTACCGCCACCGACCTATTTCGTCTTTCACTCATCCACGTGGGTATAACCAATGAGGAGATGGCACGTGGATACCTGCTTCTATAAACCAATGAGGAGAGGCAGGACTTGCAGCGTGATCTGCGTCAGAAATAGAACTGACTTCTATTTTAGCCCTTGGCAACGCAGACGTTCGTTGGCGCACACGTGCGCGCGTGCAGTGTGGGTGCAATAATTGAATAATATAGATTTCTAAATGTATTTTGCAATGCTCGCGTCACCTGCGCGAGCGTTGCAAAATACATTTCGAAATGTATATTATTCAATTATGGTGTATTCAGTCTGTAACAGTCACTAGCGCATGCAGCAGCCTCTGCAGCAGCAGCCTCCTCCAGGTCCTAGTGCCAGCCCAGTAAGAAGTTTAAGATGCGATGGAAAGGTTGACGAAAAAAATAATCACTGAGAAAATATATTGACTGATATATTGATTTATTTGGGGGGGGCTAATGAATATTTTAGGAGGGCTAAAGCCCCCCTAAAATAGGCCTAACAATCTCCCTGCTACATACTATATACTATTAGTTCATTTTAGTATACTGTTAAGGAACGGTATCCTTTCAGTTGCGCATACTAGTGCTACACCTGTCTACTGGAAGTTGATTCTGTTGCTATGCAACCTCTTGCTAGCTTGTTAGCGTAACAAATTACTAGCTAGACATTTTTGTGGTTGTAAATTCAATCTGGAGTGCCAGAGTGTGCTCTGGGCGTTCGTAAATTCAGAGCTTTGTCAGATTGTCATTCATAAATTCTGTGTTTCCCCTCTCGGAGCGTTCAGAGTGAACACTGGCCAAGGAGTTGGGTTGATCCGAGCATTCTGACCATCACAACAGCACTGCAGTCAAGCACACAAGCTAACTGGCTAGCTACTTCCAGACACAAATGAGAAATCCGGGAACTTTTGGCATACTAACTATATCCATACTATGACCAATAAGCATACTACATACTCAATTTACGTCAGAAATAGTACGGTTAGTGTCGTAGTATGTTGGTCATATACCACATCCCCCGTGCCTTATTTTTACTTCACTGGGTGTATAAATATGAAGCATCCGCTTGGCTTTTCCACTCACTAACAAATATGGTAGTAAGAGGAAGCCCACTGGCGGGCAGTGGGAGAAGATGGAGATGGATTTTGCCTACATTCTGCAAATGTTCTCATCGATGAAGCATTTGATCTCAATACAGTTTTCTGTTCCCAGAAACACGTGCGTTTCACCGAGTAGGTGTTCCATATCGGAAATATGCAGGGCCAATAGGATCTCGCTAGCTCGTACTTGGCTCTGCACACCTCCTTGCTTGTTCTGCCCACTAGCAGTCATTTGTTCCCATTGGAAATGACAGGATGTGGTCTATCTTGGTTTAATTAGTTATTATAATATTTGATACAAGCAGTGGACACTATTTCTGTGCTTTTAGGGCCCAAAATGCAATTCTTCAGAAAATGGATTTGGCTTCACATCCTTTTCAGATTTGAAGAAAATGACGGAAAATATGCAGCCGATAATTATGACAAATGTTAAGAAAATGTTGAGCAATGTAATAAAGTAATGACTTTTCAAATAAGTTACTTTACACATTATGTTGGCTGACAATTTGTTAACTACGCTATCCTTATGAACCACATACCATATCATTACACCAGTATGTTAGCTAGCTACCTAACATTAGTTGGCTACTAATACATCAAACTTGCCAGTATACGAACTATGTGCTATCTAACTAACTACCCAACGTTTATCGACCAGATTATTCACGTCATTCTTAGTTTAGCTAAGTGGTATAGTCATTGTGCGTTCTCAATGAACATTCAGGGGCTTTTGTAAAAATTTCAGCGCACTGTTGTCCCATCTGAGTGTACCAGTCCAGAGCGCAGAAAAGCTGATGAATTTACTTACGCTCAACACCCATTGAATATGGCCGGTGTTGGGAAACGTCTGCAAAAAAGCATAATTAAGTTGTTGCCAGCACCACAGTTACAGTCACCAATGCTCTGGATAACATGAAAACTGCCTAACCAGCTCTGCTAGGTTGAGTAAAATGGTCGAAGTGAGGTGTTCTCTCATTTGTGTCTGGAAGGAGCTAGCAAGCTAGCCAATGTTACCCAGTTAGCGTGGGTGGTCAGAATGCTCAAATCAACCCTACTCCTTGGCCAGAGCTTCAAATGTGTACTCTGAACCCCCGAGAGCTAAATGCCCCACTCTGAGCGCACTCTGGCATTCCAGATTGAATTTATGAGCACACCCCAAGTCATAAAATGTATAGCTAGTAATTTGTTATGCTAACAAGCTAGCAAGATGTTGCATAGCAACAGCATCAACTTCAGGTAGACAGGCGAAGCGCTAGTAAGCTCAACTGAAAGGAAACCGTTCGTTTACAGTAAAATTAACTAATAGTATGTAGTATATACTCATTAAGTATGTAGTATAGAGTATGTTAGTATGGGTATTCAAACACAGCTATAGTTTTTAATGAATTTTAGGTCATTTCAGAAATTTCAAATTTTGTTATAAAATACAGAAATCTAAATAGTCAAGCAATGGACCTAGAAACTATCTGGGGTACTGACTAACATCCAGGAAAGTGTTTATAAAGGGACTAGAAGTGTTTTTGGATGATCTTCCCCTTTATTGATTTGGAACCCACAGGGTATAAGATAAAACATTCCACTAAATACATTGAGGCATTATACATTGGCTTTGGTACATGCATTTGACAGGCTTATTACATTCACCAACCTACACCTACCCACACATCCCTCACACATTGCACTTGGACCTATACACACAAAAATACATTCAGGTATTATTCCTCTCCAGTAGAGGGTAGCAAAAGATGATGATGTGAAGTCTGAATGAATGGATACTGCCAAGTACAAACGTGAGATGTCATATCTTAAACAACATTCACTGTGTCGTTGTCATGGTAATACAGTATATACCGTCATTATGGGGGTAAAAAAAAAACAGAGCCTTAATCAGTTTTAATTTCGGAGAGAAAAAAAAGCAAATGTATCCCCGTAAGCAAGACAGCCTCTTCACCAGCCGCTTCCCTCTATCGTCTTTCAGACAGGTGGGCGGGTAGAGGGATCCACCTGTGACTCATCCTGAGTACTTTATCTACACTCCTTATTAAACTCTCGCAATGCTCCTCGTCACTGAGACCTAATAGAACACCTGACAATTAGAAACACTTCCTCAAAGTTGTCTCACTTCGGTCTCACTACAAAGCTCCGGCACCATCTCCCTCTCTGTGTTTAGAACGCTCATTACTTTGGCTGAGACGGCTCGGAGACTTCAGAGGGCTCACAACCCACTTTGCCTGACTCTGATTTTGAGTTTTCTGCCCGTTTTTGTCTGTGTCTTCTGAGAGAAAGTAATTAGAGGTTTGGTTCTGTATTGTGTTTTGACAGCCCTGTGTTTTCAAAGGGGTTGAGGGGGTGATGTTTCTACGCTAATCCTCTAGCTATGAGTTGTTGTTCAAATATGGCGGCGCTTGTACAAGTGTGCGGTGTAAAATGCTATCGTTATGTATTAATTAATCTCCTGTTTGGCTTTATTCAGGTTTTTATGTCAGAGTAACTAGGACTTTGGAAATGTCCAAATGTGAAACTATAACCTTACATAAATGTTGGCTTGTCTGAGACAGAACATAGAGTTGTGTGGGAGAAATGGAAATAATTGACTCATTGTCAGTTCAGCTGCCATGACCTGTCCAGGGCCCCGAACTCTGTCACCGTACTTGTCATGATGAGTTTTGTGATTCCAATGAGAACCACAGAGCAGCACATAAGGATAAGAAAAATTATCATATTGATGAGAAAATCTAGTCTAAAATCATTATCCCAAACTTTCGGTCACATTCATTTCAATCGTGACATTGGGAGAAATGAATGATGCATATCTATCTATGTCTATCTATCTATCTATATCTATCTATCTATCTATCTATCTATCTATCTATCTATCTATCTATCTATCTATCTATCTATCTATCTATCTATCTATCTATCTATCTATCTATCTATCTATCTATCTCTATATATATATATATATATATATAGTTTAGTCAAACAAGTGTGTGTATGAGCAAAGGTCCCCTCATGAAATGCCTCCCTGATGAAACTCCTCATGATTATTTATAAATGAAGAAGCTAGTTCTTGCTCCCAGATTTACTTGCCTCGGGAGCACATTTGGACGGTCTGATACTAGCTAGCCCAATTGATATGGGCTTTGATCCAGTCAATGCATCCGTAATCATTGTAGATCTCATTCTAGTCTTGGCGTTGGATCTGTTAGATTTATATGGCCTAGGTTTCAAATACATACATTTTGCAAGTAACATGTCCCTGTGCATTTGTTTTTGGCTGTTCTGTATGCACGTTGGCACTCGGTCTGTTTTGGTTGGGTAGCAGCCTGTGCTGTTTGAGGTTGCAGCTTGGACCCGTGGTCCTGACAGGGCTGCTGCCTGTGGAGAGTGAGAGGAGAGTGCATCTTAGGATAGCAGGCATTGCTAGTGGGGAGAGGGAGATGAGCGGGGTAGTAGCAGCTGGGACGGAAAGCCTTTGGGAGGAAGAAGAGTGGCAAGCGTGTCGGTGTTTTTAGACGCTGACCAATAATGCAGCTTAAAAATGGTTAGTGTAATACATATACCGTAAAACAGAATGTATATTTTGTTGTCGTTGTGAGGCAGACGAGTAAGGGTGTGAGGATGGAAGATCTGCGGGGGTACTGTAATTTTGGAGAGAAGATGGAGCTAGATGGATGAAGAGAGAGATGTGTGCATTGAGTGCGTACATTCACTCTCTGTCTGGATGATTTTCTTGGGTGATTTTCTTTTGTAATGATCTTTTTATTAGAATTGCATTTTATCTTAACAGGGCATTACATAGACAACCAAACAAAGTGCACAACACAGACTAGGCGCAATGAAAGGAATAAGGATACAGTAAAACATTATATAAGATGTCGGTCATAAAATAAAATGTGACATTTATAATATGGGGCATTTATGGGAGGTTATCTACATAGGACCACAATGGAGATCAGATTTTCCTAAATTGATCAGATTTCTGGTGTAAATCAAAGGTACGTTTTTCTAAGGGTAGAATATCAGATGGTACTTGAGGTGTGGACCACAATAACAATATACGTTTTTTTGGATAAGTTAACAAGGGTATTGAACAGACGTTCAGAGTCAGGGTCAAACACAACATTACAATCAAAGTAGAGTAAATATAAATTCAGTCAAATGTGTAAATGAATATAATTCCAACAAGTGGATTCTGCTATAGTGATGCATCAGAAAACATTATTTGGAGGACAGGTAAAATGTAGTTATTGTATGCTTATGGAGGTGCATTTGGGGTAGACCCTTTCGCAGATAGAGGTCCAGTCTTCCTCACCAAACACATGTCCAATGTCTCTCTCCCAAACATGTCTAAACGCATCATAGGGTGACACTTCTGTTCAATAAAATAGAATATCAACTTCTCCGAACAGTAAGATTCGTAAATAGTTTTTCAACTTTAGTCATTTGAAAACGTAGTTTGTCCACTTTCTTCTGACCCTCTATGAAGTGTCTAAATTGTAGGTTCTTAAACAAATATTTGTTACAGTAGGTAAGTCAAAATCAGTTTTTATCTGTTGTTACGATTTAAGAGTAAAAAAAGGCATAAGGTCAGCAATACCCTTTATCTTCCAGTCCAAAAGTCCAATACTCCTTGTGTGTGTGTGTGGGGGGGGGGGGGGGGGGGGGGGAGGAGAGTCAGGATTAAGGGAAATCGGTGACCAGAGTGATACTGTATATGGTCTGGAATCTACAAGTATCTCCTTGCATCTTTCCTAGCTAAGAGTGTATTATGTACTGTAAAATTGTCAGTTAAGGCCTGGATCTTATCAAAGCTATTAATAAATGGTAAGGAAGATATTGGTCTTGGGTGACATGCTATTGATTCCATCCCAACCCAAAGTCTCTAAAACTGGAAACACTTATCTCCCTCACTAGCTTTAAGCACCAGCTGTCAGAGCAGCTCACAGATTACTGCACATGTACATAGCCCATCTATAATTTAGCCCAAACAACTAACTCTTCCCCTACTGTATTTATTTATTTATTTATTTTGCTCCTTTGCACCCCATTATTTCTATTTCTACTTTGCACTTTCTTCCACTGCAAATCTACCATTCCAGTGTTTTACTTGCTATATTGTATTTAATTTGCCACCATGACCTTTTTTGCCTTTACCTCTCTTATCTCACCTCATTTGCTCACATTGTACATAGACTTATTTTTCTACTATATTATTGACTGTATGTTTATTTAACTCCATGTGTAACTGTGTTGTTGTATGTGTCAAACTGCTTGCTTTATCTTGGCCAGGTCGCAATTGTAAATGAGAACTTGTTCTCAACTTGCCTACCTGGTTAAATAAAGGTGAAATAAAAAAGTGAGTTGCGCCTGTCTAGGAACCAACTTATCATGTGCTTGATTTGAGCAGACCAGTAATATAGTTGCAGAGACCCCTCCTAAATCCTTAGCCTTAATTAGTTTGGTCAATTTGGTTTTAGGTTTCATATTGTTCCAGATATATTTATATATTTATGGCATTGACCACCTTAATCTCGCCAAAGAGAGTTTGGTAGGGCAGACCAGTTAACCAGGTCCTGTTTAATCTTTGTGAGCAAAGGCATATCATTTGAAGTGAACAGGTTTTTAAGACTTGTAATGGAATGGAAATATCGTTTCTAAGTTGACTGTAGAGGGGATATTCAAAGGTAAAGCCATGGATTTATCCACATTAATTTTGTACCCTGACAGGTTACCATATTCATTTATGACGTCATTTATGACGTCCATTACTGCAGTGACAGAGGTCTCTGGTTTAGACATATAAAGGCACATCATCAGCAAATAATGAAATTCTCTGCTCTTCGTCATTCACATAGATGCCCCTGATGTTATTACGAGACCTTATTGCCTCAGCCAGTGGTTACTGTATATGACAAATGAGAACAGAGCAGGAGATAAAGGACAGCCTTGACCACAGCCCCTACCGATAGGAAATCTTTCTGATAGCTTACCATTTGTGTTAACTGCCACTGATGGTTCAGAATAAAAACACATTTTCTTTCACTGGAACTAAGGGGTCTAGCCCGAACCATGCATTCGGGCAGGTAGCGTTTTCCTGGCATCCGCAAAATCCAGATTAGTCCGCAAGATGGTGAAGCGTGATTCATCACTCCAGAGAACGCGTTTCCACTGCTCCAGAGTCCAATGGCGGCGAGCTTTACACCACTCCAGCCAACGCTTGGCATTGGGCATGGTGATCTTAGGCTTATGTGCGGCTGCTCGGCCATGGAAACCCAATTCATTAAGCTCCCGACAAACAGTTATTGTGCTGGCGTTGCTTCCAGAGGCAGTTTGGAACTTGGTAGTGAATGTTGCAAACAAGGACAGACGATTTTTACGCGCTATGTGCTTCAGCACTCGCCGGTCCTGGTCTGTGAGCTTGTGTGGCCTACCATTTTGCGGCTGAGCCATTGTTGCTTCTAGACATTTCCACTTCACAATAACAGCACTTACAGTTGACCAGGGCAGCTCTAGCAGGGCAGACATTTGACGAACTGACCTGTTGGATAGGTGCCATCCTATGACGGTGCCACGTTGAAAGTCACTGAGCTCTTCAGTAAAGGCCATTCTACTGCCAATGTTGTTTATACACCTGTCAGCAACGGGTGTGGCTGAAATGGCCGAATCAACTACTTTGAATGTGTCCACATACTTTTGGCCATGTAGTGTATCTCTCTCCATACGTCTACTAAACCAGATGAATCACAAATGCTTCTAAGAGTATTTCAGGCTCTATGATTCCAGACTGGAGCGGTTGATGATTTATTCAATTTACCCACAGTACAGTTCAAATCTCCTGCTATAAACCCAAGTCCCTTGAAGGAGTTGATTAAATAATAATGTCATGTCAGACATCAATTTGGGGGAGTCTGTGTTCGGGCCATATACATTTAGTATAGTAATATGTTAACCCAGAATATTTCCTGTAATCAAAATAAATCCTCCTTCAGAGTCTGTGTCCCTGAATTGGAAAATGTTTATTTCCAAGGATATCCGTGCCTCTTCTGTTTGAACTAAAATAAGAAAAATACACCTGGCCCAGCCAGTTAGGGTTGAATGGCAGGAACCAGGTTATCAAGATTTACTGGGATTTACCACCCCAACCACTCCCTTTAAAGAGATAAATAACTATGAGAAACCGGTAAATTATAACATTATTTATACGAACAGCATGGTGTGATTTATTAATTTTTTTAACACATTTTTTTACCTTTATTTAACTAGGCAAGTCAGTTAAGAACTAATTCTTATTTACAATGTTGGCCTACCCCGGCCAAACCAGGACGACGCAGGGCCAATTGTGCGCCGCCCTTTGGGACTCGCAATCACGGCCGGATGCGATACAGCCTGGATAATGCCTGGAATTGGAACTGTAAAATTCTATGCATTGTCTAAATATGGCTTCTCTACAGTTTCCGCATGATGAATCAACGCTAAGGGTGGGGACAGACAGCTGACCTAAGTATGGAGCACAGTTCACAATGCATGTAGACCTATCATCTCATCATGGTAACTTTTTTTCTTGTGACAAGTAGTCCTACATTTGCTGCAGCATAGTCTATGCTACATTAATATAAAGACTGAATGCAAGTCTAATTTACCCATCTCCAGCTGGCTTTCGGGGTCACCTTGTTTTTTAATTGTAACGATTGTTTTATTTTTTATTGCAGCTGCAGAGTTAAGTACCGGGGTCCCGCTAGCGGGACAACTTCCGGTGATACTGGAGGGTGCATAATTCAAATAGATTGTAATAAATATTATGGATTTTAAACATTTTGGTACAGTGTCTTATATCGGCTGAAGGCTTAAATTCCTGTTAATCTAACTGCACTGTCTGATTTACAGTAGCTATTACAGCGAAAACATGCCATGTGATTGTTTGAGGACGGCGCCCCACATCAAAATATTTTTCCACCGGTGCAGGTTTCATACATTCACATATAAAGATTAAATATTCACTTACTTTTTGAAAATCTTCCTCTGATTTGTCATCCAAAGAGTCCCAGCTATAACATGTAGTGTCGTTTTGTTAGATAAAATCCTTCTTTATATCCCAAAAAGTCTGTTTAGTTGGCGCCATCGATTTGAATAATCCACTCGTTCAACTTGTAGAGAAAGGAATCCGAAAATCTACCCATAAACTTTGTTTCAACAAGTCAAAATACGTTTCTATTTACTCCTCAGATACCCTAAAATGTAATCAAACTATAATATTTATTTCAGAAAGAAGTATGTTCAATGGGAAACCTATTTTAGCAGGTGTGTCCTGTCTTCATGGCGCGCGCAAACACGGATTTCCAAGACTGCATCCTTCTACTAAAACTGTTATTTCTTATACGTTTTTGAAGTTACATGCCTGAAACCTTGAACATAGACTGCTGAAACCCTGTGAAAGCCATAGGAAGCCAGGGAGCTATTTTACAATATGAGCTTTCTCTTGCATTTCTAAGAGGATGGTTTCTCTCAAAAACAAATTCAGGTTGGTTTTTCTTTGGATTTTCTCCTACCATATCTATTGTATTACATTCTCCTACATTATTTTAACATTTCTACAAACTTCAAAGTGTTTTCTTTCCAATGGTACCAATTATATGCATATCCTGGCTTCAGGGCCTGAGCTACAGGCAGTTTACTTTGGGCACATCATTCAGGCGGAAATTGAGAAAAAAGGGGCCTAGCCCTAAGAAGTTTTAAAACAGCCTGCTTTAAATCAGTCACGCAGAGCAGTCTTTCTCTCTATCCATCAACTCCATTCAAATTGTATCCAAAATAGATAATCCTGTTCCAGATTGATATACAGCCTTATGTATAGATGACCTAGCCTACTTTTTTTTCAGGTAATAAATGCAATGCAGTATTAGCCTTATATTTAGCTAATTAATAATGGATTATGCACAATAAGCTTTAAAGTTAGAGCCTCTGACTCTTGTTCAATACACAAGTACCTGTGCTCCGCTGGCCTCTCATTAAAAAACGCTCCTTAGCTCTTGGAGTCCCATGCAGGAGAAGCTAGACTAGAATAGCTCGCTGGACATCTTTTTTTTTTTTTTTTTGCATTTCTTATACCAATAGACTAGGGATGCAATAGACTAGGGATGCAAGCTCTTTTTTTTCTGAACGTTAAATACAACAGCCAATAGAACTCACAGGTAGTTTGAAAGAAGAGCGAACATGTGATGGTGGTAGACTATAACAGCTATTTATTCAGACCCATAACCCATAAGCCTTCTGCATTTAATTATAGTCCTATATTATTCAAGGATGTCATAATAATGATGAGGATAAGGACAACGAAACTTATTTCATTTAACTGTTGAAAGCAAGAAAGGAATAAAGCAACCTTAGAGAGAGAAAGGAGAGGTAGGCTAATAACTTTAGGGTAAATATTATGAAAGGTAAATACAGTATGCGTCAGCCTACTGATTATACAAATAGGCCCATTATATTTCAAAATCAAATTCGCTAGCCTATACTTGTAACTTTGTAGGCCACATGTGCTGCACCAGAATCGCATGTTCTCTTCTGCTTTATCATGGTTTGAACGATGTGTGTAATTCCAGTCCATATAATACATTATAATACAGTACAGTAATACAGTTCACACTCAAAAAGATTAGCCTACTGGAGCTAGTTTAAGTTATTTACTCGAGAGTATATACAGTGCATTCGGAAAGTATTCAGTCCCCTTGACTTTTTCCACATTTTGTTATGTTACAGCCTTACTCTAAAATTGAGTAAAATGTTTTTTTTTCACTCACTAATCTACACACAATACCCCATAATGACAAAGCAAAGCAACCTATTTAAAAAAAATAACATTCAAAGACTTGTCCCGAAGCCACTCCTGCGTAGTCTAGGCTGTGTGCTTAGGGTCGTTGTCCTGTTGGACGGTGAAACTTTACCCCAGATTGAGGTCATGAGCGCTCTGGAGCAGGTTTTCATCAAGGATCTCTCTGTACTTTGCTCCGTTCATCTTTCCCTCGATCCTGACTAGTCTCCCAGTCCCTGCTGCTGAAAAACATCCCCACAGCATGATGCTGCCACCACCATGCTTCACCGTAGGGATGGTGCCAGGTTTCCTCCAGACGTGACGCTTGGCATTCAGGCCAAAGAGTTCAATCTTGGTTTCATCAGTACAGAGAATCTTGTTTCTCATGGTCTGAGAGTCTTTAGATGCCTTTTGGCAAACACCAAGCGGACTGCCATGTGCCTTTTACTGAAGAGGGGCTACCACTCTACCATAAAGGCACAATCGACACAATCCTGTCTTGGAGCTCTACGGACAATTTCATGGCTTGATTTTTGCTCTGACATGCACTATCAACTATGGGACCTTATATAGACAGGTGTGTCCCTTTCCAAGTCATGTCCAATCAATTACATTACAACAGGTGGATTCCAATCAAGTTGTGGAAACATCTCAAGGATGATCAATGGAAACAGGATGCACCTGAGCTCAATTTCGAGTCTCATAGCAAAGGGTCTGAATACTTATGTAAATAAGGTATTTCCGTTTTTCATTAAAAAAATGTTTCCAAGGATTTCTAAAAACCTGTTTTCCCTTTGTCATTATGGGGTATTGTTTGTAGATTGAAGAGGAATTTTTATTTATTTAATCAATTTTAGAATAAGGCTGTAACGTAACAATGTGGAAAAAGTCAAGGGGTCAGAATACTTTCCGAATGCACTATAGCTTGCTACATCTATGGGCTTTTGTGTTTTTCTGTCATGTTTAATGTGCAGTAGCCTATATCATATATGTATTGGATAACGGCGCAATCATTTGGGCTTTTTTGGGCTTGGGCTCATTAAATGTCGTTAATGTAGGGCTCATAAAATGTATTTAATATATGGCTCATCAGGTTCAGGTAGCATCAGGTTTGAATTTTCATGCTGATCAAAGCTCTAATCATATCCAAACATTGTTACGCTTAATGCTTTTGAATGACAATTCCGGTTTTGGGGGGAAATACTGGGTTACCCGGGAGAAAAGTTATTTATTCTCGGGATGGAACATTTGTAAAATACCGGGAAGAGATCATTAGTAGGAGGATGAATATATACCTTTCATAATAATTCCCCTAATGTTATTAGCCTACCTCGTCTTTCTCTCTATATTGTTGCTTCATCCCTTCCTCTTCCATTGCTTTTATTACCTGAAAGATGTAGTCAAGGACATCTATACACAGTATATAGGGGTATATATCAATCTAAAACAGAATTTATTTTGGATGCAATTTAAACGGAGTTGATGGAAAGAGAGAAAGGCTGCGATAGAGGGCTTGCGTTTGCACTGATTTAAAGCAACAATATTTGAGTGATGAAACAGCTTAAACGCTGCAGCTGCAATAAACAAGAAATCTTTACAATTAAAAAACAAGGTGACCCCGAAAGCCAGATGGAGATCGGTAAATTAGACTTGCATTGTCTTTATAATACTGTAGCATAGGCTACGCTGCATCAAATGTAGGCCTACCTGTCACAAGAAAAATGTTACCATGATCAGATGATATGTCTATATGCACTGTGCTCCATACTGAGATGGGATGTCTGTCCCCACCCAGAGCGTTGATTTATCATGCGGAGGCTGTAGAGAAGCCATATTTTGACATTGCATATAATTTAACAGTCCCATTTCACACCATGCTGTTCATATAAATAATTTATTCGAATTTACCGGTTTCTCGCAGTTATTTATCCTGGGAAAAGGATCGAGCTCGGTAACTGGGTTCCCGAAATTCAACCCTAGAGCGTTGTGTAGCCATTTCTGCACGCAAAGTGAATAGCATCTCCATAACTTTAGCATCCGCCATCTTGTTGCTAGTCTTTGTCGTGTCTTCTTGTTTAACGCTTAATCTCGTTTTCCCAGTTCCAGTCATATTCAAGAATGCCATCCAAATGTGTACTCGTTTTGAAAGATAAAAGGTTAAAACATAAAAGTATCGACCCTTAGTGGAGAGGCCTCGGAACACGTCTTCACGTAGCCATGTTGAAACCACACTCCCTTTTCAGGTTATTTTTTAAAATTTTTGCATCAGCCTCAAGGGCTCATAGTACTTTTATTTGTCTTCGATTTTGTCTCTGTTTTTATTGCAATTCCTTGTCAGGCCAAATGCAACATCTAAAAACATCGACACGCTTGCCACTCTTCTTCTTCCCAAGGGCTTTCCTTCCCAGCTGCTACTACCCCGCTCATCTCCCTCTCCCCACTAGCAATGCCTGCTATCCTAAGATGCACTCTCCTCTCACTCTCCACAGGCAGCAGCCCTGTCAGGACCATGGGTCCAAGCTGCAACCTCAAACAGCACAGGCTTGGGAAGAAGTGTAAATGCTATCTCTTTTTTGAAAGTAAGAAAGTAGAGCATACGTCCCTTCATGACCTCTCCATTGGAAGACCTGTATGGCTCCTTATATATAATGGCTTATTAGACAGTTTAGAGTATAGACAGCTAAAGATATAGGCATCAATTGTTTTAGCCCATCCAATTACGCGTCTCAGAGTTGGAGTGCTGATCTAGGACCAGCTTTGCTTTTAAGATCAAAATGAATAAGATTACCAAGGGGGGGGGGGGGGACCTGATCCTAGATCAACATAAATATGGGCCATGAGCAGCTCACATCTGATCCAGGTCCTCTCTATGGATATTTATCAGTGTTGGAGAGGCAGACAGCGCAGCTCTTTCCCATATGTGCTGATCAACATGCCAGGGTGTGAATTCACACTGCTTCTGTTTTATCTGTCAATATCCAAACAGAGCGAGACGGCACAGTATGAACCGGAGTTCTCAGTTTGTCTGTCAAGTGCTCCGAGGCTAATCCATTCTCTGACAATGCCTCTGGTGATTCTACTCACTGACTTGACATTATTACCCATGTTGCTATCGGAGAAAAGTTCTGGATGTTTAGCTCCTTCGTTTGAAATTCGTAGAAACTGAAGCAGCTGTTTAAGTGAGCAATTCAGAGACGACAACAAAAAAGAAATGGCTCAGAACTAATGAAGACGTTGTTTCGGCTGACTGAACACAAAAAAATGTAATGTAATTTACTACAACAAAGTTGACATCTCACTGTGTTTCCAATGATCTAATAACTAATTGAGTGACTTTTTCAGCATGTGAAACAAAGGGGAACAGAGGGGGGAAAGCGCCTGCGCTAGGTATGTGCTGAAAAGGTGAAGGTGAAACAAGGACAGTTCCATTATATCAAAAGGTCAGTATTTGCGGGAAGGAATGAGTGAAGGAGGGGAGCAGCGATAGAGGAACAGGGGGATGTCATGACATTTGGCGGAGAAGTGGAGGATGAGGAGGAAGAGGATGGGGATGAAGGTGGATGTCGAATGGACCTAAAAGGTTAGTCTGCTCAAGTCAAGTGGAGGAAAGAGTTTGCCTTTGAAGTGAGAGCATGACCAGACTTTCCCCCTATCCCAGCTATCCGCCCACACACTCCCCTGACGCCTTAAGAGAGGGAGAGAGCAAAGAGAGAGAGGAGGGGAGGGGGAGGGGCGCATGGGAAGGGTAACAGAAGAGGGAGCTAGTTAAGGAGAGGGAACGTGTGATAAGAAAACAGAGTGTGGTGAATGAGGAGAGAGAGGAAGGATGAATGAAAAAGACCTGCAGTGTTCAGTGACATACTGTGGGAAGAAAGATACAAAAATAAAAAAAGCTTATGAGAGAGAAAGAAGAGTGAAAGTGCAAAAGAAAGAGTGTGAAAGGGAGAGAGAGAAAAAGAGCGATAGAGATGGTGTTGTTTGAAAGCCGCCCACCATACAGTAGCTCCTGCAGAACCAGGGCTGATGGGGTCTCCAGAGCTGCCAAACTGCTGCTTAATTAAGCTGGCTGATCCACACCGTCGTGTGACAGCCAGGAGAGGAGAAGTATGGAGGAGAGGAGAAGAGGGAAGCGTAGGGAAACACGAGGGATGAGGGGGATGGAGGGAACGGGCCACGTCACAGGGTCTCTCCCCCTCAGAGTGGAGTGGGCAGCAGAGAGAGAGAGAGAGAGAGAGAGAGAGGCTGAGACTATGCAGCTGTACTACAGTGCCTTTACTTTCACTCTTCTCGCCTCGACATGCACTAGACTAGGGTGTTTACAACCTCCACCACCTCCACCAACACACAGCGCACAGCTTTAACTGAATATCATTTTAACGGTAGAATTGTGTTCCGGAGATTTTTGTCTTTGTAGTACCTTCTGCAACAGTGGGTAGAAACTCTGTTCCAGGACATTGTGGACACCTGGTGTGGAACTGTGTGTCTGTGATCGGTGTGTCTTTCATACACACACAAACAGCATACTGGAGATGAGATCCAGCTGTACTGAGAGCAAGCCTGTGTCTTCTCATCCATGCAACGTAAGTGAGGGTGTTTAAAGTTAGACTGTTAGACTGTGTGTGTGAGTGTATTTAGTATGCGTGAGGGGGATAGATGTGTTTTGAGGTAAAGAGAGTGAGATTGCAGCAAGAGGAGCAAATTCTGTGCTTTGCACATTTTGTGGCACACTTGAAAGCTGTTCTAATGTTTTATGGAATGGAGAGTGACGCTCAGTTTGTTTCTTTCAAGTAGTATTTTGTTGTTAAAATAGATGATGACATGAGCCTTTATCTGGAGTGTCTACTCTGCCTCCATTTGACCGCAAAAAGCTGTTCTTGTTTTTGTTGCACTGATAAAATCAATGCTGTGGATAGAAGTTGATGAGCCATGTAGTGAAGCGCTTTTGCTGAGCTATGTGTTCTGTATTCTCCTCGAACAAGATGACGTAGAACACGGTCCGTTCTAACGAGTAACTACCTCTGTAGATTGATCAACTGTCAGGCCCTATAACAGTGAAGGCAGAAACCCTAAAGACTTTGTGCCAACCCCAATCATATATCTAAACCTCCAATTCCATGAAAACAAGTGGACACATTTAGTGACTTGGTAGTCAAGTGGTATTGGCGGCCAACAATGTATTCCTATACAGCTGAGTGCTTTGGTTGTTTCTGTTGTACAGTGACAAAGACTACATTGTTTATCTTTTCTCCCAGCGTATGTTCCTCGTTAGCAACATGTCATGTCTACAGTGTTGAGGAGAGTAGACCTGCTTGCATAACTCAATGGATAGAGGTAGAACTGAGTTGGCCTCTCAAGGAATTTCCGCTCGTTATTAAGAGCCGTTTTAATTAGTTAGTGTGTTGGAATCACAACAGACCT
The DNA here is from genome assembly GCF_901001165.1 of Salmo trutta. Taxonomy (NCBI): domain Eukaryota; kingdom Metazoa; phylum Chordata; class Actinopteri; order Salmoniformes; family Salmonidae; genus Salmo; species Salmo trutta. The sequence goes on from NC_042992.1 coordinate 37,627,946, forward strand.
CCCACCACCTTCTTTTTCCACTTTCTAGCTATTTATATCCCTCTGCTGAGAGAGAGAGAGAGAGAATAAGAGCCAGGCTTGTGGCATGCATGGAATGAAATATTCAGGTGACAGAAAGGCAGATTCCTCCTGGTTTTCTCTTTGTTCCCTCTGTTTCTTTATTTTCTCTCTTCTCACTCCATTATGTCGCTCCAGGAGTACCTCTGTTCTCTATTCTTAACACAAGTAGAATAAGCTCCTGATATCTGAGTTAGTCATGTATGCATTTAGCCAAGTAATGGTTCATTCTGTTTGTATAATGCATTACAGGCTGTAATTTACAGAGAACCGTATTCTGTCCCACATTCATGTCCCTTTTCATTGCAGGCTGTCAGATGCATACGCGTACTGTACTGTACATACGCGTACTGTACTGTACATTGTTAGAAAAACAAATAAGAAGAGAGGGAGAGTGAAAAAGGAGGGAGAAGGAAGGAAGAGGAGGAGAAGAAGACCGTTTTGGTTGGCCACAGACTCTGGGGCACTTTCTTACATTATATATTAGGCTTTGTGCCTTTGAGATATCGAAGGCACTAGGGCTCTTCTTTAACCTATATTGGATCTGCTTCCAGCTGAATGCTGGAACACAAATGGAGGCCACAACCCTGTCCACGTTCACTGCTCCATATCAACCATATCAAAGCCTTGTGACGGCATTGTGAGTCTGTACCGGAGGCACTAAGCTGTTGCAAGGAATCAGGCAGTGCACTCTCAGGGAAATTCTCTGAGGTATACCTTGACCCCCTGCGTGTTGCCGAACCATCATTTTAGGGAAGGAAATGTAAAGAAGTGTGAATGTGGTAGGAATATGTCAGTGATAAATGGAACAAGAATGTATGGAACAATTAAATTGGTTGTGTTCCCCTGCCTGGTATTTAAAGGGTTCCTTTGTCCATGACAGAGAATTATTTCACCACCCCATTCCTTTTTCCACACAACTTCATCTAAGGATGTAGAGTGAGTTTCCTGTAAACACTATATGTTATACTCCTTTTCTTTTAGCCATTTATAGACTGATCTTCTTTTTTTATAATCTGCTAAACCGTTATAATTATAACTGGCTATACTTATTTCACCCCTTACCATAACTAGATTCTATTCTCAGTCTCAATGGACCATAATTAGTGCCTGTAAAGTTACTGCCATAAGAGGCATTATGACGGTCAAAACTAGAGCTTTCAAATGTCTATGTCTAGCAATATTTGTTTTATTCCCTCACCTGTTTGCCTGTGAGCCAATGCCACAGATGTTAGAACATTGAGACAAGATATTATGTGTGTAGTACATCTGACTAGGTTGGTGTGTATGATATTGGATGTGATTTAGTGAGAGTGCGTCTGATGTCTGGATAAGAGTAAGACTATAGTGTGTGATGTCCAAATAAATAATAACCCAGCCAATTTGCATGGTTGAGTGTCTGTGTGTAACATGAAGTGAGTATAGCCTTAATATTCAGGATGATAATTGTAATCCATATCGTATCACTATCATAGTTGCATCATAATTACCTTTAACATCATTTTCATTTACAACACAACTGATTGGCTCAAACGCATTAAGAAGGAAAGAAATTCCAAAAATGTACTTTTAACAAGGCACACCTGTTAATTGAAATGCATTCCAGGTGACTCCCTCATGAAGTTGGTTGTGAGAATGCCAAGAGTGTGCAAAGCTGTTGTCAAGGCAAAGGGTGGCTACTTCGAAGAATCTCAAATCTAAAATACATTTTGATTTGCGTAACACTTTTTGGTTACTACATGATTCCATATGTGTTCTTTCATAGTTTTGATGACTTCATTATTATTCTACAATGTAGAAAAGAGTAAAAAATAAAGAAAAACCCTAGAATGAGTAGGTGTGTCCAAACCTTTGACTGGTATTGTATGTCAGATCACTTTAAGTCTAACTGTGTCTCTGTTGTTGGCTCTGTTGTTTCAGCAGCACCCAGCGGGGTTGGAGGTCGTCAGCCCCAGTGAGGAGGTGACTGACATGGAGGACAATGATGAGGAGGACCTGGGAGTGCTGGACGACCAGCGGAGCATCATCCTGCACCTCCTCTCCCAGCTCAAACTGGGCATGGACCTCACCCGGGTAAGACAGCTGACGCTCTCTTCATGTCTTTTCCTTGGAATGTTAGAGCTGGTATGGCCTACACAACACTTACTGGTTCACTGAAGAGATTATGTAGGAATGTCATGATTTCTTTTTAAGACAGCCAACACTCTCTGCTCTCTTCGTACAGTGGCTTGCAAAAGTATTCACCCCCCTTGGCATTTTTTTCTATTTTGTTGCCTTACAACCTGGAATTAAAATAGATTTATGGGTGGTTTGCATCATTTGATTTACACAACATGCCTAACACTTTGAAGATGCTAAATATTTTTTGGGGTGAAACAAACAAGAAATAAGACAAAAAAAACCCGGAAAACTTGAGCGTGCGTAACTATTCACCCCCCACCCCCCAAAATTAATACTTTGTAAAGCCACCTTTTGCAGCAATTACAGCTGCAAGTCACTTGGGGTATGTCTCTATAAGCTTAGCACATCTAGCCACTGGGATTTTTTCCCATGTTTCAAGGCTGAACTGCTCCAGCTCCTTCAAGTGGGATGGGTTCCGCTGGTGTACAGCAATCTTTAGGACATACCACAGATTCTCAATTGGATTGAGGTCTGGGCTTTGACTAGGCCATTCCAAGACATTTAAATGTTTCCCCTTAAACCACTCGAGAGTTGCTTTAGCAGTATGTTTAGGGTCATTGTCCTGCTGGAAGGTGAACCTCTGTCCCAGTCTCAAATCTCTGGAAGACAAACAGGTTTCCCTCAAGAATTTCCCTGTATTTAGCACCATCCATCATTCCTTCAATTCTGACCAGTTTCCCAGTCCCTGCCGATGGAAAAACATCCCCACAGCATGATGCTGCCGCCACCATCCTTCACTGTGGGGATGGTATTCTCGAGGTGATGAGAGGTGTTGGGTTTGCACCAGACAGCATTTTCCTTGATGGCCAAAAAGCTCAATTATGTTTGGGGAGTCTCCCACATGCCTTTTCGTGAACACCAAACATGTTTGCTGGCCACTCTTCCGTAAAGCCCAGCTCTGTGGAGTGTACAGCTTAAAGTGGTCCTATGGACAGATACCCCAATCTCCGCTGTGGAGCTTTGCAGCTCCTTCAGGGTCATCTTTGGTCTCTTTGTTGCCTCTCTGATTAGTGCCCTTCTTGCCTGATCCGTGAGTTTTGGTGGGCTGCCCTCTCTTGGCAGGTTTGTTGTGGTGCTATATTATTTCAATTTTTTTATTCATGGATTTAATGGTGCTCCGTGGGATGTTCAAAGTTTTGGATATTTTTTTATAACCCAACCCTGATCTGTACTTCTCCACAACTTTGTCCCTGATCTGTTTGGAGAGAGCTCCTTGGTCTTCATGGTGCCGCTTGCTTGGTGGTGCCCCTTGCTTGTTGCAGTCTTTGGGGCCTTTCAGAACAGGTGTATATATACTGTGATCATGTTACAGATCATGTGACACTTACATTGCACACAGGTGGACTTTATTGAACTAATTATGTGACTTCTGAAGGTAATTGGTTGGACCAGATCTTATTTAGGGGCTTCATAGCAAAGGGGGTGAATACATATGCACGCACCACTTTTCGATTTTTATTTTTTTTAAACAAGTAATTTTTTTCACTTTTTCACTATTTTGTGTATGTCCATTACATGAAATCCAAATAAAAATCAATTTAAATTACAGGTTGTAATGCAACAAAATAGTAAAACGCCAAGGGGGATGAATACTTTTGCAAGGCCCTGTAGTTTTCCCTTGGAATGTTAGAGCTGCTATGGCCAATGCAATGTTTACTGGTTCACTGAATAGGAATGTCTTGTTATGTACTGGTATGTCCATTTCACTAGCCTGCTCAGTTGAATATAATCATCAATAGCATCAAAACAGCCATGGAATGACACTAAAAAAGCTTTTTGTTTAAGTTATGACTAGTGCGCCTCTTTATTGCTGTTCCCTACCAGCAATCTAGTGAAGGGTTTGGTAGAGCATGGTGTTTGCAACGCCAGGGTTGTGGGTTCGATTCCCACGGGGGGCCAGCACAGATTTTTTTTTTAATGAAATGTATGCATTCACTACTGTAAGTCGCTCTGGATAAGAGCGTCTGCTAAATGACATAAAATGTAAATGTAAATGTATGTAGTTTAACGGTCGCCTCCTGCCTTGTTTACCAGGTGGTGCTGCCCACGTTCATTCTGGAGAAGCGCTCCCTGCTGGAGATGTACGCTAACTTCATGGCCCACCCGGACATGTTCCTGTCCATCACGGCTGGTGCCACGGCGGAGGACCGCATTGTACGCTTCGTTGAGTACTACCTTACCGCCTTCCACGAGGGACGCAAAGGAGCTGTGGCCAAGAAACCCTACAACCCGGCGCTGGGCGAGACATTCCACTGTTCCTGGGAAGTGCCTCGGGACAGAGTGAGGCCCCTCAGGTCTCAGGGCCCCAGGGAACCAGCCTCCAGGGGCCCCAACAACACCCAACAACAGGACGATCCATCGGGGACTGAGTGTTACCGGGTTCGCTTCGTGGCCGAGCAGGTGTCCCACCACCCGCCTGTCTCAGGATTCTACTGCGAGTGCCCAGAGAGGAGTATGTTTGTCAACACCCACGTGTGGACAAGAAGCAAGTTCATGGGCATGTCCATTGGTGTGTCCATGATAGGGGAAGGTGAGTGAATTGATGTGCTTTGGGTTTGTTGAGGCTCAGTTAAATGCTGACACCATAAGTACGTACATGATTGAGTTCAAATCATAAACTCAGCAAAAAAAGAAACGTCCCTTTTTCAGGACCCTGTCTTTCGAAGATAATTCGTAAAATTCCAAATAACTTCACAGATCTTTATTGTAAAGGGTTTAAACACTGTTTCCCATGCTTGTTCAATGAACCTTAAACAATTAATGAACATGCACCTGTGGAACGGTCGTTAAGACACTAACAGTTTACAGATGGTAGGCAATTAAGGTCACAGTTATGAAAATGTAGGACACTAAAGAGGCCTTTCTACTGACTCTGAAAAACACAAAAAGAAAGATGCCCAGGGTCCCTGCTCATCTGCGTGAACGTGACTTAGGCATGCTGCAAGGAGGCATGAGGACTGCAGATGTGGCCAGGGCAATAAATTGCAATGTCTGTACCGTGAGACGCCTAAGACAGAGCTACAGGGAGACAGGGCGGACAGCCGATCGTCTTCACAGTGGCAGACCACGTGTAACAACACCTGCACAGGATCGGTACATCTGAACATCACACCTGCGGGACAGGTACAGGATGGCAGCAACAACTGCCCGAGTTACACCAGGAACGCACAATCCCTCCATCAGTGCTCAGACTGTTCTGCAATAGGTTGAGAGAGGCTGGACTGAGGGCTTGTAGGCCTGTTGTAAGGCAGGTCCTCACCAGACATCACTGGCAACAACGTTGCCTATGGGCACAAACCCACCTTCGCTGGACCAGACAGGACTGGCAAAAAGTGCTCTTAACTGACGAGTTGCGGTTTTGTCTCACCAGGGGTGATGGTCGGATTTGCGTTTATCATTGAAGGATTGAGCATTACACCGAGGCCTGTACTCTGGAGCGGGATCAATTTGGAGGTGGAGGGTGCGTCATGGTCTGGGGCGGTGTGTCACAGCATCATCAGACTGAGCTTGTTGTCATTGCAGGCAATCTCAACGCTGTGCGTTACAGGGAAGACATCCTCCTCCCTCATGTGGTATCCTTCCTGCAGGCTCATCCTGACATGACCCTCCAGCTTGACAATGCCACCAGCCATACAGCTCGTTCTGTGTGTGATTTCCTGCAAGACAGGAATGTAAGTGTTCTGCCATGGCCAGCGAAGAGCCCGGATCTCAATCCCATTGAGCATGTCTGGGACCTGTTGGATTGGAGGGTGAGGGCTAGTGTCATTCTCCCCAGAAATGTCCGGGAACTTGCAGGTGCCTTGGTGGAAGAGTGGGGTAACATCTCACAGTAAGAACTGGCAAATCTGGTGCAGTCCATAAGGAGGAGATGCACTGCAGTACTTAATGCAGCTGGTGGCCACACCAGATACTGACTGTTAGTCACATGTCTGTGGAACTTGTTCAGTTTATGTCTCAGTTGTTGAATCTTATGATCATAAAAATATTTACACATTTTTCTTTGCAGAAAATGAGCGCAGTTGACAGTGAGAGGACGTTTCTTTTTTTGCTAATTTTTAAAACTTTTTTGAAGCTTAGGTTTTGAAATATACGTGGCGATACAGTTGGTGGTAGTTTGAATGGCATTAGCAATGCGCATTCCCAACCCACCTGAGGATCTGTCTTTTTCAGCTGTTGGAATTTAACGCATTGTCTCGACACATCACAAGAGAAGACAGCTTTTTTTTAGACGGGTGTTATGGAATTGAAAATGTTTTAATACATTTTAAATGTTTACAAATTCGATGCACTGAAATTAAAACTTCCGAAAATAAACACTCTGATTATAGTGATATTATTTCTGATTTCGCAAACAATGTAAAGTATGTATAGAGAGGTGTAATCTAGAGCCAATCCTGTTGATTTTTTTATCCGAGAGTATCCTGCTATTGGCACACTGTCACTGGTGTAGAGAGGAGTAGGCAGGAGGCAGTCGCAGGTATAGAACTACTGAATTTATTTACACACCATAGATTAAAGCGGGACGAAACCCAAACACTGTTGTGCTCAAAATATATCTTCGTAAACAAAAAGGCACAGGGCGAACCCAAAGTGCAAAATATAAAGTACTCAGGAAATAGTAAGAGAGATTCCTCTCAGAAAAACAAGTAACATTTGCAATGACCGACAAAGACAAATGGCAGAGGGCATATATATATACAGTGATAGAGTGGGGATTGGAACCAGGTGTAATGATGTGTAATGATGACGAGACAAGTCCGGGGTTGATGAGTGAAGGGCGTTTTCCAGCAGTAGGTTCGGCATCAGCTAGAAGGACGACAACGCCGAATGCCTGAGCTGGACAGAAGCGGGAGCCAACGCGAAGGCTGCTGAGACATACACTTGTTGAATTATGCAACAGAACATGACAACAGCAGTAATTAATGAGGCAGTCTAGACAGCGCAGGTGAGTGCAGGTAGGCTTAGGCCAGGGGTATTCAACTCTTACCCGACAAGGTCCGGAGCCTGCTGGTTTTCTGTTCTACCTGATAATTAATTGCACCAATCTGGTGTCCCAGGTCTAAATCAGTCCCTGATTAGAGGGAAACCATGAAAAAAGGAGTGGAAGAGGCTCTGAAGTCTAAAGTTGAGTTTGAGGTGCCTAGGCAGAGTAAGTTTTTGGTGGTTGCAGGTCTGTTCCAGCCCTTTATGTTAATGTTTCGTATATGCAAATACTCCCAATGTATTTATGCAAATTAGGCACTTATAATTTTCTTTATTTTTACACAAAATATATTTTTGAAAACCTTGATGCTATTAGAAAATGTATATATGAGTGCGTTCTAAGAAAACATTTTGACATTTTACAATAAATTGAATACCTGAATTCCCACAAAAATTCCTGAATTTCGTTCGTTATTTATCCATGCCAGGAAAATATTTGATGTGCTATAATTCAGTCAATATCTGATGGATGTTTTAAATTCTAAAAGTTTGGAGTCACTTCATCCATTATCCAACTGTTGCATTTGTTAGATTTGTTTTTAAAACCTTTTAACAATTTTGATGAGCGTTGCTAATGGCATCTACAGCAGCCAGTTTTAGTTTTACTCTCATACCTATCCATTGTGCATAGTCCTCTTGCACAATAGAAGGATATGAGAGTTCTCTGATGACAATCAATACAATATCTGTCGTCATGACGTTACAATGTAGGCTTTTCTGAATGAGTCACACTGATGGGATACAGGAAACCCTTGAATCGAATTGACTGAATCTGTATATAAAGTGGTTCCTCCTTTAAAAGCTGCGAGCTTACACCGTGGGACTTAGAGGTAGCCATGGCTTCATTGCTCCAGACCACCACAAGGGGGAGTTAGAGCACTCATTATGAATTTGGGCCCCAAGGTTTTTATATGACCAATCATAAGCAGTGGTTCCAATGACGAATTTGACACGAGCCACCTGTCCTTGGTGACTTTCTTCAGCAGAGATGGCTGACAAAACATTACGGTGGAAGCAAATGTAAGTAGTTATAACGTCATAACGAGTCAAGCAAAACATTTAAAATTGAGAGGAATATGTAAGTTAATCGTTACTACATGATTCCAAATGTGTTATTTCATAGTCTTGATGTCGTCACTATTATTCTGCATGTAGAAAATGTAGAAAATAATAAAAATAAAGAAAAACCCGGAATGGGTAAGTGTGTCCAAACATTTGATGGTTCTGTATGTTATACTGATTGATCACGACCTGACAATATTCTCTGACGTACCTTTTTAATGACTGGTGAATCATACCACAGGATTTGTGCATTCACTGTGGGATTGCTTTCGAAGCACAATGGTGACCCTCTCACATTTAGAGGCCTGTGTGGTTTGGAATCTTGATGAGTAATGCACCTCTAATGAAAATATAATACTTTTTGAGCTGCCAATATTTAGTGCTGCATTGATTGGTGCTGAGTAAGATGATATCTGGTGGAGAAGAGAGTACAGTAAGCATGTATCAGATACAATCTTCCCTTGGTGTGATTTGCGGTGCCTGTGAGTTGTCATGGACAGCGCGGTGGGTCAATGTGGGGTTTGTAAATGCTAGATTTTCGTGCCTTTATGCTCTCAACCAAAGACAGTATTAATTCAGTGACATTGGACATACAGTACATTGCATACACAGTATGAAGATGTGGACAGGGTAAGACCAGAGGGTCGAGGACAAGGATCGATTGCGAAATAAATTTTTCCCACTTGTAATATAGCCAAAAGATGATATGCCAGCCAGTCATGTGATGAACTTCCACATGATGTCTCTACTGACTCAATTATAGTAGTTAGCAATAATACATGTATGTCACAGACATGACATTCATTCAATCAGGTGTTCTGTGGTAATTAGGGTTGCAAACTCAAACCGATTTCATTCAGGGAGATTGCACTGCTTATACGAAAGCTAATAGCTAACAGTAGAGGGCGATAGCATTGAATAGATGCTAATGCCATTTTCTATGCTTTCCTATGGTTTGCTCTTGGGTTAAGTGATGACCCCCATAGGTGTTTTGCAGTGGAAGATAATTGGTTTCATGAGTAAGACATGAAAGCAATAGATGGGCAACTCACAGAGCAGGGGCTGGTGGGATTGCTCATTTGTACTATATATGTCCTATGGCCTTATGACCCAATAGGCTGTGTATGGTGACGTAGGTGAAGAGATGTTGTGCATTAACTTTAATGTCCTCCCTTATGGGGAATCCAGTCCACGTATCCCAAAAGATGGTACTGTGAATATCGGAAAGGGAGAGAAATCAATGCATGGGGCGATGTGGAGTCGTGCACAGTGGGTGTCCTCTGTTCTTCCTGAGTAACAGGGGGGGGGGCGAAACCTGGCTAATGATGCACACCATTGATGTTGTTAATGAGGCTGAATGTATATATTTATGGTATGGAAATACTGTATTTTGCAGAGGATGTTGCCATTTATTTCCCTAGTGGTCTCTGCAAAAGCTTCTGCGGTATTCTACGGCATGTACATTTTTATTGAAGGTTCATCTAAATTAGTGACGGGCTATTAGGAACATAACCAATTTAAAGGAAAATCAGTGAGAGCCACACACCAAGCTAAATCGTTTGATTGAATTACTGACTCCAACATCTTATTATACATTATAGACAAGGAGCAACACGGTGCAAGGGAAGTTTCTGGGTTAGATCCAAATGCAGCTTTTGAGAAATAAACAATCTGTTTGTGCTATCATATCAACTCCTTGTCAGTTGTCACTCATTGTCTTAACCAACCATGAACAAATGGTTGCAAGAGGTTCCAAGAGAGCAGAAACGGCCTGGGACCAGACCAGCACCAGTAAGATGCTGACCTTTATCTGACCTCAACTGACCCTTTGATCTTTCCCTCTCTGCTCCCAAGGGACCTTATGCCTTCTGGAGCATGACGAGGAGTATGTCTTCACGCTGCCCTGTGCCTACGCCCGCTCCATCCTCACCATGCCATGGGTGGAGCTGGGTGGCAAAGTCACCATCAACTGTGCCAAGAGCGGCTACTCAGCCACAGTCACATTCCACACAAAGCCTTTCTATGGAGGGAAGGTACACAGGTGGGTCTCTGTGTGTGTGTGTGTGCGCGTGTGTGTGAGAGAGAGAGAGAGATTATTTGAATGCTCTTTTTTTTATCCTTTTGACATTTTTTGTCAAGCAACTAGTTACCGACATAAAAACACCATTTACGGATGATATCTGTGTAAATATGGAGGGATGAAAAATAATCTCTCTTTTGTATAATTATGGTGCTGAAAATATGGACTCAATATAAAAAAATACAAATAAGTTTGTGATAAAAGCACCCCATTTGGAATATAGGTAGATGTATGTACCTTGAAAATATATAGTTATTGAGCCACCGCAGATTTGGGAAATTGGCGATTTGGACGTGGCACCCACTGGTATAAAAAAAAGACTCAATGTAAATACGTATTTAGATTCCAGTCGATGTCTCTATACCAAGTTGAGTCTCATCTTTCGGATGCATTTGGAACTGAGTTGATAGCCCATAGCGTCCCAAAGTTAGAGCTAAAAGTCTGACAGCACCAGTGCCCATATCGCTAATATATCGGTGGCTGTTTTAGGTTGTACCGTTATGTCAGATTAGCTCAATCGCCAATTTGTCAACCTCTGTTATCCATTCAAAGCGTTGTGTTCCTGTGATACTCAAAGACATGTTCATGACAAGTTGCTATGGATGAAATATATCAAAATAACTGTTCAAAACAAGAAACGCATACAAAAACCTCTATTTTTAAACATCAGATTTGACTATATGTGTGAAAGTGTTAAATTATATGCTTATTTTGGGGAATTCAATTGAAACCATTTACTTGTGTTACGAAAGGTTAATACAATAAAAAGTGTTACTGTTTAACAGAAAGTGTCATTTGCCATCAGTTCCAATTTCCTGTTGGTGCTTTTAGGGTTAAACCGTTAATAAATTACAACACTTTTTGTACATATTTTAGGGTACTTAAAGAATTTGGACAAATTCACTTATGTGTGTTAAAGTAGTCAAAAGTTAAGTATTTGGTCCAATATTTCTAGCATGCAATGACCACATCAAGCTTCTGACTACAAACTTGTTGGATGCATTTGCATTTTTTTGGGTTGTTTCAGATTATTTTGAGCAGAAGAGAAATGAATGGTGAATAATGCATTGTATAATTTTGGAGCCACTTTTATTGTAAATAAGAATATAATATGTTGATAATCACTTCTACATTAATGTGGATGCGACCATGAATACGGATAATCATGAATGAATTGTGAATCATGATGAGTGAGAAAGTTACATAAATATCAAACATTCTATTCTTATTTAAATAAATAAATAAAAATGCCACTGTCCAAATACTTTTGAACCTCACTGTAATTCAATATTACTATGGCAGCACAATATATCATAAGAGTAATGTTGAGAAATGATGGGCTGCCACAAAGTTAATCTTCTGAACATTGCTGCTATGTTCCTCTCAGGGTGACTGCAGAGATCAAACACAATCCGACCAACACTATTGTGTGCAAGGCCCAGGGGGAGTGGAACGGAACCCTGGAGTTCACCTATAGTAGTGGGGAGACCAAAGTGATTGACACAACCAAACTGCCAATCATCAAGAAGAAGCTCCGGCCTGTGGAAAAGCAGGGACGGAATGAGTCCAGGTAAGATGCTCCTGGGTCCAAAATGCTGTATTTTTGGTCCCTTCTTAGTGGACCAGGGTCGTGTTCATTAGGCACCAAAGAGAAGTAAGCAGGACTGAAACAAGGAGGGACTACCCGGACTTGTCCAATAAGAAATATACATTTTTGTTTTCCATTTCAGAAAGTGTTTAAATGTTTTGCTATGGTGTATACTGAACAGTAGCTATTATAGTAGCTATCTTGTTAGCTATGTGTGTTTTTTGTTGTTGTGACTTTGGCTGTGGATATTCAAGATCATTTATTGACTAATTACTGGAATAATGAATTGATCTAATGTTTAGTACTTCATTTGGAGCACCATTAAGGGTTTTTACATAGAGTTAATTAAAGGGATATCTCTATCAGTAGTTACCCTTAACCGTTGGACCAATCCTATATCAACAATAGTCTTAAAACGTCAGTTACTATATTCTCGTTCTGAAAGTCGTCTTTATTTACTAGACTAAAGCTGGAAAATTAGGTAGTTAACAGAGTAAGGCAGGGCATAGGCTAACGGAATACAACACAGTTATCGAGGTGAGAATCTCCACAGGTCAATATACATGAACTTCCGCACTTGAACTCAAAAAATGCAACATTACAGTACATACATTCACCAGACTTTTGAGGACGAGATGGTTTTATCAACTGAGAGGGAAATGAGAGGCTGCTAAAACCTCACAACTGTGAAATGATAGGTTCATCCACCAGGAGTCGCCAGTGGGCTGGCTAGGCTATCAGTTCGCAATCTGAATGTGGCCAATACAGCCACAGTATTAATCATGGTATGTAATTAAGACTAATAGTCTTACAGTAATCAGTTACTCCCACCACTTTTACACAGACACAACGTCACACAAAAGGGAAATTCTATGCAATGAGGTATTTACTTGATTCATCTGGTTGAATACAGTTTCTGTTATGATAGAGCGGTACGCAGGGGAAACGGTCGGTCAGGGGTCCTGGTGTTTGGCGCTTTGTCAAAGAAGGCCCTCGTCGGAGCTCAAGCATAGGCTCCCTTTCTCTCTCAGTTCAGTTCTCAGTTATTTCAGTCCAAACAGATAGTGTTTTAAGGCACTCGGGTGCAATATCATTTTGATTCAGTCCCCCTTTTGAGAGCGTTGAAGACTCAGTGGTTCGTAATGAGTGAACAAATATACGGGATTCAGCAGAGTTCATGTTAGGGGATTGTTCTATCTGAGTTGGATAAGGCATCCTTGATCTGCGTTTGGTTTCCAAGAAGATGGAATCATATTTTCCAATGTGTCCTTGCCCTTCGGTACCTGATCTGATTTCTGTTTAGTAAGACCTCTAATTTATAGGGCTTCTTTGAGAAGGCGGGCTCTAACGGCCAGACGATGTCATTGGGACCGCCCAGTTGATCCGGGGAACAAAACACATTTACTGCTCATATGAGATGAGCCTGAGAATGTTTAAAGGAGTTTTGAAAAATAAAAACAATCTCTAAGATGAAATACGTAGTCTGTGGAGTACAAATTTGACCATGATAAGGTCCAGACATTTTATGTAACAAAATCCACATTATACCTTTTAATAACATGGGAAAAAGAGAGGAAAAGTATCACAATGTGGACTGAACAAAAATATAAACGCAACATGTAAAGTGTTGGTCCCATGTTTCATGAGCTGAAATAAAAGATCCCAGATATGTTCTATACGCACAAAAACCTTATTTCTCTCAAATGTTGTTCTCAAATTTGTTTACATCCCTGTTAGTGAACATTTCTCCTTTGCCAAGATAATCAATCCTCCTGACAGGTGTGGCATATCAAAAAGATGATTAAACAGCATGATCATTACACAGGTGCACAACTCTTAAATTTGCAGTGCCACAGATCTCAAGTTTTGAGGGAGCGTGCAATTGGCATGCAGACTGCAGGAATGTCCACCAGAGCTGTTGCCAGAGAATTTAATGTTAATTTCTATACCATATGCTTCCTCCAACGTTGTTTTAGAGAATTTGATGGTACTTCCAACCGGCTTCACAACCGCAGACCACCTGTATGGCATTGTTGTGGGCGAGCGGTTTGCTGATGTCAGCGTTGTTAACAGAGTGCCGGATGGTGGCTGTGGGGTTATGATATGGGCAGCATAAGCTATAGACAATGAACACAATTGCATTTTATTGATGGCAATTTGAATGCACAGAGATACCGTGACAAGATCCCGTGGCCCATTGTCGTGCCAATAATCTGCCACCATCATCTCATGTTTCAGCATAACAATGCACACCCCCATGTCGCAAGGAATTGTACACAATTCCTGGAAGCTGAAAATGTCCCAGTTCTTCTATGGCCTACATACTCACCAGACATGTCACGCATTGAGCATGTTTGGGATGCTCTGGATCTAAGTTGCTGGATATATTCCTGACAATATCCAGCAACTTCGCAGAGCCATTGAAGAGGAGTGGACAACATTCTTCAGGCCACAATCAACAGCCTGATCAACTCTATGTGAAGGAGATGTGTCACGCTGCATGAGTTCAGATGGTGGTCACACCACATACTGACTGGTTTTCTGATCCACGCCCCTGCCTTCTTTTCAAGGTATCTGTGACCAACAGATGCATATCTGTATTCCCAGTCATGTGAAATCCATAGATTAGGGCCTAATTAACTGATTTCCTTATATGAACTGTAACTCAGAAAATCTTTGAAATTGCTGCATGTTGTGTTTATATTTTTGTTCAGTATATATGTCAAGAGTCCAACAGTTTTAATACAGTGAAGAAACGTGTTTAGTTGTCCTTTTGCTCGTAAAAAGGGTCTGCTGACTGTCTCCTGGCAACGAGCAGTGCATTCAGAGTTATAAAAGGATGACGGGGAAGAGCAGTTTGTTTGTTCTGTGATGGGTTGAAAGGGGGCGCTGTCAATTACAGAATCTGTCGGTCTTGGAATGGAATGTCATGCTCTGTCCACTCGTGGGCTTATGATACACAATTATATACATTTTGTTTATGTGTCTGTGTTTGTGTAGGCGGTTATGGCAGCATGTCACCAAGTCACTGAAGGAGGGGAACATTGACAAGGCCACGGAACACAAGCATCGCCTAGAGGAGCGCCAGAGAGGGGAGGAGAGGCAGAGAGCTGCAGATAACTCGCCCTGGAAACCCAAATATTTCAGCAAAAAGGTACAGTTACAGGAGGAAGTTGAGCCAGTGTTAAATATAAAACTATGGTTGGGGCTATATGTTCATACCTTTATCGTACTTTTTACCCTACTTTTCTCTTTGGACCCATGAAGTGCTGGAGCTCGGCTCCACCTGGCTGTCCCTTTGACCTAACCTAAAAGATCATGCCTGAGCGGAGTTCCTACATCCGGTTTTCAGTGGAAAAGGAAGCCAGGTTGAATTAGCGTTATCCCTGAAAACCGGATACATCTGGTTGTTGGCAACTCCTCTAAGGGTGTCTTGTCCCAAGGTGCAGGAGCCCGGCTCCAGGTGAATCCGGCTCAATTTAACCACTGATGCTCATCTGGTTTTGTGTCTTTGTTCTTGCCTTTAGGGAGAAGGCTGGATCTACCACAATACTCTGTGGAAATCTCACTGACGCAAGAACCAGACTGCTCTAATGGACACTAACAGAGTGCCTCTATCCCCCTAAATGTGGGGCTAGGCCAGGGGAAGGATAATGATGGAACAGCGTGTTGAGGGAGTGATGCCACTCTCTATTGGGACCCGAGATACTGACTCTTAATGACATGGACAAAGGACACACTCATGTGGATCAAGGTGCCAAAGTGGTTTCCACTTGAACTACGAGGGTGGGCGGGACAAATCTAGATTTTTATAGTGTTCGAGGTAGAGCATTTAGATTTTTCACTTTGCCCAAGGCCATATTTTTTTGCAAATGCACAGTATAATATGATTTGCCGCTGGTGTTTTGTATCAGTTGTGTTGACACATACATGGTCCATTTTGGTCCAATCGCCTTTATTTGTCACGCAGCATCAGAATGCAATGGTCGAAGAATGCAGATGGCACAGATGGAATCAGAATCAGGAGTCCATTGCAGTGTTGGTGGAATACAACAGTGATCATGGTAGAAATATGTTTATGTTACATTAGTTCCCATCCTATTTTTAACAAATGCTGATGACTAGAAGCAGTCTATTTCCTACCACTTTTCCATTCTACCAATCCTTATCCCATCCCGACCTTTGGAAGGAGTTTCGACCATTCCTGAACGGAACTGTTTGCCTGAGCTCTTCCATGCCAACAGATTTCCCATCACTCTCTTACCCACTTATTACGGTCGTAATCCCATACCATCCCCCTCTTTCTTCAGGTTCCAACGGAGCGTTGACTGTCTATCTCCCCGTGAGGTCTTTCCTTCTTCCAGGGATGTGTCCTTAGGTTGGCATTGATATAACATAATTAAGCCGGAGCTGTACCCAGCTCACGACTCATGCTAATATCTCAGTGGGCTGCCTCTGCATTGAATATGGATAAGGTGCATAAGGAAGACACATCCACATTCTCAGAGGGGCACCGAGAGGTGTCGTCTCTCCAGATGTCATTCTGAATTATATTGTTGACAGGATGTGAGGTACAGTGGTGGTAGTAGTAAAGGGGATGTTTTGGGTCATGCATAGCTATACATTTACATTTTCACAAAATGTATTAATTGACATACAGTATATACTGTGTATATATTTAGTTATATTATAAATATGATACAGTGCATTCGGAAAGTATTCAGACCCCTTGACTTTCTCCACATTTTGCAAAAACACCTGTTTTTGCTTTGTCGTTATGTGGTGTTGTGTGTAGATCGATGGGGAAAAAAATAATTTGATCCATTTTAAAATAAGGCTGTAGTGTAAAACATGTTACATTACAGCCTTAATCTAAAATTGATTAAGTAAAACAATTTCCTCATCGATCTACACACAACACCCCATAACGACAAAGCAAAAATTGTTTTTTTAGAAATGTTTGCAATTGTATTAAAATAAAAAACCTACCTTATTTACATAAGTATTCAGACCCTTTGTAATGAGACTCGACATTGAATGTGGAAAAAGGGGCGGGAATACTTCGAAATGCACTGTATCTGATTACCTTTATTATACTTATTATTCAGCCAAACAACTAATGGAACATTTTTGTTTTTAGTTTGCTCCACATTTTAGTCTTAGAATAGTGATCAATGCTATATTCTCTGGTTGTGAAGTCATTTCAACCATCCATGACTATAGACTGTGTCTTGCAGCATTACATTGTAGTACTATCATGGTATCTATACTAACGTCGGGATCATCTTGCAGTCCAAATGAGAAAATCAGCAGGGATGAAAATTAGCTGTCCAGTTTCTTGCAGCTACTGAGTAATTTGGAGAACGGCTCGATTCCAATTTAAGAAATTACGCATTTCTCACGCACGCCTTTCCTACGCACTTTTCAGTAGTTGGTATTCCGACTTACCTTATGAAAGTGCCTACCGGGCTTTGCAGGTGTGGTTCTCTTGTACGCACTGAATAAATGAAACTGCTGAATAACCACCCCACTTCCTGGCCAACAGATTTTCTTGTGGAGTTTTCATTCAATAGGGTTTTCAATACATTTACCTTAAGCCATCCTTTTAAATACGCTGTACCTTTTAGTTTTAATTTTGTCAAAAGACTCAATAGAATATATTGAGAGAACAGAATGTTAGGGATCATTGAAATAAAGCCATCTGAATATGTGCATATTTGTCTGTTTCAGCACCAATTGGTCGATTTTAAGAATACTCAGATCTTGTAGATTATTTAGGGTTAGGAAAGTGTTTATGAATCATAAAAACAGGTTTGGAGAGCCTTTACGCACGAAAGATAGATAACTGTGGTTTGAGTCATTCAGAAAATTGCCACATTCAGTTCTTTAACACATGGTAATGTTGGAAAATTAGTGTACATAGAATTGTAATAGAGAGAAGTGTACAATAGTAGCCTATATCCTGGTCAGTTTCATGGTTAGTATTGTTGGGTTCAAACTGTTACGATCGTTCCATAACGATTAAATTAGCCTACATGTCTTATTTTTCATGATCAACTGTTACTAATGATCCACAGCAACAACCACATGGCCGTGACTAACAGTCAAATGCTTACTTACGAGCCCTTCCCAACAATGCAGAGAGAAGATTATAACGGTCCAAAAAATAAATAGAAAAATAACACAAGGAATGAATCAAATCAAATTGTATTGGTCACATACACATGGTTAGCAGACGTTAATGCGAGTGTAGCGAAATGCTTGTGCTTCTAGTTCCGTCAGTGCAGTAATATCTAACAAGTAATCTAACAAATTCACAATGACTACCTTATACACACAAATGTAAAGGGATAAGAATATGTACATATAAATATATGGATGAGCGATGGCCGTGCGGCATAGGCAAGATGCAGTAGATGGTATAGAATACAGTATATACATATGAGATGAGTAATGTAGGATGTGTAGACATTATTAAAGTGGTTATTTAAAGTGACTAGTGATACCTTTATTAAATCCATTTATTAAATCCATTTATTAAATCCATTAAATTGGCCAGAGATTTGAGTCTGTATGTTGGCAGCAGCCACTCTGTTAGTGATGGCTGTTTAACGGTCCGATGGCCTTGAGATAGAAGCTGTTTTTCAGTCTCTCGGTCCCAACTTTGATGCACCTGTACTGACCTCGCCTTCTGGATGATAGAGGGGTGAACAGGCAGTGGCTTGGGTGTTTGTTGTCCTTGATCTTTTTGGCCTTCCTGTGACATCGGGTGGTGTAGGTGTCCTGGAGGGCAGGTAGTTTGCCCCCAGTGATGCATTGTGCAGTCCGCACTACCCTCTGGAGAGCCTTGCTTGTGGACGGAGCAGTTGCCATACCAGGCAGTGATACAGCCCAACAGGATGCTCTCGATTGTGCATCTGTAAAAGTTGAGTGTTTTAGGTGACGAGGTTGAAGAGGCGCTGTTGCGCCTTCTTCACCACGCTGTATGTGCGGGTGGACCATTTCAGTTTGTCTGAGATGTGTATGCCGAGGAACTTAAAAATGTCCACCTTCTCCACTACTATCCCGTCGATGTGGATAGGGGGTGCTCCCTCTGCTGTTTCCTGAAGTCCATGTTCATCTCCTTTGTTTTATTGACGTTGAGTGAGAGGTTATTTTCCTGACACCGCACTCCAAGGGCCCTCACCTGCTCCCTGTTGGCCGTCTAGTCATTGTTGGTAATCAAGCCTACCAATATAGTGTCTGCAAACTTGACAATTGAGTTGGAGGCGTGCATAGCCACACAGTCATGGGTGAACAAGGAGTACAGGAGAGGGCTGAGAATGCACCCTTGTGGGGCCCCAGTGTTGAGGATCAGCGGGGTGGAGATGTTTCCTACCTTCACCACCTGGGGGCGGCCCGTCAAAGTCCAGGACCCAGTTGCACAGGACGGGGTACCAGTACTGGGTCAATGTGCAGGGGTAGATTTGTAAATATAGGTAGGGATAAAGTGACTAGGCAATGGGATAGATGATAAACGATTTAGCAGTCTTATAGCTTGGGGGTAGAAGCTATTCAGTGTGTTCGACTTGCTGCATGTTGCCTACCCTCACCACTTGGGGGTGGCCCGTCAGGAAGTCCAGTTACAGAGATTGGTGTTTAACCCCAGTGTCCTTAGTTTAGTGATGAGCTTGGAGGGCACAATGGTGTTGAACGCTGAGCTGTAGTCAATGAACAGCATTCTCACATAGGTGTTCCTTTTGTCCAGGTTGGAAATGGCAGGGTGGAGTGCAATAGAGATTACATCATCTGTTGTGGCGGTATGCTAATTGGAGTGGGTCTAGGGTGTCTGGGAGGATGGTGTTGATGTGAGTCAGCCTTCGAAAGCATTTCATGGCTACAGCTGCGAGAGCTACAGGCGATAGTCCTTTAGACAGGTTACCTTGGCTTTCGTGGGCACAGGGACTATGGTGGTCTGCTTGAAACAGGGAGGTTGTGCTTAGCACTCCACTCTCCAGTCCTTTACACTTACAAACATTCCCATAACATGACGCAGCCACCACTATGCTTGAAAATATGGAGAGTGGTACTCAGTAATGTGTTGAATTAGTCTTGCTCCAAACATAACACTTTGTATTCAGGACAATTTTTTTTTTTTTTTTACAGAATTACTTTAGTGCTTTGTTGCGAACAGGATGTTTTGTAATATTTTTTATTATGTACAGGCTTCACCACAATCAGAGATATCCCTGTCTTTTTTAACCATCTACCAATAAGTTCCCTTCTTTGTGAAGAATTGGTCTTCATGGTTGAATCTCTGTTTGAAATTCATTGCTCAACTGAGGGACCTTAAAGATTATTGTGTGGGGTACAGAGAAGAGGGAGTCATTCAAAACTCATGTTAAACACTAATAGTGACATGTTTACTCCAGAATTTATTTAGGCTTTCCATAACAAAGGTGTGGAATACTTAGTGACTCAATAGTCAATGACATTTTAACTTTTCATTTTTAAATTTGTAAAAATTTTGAAAAACAATTCTACTCGACATTATGGGGTATTGGGTATAGGCCAATGACCAAAAAAATGTATTTAATCAATTTTAAATGCAGGCTGTAACAACAAAATGTGGAAAAAGTCAAGGGATGTGAATACTTTCCCAATACTTTTTGGTCCCCTAAAATTGGGGGACCATGTGCAAAAAGTGCTGTCATCTCTAAAACGGTTCACCCAAAATGAGAATAATCTCAAATTAAAGTTGAGTCTGCACTTTAACCTCAGTCTTTATATCATTTCAAATCCAAAACAACAAAAATGTATCAATGTCCCAGTACTTTGAGATCACTCATTGTATATCTAAAACAAGTGTAATTTATATTTACAATTCCCTTGTTCGAACGGATTACTCAGTTTATTAATAGATCTTATCAAGTTGTAAATGATAGTGCATGGAGAATTGTGTAATTTCTAAATGGGGAAAAAATTTAAGTAGATGCTTTTTCTACTTGGAACCGGTAGGTTTGATAGACCTTATTCATGGTTTCCTCGTGCTTAAAGGTGGTAGAATTCAGTTAAGATCAGAATATGGTTTATCTGTAGACATACACTACCGGTCAAAGTTTTAGAACACCTACTCATTCAAGGGTTTTTCTTTATTTAGGGTTAGGGTGAAATAGCCATTACACAGCCTGGAGGTGTGTTGGGACATTGTCCTTTTGAAAAAGCAAATGATCGTCTCACTAAGTGCAAACCAGATGGGATGGCGTACTGATGCAGAATGCTGTGGTAGCCATGCTGGTAAAGCGTGCCTTGAACTCTAAATAAATCAGTGTCACCGGCAAAGCACCCCCACACCATAACGCCGCCTCCTCTGCATGTGTATTTCCAACCATAAAGCATGGAGATCATCCGTTCACCCACACCGTGTGCGGTTGGAACCAAAAATCTCCGATTTGGACTCCAGACCAAAGAACACATTTCCACCGGCCTAATGTCCATTGCTCGTGTTTCTTAGCCCAAGCATGTCTTATTTGTGTCCTTTAGCAGTGGTTTCTTTTGTAGCAAGTCAACCATGCAGGCCTGATTGACATATCTCAACATTAGAGGAGACTGTGTTTTACTTGAACTCTGAAGCATTCATTTGGGCTGTAATTTCTGAGGCTGGTAACTCTAATGAACTTATCCTCTGGAGCAGTGGTAACTGTGGTTCTTCCTTTCCTGTGGCGGTCCTCATGAGAGCTAGTTTCATCATAGCGCTTGATGTTTTTTGCGACTGCACTTGAAGAAACGTTCAAAGTTTGACATTTTTCGTATTGACTGACCATGTCTTAAAGTAATGGACTCTCATTTGTCAATGCTAATTTGAGCTGTTCTTGCCATAATATGGACTTGGTCTTTTACCAAACTGAAATGCATTCCAGGTGACTACCTCATGAAGCTGGTTGAGAGAATGCCATCATCAAGGCAAATGGGGGCTACTTAAACAAATCAAAATATATTTTAGATTCTTCAACACTTTTTTGATTACATGATTTCATGGATTTGAAATCGTCACTATTATTCTAGAAAATAGTAAAAATAAAGAAAAATCCTTGAATGAGTAGGTGTTCTAAAACTTTTGACTGGTACTGTACCTCCGCTTATTCGATCTCCACCCCAAATGAATAGCAGGCTAGTCTAATGCTTAAGTTCAAGGTCAGAATACACAAAGATAAGTGCATAAAAAGGGAATTACGTTCCATTTACAAGCGCTTAATTAACTTGGGTCGGAATCGGGCCCCAATTGTGTTCTTGAATTACTAGGGATCGTGACCAGAACTTCTGGCAATATTCAGATGCATGATTTTGATTAGAGTCCCCAGCACACAGAACTCAAGGACAAGCGCAGGTATTGATACAGTCAATATGCATAAACACATGATCACTGTCTGATGGGACTGGCAGTGGCTTATTTGGAAATATCTGCTCACAAATAGATATTATGAATGTATGTGCATTAATAAACATTTCATAGAGCACTGCAATGAATCCAAGAGCTTGAACCAAACTTCACTTGGGTAAAAAGAAAACCTATGCAACACCATTTTGTAACATGCACAACATGGACAAAATTATGTGGATTTGGCTATTTCAGCCAAACCCGTTGCTGACAGGTGTATAAAATTGAGCACGCAATCTCCATAGACAAGCATTGGCAGTAGAATGGCCTGTACTCAGTGACTTTCTACCGTCGTAGGATGCCACCTTTCCAACAAGTCAGTTCATCAAATTTCTGCCCTGCTAGAGCCGTCCCGGTGAAGTGGAAACGTCTAGGAGCAACAACGGCTCAGCCGCAAAGTGGTAGGCCTCACAAGCTCTGTCCTTGGTCGCAACACACACTACAGAGTTCCAAACTGCCTCTGGATGCAATGTCAGCACAAGAACTGTTCGTCGGGAGCGTCATGGTTTCCATGGCCTAGCAGCCGCACACAAGCCTAAGATCACCATGCACAATGCCAAGCGTCGGCTGGAGTGGTGTAAAGCTCGCCCCCATTGGACTCTGGAGCAGTGAAAAACGCGTTCTCTGGAGTGTTGAATCACGTTTCACTATCTGGCAGTGCGACAGACGAATCTGGGTTTGCCAGGAGAATGCTACCTGCCCAAATACATAGTGCCAACTGTAAAGTTTGGTGGAGGAGGAATAATGGTCTGGGGCTGTCTCTTGGGTCGGGTAAGTTCTTCCAGCGAAGGGAAATCTTAACGCTACAGAATACAATGACATTCTAAATGATTCTGTGCTTCCAACTTTGTGGCAACAGTTTGGGAAAGGCCCTTTTCTGTTTCAGCATGACAATGCCTCCATGCACAAAGCGAGGTCCATACAGAAATGGTTGTCGAGATCGGTGTGGAAGAACTTGACTGGCCTGCAGAGCCCTGACCTCAATCCCATTGAACACCTTTAGGATGAATTGGAACGCTGACTGCGAGCCAGGCCTAATCGCCCAATATCAGTGCCTGACCTCACTAATGCTCGTGGCTTAAGTCCCCGCAGCAATGCTCCAACATCTAGTGGGGAAAAAATCCTGGAAGAGTGGAGGCTGTTATAGCAGCAAAGGAGGGGGGGAGAACTCCATATTAATGCCCATGAATTTGGATTGAGATGTTCGATGAGCACGTGTCCACATAATTTTGGGCATGTAGTGTAGGTTGAATAGGGTAGGGATTGGGACATTGTCTTGTTGTAAAAAATGTGCCCTGGCAATCACAGTAAGTCTCCGTTGTCATAATTAAATAAAAACGTTAAACGCTCCCAAGTAACGAGTCAGTTAATAAAAATAGTTAATGAAAATACAGCTGTAATTTGAAAGCTAGTGCTGCCATCGTGTGGTACATTTACATTCTCTGAACCCTCAGTTTACAGTGCCCTCCACTAATATATACTATTGGTAAATATGGTAAATATGTCTTTGCTGTTAATCCGCTTGGTCTTTCATTTCAAATATTCACAAAATCTAACTTTTAATTGAAGTAAAATTATTTCAAAAAGTTAAATATTTTTCTACAAAACATGTGCCACCATTATTGGCACCCATAGAAATCCTTGAGTAAAATCGAACTGAAGCATATTCCCATTCAGGTGAACTTAAAATATGAGTGATTAGGAACACTTAAGTGATAAGCCATGACTTCCTGTTTCACTGAGGGTATAAATATGATGTGACACACCGGCCAAGTTCCCATCACTATGGGAAAGACACGAGAATACAGTAATGTGTGACAAAAGGTTGTTGAGCTGCACAAAATCAGGAAATGGCTATAAGAAAATAGCTCAATAGTTGAAAATGCCCATTTCTACTATCAGGTCAATACTTAAGTTTAAAGCAACTGGAGATGTTAACAATCGACCAGGAAGAGGACTACGATCAGACGCCACCTACATAACCACAAGTTGCTTGGGAGGGTTGCCATAAAAAAATCCTTTGTCAAACAAATTCAAGCGCCTACAGTTTGCGAAACGTTACTGGAACGTTCAATGGGACCGGGTTCTATGGTCAGATGAGACCATAGAGAGGTGGGATTGGCGTAGGCAGAAAGATGGCCATGGAGAAAAGTACCTCATCCCCCACTGTGAAGTATGTTGGTGGATCTTTGATGTTGTGGGGCTGTTTTTCTTCCAAAGGCCCTGGACAACTTGTTAGGATACATGATATCATGGCAGATATTAAAACAAAATCTTACTGCCTCTGCTAGGAAGTTTAAACTGGGCCTTGGT
Source organism: Salmo trutta (assembly GCF_901001165.1). NCBI lineage: Eukaryota > Metazoa > Chordata > Actinopteri > Salmoniformes > Salmonidae > Salmo > Salmo trutta. Next base: position 37,652,627 of record NC_042992.1, read on the forward strand.
TGGATCTTCCAGCAGGACAATGATCCAAAGCACACCTCAAAATCAACACAAAAATGGTTCACTGACCACAGAATCAAGGTTTTACCATGGCCATCCCAGTTCCCTGACCTAAACCCCATGGAAAACCTGTGGGATGAGCTGAAGATGAGTCCACAAGCGTGGACCTCGGAATCTGAAGGACCTGGAGAGATTCTGTATGGAGGAATGGTCTCAGATCTCTTGCCATGTGTTCACCAACCTCATTCCACATTATAGGAGAAGACTCAGAGCTGTCATCTTGGCAAAGGGAGGTTGCACAAAGTATTGAATGGCACGCATATATTTGAGATTTTTTTTTATTTTTATAACTTTTTTTCTTTAATTAAAGTCAAATAATTGAAAGGTTAGATTTTTTTGTGAATATTTTTGAATGAAAGACCAAGAGGATAAACAAAGATGTTTGATCATATTTACTAAGGGTGCCAATATTAGTGGAGGGCACTGTATACCCAGGCCTTTGACTGTTATAGATGAGAGATATTTCCATATAAAAAGGTGTTTGTGCTTTAGAATGCATTTCTATCATATTGCACTTTAAAAAGTGGCCTTGTATTCCCGTCTCACTGAATACATGCGTTTCCTGGAATTGCCTGAAGCCTCTGATCAACTTAGTGAAAGCAGCCTGCCTCCAAACATAAAACGATGTTGCTAAGATACTTCAGGCAAACACCTTACAACGATAAATTGATAGTGACACACTTGGGAAAGTGAATAATTTGAGGACCACTTCTTACACAAAGTTGAACCTTTTATTTACTCTACATTTAAACATGTTAACTTGGAAGGTGAGGGGGACCAGGGTTGTTAGATACAAAAAAAAATAACATCAATGTAGTGGTGTGGCAGAGCGAGGAAGAGAAGGCGTTGAGAACCCAGAAGAGGAGAAAGGAACTAGTCCACCATCCCCAATAAAAACAGACAAAATAAACAAGGTAACAAGAGGGCGAACAACCTGTACACTTTCTATATCATATTAAGGCTTAATTCAAACCCTTTGTCTCCTCACACACATTGACATTGTCTGAGAAAATCTCAGATATAAGCAGTTTAACATAATAAATAGGAGTTCCTCGAGTGTGTGTTTGAGCAAGGTCGATATGGCATTTGTATGGAGGGCCATTAAGTGAATGCAGTCTTTCTCAGAGAAGCTCAAGGGACAGAACAAAGCAATTTGTATATCCAAGGAAAGGTGAAATAACATCACTTCTGTGTTTAAAAGGAAATGCAAACAAAAGAGGTAAACAAATGAGAGGTAAACTGTTGAGTGATTGAAGATGTCAATTTAACGATAAAAATAAACTCGGTATTCCTAGAAAGTTTATGTGTAGACTGTCTGACGCGTCACCTTTCCTCCCCCCCAAACATCCACACTTGCGTACACGCATACGATCCTTCAGTGTTCAACACAGATTTTGAATTCACAACAGGCCCAGTAGTGTTAAAGAGGGCACCACCCCTTTGTCCACTCACTGGCAGCCATCTTCAGCTCTTCCCTGCATTACCCTACTCTTGGCTACATAAACTCAACAGCATAAACATGTGTATGTGGACAGGCAAAAATGACTATGAGAAGACAGATGGACATACTAACGTGGTGATGAAGAGACCAGCAATGAGGCGATAGGCTCACGGACTAGAACACGCCCCTTGTGGGGTGGAGGCCTCTTTATTAATCACAATTTTTTTTTTATATAGAATTGCTTACATTTTTAAACCTAGCAGCAGAATATACAATCTAAGCAATTTTTCGGGGGGGGGTTCATAAATTCACATTCATTTTAAACAAAATCTCAAGTCCCTCCTAACGAGAATTATTGCATTCACTGTTCTAGCTGCTGCCATAAAAAAACATCACAACAAAGTAAAGAGAAGTAATCATCTGCGTATTTAAAAATCACCACAATAATCCAATATATTACAACCCTAGCAGACATTTTCTTTACATAACATATTTACATATTAGGCCTTTTATTTCCTAAAGAATTGTCTCGGTAACGACAAATTAGAGCCAAAAATAATGATAAAAAGGTAACCATGAGAAGTAAATCAGCTGGGCCTAGACAGTGGAATTCCTCCGTACGCGCGTCAGGAACATATTCCAATGCTTCCTCGCTCTCACAACAGAAACACGTTTACATGTGCCAAGGAGCTAAATCAAGGGCTCTTTGGTGCAATTGCTCCCAGCCTCCTCAGTTTCCTTTCTTTGTTTTGTCCCCCTCTCTAGAATAACAGTTAAATGTACCACAGAAAGTACTCTCACCCCGGTCTCAGCAGCTCTGTGCCTTGCCACACATTCAAGTACAAAGAAAAAAAAAAAAAAAAAAGAGCATGACAAAAGATCCTCTGGATAAAACGGACAAAGGTTCTGGGGCTAGCCAGACGTGACACTTCACCCTCTCCGCCACGGGGTGCTGCGCTCAGAGGACTAGCCCTCGAGGCTAAGCGCTCACATTCCATACAACGGGCATTCTTTTTCATTGGTAGTTTTCTTAGCTAGATAATTTTTTTTTGTATTTTTGTGTTGTGTCCGTCTTCATTATTTCTTGTTTAGTTTCTTGCCTTTCTTCAGGACCAGCTTATTCCTGATGTGTCCTCGCTTCCTCTTAGCAGTCTGTGCAATAAAACAAACTTGATTTACAAATCAATTTTCAATGTGCAACTTGTTTCCTACATATTGACTCATCTGAATTGAAGCACACATTAACAGTATGAAATAAAAGTGAGTTGGCTCACATTTTATGAACATTTCCTTTCGGTGACTAAAAATTTGAGAACAAATAATCATATGTAAACTCACTCCGCCAGGATCAGATGTCTTACATTCATGAGAGACATTGAAAGCTCGTACCTTTTTGGAGGTGTACTTCTGCCTGGGCACAATGCTGCGGAGCTTGTGCTCCAGCGGCTCCCTGTTCTCCAGCTTCTTCACCTTGTAGATGCGCACCAGCCAGTGCTCCGAGGTGAACGCCTCCTCAAGGTGCTTGAACTTGATGTCCTTGTTGCCGATCTCGGCGTTGCGGGTGCGGTCAAACCCAGGCGGTGTCCGGAAGTCCAGCTGAGAGATAAGGATAGCAGTAGGTGGGGTTGAGGGTGATGACGAGGTCAGCTACTGACTGTGTAAAGGTTGATTCTACCGTCAAACAAGTGTTGTTTTTCATCTTTATCAGGCTCTTTCCCTGCTCTTTTAAATCTGTACATCACGCCACCCTCCTTCTGATAACTAATTCTGTCTTTCCAGTCTTGTCACTTCCTCAAAACCAATCTCTGTTCCCTTGCCTTTATCCTGCTCTAAACCCGTCTTCTCCATCTCCTCTATGGGTTAAGCCATGAGAGAACTTTGCTTGGCTGGCTGTCTCTGGACACTACTGAAGCAGCCCACTGATCCTTCTTCCTCTTCACTGAGCTGCTGGCCAGGCAACACGCAGCTCCCTTTAAGTACCTGGCAGCTCTTCTCGCTCATATCGTGCCTGTACCTGCCAAAGCCTGTGCATTTGAGCGCTTCCCCTCCCACGCTTCTGTCAGCACGTCCTTAAGCCCCTCTCTTGTCCGTCAGTGCTTACTGTAGCATACTTTAGCTTCAAGTATTTCCCCACTGCTCACCTGCATCTCGCCGAAGCGGTAGTAGGACATCTTGTACATAAGGCAGTTGAGCAGGACAGGCGAGCCGGCCTTGTCCACGCGGAACTCTCCCTGAGGGGTGAAGTAGTCACTCTCCTGAAGGGCACAAGGAGGGAAGGCAGTGAGCGTGAGACACTTGGGGGGGTTCAGACAAAATCCCACATTTCTTCAAGGATACTTACTGATCTCATCAAATAGAGACTGGGGGAATAAAAACGGAAATACTTTGCCAAACTGCCATCTATGATATGACGCAGATATGACGCAGTCTTACAACCCTCAATAGCTCAGTTCATCTTTGATATTCAAAATCACATGGAAAATAAATACATTTACAAATCTGCATTGGATATCGGATACTTTGTCCAACGACCAAGTGTCATTGAATAAAATAAACATTGCTAGGAACAGCAATGTCCTTGGGTTTGCCCAGACTGATAGATTTGCGCAATCCAGTAACTGAAGTGTTTACCCAGGTTCCTCAGCATAACAAAAGGATCATAAATAGGAGTGAATGAAGGCCCTTCTGTATCGCGAGGCAGTCTCAAGAAACCAGGCACTCACCCGAATGTCCTTGGGATGCTCTCCCTCCGCTATCCTGACCATCCACAGGAACTTGTTGATGTCGTCGCCTGAGTAACCAATCACGCCCCCGAAGATGATCAGCACGTAGTCCACGTCCAGACTCCTCATGATCTCGTACGCTGCACTCTCATTGGACGACATGGCTTTGCCCACCTACAGAAGAGAGAGGGAAGAACGGGAGTTCGTACAGAGGGAAGAAGAGATGCAGGTAGATAGAGATGGTGGGAAAAGGAGAGGGAGGTAAATGAGAGGGCGGTATAAGACTCCAAAAAAGCAAGTAGTCGCTTTTCAAAGTCGTGCTGGCTCTGGGAAAATCAATCAAGCCATAAGAGCAAAAATAATCCCACACATTACTGCAGCTCCTACAAGTGAATGTATTGAATTCATTGATAAAGGTTAGAGCCAAGAAGCTTATCTACTTTGGAGCATGAGGTCTGCGTTGACTCGAAACCCTCAAATCTTCAAACCTCCCCAATGCCCCCTTTTGATGTTGTGTGACTCACCAGAGCTATATGACTGTTATTCCATGTGTTATTGTCCACTAGGGTGGTTCGATTAGCCATGCCTGCTATCTGGTAGCCATAGTCCCACCAAGACATAACCCTCGCGTGCTCGTCTGTGTTCTGCCTCAGCCAATAGTAGGCCTCCCTGAAGTCATCCAGGATGTTCCTCGTCCTATGGGGAGTGACAGAGTTGAGGAGTTACGGAAAGGACAGTAACGGGAAGGACAGCCAGGCAAACATAGGTTTGGTAACTTATTATGTGATCTATGAGACGGGGATGACGCAAGCTGTATCCACCAATGTTCCCTCTAATTTTTTCAGCGCTGAGCAAATTTCAGGTCTGCTGAGAGAACTTGAACATTGTGAAAATTCTGTGCAACGTCCAGCATGTGTTTACTGTGAACACTGAGGCTGTACCTGCTTTTAGTTACAGTTTTAACAGTGGCCAAGTAGGCTATTCTGGCCATCTGATCATAATGTAGACCTACCAGAGTGGCCTACCATCAAAAACAATGGAGAAAATGCATCCTATAACATTTCTATCATTCAGTCTACAGTAGCAGCCAATGTGTTGTGCTCAATGTAGGCTTACATTCCATGAGACTTTTGAAAAACATGCAGGGTTTGACATTAACCTGTTTATCCACTTGTCCTTCAGACAAGGTGGTGACTGGAAATGTTTCATGTAAGAAACCATTTCACAAAATAAAATGCATTATTCCCATATCATTATTACAGAGAATCAGACAAATTATGCTACCCTCTGCCTATTGGCTACTTCGCTTATTCAAGCCTGTCTCAAAATACACACTGCCCCTTTAAGACAAAAAAAAGCTATTTACCTGACTTTCTTTTCAAAGACGTCTAGAAATGTACACGTTTTGTGTTCTTGTATGAAGCAATCACTCCCCCATTGGTGACTACAAATGATTTATAACTGAGCTAATAACTCACTAACTAGCAAAAGATATGAACAAAATGTGCACATGTTGCTATATGCAGCTCTTGTTTTGATCACAAACCCAGCTGTAAACAGTCCAGTTCAAAGTAAATGGCACAGATCCATATTTGGCAATGTTGTATTTGCATACAGGCCTACTGCATCTCCAATTGGCTATGCCACACTGATCTGTGTAGAGTACGGGCTGAGTCATGCTCAATAGAATCCTACTCCGAAGCGTTCTGCCTACAACAAAATATCTCGCATAGTTAGTTTTGTTTTCGGTAAGTTGCATTGAAAGGGACTAATATTGCAATGATTTGATCACAATTGCCACAGTAAAGGGAAACATTGATAGTGTTAACAGAGAAAAGTCTAGAAAGTTGAGTGAAGTTCAGTCTCTCTGTGGGCTGATATTTCTGCACTCTGCGCAGAGGTCCTGGGGAGCTGTGTGGCAGTCTCGGGGATACTTTGCGCCCTGCGCGCAGCTTAGAGGGAACATTGGTACCCAAATAAATATATGTATGGAGGACTTAAGAGTCGAACAGTTAGACTTTCTCCTACTTGCGTGTCACTTCAATGTCTAAATCTCTAATTGGAAAATAAACAGCACACCAAGTCTCGCAAACGTCATCCTCACATTGAAAGAATAGTACATCACACTCGGTCAATTATTGAAGACCACTCTGTTAAGCGTTATGGGACAAGACGCAATAAAACAACGCAGAGTTACAACAAATCAGGCCAACACTAAGAGCTCATCAACATCCCAACGTTCACCTGGTGAAATACGACCGTGCATTTTTGTGGGTGTATGTGAGTGAGAAAAGTGTGTGTCTGCGCATTTGTGTTCCCAATGCGTGTAAATGTACGCTGCTGTCAGAAATATGTGGAGCTGCGCTTGTACGCGGAGTGTAATGTGTGTCTTAGTCTACATTCTACAAGTAAATGTTACATAGCTGCATGGTAGTTTGTCCATGTGTGGCTCAAAAATCGGTAGGGCGATGGCGCTTGCGACGCCAAAGGTTGTGGGTTCGATTCCCATTGGGGGTCGCCCATGACTGAGACGCTTTGGATAACAGCGTCTGCCATATATCATTACATTGTTTGTCCTTACCCATCGTTGTTGTAGGAGGCCAGCACCACACTAGGACTGGAATAGGCGTTGCTGGTGACCCAAGTGCAGTGGACTGCGAACATCATGAGCAGCATCAACATCAGCATGGTCACTATACTCTTGATGTTGGGGCCCAGGCCCTCCTCTGCCTTCTCCTGCTCAGACACATGCTTACGCACCTTTCCTGCCTGCAGAGGGAGACAAACGCACATCAACACACTGGCCCACTAAAAACAGACATATCGGAGTTGCAATACAAACAGAGTGAAATTGGACATTATTTTGTAACTCCTTACAGGAATATGTATATTGGCTAAACACAGGTAACTGCCAAAATAAAAGGAAACACCAACATAGTGTGTCTTAATAGGGCGTTGGGCCACCAGGAGCCAGAACAGCTTCAAATAGATTCTACAAGTGTCTGGAACTTTAGTAGAGGGATGAGACACCAGTCTCCCATGACAAATCCATCATTTGTTTTTTTTGTTGTCGGTGGTGGAAAACACTCAGGCGTCGCTCCAGAATCTCCAATAAGTGTTCGTATTGGTTTGAGATCTGGTGAGACAGCCAGCCACGGCATATGGTTTACATCAAACTAGTCAATGACCACTCGTGCATGTTTTCCCTCTGAGAAAACGACTGAATTAAAAAAGGAGGGGGTTTAGAAACACTTCCGCGTTAGCTGCCGGGAGGATTTACCCTGGTGCATCCACTGCCTCGGTAGGTAATCGAGGCAAGCAAGCATACTCCTCAGTTCCCCTACTAACGGGTTGTTCGTTATATTTGTTCCCACGTTTTCTTGATTGACATTTTACTGCATTGTTTAGAGCGAGTAACGCAAGCATTTCACTGCATCCGCTATAACATCTGCTAAACTGTTTTGATTTAACGAATTGACTGACTTTTGCCCAAGTCCTCATTTATAACCATTGCGTAAATGTCACACAAAATATCCGCGTACTCCATTTCTGAAAAGAATACGTCAAATACGGAGGTTTATAAACTTCACGTACATACGCATGTTTCCGTTATACTGCGTATCAGATCGGCTGTAAAACGTGAACGAGCACTTAAACTCTGCCCGGTAATCACCCGCCATTCGCTTAATGTGAAAATAGTTTTGGACCTGTCAGCAAAACGTTTGAATTCAACAATGTTATGCATTGATTCCCCCACCCACCGACAACTTAAATACAGCATACTGGACTACCTGTGAATTCTGAAACATTGCCTAAGCTACTCAAAACAAATTGAAATTACAGTAGGCTACAATACAGTAGTATCATAAATACTTCAAAGTAAAATATCAACTGTCTTGATGTTCACCTGTAGGCTATAAACCACACTGCCTATTGGATCACATACAGCAAAACTTGAAATACATAACCTATTTACATACACTTAGGTGAATGTTTCAAGGACAAAATTAAATGTATTTAAGTTCAGTTGATGTCGGAAGTTGACCTACACTTAGGTTGGAGTCATTAAAACTCAGTTTTCAACCACTCCACACATTTCTTGTTAACAAACTCTAGTTTTGGCAAGTCGGTTAGGACATCTACTTTGTGCATGACATGTAATTTTTACAACAATTGTTTATGGATTATTTCACTGTATCACAATTCCAGTGGGCCAGAAGTTTACATACACTACGTTGACTGTGCCTTTAATTCTCGACAACAGCCAGTGAAATTGCAGGGCGCCAAATTCAAAACAGAAATCTCACAATTAAAATTCCTCAAACATACAAGTATTATACACCATTTTAAAGATCAACTTCTTGTTAATCCAGCCAGTGTCTGATTTCAAAAAGGCTTTACGGCAAAAGCATACCATACGATTATGTTAGGTCAGCGCCTAGTCACAAAAAAACACAGCAATTTTCCAGCCAAAGAGAGGAGTCACAAAAAGCAGAAATAGAGATAAAAATTAGACACTAACCCTTGACACAGACCCCAGAAATCGCCCTCTAGTGGCAAAAGTAAGAACTGCTGAAAATGCAGTCCGAGGAATTTATTATATTTATTTCTAGAGGCATACTATGGCAAAGGTGTGTAAACACAGTGCAGGAAATTGATTAAAATACTGAACTTGAATGCTGGAATTAAACAATTAACTATGCACATCAGCAAAAACTGTGTGCATTAAGGAAATAGACGCCTGACTCGAATAGAAGCCTGTCCCTAATAAGCACCTATTATGTTCAGTGATTTAAGCAAATAAATGCCTGGGCTATTAATTGAAGTTTTAGGGTACTTCAGTCACTAGAAGATGTGCATATGCATGGTCTAAAGTTTGCATGGAGGAAAGGACATTTTCACGTCAAGTTCAGTTTTGATAAAATTGCCCCACACACATTTTGTACATACATAGCTGGAGCTGGATATAATTTGCCACATCTTCCATTTCTTATAGTTATACTTAACTTATAAGCATCGGCGTAGCACGCACCCCTGTGAGGAAAGGGTGCCCGCAACCCCCCCCCCCCTTTTTTAACAGTATTGAAAAGCATACCCGTCGGTATTTCAAAATATACCGTTTATACCATATACCGGGGTATCGCCCAAGCCTATTAATGAATACGGGCCCTGGACTGTGACTCCTCCTGACCTTGTCATAGAGGTTCCCTGAGCTCCTTTTGTCATCCTCGTCACTGCTGTCCTCTATGGGAGGGTTCTCCCTCTTCATGTCGTCCCCCAGGTAGTGCTCGAACACACTGGAGAAGGCGATGGCCGACAGCATGCACACCACCGGCGTCAAGGTCAGCATCAGGCGCACCATCACCCCGGCAAAGTAGACCGCGCTGATGGCATAGAGAGCCACTGGGGGGGGGGGGGGGGGGGGGGGGGGGGCAGAGAGGCAAGAAAGATGAATTAAAATTAACCAGCGTTTAACCCATGTCAAAAGTACACGGTGCACAACTCAGGTCTTCAGGGGTGTTTTTTTATTTATTTATCCGAGACTGACTGATTTAGAGCTAGGTTATCAGTTGTGCTGGCTCTCGGGACAATCAATGACAATTGATCAATTAAAGGAAAACTAAATTTGTGCATTTGTTTCATTAGTCCATTTGTTGGCACAAGCAAAACATTTTGGGACTGGCAGCAATCATGATGCGAAACGCAGCATCATATGCTAATTGCGTCACACGGGGATGATTTCTGTATTTTCAAAGTTACATCATTTGAAAAGTTGATTGCTGACAAGCAAAACATTTTGGGACCATGACAACAATTGACTAATAAAACAAATCCCAATAGATGGTTTTTGGGTGGAGTTTTCCTTCCAGTTCAAGGGAAAAACAGAAACAAGCTCAAGCATAGCCCCTAATGCACTGGAGCAGTGGGATTCTGTTGTGAATTCCCTCTTCCAGTACAACTCCTAGGAACAGGTGTGTACAGTATATCAATAACATGAGGACGTCCTTGCTTTAATGCATATTCCTCTCAAATCACCATGTTCCCCTCCAAATATTCAGATGTATTCAAAGGGTGTGTATGCATGTTGAGTATCAGTGTGTTTTAACGAGCCCCAGTTTACCGAAGACGCGCTCGTCGTTGACATTCTTGATGCAGAACCAGAGGCCCGCTGGGAAGGTGCAGACCAGGATGTGGAGGTCGAAGAAGAACGACACCCAGGTGGTGGGCTGGTGCTCCGACACCGACGCGATGATGGGGATATGGATCTTAGCGTAGCTGGAGGGGGGAGATAGAAGAGACAAACATCTGGTACTTCAGGGAATATGAAGATTCAAGAAACCACCTCAAAAAAGGGAATGTAAACGGAGAGCGAGAGCACTGCTATCAGCAAACAAACCAGACACGCTGCAGTTCATGTACAGAATGTAGCCTAAGCGTGTTTGGGAAGAAAAAGACAATGCTAGCATTTCCTTTGGGACTATGGATGGCGTAAGCCCTTTCACAGACACACACATTCAATTCAACAACCGTTTCATCGATAGGAAAGGTTAGGAGTGCTTACCCGGTGTCCCACAGCGAGTAGAATCGCCCACTCCACGGAGCGATGTAACCTAAATGAACAAACAATCAATACACAGGACTGGGAACCTGGAACACACTAGTCTCATTTCATTAGTGGTTAGGATGCAGACTTTTTGGCGTATGGTTGAAACTGGTGTGTCTGACAGTATAAGACCGTTTGGGTAGTGTACAAATATAATGACGAAGTGAACAGAGGCCCTTTGGTGCAGGGCCATACAATTATGGTCCTCAAGTTCCCGAAACGCTTCAGGTTTTCACCATCATCCATTCTAACCAGGGACCGATTAAAACCTGGGACACTAGATAAGTGCAATTACCTACGAGGTAGAAAAAATAAATTATTTTAGCTCCTCAGGACAGGAATTAAATAGCCCTGTTTTAGTGGGTCAGGTATCTGTTCAGTAGTAGGGCATATGTGGGTCGGGACTCGAGAGGAATGTTGACCAGTGGAGGTTAGAAACATGTTTATTGGGCAAGGTACGTGAGTAACAAAGGCTCTCAACAGTACAAGCTAAATGTGTAAGGGATAAAAACACTTAACTATTATGGTATGAGGACTAGCTTGTGTAGTTGTGTTTAGTTGTTTATACCTGATCTACATGTACACAGGCATGTGCAACTATATAGTATACGAGGACCTGTTTGTGTTAGGTGTATGAGTAACAGTGAGGAATATAGACTCACCTGTGGTACACCTGATCTACATGTACACCATATACAAAAGTATGTGGGACCCTTTCAAATTTGTGGATTTGGCTATTTCAGCCACACCCGTTGCGGTCGGATGTATAAAATCAAGCACACAGCCATGCAATCTCCACAGAAAAAATTGTCAGTAGAATGGCCTTACTGAAGCGCTCAGTGACTTTCAACGTGGCAGTCAGGATGCCACCTTTCCAACAAGTCAGTTCGTCAAATTTCTGCCCTGCTAGAGCTGCCCCGGTTAACTGTAAGTGCTGTTATTGTGAAGTGGAAACGTCTAGGCGAAATAACGGCTCATCCGCGAAGTGGTAGGCCACAAGCTCACAGAACGAGACTGCCGAGTGCTGAAGCGCATAGGGTATAAAAATAGTCTGATCTCGGTTGCAACACTCACTAGAGTTCCAAACTGCTACTGGAAGCAACGTCAGCACAAGAACTGTTCATCTGGAGCTTCATGAAATGGGTTTCCACGGCAGAACAGCCGCACACAAGCCTAAGGTCACCATGCGCAATGCCATGGAGTGGTGTAAAGCTACATCGCTGCCATTGGACTGGAGCAGTAGAAACTCTTTCTCTGGAGTGATGAATCACGCTTCACCATCTGGCAGTCTGACGAATGAATCTGGGTTTGGCGGATGCCAGGAGAACGCTACCTGCCTGACTGCATAGTGCCAACTGTAAAGATTGGTAGAGGAGGAATAATGGTCTGGGGCTGTGTTTCATGGTTCGGGCTAGGCCCCTTAGTTCCAGTGAAGGGAAATCTTAACGCTATAGCATACAATGACATTCTAGATGATTCTGTGCTTCCAACTTTGGTGCAGGCCCTTTCCTGTCAGCATGAAAATGCCCCAGTGCACAAAGCGAGGTCCATACAGGAATGGTTTGTTGAGATCAGTGTGGAAGAACTTGACTGGCCTGCACAGAGCCCTGACCTCAACCCCATCGAACACTGTCGGGATGAATTGGAACACCTGCAAGCCAGGTCTAATCACCCAACATCAGTGCCTGACCTCACTAATGCTCTTGTGGCTGAATGGAAGCAAGTCTCCACATCAAATGTTCCAATATCTAGTGGAAAGCCTTCCCAGAAGAGTGGGAGCAACTTCATGTTAATGCCCATGATTTTGGAATGAGATGTTTGACGAGCATGTGTCCACATACTTTTGGTCATGTAGTGTATGTTACTATATGGCATACAAGGACTGGAACTTGTAGGTCAGGTGTATGTGTAATTTTATGGTATATGAGGATTTGGTTTTGAAAGCAAGGTGTATGTGCAATGTTGGGGTATAGGGACTCACCTGTATATAGCTGATACTACAGTATATATATATTGAGGAAGTCAGGTGTATGTGTAACTAACTATAAGGTATATGACGTCATGCTTCTGTATGTCCGGTGTACGTGTAACTACTACAGTGCCTTCAGAAAGTATTTATAGCCCCTTGACTTTTTCCACATTTTGTTGTGTTACAGCCTGAATTTAAAATGGATTACATTTCAAATTTAGTGTCACTGGCCTACACACAATACCTCTTCCTTTCAAAGTGGAATTATGTTTAAAAATGAAACGCTGAAATGCCTGGGGTCAATAAGTATTCAACCCCTTTGTTATAGCAAGCCTAAAGTTCAGGTGTAAAAATGTGCTTAAGTCAAATAAATTGCATGGACTCATTTTGTGTGTAACAAGTGTTTAACAGGCTTTGAATGACTACCTCATCTCTGTACCCCACACATACAATTAATTATAAAGTCCCTCAGTCGAGCAGTGAATTTCAAACACAGATTCAACCACAAAGACCAGGGAGGCTTTCCAATGCCTCGCAAAGGGTACCTATTAGTAGATGGGTATTACTTTTTTTTTTTTAAGCTGACATAGAATATCCCTTTGAGCATGGTGAAGTTATTAATTACACTTTGGATGGTGTATCAATACACCCAGTCACTACAAAGATACAAGCGTCCTTCCTAACTCAGTTGTCGGAAAGGAAGAAAACCGCTCAGGGATTTCATCACGAGGCCAATGATGAATTTAAAACAGAGTTTAATAATGGCTATAGGAGATTAACTGAGGATGGATCAACAACATTGTAGTTACTTCACAATACTAACCTAAATGACAGAGTGATAATACAAATATTCCAAATCATGTATGACTTGCCTAGTTAAATAAAGGTATCCTTTTTGCAATAAGGCACTAAAGTAAAATTCCCAAAAATTCTAAGAAATGTACTTTATGTCCTGAATACAAAGCGTTATGTTTTAGACAAATCCAACAACATTGAGTACCAACGCTTCATATTTTCAAGCATGGTGGTGGCTGCATCATGTTATGGGTATGCTAGTCATCTGCAAGGACCAAGGATTTTTTTTTTTTTTATAAAAAGAAACAGAGCTAAGCACAGGCAAAATACTACATGAAAACCTGGTTCAGCCCGTTTCCAAAAGACACCGGCAGACAAATTCACTTTTCAGCAGGACAATAACCTAAAACACAAGGCCAAATCTACACTGGAGTTGCTTACCAAAACTACATTGAATGTTCGAGTGGGCTAGTTAGTTTTGACTTAAAAATCAGCTTGAACATCTATGGCAAGACTTGAAAATGGCTGTCAAGCAATGATCAACAACCAACTTGACAGAGCTTGAAGAATTTTATAAAGAATAATGTACAAATATAGTACAATCCAGGTGTGCAAAGCTCTTAGAGACTTACCCAGAAAGACTCACAGCTGTAATCGCTGCCAAAAGGTGAGTCTAACATGTATTGACACAGGGGTGTGATAACTTATGTAATTTAGATATCTGTATATAATTTAATACATTTGCAAATATTTCTAAAAACATGTTTTCACTTTGTCATTATGGGTTATTGTGTGTAGATGGGTGAGGGAAAAAAACGATTTAATTCATTTTGAATTTAGGCTGTAACAACAAAAAGTGGAATAAGTCTGAATACTTTCTGAAGGCAATGTATGTGGTATAGGAGGACATGCTGCTCTGTAAGTCACGTGTATGTGTAATGGCATGGTATAGAAACTCACCAGTGTATGTGAGATAGATGACGGTGAGGAACACCACCCCAGCAGCTAGCGACACCCCCAGGAAGAACAGGGTCTGGAATTCCTGCTTGGTGAGCCTGTCCTTCAGGTACTGCAGCAATGCATATGCCTGGAGCAGTGCAAACACGCCTGCAATCACAGAATGTCGGCGTTAGCGCATTACTACAACAACCTTAACAATTTGGGTCTCATGCGAGCAGGTTTTGATGGTCGTCTTACTATAGACGTGCTTGCACACTGATGCTGCAAATAACATATTTGAATCTCTGTTCTGTTATCTGATGTCGCTCTCTTGTGGAACTTCATGCTAATTGAGCAAAGCCAGTTTCACAGGCAAAACTGAGGTCCACTTCCGATGTACGAAACCCCCCCCCCCCCAGCAGCATTCCAAGATCACAACTCCACCAGAACCCAGAGAGTGGGGCAACAAGGTAAAAATGCCCATCACTCTGACACTTTATTCTTTCCTTTCCTGTCCCCGTCATTCTGGCTGTCGCTGTAGACACGCCGCCAGATGTTGCGAGCAGCTGCTGCCCGAGCTAAACACGCCCAGACCTTTGAGAGAGTGACAGAGCTTTCCATTCCTCAAAGCCCACGTCGCTGCTGTGCTGCCCCGGTCACGCGCATAACAAACACCACTTCAGAAATCAGACTGAAGCTACATTATCAGACTGAAGCTACATTAAAGCATAAATGTATGCTTTAGAGCTACATAATCTTGTTACTACTGATGTGACAAATGAAACGATAAGAAAAATGCATAAAATGACACATTAATTCACAATTCTGTTGCACTGCTGCCAGCAACAGTTTGGGTCGCATGGTGCGTCCCTTTCAGATGATTAAGCATTGCACCTGTACTACCAATGTTGTACTTAAATTCCACCTCACAAAGTTTGCATTTCACCACCTAATCACATAACTTCCATACAGGACTTCGCTGCTGTCGCTTGACTTTCTCTGCCAATTTTCCAAAACTTTGTTCCAAAATAACTGATTTCTCGACTCCCATTTCTAAAAGTACGCAGAATCGACTCCTCAACTCCTAAGATTCAGTATTTAACGGAAGAGACTGATTAGTTGCCGTAACTCCGAGAACAAACACTTGCATCTTTCATAGCGAGCTAGTGAGGGACCAAGAGAGGAGGGGCACAGTATAGGCAGGTCAGCCACCAGACAGACAGTCAGAACCGTGCACTAGGTCTATCTATCAGTATAGGCAGGTCAGCCACCAGACAGACAGTCAGAACCGTGCACTAGGCCTATCTATCAGTATAGGCAGGTCAGCCACCAGACAAACAGTCAGAACCGTGCACTAGGTCTATCTATCAGTATAGGCAGGTCAGCCACCAGACAGACAGTCAGAACCGTGCACTAGGCCTATCTATCAGTATAGGCAGGTCAGCCACCAGACAGACAGTCAGAACCGTGCACTAGGTCTATCTATCAGTATAGGCAGGTCAGCCACCAGACAGACAGTCAGAACCGTGCACTAGGTCTATCTATCAGTATAGGCAGGTCAGCCACCAGACAGACAGTCAGAACCGTGCACTAGGTCTATCTATCAGTATAGGCAGGTCAGCCACCAGACAGACAGTCAGAACCGTGCACTAGGCCTATCTATCAGTATAGGCAGGTCGGCCACCAGGCAGACAGTCAGAACCGTGCACTAGGTCTATCTATCAGTATAGGCAGGTCGGCCACCAGGCAAACAGTCAGAACCGTGCACTAGGTCTATCTATCAGTATAGGCAGGTCAGCCACCAGACAGACAGTCAGAACCGTGCACTAGGCCTATCTATCAGTATAGGCAGGTCGGCCACCAGGCACAGTCAGAACCGTGTACTAGGTCTATCAGTATAGGCAGGTCGGCCACCAGACAGACAGTCAGAACCGTGTACTAGGTCTATCAGTATAGGCAGGTCGGCCACCAGACAGTCAGAACCGTGCACTAGGTCTATCTATCAGTATAGGCAGGTCGGCCACCAGGCAGACAGTCAGAACCGTGCACTAGGCCTATCAGTATAGGCAGGTCGGCCACCAGACAGTCAGAACCGTGCACTAGGTCTATCTATCAGTATAGGCAGGTCGGCCACCAGACAGTCAGAACCGTGCACTAGGTCTATCTATCAGTATAGACAGGTCAGCCACCAGACAGTCAGAACCGTGCACTAGGTCTATCTATCAGTATAGACAGGTCTTGCTGCTTTGGTGAATTTGCGATAATAGTGGAGTGGGACCGTTGGCGAGATGGGAACACAAACTGCATCAACGAAATGGTACAAAGGCACTGCCAATACAAGAGAACAACTGCTTGGTCATGGCCCAAGGTCTCTGTTGAAAAATAGATTTTTATCTCAACGAGACATACCTGGTTAAATAAAAAATGTAATAGAGCGGTTTGAGTCTCACAGTAAAAAATGTAATAGAGCGGTTTGCGTCTCATACAGTAAAAAATGTAACAGAGCGGTTTGCGTCTCATACAGTAAAAAAAGTAACAGAGCGGTTTGCGTCTCATACAGTAAAAAAAGTAAGAGCGGTTTGCGTCTCATACAGTAAAAAATGTAACAGAGCGGTTTGCGTCTCATACATTTTTTACTGTAACAGAGCGGTTTGCGTCTCATACAGTAAAAAAAGTAATAGAGCGGTTTGCGTCTCATACAGTAAAAAAAGTAATAGAGCGGTTTGCGTCTCATACAGTAAAAAAAGTAATAGAGCGGTTTGCGTCTCATACAGTAAAAATGTAACAGAGCGGTTTGCGTCTCATACAGTAAAAAATGTAAGAGCGGTTTGCGTCTCATACAGTAAAAAAATGTAATAGCGGTTTGCGTCTCATACAGTAAAAAATGTAATAGAGCGGTTTGCCGCTCATACACTAAAAAAAGTAATAGAGCGGTTTGCGTCTCATACAGTAAAAAAAGTAATAGAGCGGTTTGTGTCTCATACAGTAAAAATTTAACAGAGCGGTTTGCGTCTCATACAGTAAAAAAAGTAAGAGCGGTTTGCGTCTCATACAGTAAAAAAATGTAATAGAGCGGTTTGCGTCTCATACAGTAAAAAATGTAAGAGCGGTTTGCGTCTCATACAGTAAAAAAATGTAATAGAGCGGTTTGCGTCTCATACAGTAAAAAATGTAACAGAGCGGTTTGCGTCTCATACAGTAAAAAATGTAACAGAGCGATTTGCGTCTCATACAGTAAAAAATGTAACAGGAGCGGTTTGCGTCTCATACAGTAAAAAATGTAATAGAGCGGTTTGCGTCTCATACAGTAAAAAATGTAAGAGCGGTTTGCGTCTCATACAGTAAAAAATGTAAGAGCGATTTGCGTCTCATACAATAAAAAATGTAATAGAGCGGTTTGCGTCTCATACAGTAAAAAATGTAATAGAGCGGTTTGCGTCTCATACAGTAAAAAATGTAAGAGCGATTTGCGTCTCATACAGTAAAAAATGTAATAGAGCGGTTTGCGTCTCATACAGTAAAAAATGTAATAGAGCGGTTTGCGTCTCATACAGTAAAAAATGTAATAGAGCGGTTTGCGTCTCATACAGTAAAAAATGTAATAGAGCGGTTTGCGTCTCATACAGTAAAAAATGTAATAGAGCGGTTTGCGTCTCATACAGTAAAAAATGTAATAGAGCGGTTTGCGTCTCATACAGTAAAAAATGTAATAGAGCGGTTTGCGTCATATCGAGTTGTGAAGAGCGCGCAGTAGACTAAAAGGTGGGGCTTACCTGCTGCAGCCATGTGCTCGCTGGTTCGGATTGGCTGGAAGCCCACAAAGGGGATCTGCATGGATAGCACCAGGCCCACGATGTAGAAAGTGCTATAAGCTGAAAGGGAGAAACAGAAAGAGCGAGATGAGATCAAACAAACAAGTTGAACACACATACGGTCCCATTCAAAAACCCAATCTCACTTCAGTTTGGGTTGTTAGGGAAAAGCGCCTTCTCTCTTTAGAGGTATTCAATGTGCATTGATAGGAGTTGCATTGAGACTGAGTGGGAGTAAATACAATAACGCCTCATCTGGAGAAATTTACTGAGAACATTGAAGTGGGCAAAGAAAAGTGTCGCGTCGGGCCTAACATGAGCCGACGGGGCAGTAAAACTGTACAACTCCCACCTTTGTAGCTGATCTGATCCTAAGGCATGTGCCCTAATTAAGATTTCATACTTTTCTGAACACTGGGGCTTTTTGAAGTGACTGACTAGCCCTGAGCACTCGACTGATTCATTTTTGCCTGTTGACTGATGGAGGTAAGAGATGAACTGTGTGAAATAGAATTGTGAGTAACACTGACAATGCACTTCTGTTCAAGGAGGACTCATTGTGCCAGCGCCGATGCCAATGAGGCATCTAGTTTTTAGAAGAGCTTTCTCTATGGTCTACGAGCGAGAAAGGTTAAAACTAGATCAAAACGAGATGGTTGTGAAACAAGGACTTACACAAGATGGCTGCTTGAAAAACTACGCAAAGACCTAATATATTAAAGGGTGCTTGAAGTTGACAGCTCCTGCGTTCGAAGCATAAATATTTCAGAACAATTTAATGGAGAAAATGTTCTGCATTAACAAACGGTTCTTGTGGAAGGGTACAAAGGCACTGACAATATGCTTTTTTGAGGAAAATGCAAAGAGATTGAGTATAGCGGGGGTCAATACCCTAAATTTTAATTAGGGACGTCAGTTATTTTCAAAGCGCCCAAGAACAGGGTACTGTTTACCTTGAGTAATATGTATAATCAAGTGTAAATGACGCTTGATGCTAAACCATTTATCTTGACCCAGCTAGTCTGCTGTTCCTTCAGCTTAGCTAAATATGTACTGCCTACGACGCTGCAGCATTTCTGCCTGTCTGACAATGATGTGATGTGTTCTGTGAGCCTCAAGGATGAAAATAAGTCTGGTTCTTTGATCATTGGTTTACTCAGAAATAGAAGCAATTTACAGTAAGATATACACAGTCAAATTCATAATTCAACTCAGTTCTCAGTCACATTCAGGAGAGCAAACAAGTATGTGTGGTTATTTTGAGGAAAACAGATGTGTGCGATCACATCTCTTTAGCAGATCGTTTCTGACCGCAAACCTGAGTGTACAAAACATCAGGAACACCTTCCTAATATTGATTTGCACCCCCCTTTGCCCTCAGAACAGCCTCAATTCTTCAGGCCATGAACTTGACAAGGTGTTGAAAGCGTTCCACAGGTATGCTGGCCCATGTCGACTCCAATGCTTCCCACAGTGGTGTCAAGTTGGCTGGATGTCCGTTGGGTGATGGACAATCCTTGACACGAGCATGAAAAACCCAAGAGCGTTGCAGTTCTTTACAAACTCAAACCGGTTCGCCTGGCACCCACTACCATACCCCGTTCAAAGGGACTCAAATCGTTTATCTTGCCCATTCACCCTCTGAATGGCACACATACACAATCCATGTCTCAATTGTATCAAGGCTTAAAAATCCTTTAACCCCTCTCCATCTACACCAGGTATTCCCAAACCGGGATACACGCAATGCCTTCGGGGGTACACAAAACAAACGTGATTCACATTTCCAAACAGTCCATTTATATTTTCCAAAAGGGCTATACATTTTTTCTCGTCCGAGTAGCCTCGTTTCACTGCCAAAAACAATTAAACCATCTAGTGTTCAATGAAACAATGTCAAATACAGGTAGACTAGTCAAATAATTGACATCCAATCACATTAACCGTTACACTTGCGGGAATTCCACTAACGGTCTGTATGTAGCCAAACGTAGCTGCTGCTCATGTTTCTATTTGTACTGATGGCGCAAAAGACCGAGACATAGTGGAGTGGTAATGCGCGTGCAAGCAGTTGCTCCCGACGCCACTTGTGTACACTGCAGCATCCACCGAGAGGCTCTTGCTGCCAAGGAAATGCCTGACAGCTTGAAAGACGTTTTGGACACTACAGTGAAAATGGTTAACTTTGTTAATAGTAACTATCAGACAGAAGTTGTCTGACCGCTTTCATGATGATGAGTTTCTCACACGACTGGCCTATCTGGGTGATCTGAATCTAGGATTACAGGCACTCTCCTCAACTGTATTCAATGTGCAGGACAAAATTGAGGCTATGATTAAAAAGTTGGAGCTCTGTGTCTGCATTAGCAAGGACAACACAGGACTTTCCATCATTGTATGATTTGTGTGCAAATGAACTCAAGCTTACGGACAATGTCAAATGTTCGTAAGCTTGAGTTGGGTGCACAATTATGCAGGTACTTTCCCGAAACGGATAACAAACAGTTGGATTCGTTATCCCTTTCATGTCCTACCTCCAGTCTACTTACCGATATCTGAACAAGAGAGCCTCATCCAAATTGCAACAAGCGGTTCTGTGAAAATTGAATTTAGAATCAGAAGCCACTGCCAAATTTCTGCATTGGGCTGCGCTCAGACTATCCTGCCTTGGCAAATCGCACTGTTAAGACACTGATGCCCTCTGCAACCACATACCTATGTGAGAGTGGATTCTCGGCCCTCACTAGCATGAATACTAAATACCAGGCACAGACTGTGGAAAATGATTTAAGACAGAGACTCTCCAATACAACATTGCAGTTGTGTGCATCCTTTCAAGCACAACCTTCTTATTAACCTGTGGTGAGTTACTCACCATTTTCGATGAACAAATAAGGTTTTATATGTAAGATGGTTAAGAGCAAAATTATTGATTATTATGATTATGATTATTATTATGTGCCCTGGTCCTATAAGAGGTCTTTGTCACTTCCCACGAGCCGGGATGTGACAAACTCACTCATTCTTCTGTTTCATAAATGTATTGTATAGTGTGTGTGGCAGGCTTCCAATGACGGCAACAACAACAAAAACATCTGAGAGTGCGCTGACCCTGATGCTAGAGGGGGTACGCAGCTGGAGGTTGAACGTTTGAAGGGGTACGGGACTATAAAAAAGTTTAGGAACCAAAGTGGATTTAACAAGAGACATCAATAAGGGAACTTCCGCTTTAACCTGGATTCACCTGGTCAGTCCATGTCAGGTTCTTAAATGTTTTGTACACTCGGTGTAGGAGAGGGTTTATGATCACATCTCTTTGGCAGATGAGTGTTTTGTGGTCACTCACCGATATAGACCCTCCTGCTGTAGCGCTGCATGAGCAGCAGCACAAACACATGCAGAGGGATCAGGTTGATGATGAAGACATATCCTCCCCACGCTGACACCTGCAACACAAACACACAGCCATCAGCAAAAAACACGCGCCACCAGGAACGCATGGGAATACGCAGTGGGACCCATATAAAAACCAACGCAATCGTGTTTAAACACTATGACCGCAAAGTAAAAAAATGCATCAAGAACTTTAAAAAGCTCCATGAAATTATGCATCGACGCTTTGTCTGACTTGGAGCGTGAAACGAGGGGCCTATAAAATACTCTACAAAAACATCAGCTGCAGTACGTAGGATGTGCAGAGCAGTCGGAGAGGGATAATACTCGCGCGCACCTGCTTAGCCACACAAGGACACATTTCATTCACAAATCACTCATCTATGATAAAAAAAATACACGTTTCGCAATTACTTCTAATTGCGGGGGAAAAAAACTCCTCAAGTTTGTTCAGGAGTGGTTAAGCGAAATGATCTTTTCAGCCATTTGCATCTTTAGCTTCAGATGGTGTGAGCTAAATTAGGTGCAGTTGAAGCGTAACTTGAATGAATAGAGACGACTCCCATTTTGAGCAAATTTTCTGTGTTGACACAGCCGCAGTGGTTCTCTGTGAGAGAAGAGGTTGTTAATTGAAAACAACGCCGACCCAGAGGGACTGCAGTGAGGAGAGAGTGAGGTGAGTATCTTGCGCTGAGGGGTCGCTTGACGCAGCCTCCCAGCCACGAAGTGTAATTTGACCAAACATCTCACACATGTACTGCTAATGACCTCACCGTTGTGTGTGTGTGTGTGTGTGTGTGTGTGTGTGTGTGTGTGTGTGTGTGTGTGTGTGTTAAAACCATGTGGGGGCAGTGAGGGTTGAATAAGCAACCAGCAATCTTCTGGAGTCACCGAGCCATATTTAACACAAAGCTTGAACGAACTCTTTACTCAGACTGAGATCTCTGCACCACCAAGCACAAAATATCTTGTTTACTACCAAAAAAAAAGTCTGTTAAGAGACTGAGGAAGCTGAAAGAGCTGGTGCATACACTATCAATATGCCTGTTAGAGTAAATAAACTCAGCAAAAAAAGAAACTTCCGCACTGTCAAGTGCATTTATTTTCAGCAAACAAAAATGTGTAAATATTTGTATGAACATAAGGTTCAACAGACAAACTGAACAAGTTCCACAGACATGTGACTAACAGAAATGTAATAGTGTGTCCCTGGACAAGGGGGGGGTCAAAATCAAAAGTAACAGTCAGTATCTGGTGTGGCCAACAGCTGCATTAAGTACTGCAGTGCATCTCCTCCTCATGGACTGCACCAGATTTGCCAGTTCTTGCTGTGAGATGACCCAGACTTCCACCAAGGCACCTGCAAGTTCCCGGACATTTCTGGGAGGAATGGCCCTAGCCCTCACCCTCCGATCCAACAGGTCCCAGATGTGCTCAATGGGATTGAGATCCGGGCTCTTCGCTGACCATGGCAGAACACTGACATTCCTGTCTTGCAGGAAATCACACACAGAATGAGCAGTATGGCTGGTGGCATTGTCATGCTGGAGGGTCATGTCAGGATGAGCCTGCAGGAAGGGTACCACATGAGGGAGGATGATGTCTTCCCTGTAATGCACAGCGTTGAAATTGACTGCAATGACAAGCTCAATCCGATGATGCTGCCCCAGACCATGACGGACCCTCCACCTCCAAATCGATCCCGTCCAGAGTACAGGCCTCGATATAACGCTCATTCCTTCGACGATAAACGCAAATCCGACCATCACCCCTGGTGAGAAAAAAACGTGACTCGTCAGTGAAGAGCACTTTTTGCCAGTCCTGTCTGGTCCAGCGAGAGCGGGTTTGCGCCCATAGGCAACGTTGTTGAAAGGTGATGTCTGGTGAGGACCTGCCTTACAACAGGCCTACAAGCCCTCAGTCCAGCCTATTGCAGACAGTCTGAGCACTGATGGAGGGATTGTGCGATCCTAGTGTAACTCGGGCAGTTGTTGCCATCCTGTACCTGTCCCGTGCAGGTGTTGTTACACGTGGTCTGCCACTGCGAGGACCATCAGCTGTCCGTCCTGTCTCCCTGTAGTCCTGTCTTAGGCGTCTCACAGTACGGACTTTGCAATTTATTGCCCTGGCCACATCTGCAGTCCTCATGCCTCCTTGCAGCATGCCTAAGGCATGTTCACACAGATGAGCAGGGACCTGGGCATCTTTCTTTGTGTTTTTCAGAGTCAGTAGAAAGGCCTCTTTAGGGTCCTAACGTTTCATAACTGTGACCATAATTGCCTACCGTCTGTAAGCTGTTAGTGTCTTAACGACCGTTCCACAGGTGCATGTTCATTAATTGTTTATGGTTCATTGAACAAGCATGGGAAACAGTGTTCAAACCCCTTACAATGAAGATCTGTGAAGTTATTTGGATTTTTACAAATTATCTTTGAAAGACAGGGTCCTGAAAAAGGAACGTTTCTTTTTTCTGAGTTTATAATGTACTTATCGATATAGTTCAGTGCTAAAAGTTTTAGCTGGTACAAAGCTTATTACAAAAAAGGCCTCAATCGATGAAAAAATATATATTTTATCTGGTTAGGCCCCTATGCATCCTGCTTAATGTATTTCAAGAAATCCCCTTCTTACTCTGGCTTTGAGTTAAGAATATTTATTTCTGGCAATAGTAACTATCAGGAATGTTATAAGCTGGAGATAATGTGGTTAGTAGATTCCCTAATTAAATAAGCCACATCCTCATATCATCTGGGTGTATTGAAACATCTGAGTGACATCCCTGTAAGGCTTTCATGCCATGTTCTGACAGTATTTCTGAGAAGGGCAGTTGTCCTTCGAGAAGATTCCCTTACAATACAGTGAGGAATAACTTTCTCTATGTTACAATTAAACCAGGAGGACGAGCAGTTTGTTACAATACAACGAGGAGGAAGGGCTGTTACACTATGTTAGGGCTTCCTATGGGCCCAACGCTAACCTGTTAGTACACACACTAACAAGTGCATCTCAAGTTAGCATTTGGCCCTGTGACCCTAATGGACAGGTCTTACTGCAGTCATAATGGGGTCAGCAAAGAACCAGACACCATTAGACTTTAGCCATTATCCTTTACTCACGCTCCACTAGTCTTATTTCTGTGAAGCAGCATAGGGGGACGGAGGGTATTGCAGTGATAAAAGGGCATAGGGGTCTTGCTACGGGGCTAGATTTGATTGCCTCAGAAGGTGGCTAAAAGAGGCTCAGGGACCTCTGCGGGTGGGTAGGATGCGGGAA
Organism: Salmo trutta; assembly: GCF_901001165.1. Classification (NCBI taxonomy): domain Eukaryota; kingdom Metazoa; phylum Chordata; class Actinopteri; order Salmoniformes; family Salmonidae; genus Salmo; species Salmo trutta. The sequence continues at coordinate 37,677,633 of NC_042992.1, forward strand.
ACAGAATAACCTGAGATGCTGTCGGTCACCTAAGGGGGTATCAGATGACATGAGTGAAGGATATAAGCTGGGGCTGGCGCCTTGACTGAGAAAGAACGTTATTTGCGGGAGAAAGTTGTTTTGTTGAAAGTCAGGTGGGGCCCGGGGAGGTAGATGAAACACTGCATCGGTGCAAAGCTCTGGATAGGTTTTTTCACTGTAAAGAAAAAAAGGGCTTGGAGTTGTGATTTTATCGCTCGACTTCTAAATAATAACCTCCAGAAAGCAGAACGTCTTACAATCACCTGAAGAGCTGAGTTGTGCTGCTGAGAATGCCTCATCAATACTTTATGAGTGAAAAGAACTTCAGAAGTGCTCCCATGATGCTCGTGGTTGGGGGAGGGAGAAGGGGAGGTTCTGGCAGGGTAGGGGGCAGTCGTCACAGGAACTTAGGGAAAACACGATCTCTCCCGGGAGACATGAGATAGAACGTCACGCAGCTCTCACAGTAGGGGTTTTCACAGGTCTTGTCCATCATGACGTCTCATCTGAGCTTCTTTTCTCCCTCACTGGCCTGATGACAGAGCTGAGCACGGAATTTCTCACTGGGCATTGCAAATGTGTCATGTTCAATTAAGCCTCATGGGTGAGTGAGTATCCTTAAAATCAACAGTGGGAGGGGAGAAACAATGGAGGGGGTAGATATTGCAGCTTGGTACTACTATCAAGTATTATTTGAGAAGGTCCGGTCACACAAATATCCAAGGTGGCAGAGGTCCAGATGGATAATGTAATTTCAAAATTGGCGTAGTAACAAACCCCCACCCCCGAAACGGTTCACACCCGTCTTGTTGGCGGAGAGAAAATGTTAGGTTTAAAGCCAAATTTCACACAGTTGAACACATTTAGCAGACAATTTGCTGTTTTAAAGCTCATTTTTTGCAATTCTACGTATTGTTCCATGTCTTGTGTTTATATGATACCAGGTGTTGAAACCCCGGTCCCTATTGGCCCTGTTCTGGGTCCGGATCCGGTTCGCTAGTTGAGTATGGGGGCCCTAGAGGGTAGTGAGAGTGTGACAAAGGTGATCCGGGCTTGTCGTGTCGCCAACAAACCCTGCTGGTGGGAGGATGGGTAGAGCTGGGTTGTGACTAGAGGGAGTACACCTTCGACCGGAAGTGCCTTTTTGTAAAGGTTATGATATCATTTTAGCTTACCGTAACCGTAAACCTTTCCTAACCTGCCATGTTAATGATTCTAACAAGCTCCAAAAAAAAGTAACCTCCGATCGTAGCTGTACTCCCTCTACTCAGAACCGTGTGGAGGGGAAGGTCGAAATAGTCTCACTCCGGATCTTTGAGGAGCGAGAGAGAACGAGAGGGGATAATAAAATTGGTGTGGTTTCTCGCAGAAGAAATTCTCCCCGCTCTCATCTCTTTTCAAACGTGGTCATTAGTGTCTTGTGGCGTTCCCCTTCTCTCTTCCTGCGGAGCTTGGATGCTGGGCCCCGACATGATCGATGGGAGCTGGATGTCTATAATCCGTTTCATTTGACAACTGTCTCTTCCCGAGCTGAGGGGAGATTTAACTGAAGATGCTGGAAGCAGATGATAATTGCAGGCACTCAACATCACCAATCGTACACAAAAGAGACCTGTCTGGGAGGCAGTTGGCGCTGTTTCTCTTATCTCTCCATCGACCAAAAGGTCGGGAGGGGGTTCATAAATAACGTTTAACGCGCCGGTGCAGACGCCATTTTCACGCCGCTCATTTCCGCTTTTGATGTCTATGATCGCACTCAACGCTATCTTAATGTAATCATGACTTCCAATTCCCAGAGATGGGATACTACGTTGGTGTAAATCAATGACACTGTTTATGTGTTTCCGACTAACAATTAAGGCTCTTTGACACTCACCATGTAGAAGTAGGAGAGGCAGCAGCCAATGGACCAGAACACCGAGCCGGTTTTGATCGACTTCACCTATGAGGGAGAGAACAGACAAATGGTTAAGGACCAGTAAACTGACAAAGTAAAAACCAGTTTAGAAATGTTTGCAAATGTCTCAAAAAAACTGAAAAGTTACATTTACATAAGTATTCAGATCCTTTATTCAGTACTTTGTTGAAGCACCTTATGCAGCAATTACAGCCTGGAGTCTTCTTGGTATGACGCTACACGCTTGGCACACCTGTATTTGGGGAGTTTCTCCCATTCTTCTCTGCAGATCCGCTCAAGCACTGTCAGGTTGGATGGGTGTGTCGCTGCCATTTTCAGGTCTCTCCAGAGATGTTCGATCAGATTCAAGTCCGGGCTCTGGCTGAGCCACTCAAGGACATTAAGACTTGTCCCGAAGCCTCTACTTTATCTTGGCTGTGTGCATTCAGGCCAAAGAGTTGAATCTTGGTTTCGTCAGACCAGAGAATCTTGTTTCTCATGGTCAGAGTCTTTAGGTGCCATGTGGCAAACTCCAAGCGGGTTGTCATATGCCTGATTTGTGGAGGGCTGCAGAGATGGTTGTCCTTCTGGAAGGTTCTCCCATCTCCACAAAAGGAACTCAGTGACCATTGGGTTTTCAGTTAACTCCCTGTCCAAGGCCCTTCTACCCCGATTGCTCAGTTTGGCTGGGCAGCCAAGTCTAGGAATAGTCTTGGTGGTTCCAAACGTCTTCCATTTAAGAATGACAGAGGCCACTGTGTTCTTTAGGACCTGCAATGCTGCAGAAATATTTTGGTACCCTTCCTCAGATCTGTGCCTCAACACAATCCTGTCTCAGAGCTCTATAGACAATTCCTTCAACCTCATGGCTTGGTTTTTGCTCTAATATGCAAGGTCAACTGTTGGATCTTATATAGTCAGGTGTGTGCCTTTTCAAATCATGTCCAATCAATTGAATTGACCACAGGTGGCTTCCAATCAAGTTGTAGATACATCAGGGATGCTCAATGGAAACAGGATGCACCTGAGCTCAATTTTGAGTCTCAGAAAGGGTCTGAATACCTATGTAAATAAGGTTCCTGTTCATTTGTAATACATTGGTAAAAAAAATTTTTTTTTTAAATTCACTTTGTCATTATGGGCTATTGTATGTAGATTTTATCCATTTTAGAATAAGGCTGTGAAAGAAAAAGTGTTAGTGGAACAGCATACTAATCCCAGTGAATCCAAACAGTATTTTCATTAAGTCTTAATTGAAGATTTACAATCTTCATTACTGAAAAGCTACCAACATTTTTTTTATTGAAACTTGTTACAAATGGAGCCACGCATGAGTCACTGAATGATATTTTGAAAGAGAAAGTACTTTAAGAATATATGTGTCTCCATCTCCACTAACCCAAGCTAATTGTATGGATTTTTTCCCTAATAATAATAATGTAAAATTAACATTGTACAGAAAGACTCATGTGAAGGCCAAATTACAGAGGAACTTCTTGATGCAATTAAAGCCTTTACGGCAGGGAAAACTCCAGGGCTGGATGGCATACCAGTGTAAGTATACCAAACTTTTTTTGATATACTCAGAGGACCATTATGTTTTAACCACTCCTATATAAAATGGTAGATGATTTAACACACAAGAAGTTCCTTCTCACTGAAACAGGACCCAAGTGGTATATATAAAGATCCAGTCCATTTTCAAAAATTGGAGGCCTCTTAAAATTGTGATTTTTGTTGTGATGCAAAAATCCTAGCAAAATGCTTCGTGCATAGAAATAAAAAAAGTATTGTCAGATATTATTCATCCTAATAAGACATTTTTTTTTTTTACATGGACGATACATTGGAGATAATATAAGACAAGTAAATGGAAACAATAGAATACTATGAAATATCGGGGACACCAAGCCTGGCTTTCACAGCTGATTTTGAAAAGGCTTTTGATAAAGTACGACTATATCTATAAAATATATATATATAAAAAATAAAGGGAACACTTAAACAACACAATGTAACCAAGTCAATCACACTTCTGTGAAATCAAACTGTCCACTTAGGAAGCAACACTGATTGACAATAAATTGCACATGCTGTTGTGCAAATGGAATAGACAACAGGTGGAAATTATAGGCAATTAGCAAGACACCCCCAATAAAGGAGTGGTTCTGCAGGTGGGGACCACAGACCACTTCTCAGTTCCTATGCTTCCTGGCTGATGTTTTGGTCACTTTTGAATGCTGGCGGTGCCTTCACTCTAGTGGTAGCATGAGACGGAGTCTACAACCCACACAAGTGGCTCAGGTAGTGCAGCTCATCCAGGATGGCACATCAATGCGAGCTGTGGCAAGAAGGTTTGCTGTGTCTGTCAGCGTAGCGTCCAGAGCCTGGAGGCGCTACCAGGAGACAGGCCAGTACATCAGGAGACGTGGAGGGCAACAACCCAGCAGCAGGACCGCTACCTCCGCCTTTGTGCAAGGAGGAGCACTGCCAGAGCCCTGCAAAATGACCTCCAGCAGGCCACAAATGTGCATGTGTCTGCTCAAACGGTCAGAAACAGACTCCATGAGGGTGGTATGAGGGCCCAACATCCACAGGTGGGGGTTGTGCTTACAGCCCAACACCGTGCAGGACGTTTGGCATTTGCCAGAGAACACCAAGATTGGCAAATTCGCCACTGGCGCCCTGTGCTCTTCACAGATGAAAGCAGGTTCACACTGAGCACGTGACAGAGTCTGGAGACACCGTGGAGAACGTTCTGCTGCCTGCAACATCCTCCAGCATGACCGGTTTGGCGGTGGGTCAGTCATGGTGTGGGGTGGCATTTCTTTGGGGGGCCGCACAGCCCTCCATGTGCTCGCCAGAGGTAGCCTGACTGCCATTCGGTACCGAGATGAGATCCTCAGACCCTTGTGAGACCATATGCTGGTGCGGTTGGCCCTGGGTTCCTCCTAATGCAAGACAATGTTAGACCTCATGTGGCTGGAGTGTGTCAGCAGTTCCTGCAAGAGTAAGGCATTGATGCTATGGACTGGCCCGCCCGTTCCCCAGACCTGAATCCAATTGAGCACATCTGGGACATCATGTCTTGCTCCATCCACCAACGCCACGTTGCACCACAGACTGTCCAGGAGTTGGGGCATGCTTTAGTCCAGGTCTGGGAGGAGATCCCTCAGGAGACCATCCGCCACCTCATCAGGAGCATGCCCAGGCGTTGTAGGGAGGTCATACAGGCACGTGGAGGCCACACATACTACTGAGCCTCATTTTGACTTGTTTTAAGGACATTACATCAAAGTTGGATCAGCCTGTAGTGTGGTTTTCCACTTTAATTTTGAGTGTGACTCCAAATCCAGACCTCCATGGGTTGATACATTGGATTTCCATTGATTATTTTTGTGTGATTTTGTTGTCAGCACATTCAACTATGTAAAGAAAAAAGTATTTAATAAGATTATTTCTTTCATTCAGATCTAGGATGTGTTGTTTAAGTGTTCCCCTTATTTTTTTGAGCAATATATATATATTACACACACACCTAGAATATTTCAAATTTGGGGAATCGCTTATAAAATGGGTTAAAGTTACATATAGTAAACCTAGGTGTAAAATAGTAAATAATGGCTACATCTCAGAAAGTATTAAACTATCTAGAGGAGTAAAACAAGCTTGTCCACTATCGGCATATCTACTTATTATTGCAATCGAAATGTTAGATTAGATCCAACAATAATATTAAGGGATTAGAAATCCGTGACTTAAACTAAGGTGTCATTGTACGCTGATGATTCGTTTTCTTTTAAAACCACAATTAGAATCCCTCCACAGCTTCATAGAGGATCTAGATACTTTTCTAACCTCTGGATTAAAACCAAATTATGATAAGTGTACTATATCATATTGGATCACAAAAAAAAAGCACATTTTATATAACCGTGTACTTTACCAATTAAATGATCTGATGGAGATGTGGACATACTCAGTATACAAATCCCAAAAGAAAGAAATGATCTCACTCCAATACATTTTTATAGAAAGTTAGCAAAAATAGATAAGATCTTGCTACCATGGAAAGGAAAATACCTGTCTATGTGGAAAAATCCCCCTGATTAACTCCTTAGTAATATCACTGTTGACCTATTTGCTTATGGTTTTGCCTACACCTAGAGACCTGCTTTTTAAATTATATGAACAAAAAGAATGTACTTTGGTGTGAAAAGTGCAAATCAATCCCAGAACAACAGCAAAGGACCTTGTGAAGGAAACAGGTACAAAAGTGTCTATATCCACAGTAAAACGAGTCCTATATCGACATAACCTGAAAGGCCGCTCAGCAAGAAAGAAGCCACTGCTCCAAAACCTCCATAAAAAAGCTAGACTACAGTTTGCAACTGCACATGGGGACAAAGACCGTACTTTTTGGAGAAATGTCCTCTGGTCTGATGAAACAAAAATTGAAATGTTTGGCGATAATGACCATCATCGTTATGTTTGGAGGAAAAAGGGGGAGGCTTGTAAGCCAAAGAACACAATCCCAACCGTGAAGCACGGGGGTGGCAGCATCATGTTGTGGGGGTGCTTTGCTGCAGGAGGGACTGGTGCACTTCAAAATAGAGGGCATCATGAGAAAGGATAATTATGTGGATATATTGAAGCAACATCTTAAGACATCAGTCAGGATGTTAAAACTTGGTCAAAAACAGGTCTTCCAAATGGACAATGACCCCAAGCATACTTCCAAAGTTGTGGCAAAATGGCTTAAGGACAACAAAGTCAAGGTATTGGAGTGGCCATCAAAGCCCTGACCTCAGTCCTATAGAAAATTTGTGGGCAGAACTGAAAAAGCATGTGCGAGCAAGGAGGCCTACAAACCTGACTCAGTTGCACCAGCTCTGTCAGGAGGAAATGGGCCAAAATTCACCCAACTTATTGTGGGAAGCTTGTGGAAGGCTATCCAAAACATTTTACCCAAGTTAAACAATTTACCAAATACTAATTGAGTGTATGTAAATGTCTGGCCCACTGGGAATGTGATGAAATAAATAAAAGCTGAAATAAAATGATTCTAATATTATTCTGACATTTCACATGCTTAAAATAAAAGCGGTGATCCTACCTGACCTAAGACAGGGAATTTTTACTAGGATTAAATGTCAGGAATTGTGAGAAAAAAAACAGTTTAAATGTATTTGGTTAAGGTGTATGTAAACTTCCGACTTCAACTGTACACACACACACACACACACACACACACACACACACACACACACAGGGAGTCCCAGTACCATATCACTGTGTACGGGTACAAGGTATTTGCAGTAGATATCTACATAAAGGCAGGGTAAAATGACTAGGCATCAGGATAGATAATACGAGTAAAATACACAGAGTAGCAGCAGCATATGAGTGTGAAAGTGTGTGTATGTAGTGTGTGAGAGTTTGTGAGCGCGTCAGTGTATTGTGTGAGTGTTATACTGCATAGTGTAAATGTTCTTGCGAGTGTGCATAGAGTCAGTTCAAGATTGGGTCACAACGCAGATCGTCTGAGTAACCAATTACAGTGCCTTCAGAAGGTATTCATACCCCTTGACATATTCCGTTGTTTCAGCCCGAAGTCAAAATTGATTAAATAGATTTCCCCCCCCTCACCCATCTACACACAATACCCCATAATGACAAAGTAAATACACATTTTTATTTAATGAACATTTATTGAAAACCAAATACATAAAAATATAAATTTACTTAACTATTCACACCCAAGTCAATACTTTAAAGCAGCACCCTATGGTAGCAATTACAGCTTTCTGGGTAAGAGCTTTCCACACCTGGATTGTGCAGCGTTTGCAAATTATTATTTTCTAAATTCGTCAAACTCTGTCAAATTCGTAGTTGTTCACTGCTAGACAACCATTTTTCAGGTCTCGCCGTAGATTTAAGTCAAAACTAACCCGGCCACTCAGGAACATTCACCGTCTTCTTGGGAAGCCTAGTGGTTTAGGTTATTGTCCTGCTGAAAGGTGAATTGATCTCCCAGTGTCTGGTGGAAAACAGAAAACCAGGTTTTGCCTGTGCTTAGCTCCATTCTGTTTCCCAAGTTCTTAATGTTTACGAGCATACCCATAACATGATGCAGCCACCACTATGCTTAAAAATGTGACTTCTTTCAGGAAACTAGGAGTATGTCGTAGGTCACTACTTCACAGGAGAGCCATTTGAACGTGACCTTTTTTTTAATCAAAATGTGTTTGTCGGAAAAGCCTCCTGGAACATGTGAACTTTCATGCCATCTGTAAACACGAACCAAATTGTTAAATTACGAGCCTAGTTGCTTTAGCCACAAAGAAACAGCAACCTTCCCTCTAGCCAGGATTGGCTGTGATAATGAGTGGGCTGGACATGCCGAGAGATGAGTTCGGATTAGTCTGCCATATACCACACTTCTGTCCATTTGAGCTGGTCAGTATGTATTGGTAATCCTGTCTAACGCAGCTTTATTGGAAAATATATCGCCTTGTAGATCTGTATAAATGTTGCTCTCCACTCTGGAGGACAGAGTTTTGAAAATCAGCGGAATTCGAGTATGATAGCTAAGGAGTTGGAGAAAACACCCACCTCCAGAATACATCTTCAAAATAAGGGCAACCATGGCTTCCATGATAGAAGATCCATCCATGACAGAAAGTCGTTTTCATTTCACGTTAAAGTGTACTGTTAGCTAGCTAGCGTTGGCTGGCTGACTAGCTAACATTACGTGTATGATCTTATTATTCGTATCTCAGAGTCATTTGCTTTGCTAGTTATAGCCTAATGTTAGCTACCTAACATTGAACCTGGTTGGTTAGCTACCTGCAGATTCATGTAGGGTAGTAACGTCATGAGTTGGGAATATGGTTAATTGTTTACCTAGCTAGCTAGTTAGCTACATGTCTTAAAAGATTATGCAAGTAACCATTTCAATAGAATGTTACTTCGACAACTGTTGATAGACGCAGCTCTGGCTATCCACTCCAATTTCAGAGCATTGTCGTCAGTGTACCAGAGCGCAGAATAACTGACGAATTAACAAATGCTCAACACCCGTTGAATACGGCCAGTGTCAGTAAACGCTGGCAAAAAATAGCAAATTGTTCCCAACTGCACAGTTAAAGTCACCAACACTCTGGATAACATAAAAAAACAGCCTAACTAGGGTGAGGAAATGGTCAGTGAGCTGTTCTCTCATTTGTGTCGAAGTAGCTAGCAAGGTACCCAGTTAAGTTGGGTGCTTGATTGTTGTTAGGGCAGAACACTCAGATCAATCCTTAAAGAGATGGGTGGGGTTAAAGCTTAAGAGGGTGTGAACGATGCTAAATGGGTGTAGACAGAAGAGCTCTCCAGTAGGTACCAAAACATACAAAAGACCATTTTCTCAAAAGTGAGGTTACAAGTTGATCAACTTTCAAAGCAAAATAACTTTCCCATTGTTGCTCAAATGCAGTGTATAATATACAATTTTGTAGCTCCGTCTCTGCTTTTATCAAATGTAACTAACACAATTTCAAATTTTGCTACATAAGACCGAATTAAGGCGGTCAGTCACATATGGAGAGTGGTACTCAGTCATGTGTTGTAATGGATTTGTCCAAAAAAAGAACACTTTGTATTCAAGACAAAGTGAATTGCTTTGCCACATTTTTTTGTAGTATTACTTCAGTGCCTTGTTGCAAACAGGATGCATGTTTTGGAATATTTTATTGTGTACAGGCGTCATTCTTTCCACTCTGTCAATTAGGTTAGTATTGTGGAGTAACTACAATGTTGATCCATCCTCGGTTTTGTCCTATCACAGCCATTATTAAACTCTGTTCTAAATCACCATAATGAAATCCCTGAGCGGTTGCCTTCCCTCTCTGGCAACGGAGTTAGGAATGACGCCTGCATCTTTGTAGTGACTAGGTGCATTGATACACCATCCAAAGCGTAATTAATAACTTTGCTGTGCTCAAAGGGATATTCCATGTCTGCTGTTTTTTTTTTAACCATCTACTAATAGGTACCCTTCTTTGCGAGGCATTGGAAAACCTCCCTGGTCTTTGTGGTTGAATCTGTTTGAAACGCACTGCCTATTTGAGGGACCAATTGTATGTGAAGGGTACAATGGTAGTCATTGAAAAGTCCATGCAACTTGTGACTTGTTAAGCAAATTCTTACTCCTGAACTTATTTAGGCTTGCCATAAAGGGATTGAATACTAATTGACTCAAGACATTTCAGCTAGTCAAATTTAATTAAAATTTGTAAAAATGTCACTAACAGCAGGTAGTGTGTGTAGACCAGTGGACCCCCCAAAAAATAATCAAGATTTATTCAATTTCAAATTCAGGCTAACAAAATGTGCAACCCCCCAAAAACATCACAGGGTGTGAATACTTTCTGAAGGCACTGTAATTAACTATTTAGCGGTCTTCTGGCTTGGAGTAAGAAGCAGTCTCGGAGCCTGTTGGTCCAAGAGTTGATGCACCAGTACCGTTTGCCAGACAGTAGCAGAGTGAACAGTCCTATGGCTTGGATGGCTGAAGTCTTTGGCAATTTATCAGACCTTCCTCTGATACCGCCTGATAGAGGTACTGGATGACAGGGAGTGATGTACTGGTCCATGCGTAACACCCTCTGCAGTGCTTTGCGGTAGAGGGCGGTGCATTTGCCATATCAAGCAATGATTCGGCCAGTTAAGATGCTCTCGATGGTGCAGCTGTATAAGAGAGGATCTGAAGGCCCATGCCAAATCTTTTCAGCCTCCTGAAGGGGAAAAGTCACTCTACTACAGCCCTGTCGATGTGTATGAGGGCATGTTCTCCATCCTTTTTCTTGTAGTCCACGATCAGTTCCTTGATCTTACTGACGATGAGGGAGAGGCTGTTGTCCTGGCATCACACTGCCAAGTCTCTGACCACCTCCCTGTAGGCTCATCACTGTCGGAGATCAGGCCTACCACCATTGTGTCGTCAGCAAACTTGACGATGGTGTTGGAGTCGTGCGTAGCCACACCGCTATGGTGACTAGAGAGTACAGGAGGGAACTAAGTGCACACCCCTGAGGGGCCCATTTAGGCATTTTGGAGTTCTTGGGAACATGGCCAATGGTGGCCAGTTTGAAACATGTTGGGATTACAGACTGGGACAAGGAGAGATTGAAAATGTCCGTTTAGACACTTGCCATCTGGTCTGCCCATGCTCTGAGAACGCACCCTGTTATTGGCTCAAGCCAAATGGCCTTGCTAGTGTTTAAAGAGAGGGCTGCCTAGCATATTAGTCTGCTCCTGACCCACTAGCTGGGACTTCTGGTTACCTGGTCTCACCCCACAGTCTGAGTCAACACATTAAAAAGGGACCATGTCTGACAGATAGCCCATTTTACCTTTCATGACACTGTGGGAAACTGATGGCAGGGTGCAGGGCAGGTGGGGGCACAGACTGTTTTATCGAACGCCGTCTGAGACGCACATTACAGTCACTTGATCTGCTGACGAGGATTGATTGATCAGCGGGGGGGAAAGCAGGCATGGTCCGAATACCCACCAGAGCCTCAGCTGAGCAGCGAAAACCTCCATCCTCCCATCGATTTTTAAAACCAACCCAAAACAGTTACCATGTCATGCTCGTTTGCACCGATGAAGCTCCATCTGGTTTTGACCCAAGTGTGAAACTACACATCTCCTCACAGGTAATACTGAGGGACCTGACAAAGATGTAGGCAACTGAGGAACACCAGAAGCCTTCTCAGTGCCACAGACAATTAAACGGGAGCTAGCATAGAGCCTACCAGGGCCCGAGGCTACTACGCAGAGCATTTGCATGGTCATGTTGAAATACGTCTCTACTCCTCACACGGTCATGTGATCGCTCATGTTCAAATACATCTCTCGTTTACTTCCCTCACACAGCGATACAAGCCGGGCTAATTAAATGTGAGCCTGGAGAAACTGTGAAATTAGTGTGACAACAATGTAAGCACAGTGGAGAGGGGTTAGGGGAGGGTAGCAGGGAGTGCTAGTGTTAAAAGGGGCAGGTCTCTGGGGTGCGAGAGGATTCAATTATAGATTAGGGAGGGGAGGGGGGGGGGGGGGGCGACCCAGGCAGATTAAGCGGCTGGAGTTGAATGGGTTATTAGCAGATAAAATGAAGGAGAGGGATAATGAAGATTGGAGAAGCCTGGGAGAGGCTCCCATTTCAGCATGCAAGGAGGGATCGGCTAAAGAGAGAGGGTGAAAGCGCTAAGATAAAAGTGGGTAAATGAGACTTAATGGAAAGCAGTGATGCGTAGCCAGGATGATAGTTTTTTTGGGGCTCTTGCCGGTGGGGGTCACCTGGAACACTCATTGTCTGCATTCCAAATCTTGGCACCCTATTACCTATAATGCACTACTTTTGCCCAGGGCCCATAGGGCTCAGGTTAACAGAAGTGCACTATATAGAAAGTACGGTGCCATTTGGGATGCACTCGTCGTGTTGGTTCGTTTTAAGACGGACATGGTCCATGTGGAATGACAATTAAAAGCTCTCATGACGCTGCAGATGCAACAGCTCTGCCTAAACCAAATATAAAAGTGATCCGTATCAAATCATTGTGAAATTATTATGACAGAGAAGGCGGCTTAGGACAAGGAAAACACTTCATCACAATCAGACACTGCAGGATCCCAAGTTATCATACTAGCATTACAGACAATGTCCCCAGGTAGCGCTTTAGCGGCATGCGAGGAAATGCATAATGCAACGTATTGAGCAAACTACACATTTGCTGTCTGCGTTTCATATGACAACAGTGGTGGAGCCCCCCTGGGCCAGGAGTTAGTCATGGCTGACAATCACACCCATAATGTGGGAGGTTCTCTTGTGGCACTCTAGGCGGGAGGTTAAACGCCCTGTCACACAACTCCAGGGTGTGTGGCTGGTTGATGAAAGCCGAGGCTCTTCAAACCAAGCGGCGTTATCAGCTCAGTCACACTCGCTTGAGTTAACGTGGCACTCCAGAGCCATGACATGGGTATTCAAGCTATGGAAGCAACCGTTGGGGTCTCAAGTCCCCCTCAGGAGTTCAATGTGTGCGTACTTAGTTGGTTAAGTGTCAAGCTGAAAGAAATCTACTGACTGATAAATGCAGAGACAAAAAAAGTTCAGGAACAACGCACAAACACAGAGTCCTGCAGAGCTTGCCACTGATGACAAAAACCAAGTGAAGCATGGTGGGAGAGAGCCTGCGCCACATTTACCTGTGTGAATGCCGGTGTGTCCTTGAGAGGAGAGAAGAAAATAAAGAAAGAAAAAAAACTCGCTCCCCGTTTGTTAAGAGTGCTGTTCAGTTTTACTCCTGAAAAATCCTTGAGGATGACTTGGTGTGGAGGGATCCTTACGATTCTCAGCTTGTCTTGAGGGGCTTAAATGCCACCTAAATGAAATGAATCGAGGGAACTGATGGGGAACCAGGCACCCCCTGCCAAGGTCGACTTTGATAAGGGGGGGAAACGAATGCTGATTAATGCCAAATTTGCCCATTTACAATGCACTTCAACTTAATCTGTGTGTATAAGTTGCATGCACTTGCCTCGGCCTCAAGTCATCAGGGAGCATAATGTACAAAATGTGGGAGGGAGTAGAGCGGTGTGTGCGAGGCTGTGACTATTGTGATTGAAGGGAGAGGACATGCACTGAGGGCAAATAATGTGAATATGGGAGTTTCTTTTGCCTAGAATCCTCCTACAGCAGATGGCCCATTTCCATGGTGTCATAAGCCAATGTGCTCATAATCCTTTCACCTTGTCTACGTTAGCTTATCCAATGTCTGGTCATATTCTCCGACATTCCGCTAAGCCCATCAGGGCAGTTTTTTTGGTGATGAGAAGGGAAAAAAAGGGTTACTATTGAATGGACTGTTCAAGTGTGGTAAATAAAGAAATCCATTTCACCTCCAACCTTAGATATGTCTTTCTTTTTTAAGATCACCAGCAGCGACTGAAACCAGACAGTCTGGAGACTGAGTGAAGGTTCACAGTGTAGCAATAATTTAACCACACCAAAGCAGCCATTAGCGCATTGACTGCAAATTTTGTCAAATAGAACATCCCTCTTCACAATGGGCCATGAGTATACAAATCGAAAAACACACTGAAAACATCAAGAGGCGGTTTCCCGGACATAGATTTAGCCTAGTTCTGGACTAAAAGCATATTTTTTTTTAATGGAGATTCTCCATTGAACTTGCTTTTTAGTCCAGGACTAGTCTTAATCTGTGTCTGGGAAACCACCCCTAAATGTAGGGTGTTTCTCAAAATGGATACTACCGTTCTCCGAGCACGCAAATTTGGTCAGAGTACAAGTCCAAATCAAAGTAGGTAAAACGGAGCACGCTTCACGAATGCCTACTCCGTTTGTACATATTTTGAAAAAAATATGACGTAACCACGTCAAAAATAACGCAACATTTTTGGAAATGAATGAAATGTAGCCTATTCGCATCTCATATGATGCCGGACTACAATATTTTATCTTGATACGTTAATACATGCTGTGTTAATTTTGGGATGCTTACCTGTCTACAATACCTACTGTAGTGTGTGTAGATTGCAAGCCCTAGCAAGTCAATAACTAGCTAGTTACCCACAAAGAATCTACCTTGCATAATTCGTTTTAGGACATTTTTTGCCTGTTAATCTGGTTAGTTACATTATTACGATTCACATATAGCTAGTTGATAGTTTTGAAGTAAAACGTTTGCATTGTGTATATCTGGTCTCTATTGCCAATGCCCTGGCTGGAAACAAGGCTCAGTGAATGGGGAGGAGCAACGTGAGGTAATACAGTATGGGGAGTGCATCTCAAATGCAACGGTTTTACGCATTCTCCACACTGTTGTCCTCACAAGAACGTACTCAAGAGTACATCCTCAGAGAGCATGAGAGTGTGGCACACGGTAGTACCCATATTGAGAAACACCCGTAGCCATAAAGGATCTAAAAAAAATTAAAAAAAAGGGATTTCTAAAGGATGACGTTCAGACTGGAAGAGGCAGGCTTACCCAAAGGTAGTAGGTGAACTGGAGGGCAAAGATGGCGATGCCCTCGTTGTCGAAGGAGCCGGCCACTGAGCGGGAGATGTACCCGGGCACAATGGCGATAAAGCAGGCAGCCAGAAGCCCCGCCCCCTGGTTCCACAGTTCCCGCGTCAGCAGGAAGGTGGAGATGGACGTCAGGCCACTGAACACGGGCGCCAGGAAAACGCACACGTCCCGGATGTGCACCGTCAAGTGGAGCAGGTTCAGCACGTAGTGGATAAGGCCTGCGGTGACCATCAAACCTGGATATACCTGGAGAGAGAGAGACAAGATAGAGGGACTGTAATAGAACATTTATGGCACCTTCATGCATATGGATGGGATACTTGTCTTATCCTGGATATAAAATGCAACACTGGTGAATGGGAATAAACTTTTAAAAACCAACCATAATGTACTGTAACTTATCCATCGAGCAGTTAGTTGGAACTCCACAGGTCAGGCAGGAGAGTGATACGTCAAGTAAGTGTTGGCTTGCTGCATCCACATGCTTGACATATCGCAAGAGTGAGTCAAGTTAATTGAATCTGCTCTGGATTTACAATTGGGAAAACCAGGTAAGGCGATCTTCTCCACCGAAATACTGACTAATTGCCCAGTTCAAAGCGGAGGCCTCAAAAACAGCCAAACCTTACAGCTCTCTGCCTATAACACATGAGACCGGGCCTAATTAGGCTTGTGTGAAACCTTTCTGAAGTCAGAGGGGCTGTGTTTAAGTGTGAGTGATGCCCCGATGTATGCTATACGCCAGGCAGAGACAAGTCCAGCGGACTTTGGCTCGTCTCTGCCTTCCGTGCTTCTCATTTTTAATTAGCTAGTCGTAGCCTAGGCGTGCTAAACTTTATCAACCACAGTCTTATTGCACCTCTCTCTCTCTCTCAAATTATCCAACCCAGTTTCCCCAGACCTGGGGATTGAGCTAGAGCCTAGGCTAACGCTACTTCGGTTAAAACAAATGCTGAAGTATTCACTGTTTGGTTGCCCCCCAGAACAGATACTGGGCTCTCTGTAGTCTGCATTTCCCCCCACATAGCTTCACATTTTGTCCCGTCAGCTTAAAAATGTGCCCGGTCCATTTCTCTACAGTAACAAAGGGTGGTTTATTGGCTTGACAGAGCCCTATGGTTAAACAGTGTCACATTTATTCAGCCCTCAAATCTTATCTACGATTCTGGAGAGGGAGCGGCTGGCAGATATCCCCCTTGAGAGTGGGAGAGAAAAGACGAGGGATCCGCAGAGAGGCACTCGCTGACACATTAACTGATATCGGCTCCTCCCTCTACAAGCGGTGTGACCCATCACGTGCAAAGGGACTTGTGTTATCCTACACAATTAATGAGGGCTGTCAGACTCATTTGAAGCAGACTGAATAGAGGGGAGAGAAGGAGAGCTGATGGCGGGGCGGGATAAAAGAGGAAGAGGTGGGGTGCGGCACACTGCTTTAGGTCCCTGTTCGGAGACGGGAGAGGTGCTACAATTAACGCAGACTAGCAATAGGTTTTTTTGGTGAATACCACTGAAGTAAAAAAGGCAGAGTGACACACCATTCAGGTGTTGAAGTAGTTCTGGAACGCCTGAGAAAGTCAGCAAACCCTTGGGTGTATTTCACACACTGCATGGAATGGATGACATTTGGTATAGTCAAGAGGTACTACATGATGCAAATCATTAGGAGATGTACTGTAACTCAGGGATTTGTCACGCATAGGGCTGTGGCAGTCATGAAACTTTAATCAGCCGGTTATTGTCATGCAATTGACTTCCAGTCTCACGGTAACTGGCCGTTAGTTAAAACACGTTTAGCATCTCCAGGCCGACCACACAAGGCATGTGGAACATATACATTTGAAAAAGTCTAATAAACCTATTTAACATACACCATAACAATACATCGATTATTTATTTTAGGCAGGTCCACAGAAGAACAGAGTATGAGTCGACCAACGATGTTCTCTGGCTATGCTCCATGCCATATGCTTGTTCATTTAGCTGGTAGGATATGCTTAAGTCCAGTGCTATTATTTTATAGTAAGAAGAATATGATTTAACTTGGCGGAATAAAACAGAAAGGATATTTTTTCCCATTTCGGCGAGAGTGTGAATATGAAGTGGCTATGTTGAGCGCAAAAGTGATTATTTGAAACAGATCCTATATGCTAGATTTCGAGTTATTTGGCAACTTTAGTTAGGAATGATAGAATGTCTTAGAAATCAAAACACATGGGCTGCATGGTGCGACTATAGGCGATTGATTATTTGAGAAAGTAGCTAAAGTTCGTGGTCTGTTCCTTGCCTCAGGTTGCACACGTTCTCTCCTCAAGTGATCATGTTTTCACCCATCAAACGAGTCTACATTTTCTTGCCTTTACTAATATGTAACATTTGTTTAGGATTTTGAATGGCCTATTATCAAATGTGCAGGAACAGGGTCAAAATGAGTTGTTTGAGTCGTTTGTCAACCAAGCCAGGTAGGCTACTCCGGTTTTATAGCCAAGCATGTTCTTAATATCAGCAGCAGAGAAATATAGTAGCAGCTGGGACCCTCTTTTTAGTGGCAACCATCAAAACTCTGCTTTCACACAGGATTGCATATGGAAATGTCTGGACTTGTAAGAACACTTATTTTAACTCGCGCATCAACCACTGTCTGAGGAGCATGCAACCTTTCGCTGCGTAACGGGTGATATTCCACCCAAACTCACTATGCCACGGCACTCAAACTGTTCACTATATTTGTAGGCTAATTCTGTAAGCCGCCCTGCACAATCAGCGAACCGACAGCATCGCCTAAGTCTATGTTCTCTCCCAGACCCATGAATATACATTTTGGAGCATAGCGTAAGGTAACTAGTCCATCCAGCATGTAAAATTATACAGGCCACATGCAAAGGAAATTCGTAGAATTTAGGCTAGACCAATTAAATAACTTTTATTTTAATGAATAGCCTACTAGCTATGTATTGTATATCGACAAACATTTAAATTCTGTGGGGGGGGGGGGGGGGGGGTTGTGATTTTTGGGCTCATATACAGTGAATTCGGAAAGTATTCAGACCCCTTGACTTTTTCCACTTTGTTACGTTACAGCCTTATCTAAAATTTATTAAATGTTCCCCCCCTCAATCTACACACAATACCCCAAAATGACAAAGCAAAAATAGGGCTAGAAATGTTTGCACATTAAAAAAAATAGAGACTTTTATATATAAATAATCACATTGACATAAGTATTTAGACCTTTTCTCAGTACTTTGAAGTCTATCCAGAGACGTTTGATCAGATTCAAGTCCGGGCTCTGGCTTGGCCAATTAAGGACATTGAGACTTGTCCCGAAGCCACTCCAGCGTTGTCTTGGCTGTGTGCTTAGGGTCGCTGTCCTGTTGGAAGGGGAACCTTCCCCCCCAGTCGGAGGTCCTGAGCGCTCTGGAGCAGGATCTATTTTTCTCTGCTCATCTTTACGTCGAACCTGACTAGTCTCCCAGTTCCTGCCTCTGAAAAACATCCACACAGCATGATGCTGCCACCACAACCATCTCAGCAGAGGAAGTCTGGACCTCTGTCAGAGTGACCGTCGGGTTCTTGGTCACTTCCCTGACCAAGGCCCTTCTCCCCCGAATGCTCAGTTTGGCCGGGCGGCCAGCTCTAGGAAGAGTCTTGGTTCCAAACGTCTATTTAAGAACGATGGATGCCACTGTTCTTGGGGACCGTCAATGCTGCAGAAATGTTTTGCTACCCTTCCCCAGATCTGTGCCTCGACACAACCCTGTCTCAGATCTCTACGGACAATTCCTTCGACCTCATTGCTTAGTGTTTGCTCTGGCATGCACTGTCAACTGTGGGGGGTCTGAATACTTTCCGAATTAACTGTATAGGCCCATGCATAAGCTCTAATATGTGTATGGGTGTTTTGAATTAAAAATCACCTTAGAAAGCGCTGTCCATTTCATTGTTTGGCTTTGAAACCTCCACAACGACCATGTTTTCCCACTCAGTTTCAACCTGTTCAAATTGATCGATCACAGTGAGCTGAGTTTTAAAAGCATGATACTCTCTCGCATTTGCATTGCTGTCAGTGTTGCGGGACAATAGAGTGCTGAGTACAAAGGACATTAGCGACCTAACGGTCATTAGCGAGTTGGGTACTGCCAACGCTTGTCCAGAGTGCATTAAAAAAAAGGAGATTACCGTGACCCATCGTTCACGTACAATTTGACTACCAGCAGTCATGACTCATGACTGCTGGTATGGCTGTAATACGGTCACCGCAAAAGCCCTAGCCATGCATTCTCTATAGATCGCTTAACTGTCATAGACAAAGAGTACGAGCTAATTTGCTTCCACTCTTACAGTATTCCCACAACTGGTGTGATTTCCGACAAGGACTTCATAGAACCAGTGTGTTCAGAAGATGTGATTTGTGACATTCCATTAGCGATCCAGGTTTGTGCACCATTAAGGCTGCCTGATAAAATTCAAAAGGCCCTTCATACCCCATAGCCTGTAAGTATTATCAGGATAGCTGAGGGATGCACTTCGCCTTCTATGCGTAATCATATGGTGGGGCGGGGGGGGGGGGGGGGAACTAGAGATAAAAACAGAACTTATTGGAGCCAGGTAGCTGACACATGGCAAAAGTTTAGCAGCAGCAGAGTTCACCCAGAGGTACCGAACCTCGATCTATCTTCCCTCACTTTGCATGTTGCTGGGCATTTGCATTCTGTGTACCCAGCATCTGACACACCTGCTGTCTAAACCCTGGCACACTGAGCAGCAGCACTGTCCACTGCCTACAGATATAGACATGTTAGGACGTAGGTTAGGAAGTTCGGATCCCTTGTGCAGATTGACTGAATCCGTTGCTGCTAAACAGCAACACCTGCAACTGCTACTAGCCTATATTCCAAAGCTACAATATCTGCTGCTGCTAAAACGACTGACAACAGTACTGAGTGCAGGCATGTCGGGCTGTCTTAAATGCTTGGTGCTTCTCTCCCACCACCCTGGAGTAAGTACACGGTACACAACAGGGAACAGAGTGAAACTTCAGGTGCCAACCTAGGTGGAGAAAGTGACGAGATGACACAGGGAACCATTTTAAAAGGTTTGCCGTAACAAGGCTGGTAAAAAATGTCACCCCATTAAGCATCTGATTACAGTACAGAGAGACATGTCGGGAGCTGTGAGGAAGAGCAGGGCAGTATTTTATTCACAGCGCTTCAGTGCACAGTTTACAGGGCAGCCCCCCCCCAAAAAAGAGACTCCGCCGAGAGAGGAGTGTGGCCGATAAATCTTATAGAATCGGCAGGTAGTAACTCACGGTGAAAGAGGTTGTGATTTCAACAGCAGGTCCTGTTGGTAAACCGCATGATCATTGGCAGTCATGTAGAATCCCTCAAGTTAAAAGCTCACTGGCTGCTGCCGAAGCGTGACAGACCGGAGAGCGCTGGGGGAGGCTTATGAAACGGTACGGTCCATGGTGCTTTCTCATCTAACCCCCCAACCACTAGAACACCAGAGTCTAGGCCTATATCTACAGTGCATTCGGAAAGTATTCAGACCTTCCCCTTTTCCACATTTCGTTACAGCCTTATTCTACAACGGATTAAATAAAATGAAGACAAGCAATGAGGTCGAAGGAATTGTCCGTAGAGCTCCAAGACAGGATTGCGTCGAGGCAGAGATCTGGGGAAGGGTACCATGAAGTGTCTACAGCATTGAAGGTCCCCAAGAACACAGTGGCCTCCATTATATTTAAACTGAAAAAGTTTGGAACCACCAAGACTCTTCCTAGTGCTGGCCATCCGGGGAGAAGGGCCTTGGTCAGGGAGCTAGCCAAGGACCCAATGGTCACTCTGACAGAGCTCCAGAGTTCCTCTGTGGACATGGAGAACCTTCCAGAAGAACAACCATCTCTGCGGAACTCCACCAATTAGGCCTTCTTGGTAGAGTGGCCAGACGGAAGCCACTCACAGTAAAAGGCACAACACAGCCCGACTGGAGTTTGCCAAAAGTCACTGAAAGGACTCATGAGATACAAGATTATCTGGTCTGATGAAACCAAGATTGAACTCTTTGGTCTGAATGCCAAGCGTCACATCTGGAGGAAACCTGGCACCATCCCTACGGTGAAGCTTGGTGGTGGCAGCATCATGCTGTGGGGATGTTTTTTAGCGGTAGGGATTGGGAGACAAGTCAGGATCGAGGGAAAGATGAACAAAGCAAAGTACAGAGAGATCCTTGATGGAAACCTGCTCCAGAGCGCTTAGGACCTCAGACTGGGGTGAAGGTTCACCTTCCAACAGGACAATGACCCTAAGCACAGCCAAGACACAGGAGTGGCTTCGGGACAGGTCTGAATGTCCTTGAGTGGCCCAGCCAGAGCCCAGACTTGAACCCGAACGAACATCTCTGGAGAGACCTGAAAATAGCTGTGCAGCGACACCCCACATCCAACCTGACCAATTTTGAGAGGATCTGCAGACAAGAATGGGAGAAACTCCCCAAATACAGGTGTGCCAAGCTTGTGGTGTCATACCCAAGAATACTTGAGGCTGTAATCACTGCCAAAGGTGCTTCAACAAAGTACTAAGTAATGGGTCAGAATACTTACGTAAATCTGATATTTCCAATTTTTTTTTTATACATTTGCTTAAGTGTCTAAAAACCTGTTTTTGCTTTATGGGGTATTGTGTGTAGATTGATGAGGGGGGGGGGAAACGATTTAATCCATTGTAGAATAAGGCTGTAATGTAACAAAATGTGTAAAAAGTCAAGGGGTCTGGATACTTTCCCAAAGCACTGTATATGCAATGTGTTCTTCCCACTGGTTTGTTTTCAAATTGGGATGATTTAAGCTTGATCACAGCAGGGAACATGTTAAACTTACTGTGCCCCCCACGATCCTCCCCAAGGGGTACCATGACCTCTCGTCAAACCAGTTGAGGAACTCGTAAAACCCATTTGTGGTCAGGTGATGTGTTGATCTGTAGTTGAACCTGTGGGGGGAGAGAATATGGCTTAAGTTGGTACAAGGCAAATAACATTGGCACACAAAGCAGGCAACTAATACAAGTATCTCAGACATTTGTTGAATGTGCAAACAAATATTACATTTTGAGAGAATAGCCTTATTTCCATATTCTACAAAAGGCAGCCAATGTCCCAGCCCATACAGCTAAGTGACAACAGAAGACAGGTAGGCCTAGACCTACCTGGTAAGACATCCTTGAAGAGTCCACTGCTAGCGCAAGTTTGGACAATTACCAACTATCTGACACTACGGAGACATCCCAAAACATCCAACCAGAACAGAGTTGGCTTGGTTTGCTCGACATCTCCGCTCTAAAACATCAAGTTTACATATAATTCTCTGAAGACGGTGAAATGTCTGCTCGAAAACCACATTTCGTGCATACCGATTAATACGCGGTTGCTTTGCTTCGATTCCATGCTAGGCCACGAGTTAGGATAACATCCGATATCTTCATACGGCTCAGCGTGACAGTGCAAGGCAGTGGTTTTATATTAAGTGAAAAAAACAAATGAACAGTTTATATGTAGGGGACAGTTGATGTAACCAGAGTGAAATACACTTCCTGAGTCATTGTTGTGCAATCAATGTGATGCACCCGTGGCTCTGAAATAAGGACATCAATCGCTGTGATAGATCCCACTTGTCTGCAGAAACAGCCCTGACACTGGTATGTCAGCAATCCCCAAGCACAATAAATACCAGCATCATTCCCTAATACTTTGTCTCCATAGCAGATGATTCAGGAGGCGAGAGATTTGAGTGGGGGGGGTGGCCGGCACACAGTCACTGAACTGTTGGGAGACATGAGCAGCTCACACACACACACACCAAAATGGCTGGCGTGTGAAGAAGCTCATTAATCACGGCAAGGTGCTTTTTCCTTTTACACAACTCACATGAAGGACATGTATCTGCAGGTGAGGAAAGGAGAAGGCCAAAATCCTTTGATAAAGCACTTGGTGGCCTAACTAGGTTCCCATGCAACCTTTTTAACGCAAGTAAATAAATCGGACATAAATGTCATTACAGGCCTGATGGAAACAGAGCAATTTACAAAATGTCGACAAAACAATACACTAGACAGGGTGGGATTTTGTTTTGGTAAAATGAATTATGCAGAAATTACAGTGGTAATGCTTTTAATGAGCAAATATTTATATAATAACCATCCTATCAAAGTAAACTTGGAGTCACAATGACGTGTAGTCCTCCCACTATGACTTGTCAGGAAAGCATGCAGTTTGTTAGGCTACCGATTAAATCAAATGATGAACTTTACAGGGTGGTGAAAGTGCAAGGTTATGAGCTTGATGCTCCTTTCCAATAAATATTGAGGGTCTTATTCTGGTGACATGATGTCCATAACAATCTCATGTAGGCTACACATGCGCTGTAGCCAACAGCACGCAGGTAGCGCTGTTGGCTAGAGACTGTACATGCCAACAGCAAAGTGGGCACACTCGCTACATAACGCAATAAATGTGAGAGAACTTTCAGTAGAGTTGAAAATGCAATTGAAACCCATTTAACTTAAATCATATTTCGGTACATGGAACTGTAACTGCAAAAGGTATTGTTGTGCACTACGTCATCACGTCAAGTCAAATTGATGGAAACATAGCTAGTGATGGTATTTTCTAGGTTTATGTTACTTAAAAAAAATGTTTATCATTATCTCTGTTTGGACACATGGGAGATTTAAAGTTTTGGCGCTTCTTAAAGGATTTCTGGTGTTGAGGAAAGAGGCTTTGAACAGTATGACAAAAGCCAGTGAGGAACAAAGAAGAAAAGGATGTAAACGAACACTTGCACTATTCATACTCGCAGGGCTGGTGCACTCCCTGTCGCAGTTTCGCTTTCAAGTAGAATATGACATGCCCTTGCTATGGCTCATTCATCACTCACTGACTGACAAGTTTGGTGAGGAGACCAAGCTACTGGTACACACACACAAACACACACACACACACACACACACACACACACACACACACACTTCTATTGCAGTGAATGTAATGAGCATTGACAAGCTGGCTCATTCACAGTGAGGAACTAAGACTGCTTGAGCCACAGGGATAAACATTCCAATCACATTACTCTATAACCCGGACTCATGAGGTCTAAGACCCGACACGAGCAGCTCACACAAACATCCCAAAATGGCTGGCATGTGGAGGAGCTCAATCACTCCATGGTGCTTTTTCTTCTACACAATTCACCTGAAGGACTCATATCTGCAGATGGGGAAAGGTGGTGCCAAAATCCTTTGATAAAGTGCCTGGTGGCCAAATTATAGTCAATAACCAGGTTTCCATGCAACCTTTTTTGTGGCTAAAGCATTCAGATCACATTACTCTATAACCTGGAGTCAGCGTGAGGTCTGAGACCAGACATTTCACAAGTTTGTCCAGCTCCAACAAAATCACAACACTGAGCATGAGCCAGCAAAACCAGTGTTTCTTTCTCCAACTTTGGCGCATGGAGACCAGAATGGGTCAAATGCAGCCAGGTATAAAGAGCAACCCAGCAGAGAGCCCTTATCGCCGCAAGTTATTCACTCATACCCCACTCAGGAAAGCCATTGTTTGTCAACTGTCAAAGCACAGAGGCGGAAATAAAGAGAACCACAGAAAGCACTTAAAATACTTCACACGCTGCCTCGCCATATTCACAAAAACACATTTTCCAATGATCTCATTGACAGCAGATCCGAGTGTTTAATTCCTGAGCTTGTCACTTTGATGAGGATAATGTGGCCGGCCAAGCACATTAGCAATTTAATGCATAACTGCCTAGTTGGTCCCGGCTGACAGAACATCACTGCACCACAAACTAGTGAGCAGGTGAGCGTAAAAACAAAACACCCACCATTTAAATTCCTTCTGGCCTCGGGAAGAATGGAAATGAAAGAATTTGGCCAACGCGTCAACTCTGGAGCAAATTTCATTGCAAAATGAAAATTACTCACAGCATCTTGTGCATTTGAGGATGCCCTCAAGGGTCAAAACTAAATTTCGAGGATGCCCGTTACAAGTTACCCATTGTTACAAAGCCCCCATTCACTGCAAGAAAAAAAAAAAAAAAAAGATTCCTTTGTGATTTATGACCCGGTAATGCCTCGCACTTTGGTAACCACAATCAAATGCATCATTGGTTTTCCTGCCCTGCTCCTGGGTAAATGACCAAACTGACTTTTGTTCCAGGAGTCCACTTGCCACCTTGACTAGGCCTAACTGCCTGCTCAGCTCACACAATAGATAGATTACCTGTACATTTAGGGAATTAACCACACAGTGGTACCAAATATTAAGCTGGGGCTGCCTGAAACAACAGCTCAATGTTTAACAATGTTTAACACAGGCCTTTGGTGATGTCGTACAATTTGCACGCAGAAGCCATATTTATGCCACACAAAGTCACACAAAAGTCAAACAAACCAACACAGGTTGGGAGCAGACCTATCTAGTGGTGACAGTTTCAAAAAGCTAGTAATATTCTGAGTTGCCACCTAAAGTAGCCAGGGTGCCTGGCCCACCATCATTTGAATAACAGGATTACAACTATGTACAGTTCAAGTCAGAAGTTTACATACAGCTTAGCCAAATACATTTAAACTCAGTTTATCACAATTCCTGACATATAATCCTAGTAAAAATTCCCTCTTAGGTCAGTTAGAATCATCACTATTTTAAGAATGTGAAATGTCAGAATAATAGTAGAGAGAATGATTTCAGCTTTTATTTCTTTCATCACATTCCCAGTGGGTCAGAAGTTTACATACACTCAATATTTGGTAGCATTGCCTTTAAATTGTTTTACTTGGGTCAAACGTTTTGGTAGCCTTCCACAATAAGTTGGGGGAATTTTGGCCCATTCCTCCTGACCTGGTGTAATTGAGTCAGGTTTGTAGGCCTCTTTGCTCGCACACACTTTTTCAGTTCTGCCCACAAATGTTCTATGGGATTGAGGTCAGGGCTTTGTGATGGCCACGCCAATACCTTGACTTTGTTGTCCTTAAGCCATTTTGCTACAACTTTGGAAGTATGCTTGTGGTCATTGTCCATTTGGAAGAGCTATTTGCGACCAAGCTTTAACTTCTTTGGGATAAGGGGCGGTATTTTGACGTCCGGATGAAAAGCGTGCCCAAAGTAAACTGCCTGCTACTCAGGTCCAGAAGCTAGGATATGCATATAAATTGGTAGATTTGGATGGAAACCTGTTAAAATTATGTCTGTGAGTATAACAGAACTGAAATAGCAGGCGAAACCAAGGACAAACCATTAAAAAAAAGTCAAAAACAATTCATCCTACCACTGATTTCAATGGCTGGCACTTTTATAATAGGGAGAAATCGTCCCCAATTGCAGTTCCAAGGGCTTCCACTAGATGTCAGTCTTTAGAAAAAGTTTCAGAATGGTTTCTGGAAAAATTAGTGAGAAGTTGTAGTTTTTGTAAGTGGCTCCCATTTTGGCTGTAGCGTTTCCAAGCGCATGGCCGAGAGAGCACGTTCTTTTTGTTTATCTCCGATAAAGACAATAACGATTCTCCATTTTAAATGTTATCGTTTATTTGCCTATTAGGGTACATAAGGTTTGATTATAAATGTTGATTGACTTGTTTCGATAAGTTTATTGGTAACGTTTGGGATTAATTTTGTATGCATTTTGAAGGAGGGAAACCGAGTGGATTATTGACTGAAGCGCGCCAGCTAAACTCAGTTTTTATAGATAAAAAAACTGTATTGAACAAAAGGACCATTTTTAATGTGACTGGGACCTTTTGGAGTGCCAACAGAAGATCTTCAAAGGTAAGGCATATGCTATATCGCTATTTCTGACTTACGTGTTGCAACTCCCTGGTTGAAAATGATTTGTTATGCATTTGTGTGCTGGACACTGTCCTCAGATAATCGCATGGTTTGCTTTCGCCGTAAAGCTTTTTTGAAATCTGACATGGCGGCTGGATTAACAACAAGTTAAGCTTTATTTTGATCTATTG